>NC_138779.1:198770423-199467923 GCF_965119305.1 Pelophylax lessonae | reverse complement strand
GCTGTGTATTGCAGCTTGCTATTGATTTCTGCTAGCTGCATGCAAGACCTTTGATTTGCTAACACAGAAATGTGCCCAGGTTTTACACTGTACAGCTCTAAGTGCCCCTGTGCATGAGACATTAGAGTGCATCCTTGCTGCAGCAGCAACAATAACCCCAACTGACCCCAGCAAAAATAGACCCCCAGCTGCAATAATAGATCCCTTCCAGCAACAGAATTTACACAAGCAACAATAGATACCCCAGAAGCAAGTATAGTTACCACGGCAACAATAGATACCCCAGAAGCAAGACTAGTTACCACGGCAACAATAGATACCCCAGAAGCAAGTATAACTACCACGGCAACAATAGTTACCCCACAAGCAAGTATAGTTACCACGGCAACAATAGATACCCCAGATGCAAGTATAGTTACTACGGCAACAATAGATACCCCAGAAGCAAGAATAGTTACCACGGCAACAATAGATACCCCAGAAGCAAGTATAGCTACCACGGCAACAATAGATACCCCAGAAGCAAGTATAGTTACCACGGCAACAATAGTTACCCCAGAAGCAAGTATAGTTACCACGGCAACAATAGATACCCCAGAAGCAAGTATAGTTACCACGGCAACAATAGATACCCCAGATGCAAGTATAGTTACTACGGCAACAATAGATACCCCAGAAGCAAGTATAGTTACCATGGCAACAATAGATACCCCAGATGCAAATATAGTTACTACGGAAACAATAGATACCCCAGAAGCAAGTATAGTTACCATGGCAACAATAGATACCCCAGAAGCAAGAAAAGTTACCACGGCAACAATAGTTACCCCAGAAGCAAGTATAGTTACCACGGCAACAATAGATATCCCAGAAGCAAGAATAGTTACCACGGCAACAATAGATACCCCAGATGCAAGTATAGTTACTACGGCAACGATAGATACCCCAGAAGCAAGTATAGTTACCATGGCAACAATAGTTACCCCAGAAGCAAGAATAGTTACCACGGCAACAATAGTTACCCCAGAAGCAAGTATAGTTACCATGGCAACAATAGATACCCCAGAAGCACGAATAGTTACCATGGCAACAATAGATATCCCAGAAGCAAGAATAGTTACTACGGCAACAATAGACACCCCAGAAGCAAGTATAGTTACCATGGCAACAATAGTTACCCCAGAAGCAAGTATAGTTATCCAGGCAACAATAGATACCCCAGAAGCAAGTATAGTTACCACGGCAACAATAGATACCCCAGAAGCAAGAATAGTTACCACGGCAACAATAAATACCCCAGATGAAAGTATAGTTACTACGGCAACAATAGATACCCCAGATGCAAGTATAGTTACTACGGCAACAATAGATACCCCAGAAGCAAGAATAGTTACCACGGCAACAATAGTTACCCCAGAAGCAAGTATAGATACCATGGCAACAATAGATACCCCAGAAGCAAGAATAGTTACCATGGCAAGAATAGTTACCCCAGAAGCAAGTATAGTTACCATGGCAACAATAGATACCCCAGAAGCACGAAGAGTTACCACGGCAACGATAGATACCCCAGAAGCAAGTGTAGTTACCATGGCAACAATAGATATCCCAGAAGCAAGAATAGTTACTACGGCAACAATAGACACCCCAGAAGCAAGTATAGTTACCATGGCAACAATAGATACCCCAGATGCAAGTATAGTTACAACGGCAACAATAGATACCCCAGAAGCAAGTATAGTTACCATGGCAACAATAGATACCCCAGAAGCAAGAAAAGTTACCACGGCAACAATAGTTACCCCAGAAGCAAGTATAGTTACCACGGCAACAATAGATACCCCAGAAGCAAGTATAGTTACCATGGCAACAATAGTTACCCCAGAAGCAAGTATAGTTACCATGGCAACAATAGTTACCCCAGAAGCAAGTATAGTTATCCAGGCAACAATAGATACCCCAGAAGCAAGTATAGTTACCACGGCAACAATAGATACCCCAGAAGCAAGAATAGTTACCACGGCAACAATAAATATCCCAGATGCAAGTATAGTTACTACGGCAACAATAGATACCCCAGAAGCAAGAATAGTTACCACGGCAACAATAGTTACCCCAGAAGCAAGTATAGATATCCAGGCAACAATAGATACCCCAGAAGCAAGAACACTGTAGTTTACTCACTTGTGACTTTTCAATAAAGCTCTAGCAAAATAGTAACCAGCACGGTGCACCCAAATCAGAAACAGCAGATGACTTCTACATAAATAGGTGAATATAGATAGTATTGTGTGACAACTGTATTAGGAGGGAAACTGTGTTGTTGCTAATAGCAACCAATCAGAATTGGGTTATTTTCACACCCTGGAGCGGCACTGACAGATAGAAGCTGACTGGTTGCTAGGGGCAACAAGAGATTTCTGACACAGCACACTTCTCCTACATCACCCCCAGACTGAGCTGTCAGTGAATGATAGCAGGCTGTACATGGCTAGGAGGCCGGGGATGACCTGGGAGGGCCTGGGAACCAGAGAGCAGGGCTACCAAAACAACCCCCCACCCTACAGGGGGGATAACCGGTCCTCTGGAGGAGGGGTAAGCCTGGTGGGTGGGGCTAGCACTGTAATTGGAAATATTGATGGCACCCAGTCATTCAGATTCCCAGGGACACGGCTGGGGACAGCCCCTTCAAAACAATAACAAACGGTAACCATAGCAACGATTTGAAAATTCAGGTAAAAACACTTACCATGTCTCTGTGGTTGTCTAGGCATCATCTCCACTCCTCTCCAAGTCCAAAAAGCTGAAAAATCGCTGAAAAACGACTAGAAATCACTAGCCAAGTCTCTCGCTTCCCTCCTCTCCAACCGCTGAAAGCAGAGTGACAGACCGGTCTGAGGCGCCTCATCATAACTGACACGATGACATCACACTGCAGGTCACATGATGCACTCTCTCACTGCTGGAGACTTTCTCTGCATTTTCTGGCACTCAGGCTAAACTGCTCAGTTTTTTGGGCTGACAATTACTTTATATTCCCAACAAATTATATATTTTCTGAAAGCAGAGACTCTGGAGAATAAAATGATGGTAGTTGCAGTTTTTTATTTGACAAAATATTAGCGCAGCAGTTTAAAAATCCCATATTGTTAGCAAAAAAATGACATTTACGTTAGTTTTAGTACACAAACACCGATTAATCCTCATATTATTGGTAAAATATAAGAGATGCGGTTGAGCCAATGAGATCCCCAACATGACAAGCCATGACATGTTATGATAACCACTTCCAGACCGCAGTTATACGCCGGTACTTTGACGCCAAATACCGGGGTTATGGCAGCAGATAGCTACCATAACCCCGGTATTTTTTTAAACTGCCGGCGGTCCTCTTTCAGATAAGGGCGGTCCTAGCAGCGGATTCGCCGCTGGATCACCCTTACAGTGCGGCGAAAGAGGTTCCCCCCCCCTCCCGCCGCTTTCCAGTAGTTTTCCCCGCTTACCGGATCCGCCGGCAGCGGGGAAAACAATCCGGTCCGCGCTCCTCACAGACAGGAAGTCGAGTCAGGGCAAGATGGCCCCCACTCGACTCTATGGTCTTGGAGGACCAGAGCTACGTCAAACTTTGTCTCCTAGCAACAGATTTAAAGAGCCAATTTTTTTTATCATGAAAAAAATACTCTTTTTTTTTTTTTTTTAGTGTAGTTGTGAGGTGTGAGGTCTTTTTGACCCCAGATCTCACAATAAAGAGGTCCTGTCATGCTTATTTCAATTAAAAAGGGATGTTTACATTCCTTGTAATAGGAATAAAAATAATCACTTTTTTTTTTAAACTGTGTAAAAATAAAAAATAACAGATAAAATAAATAGGGAAAAAAAATTAAAGCGCCCTGTCCCCGTTAGCTCGCGCGCAGAAGCGAACTCATACGCAAGTCCCGCCCACAAATGTAAACGGTGCTCAAACCACACATGTGAGGTATTGCCATGATCGTTAGAGCGAGAGCAATAATTTGAGCCCTAGACCTCTCCTGTAACTCTAAGCTGGTAACCTGTAGAATTTTGTAAAATGTCACCTATGGGGATTTTTAAGTACCAATGTTTGTCGCCATTCCGCGCGCGCAATTTTGAAGCATGACATGTTGGGTATCTATTTACTCGGCGCAACATTATCTTTCACATTATAGAAAAAAATTGGGCTAACTTTACTGTTTTCTTATTTTTTTATTAAAAAAAGTGATTTTTTTCCAAAAAATAATTGCATTTGGAAGACCGCTGCGCAAATACGGTGTGATAAAAAATATTGCAACAATCTCCATTTTATTCTCTAGGGTCTCTGCTAAAAATATATATATATATATATATATATATATATATATATATATATATAATGTTTGGGGGTTCTAAGTAATTTTCTAGCAAAAAAAAATGATTTTAAC
This sequence comes from Pelophylax lessonae, assembly GCF_965119305.1. Lineage (NCBI taxonomy): Eukaryota > Metazoa > Chordata > Amphibia > Anura > Ranidae > Pelophylax > Pelophylax lessonae. The sequence goes on along the minus strand of NC_138779.1, from coordinate 199,463,487 downwards.
TTGTAAACAACAAATGTCAGAAATAGGCCCGGTCCTTAACCACTTAAGCCCCGGAAGATTTTACCCCCTTCCTGACCAAGGGGTATTTTGCGATTCGGCACCGCTTGACTTTAACGGACAATTGCGCGGTCTTGCGACTCTGTACCTAAACAAATTTGACGTCCTTTTTTTTTCACAAACAGAGCTTTCTTTTGGTGGTATTTGATCACCTGTGCGATTTTTACTTTTTGCTCCTCAGGATTCGGGATGAGCTTCGACATTGGCCATTCGATCGTTCGTCGAATGACAAACAAATGTGCTTCTTCGCGGAAAAATTTGAGCGCCCATAATGCACTGCGCGCGCGCGGCGCGTGCAGTGCGTTCTGTGATTGGCCAAAGCATGCACCCTGATCTCCATGCTTTGGCCAATCAAATCATCTGTGCCATGATTGGACGAAATGCAGGCTGCCTTTAGCCAATCATGGCTCAGGGGCTAAGTACACGCCCCACACTTTATAAAGGCTGCTCGCACAGCAGCCGTGTGTAGTGTGATTGTGTTGGCGTCCAGCAAGGGATTGAGACAGGGAGAGGAATGTGTTTGAGGCAGGGAGAGAATAGTTATTTTGCAGTTCCTCAGACAGTGCAGTGAGACATTGCTAGCAGTGAGTATAGGGAGGGAGAAAATCGTGTTTTTCAGGCAGGGAGAGCAAAGTGATTTGCAGTTTTTCAGACAGTGCAGTGAGACATTGCTAACAGTGACTTAGGGAGGGAGAGGATTGTGTTTTTCAGGCAAGGAGAGCAAAGTGAGTAGGGGGAGGAGGAGGAGGAGGCACAACTCCAATAAAGCCGAATGTACTCCAGGGGCCGCCATAGGAGTAGCCAACCTATTGCGTCACAGCACAGAGCTCCACAGGTGCAGGGTGCTGCAAACTACACGCGGACTCCCAAAAGTTCAGCAAGAGGTTTTGTGACAGACAAAGGAATGCGTCTGTCCACAGACTTTGTTGATCAGCTGACTTTTATCAAAATTAACCAGTCCTGGATCAACAAGAGCTATCAAGCCCCTGATGCTGATGTAACTGATTGAATTTGCTAGGGGTCTGCCATCCCTTGAAGATGCTGCCTATTATATTCCTCTACCTTGATTCTGCTAGCTTCCAACAATGTTTTTGGTTTAGGTCACCACCAAACCCCCAAGGCCTAATTTTTCTGCACTTGTATGACAGGTGCATACAATTTAAATGTCGTATGTAATTTTTAACAGCAGGCCCTGTACCTGTGCCCTGCGCCCAGCAAAAGTAACTGTGAGGGGTTACGGTGTTCAGGCACCACCAACACCAAAGGCCCAATTTTTTGGCACCTGTATGATAAGTACATGCGATTTCAAATTTGTATGGAATTCTTACCAGCATGTCCCATTCCTGTGCCCAGCAAGAGAAACTGTGAAGGGTTACGGTGTTCAGGCACCACCAACAGCAAAGGCCTAATTTTTGGCACCTGTATGACAAGTAAATGCGATTTCAAATTTTGGGGTGTTCAGCTTATCACTAATATCTATCATTTTATTGGACAGATTCAATCTAATTCTTTAGATATATGTCTATTATTTTGATGTTTTGTTACTAGTATCTGTTATGTATATCTTCATTGAAAATGCTTTTCTTTAAAATAAATAAATAAATAAAATTAAATAAGATGAAAAAAGAGAAAGGAAAAAAAATTAAATAAAAGGGAAAAAAAAAGGAAAAAAATAAAAAAATAAATTGAATATATCAAAAATAACAGAACTGCAATAATATGTGTTTATAGTTCAGCTTTGAATAAAACAAACCTTTTTTTTTTCTATGAACCATATTTATTGAATATCATTTTATTATTGATCTTTGCATGAATTATTTCATCATTTCAATATCATCATTAGCTTAGGTAGGACCTATGCAGCAAAATACAATGTAATAATGGTGATTCTTTTGGACTGTATATTGAAGAATTTATTTTCCCCTCATTTCACTTTTTTTATTTTCATCCTATTTCCCTCTTTTTCATAAATGCATTTGCTAAATTTGCTCATGTAAGCTTCCTGCTACGTAGATCTTCATAGATATGGCTCTTAAAATGCATGTCCTTCTTCCCCAAATATAAAGAGGCTGAATACAATGCTGCCACTGGACTTGAAAACATTGATAATAGCTATTCAGCAAGAAGGCTGATTGTACTGCCTAACACACAGATAGCAAGACAATGTTGCCCCTCCATGGATACAGTGCTGGTGAATGTTGTCACACTAGGATGATGATCATCCTTTCCAGCCATCTTGAGTAAATTTCAAAACACCTTCCCCAATATAATGTAGATGGAGAAGGGAGGAGCTTGTAGTTCAAATCAGGACATCAGTCGAGAATGACAACGCTGCTCCTCCAATACGAGCGATCACTGTCACCTTAGGAGAGGACTGTATGGCAAGTTTTGGAACCCTTTTTTGAATCACATCTATATTGACATCAAATGATCAATTAGGATACATTTTTAACCCACTTTAAGACCGGAAGGATTTGCCCCCTTGATGACCAGGCCGATTTTGCGACTCGGCATTGCGTTATATCAACTGACAATTGCCCGGTCGTGCGACGTTGTACCCAAACAAAATTTATGTCCTTTTTTCCCCACAAATAGAGCTTTCTTTTGGTGGTATTTGATCACCTGTGCGATTTTTATTTTTTGCACTATAAACAAAAAAATAAGCGACAATTTTGAAAAAAAAAAAAAACAATATGTTTCACATTCTGCTATATAACATTCCTAAAAAAAAAAAAAAATCAAAAATCTAATTTTTTAAATATTTTTGGCCAATTTGTTTTCTGCTACATATTTTTGAAAAATAAAAATCGCAATAAGCGTCTACTAACTACAGGAAAGATTTATGTCATTTTTATTGTTTGTTTTTTTTTTTTTTTTTTTACTAGCAATGGCGGTGATCTGTGATTTTTTGCGGGACTGCGACATTGCGGCAGACAGATCGGACCCCTAACTGACATTTTTGACACCTTTGGGGGTACCAGTGACATTTTTGACAGGTACTTGTCCCCATTTCCAGAAGACCTCACTGTGGTTTAATTGCCAGTTTTCCTTACAACGAATGGCGGCGGCAGCACCCGGGAGCCGATTGAAAAATCAGCTGGGGTGCCAACACTGCTGGATCCCTGGACAGGTAAGTGTCCTAATATTAAATGTCAGCAGCAACAGGATTTGTAGCTGCTGACTTTTCATTTCTCTTTCATTTCACTTCTCTTTAAGTGCAACAAATTACTATAATTTCAATAATCAATGCAAATCATCATCACGCCATTGCTATTTTCAATGTGAGCTGGATTTAAATTTTTGACCGATGACAGATCACTATTCTGGCTTTTTTTTCTGCGGCATAGGAGCTGTAGGGAGATAGCATGTGTTCTCTAATATATAGGATACTTTTGTACTGGCAGATTCACTGTAGTCGTAGTTGCAAGCGTTTGCGCTACTGCATCCTTGTGTTGAGACGTTTACCGACACCCCATCTGTAAAAAGAAAAAAGTCGCTATGGCATTTTACTAGACAGGCAGTGTATACAGGATTCGGAATAAAAAGAGTAGTACAATCCAAATACAAGTCCAAAAGGATTAAAAAAGAACACTTAGTTATCAGTCCTTTTTAGGGCCAGAAGCTCAATGCTCTAAGTTCTCAGCATTAGCTATCAGTGATAAAAAACATTGTATATACATTTGTTCCCTGCAAATTGACCAAAACCTAAAGTAAAAGTTGGGCACACTTACATGGGTTTGCGGCTGCCTCCCCCGCACCTATTTCATTCACATGAAGCTATTACAGTCAGGTCCATAAATATTGGGACATCAACACAATTCTAATCTTTTTGGCTCTATACACCACCACAATGGATTTGAAATGAAACAAACAAGATGTGCTTTAACTGCAGACTTTCAGCTTTAATTTGAGGGTATTTACATCCAAATCAGGTGAACGGTGTAGGAATTACAACAGTTTGTATATGTGCCTCCCAGTTTTTAAGGGACCAAAAGTAATGGGACAGATTAACAATCATAAATCAAACTTTCACTTTTTAATACTTGGTTGCAAATCCTTTGCAGTCAATTAAAGCCTGAAGTCTGTAAGGCATAGACATCACCAGACGCTGGGTTTCATCCCTGGTGATGCTCTGCCAGGCCTCTACTGCAGCTGTCTTCAGTTCCTGCTTGTTCTTGGGGCATTTTCCCTTTAGTTTTCTCTTCAGCAAGTGAAATGCATGCTCAATCGGATTCAGGTCAGGTGATTGACTTGGCCATTGCATAACATTCCACTTCTTTCCCTTAAAAAACTCTTTGGTTGCTTTCGCAGTATGCTTCGGGTCATTGTCCATCTGCACTGTGAAGCGCCGTCCAATGAGTTCTGAAGCATTTGGCTGAATATGAGCAGATAATATTGCCCGAAACACTTCAGAATTCATCCTGCTGCTTTTATCAGCAGTTCCATCATCAATAAATACAAGAGAATCAGTTCCATTGGCAGCCATACATGCCCACGCCATGACACTACCACCACCATGCTTCAAATTAAAGCTGAAAGTCTGCAGTTAAAGCACATTTTGTTTGTTTCATTTCAAATCCATTGTGGTGGTGTATAGAGCCAAAAAGATTAGAATTGTGTTGATGTCTCGATATTTATGGACCTGACTGTATAAGAAAAAAAGGGGCAAGCACCACCTAAGTGCAGTATGAAAATAAGCTGATTTATTCTTAAAGGGTTAAAAACGCTTACAAGATAGTAAATGGAAAAATGCTTATCAAGTAAAAAATGGTATTGGCCGCTCCTCTTCGTTCCCCAGGTACCGTCAACCAAGATCCCGACAGCTGTAGATGGTGTAGAATAGGCTAGGACCCCTAGTTAGGACTAGGAAGTCCTCTGTATTTTTGTGAGTGTTTTAGGGGAGACAATGCTCATATTTGCCAGCACACCACAGATCTCAGATTTTTTTATTGAAGAATGGTCACATAACAAAAAGGTGCAACGTTTCAGAGCCACGCAGCACCTCTTCATCAGGCATGTGATCATTGTACTTCTGAGCCTCATCCAAAAACGCATGCAATGTGAATATTAGCATTGATTTAGGGGGAAAAATACCCGGATAAATGCAGCAGACCTTTCCAACATTTTGAGAATGGATAGTGATTCCAGTATGATGAATGCTTTTCCAAGCAGTACAAGGTTTCCACAATTTAGGAGAATTGTTAGTTTGCATATTTTAAAACCCTAAAGACAGATTTCCTTTACACATTAACATGGCTTTTTTTTTTTAATCAGCAAAATAGGACAGAAAATAAAGTGTTATGGTGATGCTCTTCTTTAAAAAAAAAAAAAAAAAAAAACTTACTAGGGGTAATGAAAGTTGCCCTGAATTTAAAACACTGATCGTTTTCTTGCCAGCAGACTGTTGATCTTGTTGCATTGCACCCATCCAAAGTGTTGTATTCATGGCAAGTTGGACATAGAAAACCTCTCTCTTTAGTTTGATTGAATGGCACTATATAAGAGGAAAAATAAGTAAATATTAAAGTGAAAAAATAAATAAATAAATAAATAAATTATATATGTATATATATATATATATATATATATATATATATATATATATATATATATATATATATATATATATATATATATATATATATGTATGTGTATGTATGTATGTATGTATGTATGTATGTATGTATCTATCTATCTATCTATCTATCTATCTATCTATCTATCTATCTATCTATCTATCTATCTATCTATCTATCTATCTATCTATCTATCTATCTATCTATCTATCTATCTATATCTATATCTATATATATATATAACTGTTGTATATGCCATAGACACCATGTCTTAAAAAACAAATGCATTTATCCCCTTCCTGCCCTCCCCAGCTTTTGTTTCCACAGTTCAGAAGGCCCTGGTGGAAGGATTGTCAATCATTTGACTACTGTCACAGTATTCATGTACCTGAAAGCTGGTCCTGTTAACTACTAACCTTTAGCCCAGACCAAGAGCCGTATGCGGCAGCACGGTCTTTGCAACGGGAGTGTGCATTGAGCATGCTTTCAGAACATGAACGTGCAGCGTACGGGCGTTACCTTTTTTGACGCTGCACATATGTGTTGGGGGGTCATAAAGTGGTTAAAAGGCCAAAACAAACTTTCATTCAAGATTAACAAGTTTTTCTAATTGAAACTTGTATGACTCCTGGGTAACGCTTAGGTGATAACATTGATAATTAGACCCCTTACTAACTATTAAATACAAATAGGTTTATGTTTGCAGGCTGTGAAAAGTGCAATCTCTCTATGCAATCATACTAATGCACAGTGACCGACCAGATCTCATCTGATCTAAATATAGCAGAATTATTTAGTTCTAGCTCTTACTTGCTCAAATTTTCATTTGCATAAACTATATTGTTATATTATTCTCCTTTGAAACATAGCAAAGGGCTAAAATGACCTCTTTGGACTGTGAAGGTTCTTGTTTGTCATGGTGTACCTAGAAGTAGTAAGTCACGTTCAACTGCGCATGTCTTGTAGAACAAGTCCAGTTGAATGTGACCACCTACTAGCTGCAATCTTCTGGGAAGGCTTTTCACAATATTTTGGAGTGTGTCAGTGGGAAATTTCTCCTATTCAGCCAAAAGAAGGTTTTGCTCAGCATTCTAATTTATCCCAAGGGGTTGAGGTCAAGACTCTGTGCAGTTCACCAGAACTTCCTCCACACCAAACTGGTCAAACCAGGGGTACAATCATGAAACATTAAAACACTGCAAAGGGCTAAAATGACCACTTTGGATTGTGAAGGTTCTCGTTTGTTCTGCTCATGGTGTAGCTAGTAGTAGTAAGTCACATTCAACTGCACATGTCTCGTACAACAAGTCCAGTTGAATGTAACCACCTACTAGCTGCAATCGTCTGGGAAGGCTTTTCACAATATTTTGGAGTGTGTCTGTTGGAAATTTCTCCTATTCAGCCAAGAGGGTGTTTTTGTCAGGAATTGATGGATGAGAAGATTTTGCTCATCATTCCAATTTATTCCAAGAGGTCGAGGTCAAGGCTCTATGCAGTCCACCAGAACTTCCTCCACACCAAACTGGTCAAACCAGGGATACAATCATGCTGGAAGAAAAAAGGGACTTCCCTAAACTGTTGACAAAAGCTTTGAAGCCCACAGTTTTCTAAAAAGGCTTTTTACTGAATGTTATAAGTGCCACAAAAAAAAAACAGGACAGCCACACATAGCACTTATCAGTGATCAAGGCTTGATTATTTCCAGCATAAACCAAAAAACATTGCCTTAGTCCCAACCTTGAGACCACCCACTGTAATTTGTTTCACCACCCAAGGTTTAGTCGTAGGAAACACAAGTTAGAGTTGGTGGTTTCCAGGTAGGAACTATGGCTGTGTTTTATGCTGCAATAAAGTCTTGATCACTAGTACATCATCAGCGTGGGGCTGTCCTGCTTTTTATGTGGTTTGTTTGGAGCGAGGACAGTTCCTCCTAGCACCTGAGCTTTGGAAAATAGTGGGAGCTTGTGCCTGTGAGTGAAGGACGCCTGCTTGCTACCTCAAACTGAATGTTATAAGTACCTAAACTCAATAATTTGGAAGGGTGTCCACCTACTTTGGCCATAACTCCTTTGTATACTTACTTTCATAAAAACCAGAGTTACACAGATCTCCTGTACAGCATTTTGGGTAAATCTTTATGTACGAAGTACTGTCTGCAAATGCATAAATGGGTTCATCGCAAAGCAGGTTCATTGCACATCGCTTAGTGATGGAGTAGTGGACTACACCTGCCAAAAATGATAATACATGATAATAAATACTTGATAAATAAGTAGATAAAGAGAATGAATGTTATTAAGAACTTTGGGGATTTTGTTTTGAGGACTTTGGGCTTGTCAGGATTAGGGATGATCGAACTTTTGAAAAGTTCGGTTCGACCAGAATACCCGAATTTCCCAAAAGGTCGGTTCGGATTCCAGAACCCCATTGAAATCAATGGGACCCAAACTTCTGGAATCAAAAAACACCATTTTGAAGCCCTAAAACCCAATAAATGCCCCTAAAAAGTGCATAGGGTTCTGGGGCATGCCCCAAGGACTATGAATCAGGCAAAAAAAAGTTCTTAAAAATTGTCGTTTTTGATAGAGGGCCAATTATTGAAAAAATTATTGAAAAAAAAAATAAAAAAAGATTTCTTTGGATTTAGTGTCTGGGTGGTCTAAAAGGTGTACCTGTGAAGTTTCAGCTCTGTAGCATGTCCAGAACCAGAAAAAAAAAAACAGATTATTTTTATTAGAATTTCAGTAGCGCAGGGATGGTGTTACCCTCCTTTCACACCTTGGCGTTTTTGTTTCAGGCATTTTTCAGGTGTTTTTTGGGCGTTTTTCTGGCATTTTTTTCAAACTACTGTATAGGGGTATATATATATATATATATATATATATATATATATATATATATATATATATATATATGTGTGTGTATATACACATATATATATGTATATATGTATACCCCTAACCCAGAATCTTCATAGTGGGGTCACCCGGGCATGGCAGAGTCAGTTCAAACTAAACTACACTACGGTCACGCTGACACGTAATACTATCCCTACAAAAACTAGATTTTTGACTCTAACTATAGTGGTATATAGTACCCTAAATACACTGCATATCCCTTTCCTCACACCAATAATTGCAAAATGACACTGGAGCTTTACAAGCAGCAGGAGAAACACAACTGCTTCCGCTATCTTCCACAGCCTCTGTATAACAGTGCTAGAGTTTTGGCGGGGCAATGTTATATACTGGGGGGCGTATGGGGGGCGTATTCACTCCTGATTGGCCTCTGGACCCCGTAGTCACTCCAATCACATTTTACTGATGTTTCTGGGCAAATCACAAGCTTTTAAAGCCCAGTTCCTGTCCCATTTCATTTTGGGCGGTTCTGGTGGCAGAATTCGGAAACTTTTACCGCAAAAAGTTCGTAATTTGGCCGAATTTCGAACAGCCAATGTTCGGGTCGAACCGATGGTCGACCTGAACCGTTCAATCATCCCTAGTCAGGATGGGATTCGTTTGACGTCTGTTTGAGGCGCTTCCGAGATCATTCAGAATTCATTGACAAGTGCATTGGAACTGAAATTCACCTTGTCCTGACTTGTAGTTGACCTGCTTAAACCAGGTTTTGTACTCCCTTAGACTTGTATGGGAATGCAAGATCTTTAAAAGTAACAAAAGTCAACACAGGTCCCAAATTTTAGACTATAAAGAAAAGTGCTCTCTTACCACGGGCTCCCAATTCTTCAGAGGTGGTCATGCAACGACTGTTTTCTGGGCATTCCACTTCCTCATGCTTACAGGTCTTAGAATTCGGAGCGAAGCAGCTATAGCACTTGGTGTTATAAGCCGGGACTGAAATATATAAGAGATTAATAAGGTCATTTCATTTTGTAAATGTGTGTGCATACTTCCCTACACACGGAAACATGTAACCTGTAGAAAATGTTCTGGCTTTCTGGCAGTATAGGCTGATTCATATGATGGTCATATCCGTGAAACTTTTCTGGCAATTTTGTATGTTTTTTTTTTTTTTTTATGCGCAACATACAATATACAACAATATCAAATAAATACATTAACCACTTCAGTCCCAGAAGGTTTTACCCCCTTAACCACTTCTGGACGGGAAGATTTGCCCCCTTAATGACCAGGCCCTATATTGGCACTGCGTTACTTTAACGGACAATTGCGCGATCGTGCGACGCTGTACCCGAACACAATTTATGTCCTTTTTTCCCTACAAACAGAGCTTTATTTTGGTGGTATTTAATCACCTGTGCGATTTTTATTTTTTGCGCTATAATCAAAAAAATAGCGACCATTTTGAAAAAAAAAATTTTTACACATTCTGCTATATGACATTCTCAAAAAAAAAAAAAATTAAAAATCAACATTTTTTAACATTTTAGGCCAATTTGCTTTCTGCTACATATTTTTGGTAAAAAAAATTGCAATAAGCGTATTTTGATTGGTTTGCGCAAAATTGTTTGCGTCTACTAACTACGGGAAAGATTTATGTCATTTTTAATGTTTTTTGTTTTTTTTTACTAGTAATGGCGGCGATCTGCCTTTTTTTTGGGGGACTGCAACATTGCAGCGGGCAGATCGGACCCCTAACTGACATTTTTGACACTTTTGGGGGTACCAGTGACATTACTACAGTAATCAGTGCTAAAAATATGCACTGTTACTGTAATAATGACACCGGCAGGGAAGGGGTTAACTCTATGGGGGATCAATGGGTTAAATGTGAGCCTAGGGGAGTGATTCTAACTGTGGGGGGGGCGTGGCTTGTGAAATGACCATAGAGACATGTGATCCTATATAGAAGGATCACATGAGCTCTGTGATCATTGCAGGGAGAAGAACGGTCAGCTGTGTTTTCAACAGCCGACCATCCTTCTCTCTCAGCGGGGAACGAACGTGGGTGTTAGGTGGCAATCGGAGCCTCCTGACACACGCATCAGCTTCCCCGCTGCCGAGGGGGTGCTGGTGCGCGCCGGCGCACGCTTGCCCCCTAGCCTCCCGCGCTGACTGACGTACTCCTACGTCCGTTTGCGCAGGAGAGCCACCCTGCCACTGGATATATAGTAAGCGGTTGGCAAGTGGTTATATAGAGTATGTGAGTGGAATGATGTCCCAGACTCTCTTGCACCCTGTAAGTCGGGAACTGACCTGAATTTAGCTATTGGCTTAGATTAGTAGATGTTTTAGACTTGCTATGGACTTGTCCTGCATTGAAACTGTGTTTGCTGCCTTTCTGAATAAAAGTCCAGGACACCCCTGCTTGGGCTGTTGCTGGGTGTCCCTGTCTCTTGCATTGCTTACTCCTGCAAATACCAGTTAAGCCTGTCCCCTTACAATATATAAGTATGAGTATGCTTCCGGTTAATACTTACCTATCAACTGCATGAGTAAGAAGAGAAGAAAGGAACTAAAGATAGCTGACTTCATTCTTCCCTGTGTCTTAGTTCTTTGGTGGTGTTGAACATCCAATGCTTCAATGATCTTTAGAATCCTACTCCTAGCTGCTGATATTTATATGATTTTTTTTTTTGGTTCTAGGATATTGTTACAGCTCAGCTCAGAAATATGTTGACATAGAATTTGTACTCAGTTCCTAAATAATTAATCCTAAATTAGATAAGAATAATATAAGGGATAAATAAATGGCACAATTTATTTGGGAAGCCCTAAAGCTGAGAAGGTGTGTTTCTCTGCAGGCAGGCAGTCATGGCACCTGTCTAAGCTGTTGTACTGCAAAATTGAGCAAACACAAGTCCTAAACATAGAATTTCAACATACGGAAAATAATCTGTACATTGTTCCGTAGATCGGGTTCCTTGTCTGCAGAAAGGGAAGACCATATTAAATGGAACACTTACCTAAATTAAAACTTTTTTTAATTCTTTATTTAACCACTTAAGCCCCGGAAGATTTTACCCCCTTCCTGACCAGGGCCTTTTTTGCGATTCGGCACTGCGTGATTTTAACGGACAATTGCGCGGTCGTGCGATGCTGCACCTAAACGAATTTGACGTCCTTTTTTCCCCACAAACAGAGCTTTCTTTTGGTGGTATTTGATCACCTGTGCGATTTTTACTTTTTGCGCTATAAACAAGAAAAGAACGTAAATTTTGTAAAAATAACAATATTTTTCACATTTTTTATATGAAATTCCCCAAAAAAAATGTAAAAATCAAAATTTTTTAACATTTTTGGCCAATTTGTTTTCTGCTACATATGTTTGGTAAAAAAAATCGCAAAAAGTGTATTTTGATTGGTTTGCGCAAAAGTTATTGTGTTTACTCACTAAGGGAAAGATTTCTGTGGTTTTTTTTTAACGCGTAGTGGCGGGATCTGCGATTTTTTTTTGCGGTACTGCGACATTGCAGCGGACAGATCGGACCCTTGACTGACATTTTTGACACTTTTGGGGTTACCAGTGACATTACTGCAGTAATCAGTGCTATAAATATGCACTGTTACTGCAAAATGACACTGGCAGGGAAGGGGTTAACTTTATTGGGGAAGGAGAGCTTAAGTGTGTCCCTAGGGGCGTACTTCTTACTGTGATTGGACATGGCTACTGGTGTAGGAACAGTGATCAACGGTCCTACATAGTAGAACCGTATGATCACCTTTCCTACACAGGGGAGAATGACAGGCGGCTTTGTTTACATCAGCCGCCTGCCTTTCTCCCTTCACAGAGGACGATCGCGAGTGACCGGCGGACATCGGGTCCGCCGGTCACACGCACGGACTTCCCAGGGAACGAGCCGGGGCGGGCATGCGCCTCCGCGGGCACGAGCTCGCCCGCTATTGGCTCACAAGCAACTGACAGGCTAGTGACGTATATATACGTCACTTTGCCTGGCCGGGGCTGACCGCCGCAGTATATGTACTTGCGGCGGTCGGCAACCGGTTAAAGGTATGAACAAATAAGTAACAACTATACTACAAGTCATTTGGAAGTTAGCAACAGAAAGTCCGGCCATATAGTACGGATAACAACCTGGTGCAAGACACGAGATCATAAAACATAGATGTAAAAAGTAACCTGGGCTCGTTTGTCGTCTTGTCTTCAATACTTTGCCATTCACATGCAGTATTATTGTAAGCAAGAGTTGGTATGGAAGGTAGGCCAGCGCCACCCACCCAAAACGCAAAGGGGTAGGAATCCCGGCCGGCATCTAACACTTGGCCGGCAAGGGGGCCTACAAAATCCCCATCCGAAGTGGGGAGGGACCCCGGACCAGCCCCACACCCAATGTTTGGAGCACACCTAGTTGTATTTTGTAACTTAACAGGAGGGATAGGGCAATTGTAATGCCCTAAGGCAGGGAGGAGGGGGAAGGGACATAAGAGAGGGGAGAAATTAAGGTGAGAGAGAGGGGGGATGGAAATGAAAAAGAGGGGGGGAGGGAGAGAAATTAAAACTTTTAAACCATTAAATTCTTATTTTAGGTTTTACCTGGTCTCCAGTGGGAAGGGTTGAGCATGCTGAGCTAACACTAGATACTAAATGGTGGTGGGTATTATAACTTTGATGGGGGGGAGGGGCAGCAGCGCTATCCCACGGTACATAGTCTACAATGTAACTCAGGCAGGCTTGATGGAAAACCTTGAAAAGTTTATTTATAAAAATTATATATAGTGATGATGATTAAAACATAATAAAATGTATTCCAAACCAGATCTGTGGCGTTGCTGGGGGTCACATGGTAGTATCGAGACCTTGGGAGGTAGGAATAATCTCCCCCATACTGAGGCCTTTGAGTTGGAAATGAGGAAGGCTTTTTTCCAACTCCAAAATGCCAAACAGTACGAAGCCACACAATGGTGGGATCTATCGTTTCTGCAGAAATATATTCAGCTAGGCATCACTCCTAGGGGACTCCGTATCAAGAAGCAATGCAGCTTCTTGGACGAAGACCTCAAGAAGGAGTGGCAATTCCTGGCTGAATTTTGCACCATGAAGTGGATTAAGGTGATTATCAAACAGAGGGAAAAGAAGCTTGTGCTTGCACAGCAAAAGGTGCTAGAGAAAGAGGAGGAGTTAAGTAAATTTAGCACATCTTGTCTTTTTGACAAATGGAGAAAGGTACTCGATGTGAATGTCAAAAAGAATGAGGACTCTCTGGTTGATAAAAAGGTTGGGAAATTGGAGCGGGACATCTCCGATTACCAGGAAGGCCGAGTGTTTGAATGGAAGCGACCTATACAACAGATTACTGGGAGGCCCAAAAAATCTCAAGATATCCTTTCAGTAAAGCCAACTAAAAGTAATCATAATACCAAGAGAAAGGTGAACCACAAATCCACCAAGGTCCCCTATAGTCGACAGACCAATATGGCTCCAGTAGACAAGGTAACAGACCAACAGTCAGTTCCTGTTGTTCCTGACAATCACGAACCAAGCCATCCCCCCACAACACAGAATACAGACCCTGTCATTACTGTGGAGGATGAGATCATACCGACAGTTAATCTACCGGGTTTACCCAATATGGAACAGGTCAGAACTCCCCCGAAGGCTAGCTTTCCGAGGGTAATGGATGACCTTAATACTAATTTTTCCCTACCCTTATCTAACAAATACAGCCCCTTAGCACGTGATCTTGATAATTTCATGCTGGAAGGGAGTCATACTGGGGACACGTCAAATTTATTAAGAGCTGAAGGTAATTTTTTAGTCCAACCTCCAAGGGGAGTTATAAAAGAAAAAAGAAAGCTGGACGAGGTAGACGAGGAGGTAAACGAGAAAAGAGGAAGCAAGAAAGAAAAAACAGAGGTGAAGGGATAGAAAATACGATGAAAATTTACAACCTTTCATCGTATTCTCTTACAGGTGCTGAACTGGCGTTGCTGAAAAAAGGACTCAGTTTCTCCCCTTCAGCAGCACCAAACAAGTTTGGTCTGTTTAAGGATCTGAATAAATTCATCCGTACCTTGACATTAAAGAGACATTACTCTGAATATGGGAAAGGTAAGGATATACCATCAGAAATTCCGGTAATCACAGAGCCTAACAATGTAAATGATAATGAAATTTTGTCCGTCCTACAGGAACTATGGGTAGAAGGGAATGTAGAGGGTTCTTTCGAGTTTAGTTTGGATCCAGAGGTTGTTCACACCAATCTCAAGCCTGCATCCACTTTCTTTCCCGTTCGGTCCAAGGGTCCCTATATAGAGACTTACTATCAGGCTGTGTATAGAGACCTAGCCCAGCTGTGTGATGATTCGCACAAGAATGGAAGATCTCCAAATCTAACCAACCTAGAGAAACAAGCACTTAAAAACCTTACAGCTAATAAAAACATCATTATCAAGCAGGCAGATAAGGGAGGCAGCCTGGTGGTCATGAATAAACTCGATTACATACAGGAAAGTTATCGTCTGCTGTCAGACCCTGATACATATATGTTGCTTAGATCTGATCCCCTCCCTGCCTTTCAACAAAGCATGGAGAGAGGGTCTTTTGGACAAAAAAGAGAGAGCATTCTTGCTTCCCCCTGTTGTTAGTACTCCGTATTTCTATCACCTGCCCAAGGTCCATAAATCTTTGACAAACCCGCCTGGCAGACCGATAGTAGCGGGCACGGATGGGTTTACCAAGGGTCTGTCAGTATATATAGACCATTTTCTTCAGCCGATTGTCAGCTACCTGCCATCCTACATTAGGGATTCCAGTCAAGTGATTGATACCCTGAGCCACTACAAGTGGGAGGATAACTACATGTGGGCCTCCCTGGATGTATCCTCGTTGTACACCTCGATCCCGCACAACATAGGTCTGAGGGCTATTCAACATTTTTTAACTAGCTGTGGTAACATCAATTCCGAGCAGGCCAATTTTATAGTTGACTGCACGGATTTTTGTTTATCACATAACTATTTTACGTTCCTGGACCGTTTCTATCTCCAACTCAAAGGAACAGCGATGGGGGCTAATTTTGCCCCCTGTTATGCCAACCTGACCATGGGCCACTGGGAGGAGTTGTACATCTGGGCCAACAATCCCTTTGCTCGACATCTCGTGTACTATGGCAGATACATAGATGATGTCCTGCTCATTTGGGATGGAGGTCCGGATGTCTTCTCCTCCTTTGTGGCCCATTGCAATAACAACGATATGGGTTTGACTTTTACCCATGTTCTGGATGCGGATGAGCTGGTGTTCCTTGATCTGGTCCTATCGCATGAGGATGGCAACATCATCAGTAAGAATCATGTGAAGTCGGTGGGAGGTAATTCTTACCTCCATTTTTCCAGCTGTCACCACCCATCATGGAAGAATAACATTCCGAGAGGCTAGTTTAATAGGTTGAGGAGAAACTGTTCTAAAGATAGTGAGTACCTCTCTCAGGGAGTCCATATGTCTCAAAAATTCCTAGAGAAAGGGTATCCATCTGGGTTGGTTAAGAAGGCGTTTGACGAACAGATTGTTTCCAGCCGTCCCAAGGGATCTGTAGCGTCCAATAAGAACACCAATGGCGTTAGGTTTATCACAACCTTCAATGACCAATTCTCTTTAATTGGTAAAATTATAAAGAAACATTTTAACATTCTCAAATTAGATCAGAGATTGGCTCCCCTTTTACCACCTACACCTCAGATCACCTTCCGCAGGGCCAGAACGGTAAAAAACATTCTGGCACCAAGCAAACTCAAGAGCACAACGACTGGCCCCCTATCGGACATTAGAACATTCTTTGACAATCGAACAGGGGTGTTCCAATGCAGGAAGAGGGGCTGTCTAACATGCCAGTTCATCCAACATGGACGGACCATGATCTGCGATGGGTCAGGCAGGGAATACCAGATCAAGCAGTTCATCACTTGCTCCACTGACTATGTGGTGTACGTTTTGAAGTGCCCATGTAATTTATTATATGTAGGACGGACTATAAGAACAATGCGAACCCGAATAGGTGAACACCGGAGGTTAATCCACAAAGGGTGCAATAAACATAGCGTCCCTCGCCACTTCCTACAAGCCCACAAAAAAGATCTTAAGGCGCTTGAGGTAATGGCTATAGAATCCATCCCTAAAGGCACCTTGACTGACAATGAGAGATTCTCCCTCCTATGTAAGAGGGAGACTTTTTGGATATTTAAATTTGGGTCTTTGGCCCCTGGGGGCTTGAATGAGGAGTTGGAGGTACACACAATTGTGTAATCTGTCTGTGGGTTTTTTTTTTTTTTTTTTATTTTTTTTTATGCGTTTTTATTATGCATTTTTTTTTTTTTTGTCTTTGTTATACATATATTTCATCATTGTTGTTGTTGTCCTTGCATCCGGTCATTTTTGTTTCTATTTTGCATTTATTTA
Organism: Pelophylax lessonae; assembly: GCF_965119305.1. Lineage (NCBI taxonomy): Eukaryota > Metazoa > Chordata > Amphibia > Anura > Ranidae > Pelophylax > Pelophylax lessonae. Next base: position 199,446,517 of record NC_138779.1, on the reverse strand, counting down.
TTTATTATTTTTTTATGCGTTTTTATTAAGCGTTTTTTTTTTTTTTAATTTTTTTTTTAATTTTTTTTTATTATTCTTTCTCATATCTGCAGTTTTATGTTTGTACCAGTACTGAATGCATATGTCCACTAGCATTACCAACTGTTTATGCAGTAGCAATTGCTTTTATCTATGTTCCTTTTTAAAAAATCTTTTATAAGAGTGGATGTTGAGGGGTTAATGATGATATCGAGACACTGGGTGCCCGCCCCCTCCTCCACCTTAAATGTTCAGGTTGCTGTTCCTCCCGTGACTTTGACAAAGCACAGCAGTGCGAAACATGTCGTCACGGCAACTCTGATGCTTTCCAGGCCAGGTCCCGACGCTTGCTGACGCCGCTTACGAGTAGCGGCCTCCGCTGTGGATACCTCTGGTTGGCGGCTCCGCGGCACGTCTACACTGCTTCAGTGCGAGCAGCCACGCTATCGGGTGGGAGGAAGCCACGCCACCTTACCGGCTGGTCCGGTCTGCTTTTGGCACATAAGATCCTTCTCCCTTATGCCTGGTTCCCTGCTGTGATCATCTACACAGTTCCGGCTCACCCAGCGGCTCGGTCATCCTGTGACCCCCAGCAACGCCACAGATCTGGTTTGGAATACATTTTATTATGTTTTAATCATCATCACTATATATAATTTTTATAAATAAACTTTTCAAGGTTTTCCATCAAGCCTGCCTGAGTTACATTGTAGACTATGTACCGTGGGATAGCGCTGCTGCCCCTCCCCCCCATTCACTGACTTATGCTGAATCAGCATTAATTAGCAGCAGCACCACACGGTAATTTGACTTTATTCATTCCTGAGAGTGAGAGATATCACAGTTAGCGCTGGAAGTCCCTTTGTTGTTTGATTATAACTTTGATGAGTGGGCACCCTTACTATTGGAGAAACAATAGGGAATGCTGTATAAAGGAGATTTGGGGGGGGGGGGGGGTTATTATTAGATATAATCTATCAGTAAATGTCATAACAATAATGATAAGGATAAAAAGTTATAGGTAGCCATTAAAAAACATTGACCAAATATAGGCATGTCCATTTATGGCCAATGACCTGAATGACCTTTGCTTATACTGTGGCAGTGAGAACCAGGAGATGACATTTGGAGGGAATCAAGCATCGTGGATGTAAGGGTCTAGTAAAGACCCCCCCCCCCAAAAGTACCTTTCTCCTGCGCTCAGAGACAGGGCCCCCTATACAACCTATTCCACGGAACGCACGCTTGGCTTCCCAAATGGCCACAACCTCGCTGCCCTTAAAGACTGTAGGGGTGTCTGTAGGCACTAAAATCAATGAAACAAACAGAGGGCACACCGGCCTAGTGCATTATCCTCAATAATAGGCTTTAATAAATGAAAATACATATACTCACAAACAAAAGTTTAAAAAGGCACATGAAATCCGAACAACTGGAACAATCTGTATCACCTTGACAGGTACAATGTCCTCAATAGATGATGGCTAGTGCATTTTGAGGCTTAGCCCCTTCTTCAGAGCCACAAGAAGAAGAAGGAGCTAAGCCTCGAAACACGTTAGCCATCATCTATTAAAGACATTGTACCTGTCAACGTAATACAGATTGTTCCAGATGTTCGGATTTGATGTGCCTTTTTAAACTTTCGTTTGTGAGGATATGCACTTACTTTTAATAAAGCCTATTATTGAGGATAATGCATTAGGCGGGTGCGCCCTCTGTTTTTTTATTTGAAAAGGTGATTCTAAATTTGCGAAAAATAACAATAGACAGGCTGGCAATGCACCCAGAATATATGTTTACAGAATGTAACTATAATATGCTGATAGTGTGTCTAGAATTAATTAAGTTTAAGATTGTGTATTACTTACTAACAGGTGCAAATATATGTCCATAACAATTCCATGAAAATGGATCTGTCTTTCTATGGTGACAAGCAATGGGTGGACATTTTTCTATTGGATTAATATTGTAAACATTGGCTGGTCATAAGGCACTGCCTTAATTTAACTGACAATTGCGCGGTTGTGCGACGATGTACCCAAATAAAATCGATGTCCTTTTTTTTCCCCACAAATAGAGCTTTCTTTTGGTGGTATTTGATCACCTGTGCGATTTTTATTTTTTGCACTATAAAAAAAAAAAAAAACAATATATTCCCCCAAAAAAAATGAAAAATCAAAATTTTTTAACATTTTAGGCCAATTTGTTTTCTGCTACATATTTTTGGTAAAAAAAAATTGCAATAAGCGTATTTTGATTGGTTTGCGCAAAAGTTATCGCGTCTACAAACTAGGGAAAAGATTTATGTCATTTTTATTGTTTTTTTTTTACTAGTAATGGCAGCGATCTGCGATTATTAGCGGGACTGCGACATTGTGGCGAACAGATCGGACCCCTAACTGACATTTTTGACACTTGTGGGGGGACCAGTGACATTACTGGTTACTGTACTGCAGTGGTCCTCAACTCCGGTCCTCAGGGCCCACTAACAGGCCAGATTTTAAGTATTACCTTGAGGAGATGCAGACTAGAATACTGCAATCCCTGAGCAGCAAATTATATCACCTGGGATAGATTTCAGTTATCTTGCAAACCTGGCCTGTTAGTGGGCCCTGAGGACCAGGGTTGAGGACCACTGCTGTACTGTACTAATGACACTGGCAGGGAAGGGGTTAACCCAGGGGCGATCAAAGGGTTAAGTGTGAGCCTAGAGGGGTGTTTTCTAACTGTGGGGGATGGGCTTGTGACATCAACACAGAGACCTGTGTTCCTAAATAGGAGGATCATAGGCACTCTGTGTTTATAGTAGAGAGAACAACGGTCTGCTGTGTTTACAAGAGCAGACCGCCATTCTCTCTCCACGGGGAGCAATCGAGGGTGCTGAAAATATGCACTGTTACTGTAATAATGACACTGGCAGGGAAGGGGTTAAAACAGTGGGTGAGCAAGGGGTTAAACGTGTACCTAGGGGCGTGTTTCTAACTGTATGGGGGCGGGGCTTATTGAATGACCATAGAGACCTGTCATCCTATATAGAAGGATCACAGGCGCTCTGTGATCATTCCAGAGAGAATTTTGAAAAAATATTGCTAGAGATGAAGTAAAAAGCACCACATCCCTATAATTAATGATAACTACAATGAAGGGGGCCAGAATGGGACTTTAAAGGTGCAAATGATGGAGAAAAATCTGAATTCTCAAAAAATTGTACATTTTATTAAACATAGAAAGTGAGGACAAGACAATACATCAATATTAAAATTGGTAAAATCAAGAAAAGGCACTCGAAAATATCAACTCTACATGTTTCGCCATCTTCATAATAGCTTCTTCAGGAGTTTTCGTAGATATTTCTCAAGAGTGAACATTTCTAAGTGACAAAAAGAAAAACAAAGAACACAGCAAGTGTATGTACATAGGGCATATCACAATGGTCCTAAATTGAGTGCCCAATTGGTTTACATATTTGGAGAGTATTGATACAAAGAAATGTACCTTAAAATGACCTGAACCCTTTCTTATGCCGGAGGTGGAGGCAACAAAGGTGATGCAGCCAAGGTGAGCAGGAAGGGGGGGGGGGGGAACCGAGACATCCAACCTCTTAAAGTTGACCCATAGAGAGGGTGACAGCCAAGCTAGGAATAATGGGTATGAATAATGAGAGACCATAGCGTGGAAATATGATTCAACCAAAGATTGCAAGACCTCCTTAATGGAGACTAGATATCAGGTTGCAGGATTGTTAGTATATTCACCTGATTTGGATAAATGTGCAGTTAATTCACTGGGTACCCCAATATCAAAGAAGCAGGGAGGGAAGACAATATTCCCTTAATAACCCCAAGTGGGAGGTATCCCTTTAAGAAAAAGAGGAGTTAATTAATTTGAAAAAATTGACAAACACATTATAAGTCTGTCCGGTTTAAGGGTATAAGTACTTACCCAAAAATTGCAAACTGAGCACATGGATTATCATGCAGTATTTAAAAATACACCGCCATTCAAATTGAAGGAATTTTCCAATAGTGCGCTCAATGAGGGAGACTGCACGAGAGGAAAGAAAAAGGAAAAACATGGAAGGATAATGGTCAGCATCTCATAAACCAAAAATAAGTAAAAAGAGGGGCAAAAGATGAAGAGAATTCCATTACCGCAAATAGTCTCGACGTTCGTATGTCATTCCCCGGTGGTCTAGTGTAATACTGACCATGTTGCGCTGGCATTTATACACCCTCCCCACTCCCTCGGCGTCTGACGTCACCGAGAGAGTGAGAGCGGGATACGCCCGGTGGTCCAATGGAGACCGAATAGGAAGTGCGTCATCAAGATGCGACCGCATCACATGGTTCCGCCGGAAACCAGAAGGTCGGGGATGACAACATCCGGTCCGGGCGCCATGTACGCAAAGGAAGTAGCGGACTTTCAAAAGGTCTCGCTCCCTAAAGGACCAATTGGTCCATAGTCATTATGCTCCTTCCCATAAATGTAAAAAAACACTCACGGGCACATACTCCTGCAGAAAATGCAATTTCTGCAGATATTTGCCCAACTTGAGTGAAATTATTCTTCCAAATGGAAAACTATATAGACCAAATTTTTATGCAAACTGTCAAACAGTGGGAGTTGTCTATATAATGTATTGTAGTTGCCAAGCTTTTTATATAGGTAAAACAAAAAGGCCTTTTTTCAATAGAATTCGTGATCATGTCAAACTTGTCAAGAACAAAAAGTTCGAAAGTCCCATTAGTCGACATATGGGTTTATACCATGGCTTCAATGATAAGATGATGACTTTCTTTGCTTTGGAACACATTCCACTCAGTGAACGAGGTGGAAGTGTAGACAGAAATTTATTACAACGTGAAACCAAGTGGATATTCAATCTATCGGCTACTCAGTATCCTGGTATAAAGGAATCCATTAGTTTCAAGCCCTTTCTTGGCTAGGCAGTGTCAATGATATTTATTGCTGGTTTAGCACAGCGTTTTGGGTGTTAGTCAGCATAGTGGACTTTGAACTTGTGTTTACAAAGTCCCTTATTTTTGGTGCCTTCAAGATTATGGCACGTGTATATATTTAATAAAATTTGCTTGACAGCAATTGTATGTTTATCTTTCAGATGTAGTATATTTACTCATTAAGGAACAAGAAACCCCTTCCGGTTGTTTCTCAGGTTATTATTCCTGACCCCCGCCGTTGAGTGGATGCGGCTAGGGGTGGTGGACCCCTCAGGTGAGCATATTGGGGGAATTTGGAACTGAGTCCCTTTTCCAGCCTCTGTCCTTGTTGCCCATATGGGCACCCGCGGTGCCCTACATTTATTTTCCGGGCACAATTGGTCCAACCCGGTCTAGTAGTAGCACCGCCCTCAAACTCTCAGGTGATCTATAATGGAGCCTTACTATACCTCTTTTCCGTCCCATCAACTTTTGATATAATCTCAATCATTTACTAGTTGGGTCAATCAATTCTGCTGTGACCTTAATGTTTCACCAGATTTTCCCAAGTCTTTAGGTATTACAGGTATTTTTACAATCCTGTCCCTTCGTGATATTGTCAGTGCTGTTTATGGATCTTTTTTGGACTGCCTACTACGATCCGCTACTTCCTTTGCGTACATGGCGCCCGGACCGGATGTTGTCATCCCCAACCTTCCGGTTTCCGGCGGAACCATGTGATGCGGTTGCGTCTTGATGACGCACTTCCTATTCGGTCTCCATTGGACCACCGGGCGTATCCCGCTCTCACTCTCTCGGTGACGTCAGACGCCAAGGGAGTGGAGAGGGTGTATAAATGCCAGCGCAACATGGTCAGTATTGCACTAGACCACCGGGGAATGACATACGAACGTCGAGACTATTTACGGTAATGGAATTCTCTTCATCTTTTGCCCCTCTTTTTACTTATTTTTGGTTTATGAGATGCTGACCATTATCCTTCCATGTTTTTCCTTTTTCTTTCCTCTCGTGCAGTCTCCCTCATTGAGCGCACTATTGGAAAATTCCTTCAATTTGAATGGCGGTGTATTTTTAAATACTGCATGATAATCCATGTGCTCAGTTTGCAATTTTTGGGTATGTACTTATACCCTTAAACCGGACAGACTTATAATGTGTTTGTCAATTTTTTCAAATTAATTAACTCCTCTTTTTCTTAAAGGGATACCTCCCACTTGGGGTTATTAAGGGAATATTGTCTTCCCTCCCTGCTTCTTTGATATTGGGGTACCCAGTGAATTAACTGCACATTTATCCAAATCAGGTGAATATACTAACAATCCTGCAACCTGATAACTAGTCTCCATTAAGGAGGTCTTGCAATCTTTGGTTGAATCATATTTCCACGCTATGGTCTCTCATTATTCATACCCATTATTCCTAGCTTGGCTGTCACCCTCTCTATGGGTCAACTTTAAGAGGTTGGATGTCTCGGTTCCCCCCCCCCTTCCTGCTCACCTTGGCTGCATCACCTTTGTTGCCTCCACCTCCGGCATAAGAAAGGGTTCAGGTCATTTTAAGGTACATTTCTTTGTATCAATACTCTCCAAATATGTAAACCAATTGGGCACTCAATTTAGGACCATTGTGATATTGTAACGCTCCTGCGTTTTATGTATGGTGTGGATTTTCAGCTGCAGAAATATTCCACTTCAGTAGTCATGTAAGAGAAACGCTGAGACACCATTCCCAACTCTCAATGACTCATCATGTGTGGAGGATCTCAATTCAGCAAGTAAATACACACACTCAATAAGATGTTTCCTAGAGTGACTTATGTATATAGTATCACAGTGATGATAGGCTGAAGAGACAGGTTGGGTAGAGATGGTAGATGACAGACACTTGAAAGGAAATGTTCTTGAAAGTAAGATAGTAACAGATGGGATGCAGATAGGTTTAGCAATCATGTATGGTAGCAGATGACAGAGTAGCAGGTGGACATACAAGAGAGATCAACCCAGTGCAGGAACAGGTGATAGTAGGTTCAAGAGCTAGCAATCTTAGGTAATGCAGATGTAGTAATAGTCCTTAGTATGCAGAGCTAGATAGTGTAAGCTTTAGTATAAAGGTTATAGAGGTTTCCCCTGTGGGGTACTTATCACTAATAGCAATGTAGCAGAGGAGAGGTTCAGCAAGAGCGGATGATCCGGTAGCGGGATACAGGGATCAGCGCAGCGTGGTTCCGACAGCGAGGTATGCTTGCAAGCATGAGAGCTTCAAGACAGGTTACCATCAAGGCACAAAGTAGTTTGAACGAACACATGTGAGTGAGAGCCGGCGATCTAAATAGCCATCCAGTCCGGCGCTCAGTGATGACAGCATCGGTCTTAAAGGTGTATGCGCACCTTACCAAAAGAGAATGGTGGGGCGCATACACTTATGAAAGAGTAATTAGGGTACCCAAAGGTACCAGAACATTACAGATATGCCCTATGTACATACACTTGCTGTGTTCTTTATGTTTTTCTTTTTGTCACTTAGAAATGTTCACTCTTGAGAAATATCTACGAAAACTCCTGAAGAAGCTATTATGAAGATGGCAAAACATGTAGAGTTGATATTTTCGAGTGCCTTTTCTTGATTTTACCAATTTTAATATTGATGTATTGTCTTGTCCTCACTTTCTATGTTTAATAAAATGTACAATTTTTTGAGAATTCAGATTTTTCTCCATCATTTGCACCTTTAAAGTCCCATTCTGGCCCCCTTCATTGTAGTTATCATTAACTATAGGGATGTGGTGCTTTTTACTTCATCTCTAGCAATATTTTTTCAAAATTTACGATTAGGGATTACATTTCCCATTACCCCTATATTGCTGGAGAAAAATGTGTATTCATTTTGTTAATTAAGCATATCTGTGACAGCATCAGTCTTAAAGGTGTATGCGCACCTTACCAAAAGAGAATGGTGGGGCGCATACACTTATGAAAGAGTAATTAGGGTACCCAAAGGTACCAGAACATTACAGTACCCGCCCCCTTAAGGCCGGCTCCTGAAGCATAGTTCTTCCATCGAACCAAGTACTGAAGTCTTCCTCTGTGGATACGAGAATCCAGAATCTCTTTTATCTCGTATTCTTCTCCACCTTCAACTTGTACAGGAGGAGGAGGTGGGATAGTAGGCCTTATTCCTTGATCAGGAACATGGGGCTTCAGTAGCGACACATGGAAAATGGGATGTATTTTGAGGTCTATTGGCAATGTAAGCTGTACTGCAGCTTTTCCAATAAGTTTATTGATTGGGAAAGGTCCCAAGAACAGAGGTCCAAGCTTTTTGCTAGGGATTTTTAGTCTTAAATTTTTTGTTGAGAGCCAAACGAGGTCCCCGATAGCGTACTGAGGAGAAGGTCTTCTGCGAAGATCATAGTACTTCTTTTGTTGACTATGAGTGTGTGCAATGGTAGTATTAAGCAAACCCAGAGAGTCCTTTATTTGGGTAAGATAGTCTGAAGCTACTGGGTTATTTGAAGGAAGGATGCGTGGTGGAAGAATAGAGGGATGAAACCCATAGTTCAAGTAGAACGGACTCTGCTTGGTCGTACTGTGGGTTGCGTTGTTGTAGGCAAACTCTGCCAGAGGGAGAAGATCCACCCAATCATCCTGTTGGTAAGAAGTGTAACAACGTAAATATTGCTCGATGCATTGGTTGACTCTTTCAGTCTGTCCGTTGGTCTGCGGATGGTAAGGAGAAGTGAGCTTCCGCTCGATCCGTAGTATGTGACATAGTTCTTGCCAGAACTTGGAAATAAATTGTGATCCACGGTCAGACAGAAGAGTTTTTGGGATACCATGTAACTTAAAGACATGTTTCATCAGGAGTTCTGCCGTTTGTTTGGACGAAGGTAGTCTGCGAATAGCAATGAAATGTGCCATTTTTGTCAGATGGTCCACTGACACTAAGATGGTATTAAATCCTTTGGAAGGAGGCAATTCCACTATAAAGTCCAAGGACACAACTTCCCATGGAGTTTGGGGTATCGGTAGACTGCATAGTAGGCCAGATGGTCTTGTAGTGTCAATTTTGGACCTGGCACAGACATTGCATGAAAAAACGAATTTTTGTATAGATGTTTTCATGTCAGGCCACCAGAATTGCCTGGTGATCAGATTAAGAGTCTTTGTCATACCCATATGTCCTGCCATAGGCACATCATGCGATAATTCCAAGATCTTGGTGCGTATGGTAGGTGGTATGTAAAGTTTGTCGTTGTAGTAGAGGAAGCCTTCTGCATCAGTATTTAGTTGTGGTGGGGGTGAATCCAAACTTATACCATGCAAAACCTCTTCCTTCAAGGAACGGACAACTCCAATAATGCGTTTGTGAGGTATTATAGGAACGGAAGGGATTTCGAAGTAGTTTTCTTCAGTTAGTCGTGATAGTGCATCCGCCTTTTTGTTCTTATCTGCAGGTGTGTAGGTCACTAGGAAGTTAAACCTTAAAAAGAATAGTGACCATCGTACCTGTCGGTGCGAGAGAGTTTTGTTAGTCTGAAGATATTGGAGATTTTTATGGTCCGTGTATATAAGTATTGGTAATTGGGTGCCTTCGAGTAGATGTCGCCAATTCTCCAGAGCCAATTTTATAGCAAGCAGTTCCTTTTCACCCATGGGGTAATTTATCTCGGGACTGCTTAGGGATTTAGAAAAAAAGGCGACTGGATGAAGTGGTGAAGTGTGGGTAGGTCGTTGGGAGAGTATTGCTCCTACTGCCAGGTTTGACGCATCTACTTCCAGAACATATTGGAGGGATGGGTCTGAATGGCGCAGTATGGGAGCAGAAGTAAACTTTGTCTTTAACAGGTGAAAAGCTTTATTTGCTTCATCTGACCATTTGAATGGTTTTTTAATGCTAGTGAGCTGTGTGAGGGGTCTCACAATGGCAGAGAAGTTTCTAATGAACTTCCTGTAGAAATTCGAAAATCCAAGGAATCGCTGTAGCGCTTTGCGTGTGGTTGGTGTAGGCCAATCCTGAATGCAGGATATCTTACTCATGTCCATCTCGATTCCTGTTTTGGATATGATGTAGCCTAGAAAAAGTACCTCTTCTTTATGAAACAAGCATTTTTTCAGTTTCACATAAAGGTTGTGTGCAAGCAATCTCGATAATACTAGTCTTACATGTCTTATGTGTTCAGACAAGGATCGTGAATATATAAGTATATCGTCCAGATATACCACAACACAGACATCTAGTAAGTCTCTGAAAATATCGTTTATAAATCGTTGAAAAACTGCAGGAGCGTTGCATAGCCCGAATGGCATTACAAGATATTCTAACAATCCGTATCTGGTTCTGAATGCAGTCTTCCACTCGTGTCCATCACGGATTCGAATGAGATTGTATGCTCCTTTCAGGTCCAATTTTGAAAAATAGGTAGCTCCACGCACCTGCTCAATGAGCTCAGGGATAAGCGGTAGAGGATAGCGATCTTTTATTGTAATAGCATTCAATTGCCTATAGTCGATGATAGGCCTGAGACTTGAGTCCTTATTGCGGACAAAAAAGAGTCCTGCTGCTGTGGAAGAAGTGGAAGGTCTAATAAAACCTTTTTTCCAAATTCTCATCCAAATAGTTTTTGAGATGGGAAAGTTCATCCTGTGAAAGAGGATAAACATGACCGAACGGCAATTTGCTATTTGGGAGTAGATCAATGCTACAATCATAGTCTCGATGGGGAGGTAGTGCTTGAGCATTTTTCTCAAGAAAAACCTCAGAGAGATCCTGATAACATAGTGGTACAATCTCATCTGTCACCACAGACAGGATCTTCCCGAAAGACGGGAGGTTACACGTACCCTCGCAATAGCAAGAGAGGAAGGCCAGGGTCCGTTCCTTCCAATCTATGGTTGGTTGATGTGTGTGCAACCAGGGAAGTCCCAACACAATGGGAAAGTGGGGTGAAGGTATTAGATCGAAGGTAGTGGTCTCCATATGAGACCCGTTAGTAGTGACTAGAAGTGCTTGTGTCTGATCGGTGATCGGACCAGAGGATAAAGGAACACCGTTAATAAGACTTACTGAGACAGGTTTAAGTTTAGAAATAATAGGAACTTTATTTAAAGCAGCAAAACGTGTATCAATATAATTTCCACAAGATCCTGTGTCAATCATGGCCTTAGTAGTAATCCTGTTCTGGTCCCACTGTAATGTTAAGCAAACAGAAAGGTAAGGGTTAGTGATTGAAGTTGTCAATCCCCCTAGGAGGACATGTGAACACTCACCCTTCTTTTTGTAGACTAGGGGACAGACGTTTATCTTGTGATCCGGGGATGCACAGTACAAGCAGAGATTACCAGATCGTCTTTTGGCTTTTTCCATAGTTGATAGAGGTGGGCGTATGGTTCCTACCTCCATAGGAACGGGGTCAATGGCCGAAATCCGAGAAGAACTGGATAATGGCATTCCCATTTTCTCAGCCTTTCTTTCTCGTAGTCTTCTATCTATGGTGATACTGAGTTGTATCGATGCATCCAGGGTTTTTGGCAGATCCGCTCGGGCGAGCTCGTCTTTAACGGCTTCTGATAGGCCAAGCCTAAATTGGGTTTTCAGAGATGCATCATTCCATTCTGAATCAAGGGTCCATCTCTTGAATTCTGCGACAAAGTCTTCTACAGGTCTCCTACCTTGTTTCAAAGATCTTAATTGAAGATCGGCAGTACTCTGCCTATTGGGATCATCATATAGGCTAGCGAGTTCTGCTAGGAACAAGGCATAGGAGTTGAGAAGCTGGTCGTTTTTCTCAAAAAGAGAGTCTGCCCAGGCCCGAGGATCGCCTGTTAGGTAAGAAATAATAGTACAAACCTTAATGTGATCAGTAAGGTAGGTACGGGGTTTTAGCAAGAAAAGTAACTCACATGCGTTTTTAAATTCGCAAAATTTTTTGCGATCGCCTGTAAATACCAAAGGAGGATTTATTTTGGGTTCAGGGGACTGAGCAGAGGTAAGTTGTGTCAGTCTAATTACCTGCTGCGACAGAGCCTGATTGTCTTCTTTTAATTCAGCAAGTACGTGTATTAACGCAGTTACTTGCTGTTTTAATTGTGTCACCTTAGTGGTTATTTCTGCTGAATCCATTAGTGGTTCGTTCAATCTGTAACGCTCCTGCGTTTTATGTATGGTGTGGATTTTCAGCTGCAGAAATATTCCACTTCAGTAGTCATGTAAGAGAAACGCTGAGACACCATTCCCAACTCTCAATGACTCATCATGTGTGGAGGATCTCAATTCAGCAAGTAAATACACACACTCAATAAGATGTTTCCTAGAGTGACTTATGTATATAGTATCACAGTGATGATAGGCTGAAGAGACAGGTTGGGTAGAGATGGTAGATGACAGACACTTGAAAGGAAATGTTCTTGAAAGTAAGATAGTAACAGATGGGATGCAGATAGGTTTAGCAATCATGTATGGTAGCAGATGACAGAGTAGCAGGTGGACATACAAGAGAGATCAACCCAGTGCAGGAACAGGTGATAGTAGGTTCAAGAGCTAGCAATCTTAGGTAATGCAGATGTAGTAATAGTCCTTAGTATGCAGAGCTAGATAGTGTAAGCTTTAGTATAAAGGTTATAGAGGTTTCCCCTGTGGGGTACTTATCACTAATAGCAATGTAGCAGAGGAGAGGTTCAGCAAGAGCGGATGATCCGGTAGCGGGATACAGGGATCAGCGCAGCGTGGTTCCGACAGCGAGGTATGCTTGCAAGCATGAGAGCTTCAAGACAGGTTACCATCAAGGCACAAAGTAGTTTGAACGAACACATGTGAGTGAGAGCCGGCGATCTAAATAGCCATCCAGTCCGGCGCTCAGTGATGACAGCATCGGTCTTAAAGGTGTATGCGCACCTTACCAAAAGAGAATGGTGGGGCGCATACACTTATGAAAGAGTAATTAGGGTACCCAAAGGTACCAGAACATTACAGATATGCCCTATGTACATACACTTGCTGTGTTCTTTATGTTTTTCTTTTTGTCACTTAGAAATGTTCACTCTTGAGAAATATCTACGAAAACTCCTGAAGAAGCTATTATGAAGATGGCGAAACATGTAGAGTTGATATTTTCGAGTGCCTTTTCTTGATTTTACCAATTTTAATATTGATGTATTGTCTTGTCCTCACTTTCTATGTTTAATAAAATGTACAATTTTTTGAGAATTCAGATTTTTCTCCATCATTTGCACCTTTAAAGTCCCATTCTGGCCCCCTTCATTGTAGTTATCATTAACTATAGGGATGTGGTGCTTTTTACTTCATCTCTAGCAATATTTTTTCAAAATTTACGATTAGGGATTACATTTCCCATTACCCCTATATTGCTGGAGAAAAATGTGTATTCATTTTGTTAATTAAGCATATCTTGTTCTTGTTACCTAATTGTAATTTTGATATATTGCTTTATTCTATAAGGTATTTTTACTTATAGACATTCCCTAGCTACGTTTAAGTGGTATTGTGACTTAGAAACCTCTCCCCCAGTGGCCCAGGTTCTCCTAACCATGGATGGCTACTGTGGGAAAGATTTCGATGGATTAATGGACAAGTTCCATCAAGCTCAAAGCTCGTCAGTGGGGGGAATCCCCCTTGACCACTTCTTTTTGAGATTGCGTAGATTATTGGAAAAAAAATCCAAGATATTTTGGAATAAAAAATATTTTCTAAAGTATATTGATGAAAAATTGGTCCCTTGGGGACTGAGAATTCAGATTTTTCCTCTAATCAAAACAGTCAGTGCTGAATTAAAAAGTGAATGGGAAATACATTTACATTCCTGTTCTCTAAAAATGATGAATTTACTATGCTCACAATATACCAAAGGTTTGGAAATTGTGAACAATGATATTAAGCAACTCTATCTGGACAGCACAGTACTATTAAATGATCCCTCCTTCTCCCAGAGAGACAACAAAATGCAAAAACAATTAGAATCCTTTGTGGGCAATTTGATTAAAACAAAGGAAAAGAAATTTGCCAGAGATAAGCAAGCATATCAACAAGATGAAGCTTATCACTGGACTAGAGAAAGAAATAATAAACGTACAACAAAAAATTTACACACAAATTCTCACTCTAGTTCTTTTCATTCACAAATGAACACCAATGATGTGAGTGATTCGGACTTATCATCCCAATCATCTACATCATCTTCACATACTAAGTCCCAGCGTCACACAAAATTAAATGGATCCTTCAAACGCAAAATAGAGAACAAAAAAGAGTCCAACACTTCCTCAAAACGCACTCCCCTATTTCCCCCTGAATATCACCAACAATCCCACCAATTCCCTTCTCATTTGTCACAAAATCTTGGTGATTTAGCTATTGAAAATTCAGTAGCTACCCCAAGTCTTAATGCTACATATTCCCTTAAGATGAGTCACAGCACAGTGGTGAATAATGATATTCGCACGGTACCTATTTTTTAACCCACTAAAAATCAATCTAGTTAGCAACTATTCTCTGAGCCTCAGACCTCAGATTCTGACGCCTTGAGAGTTATCCATTTATCTAGTAAAAAACTTGATGAAACTCAAATATATGTTCTATCTCTTGGTTTAACCTATTGCCCTACTCAAAAAATCGATACCTTCGAGCTGATTAAGGATGTTCACTTATTTGCTCGCAGATTGATGTTTAAAGTAAACTATGATAAAGATAATCTGCCCTCAGATTCACTGAGTAAATCTAACTGCTTACCTGTACAAGACCAGGAATTCTCTCCGAAATACAGGCACTTAGTGACTTAATGGAGCTCTGGGAAGAAGGAGACTCATTAGGTTGGCCTTTCTCTGATGAGCCAACTGATCATATGGCCACTCTAGAAAACCGGGAGGTGGAGGCTATTTTTCCTCCCCCATCTTCCTATAAATCCAAATCCCAATTTTTTCCTCTATTGCAATCTAACCCGAACATTTGGGCCTTCACCCAACAAGTGATTAGGGAAATTCAAAAAACTAAGCGGAAAGATGTGAATTCCTCTAATCTGAATGATAGTCAGATCAGGGCTATTTAATCACTTCAAAACGACCCCTCCCTTACAATAAAACCTTCAGATAAGGGAGGCAACGTCGTTGTAATGGACACATTAGGTTATGAAGCTATGGTTTTGGACATTTTGAACAACAAAGATTGGTATAGAAAAATTTCTGAAAGTTTTCTAGCAAGAATAATCATCAAATATCGTCAACTTATCTTTGAAGCCTACTCGAGAGATTTGATTGATAAAAAAACGTGGGAGTTTTTGAATATCAAAGATCCAAAAAACCCCACTATGTATGCTCTACCTAAGGTTCACAAAAATCTGAAAAAACCTCCAGGTAGACCAATAGTCTCCGGTAATGGATGCTTAACTGAACGAGCTAGCCAATTAGTGGATGACTATTTACGTCCCCATGTATTGGCCTTGCCCTCTTATATTAGGGACACTAGTGATCTCATCAAGGCCATTGATGGCATCCAGGTCCCTGAAGAGGCATGGTTGGTTGGCATTGATGTGGAGGCCCTCTACAACTCCATCCCACATCATTGTGGGGTCAGAGTTGTGGAGGGGTTCTTATCAGAGAGAGGAGGTTCTTCGGTGGAATACAATGCCTTTGTCATCTCACTTCTCAGATTCATTTTGTCCAATAATGTTTTTTTGTTCAATGGCTCCCATTACCTCCAGGTGCAGGGTGTGGCTATGGGGACCAAGTGTGCCCCCTCTTATGCCAACCTGCACCTGGGGGGATGGGAGCGTGACCTCTTCTCCAGGGATGACCTAGAGTCCCTTTTGTCCTGTATACTCCTATGGAGAAGATTTATTGATGACATTTTTATGATTTGGACAGGTCCTCTAACCATGTTATTGAGATTCTTTGAGGTGTTGAAAGTCAATGACTTCAATCTCAAATTCACCTATACTTATAGCCAAAAATCTTTGGATTTTTTGGATATTACTATCTATGTAGGTGATGATGGCACTTTAGGTTCCACCCTTTTTCGAAAAACCACTGCAGGCAATACTATATTGAGGGCAGACAGCTCCCACCCCCAACCATTGGTATCCAGTATACCATATAGCCAATATTTAAGATTACGGCGTAATTGTACGAAATCAGAAGATTTTGAGAGAGAGGCAAAAAATCTACAGAGGAGACTTCTATGTAGAGTATATAGTAGGGCTTGTTTGAAAAAATCTTATCACAGAGCCAAAAAATGGAACAGGACTGATTTGATTTTTGGCAAAAAGAAAAAGATTAAAACTAATACTGATGGGGTACGTTTAATTACACGATATTCTGGCCAACATGACCAGGTACGGTCAATCCTTAAAAAATTCTTGTACCTCTTGGAGGCAGATGAAAAGGTATCTAAATATATTGATGCCCGTCCCCAGATAACTTTCAAAAGGTCTCGCTCCCTAAAGGACCAATTGGTCCATAGTCATTATGCTCCTTCCCATAAATGTAAAAAAACACTCACGGGCACATACTCCTGCAGAAAATGCAATTTCTGCAGATATTTGCCCAACTTGAGTGAAATTATTTTTCCAAATGGAAAACTATATAGACCAAATTTTTATGCAAACTGTCAAACAGTGGGAGTTGTCTATATAATGTATTGTAGTTGCCAAGCTTTTTATATAGGTAAAACAAAAAGGCCTTTTTTCAATAGAATTCGTGATCATGTCAAACTTGTCAAGAACAAAAAGTTTGAAAGTCCCATTAGTCGACATATGGGTTTATAACATATCTTCAATGATAAGATGATGACCTTCTTTGCTTTGGAACACATTCCACTCAGTGAACGAGGTGGAAGTGTAGACAGAAATTTATTACAACGTCAAACCAAGTGGATATTCAATCTATCGGCTACTCAGTATCCTGGTATAAATTAATCTATTAGTTTCAAGCCCTTTCTTGGCTAGGCAGTGTCAATGATATTTATTGCTGGTTTAGCACAGCGTTTTGGGTGTTAGTCAGCATAGTGGACTTTGAACTTGTGTTTACAAAGTCCCTTATTTTTGGTGCCTTCAATATTATGGCACGTGTATATATTTAATAAAATTTGCTTGACAGCAATTGTATGTTTATCTTTCAGATGTAGTATATTTACTCATTAAGGAACAAGAAACCCCTTCCGGTTGTTTCTCAGGTTATTATTCCTGACCCCCGCCGTTGAGTGGATGCGGCTAGGGGTGGTGGACCCCTCAGGTGAGCATATTGGGGGAATTTGGAACTGAGTCCCTTTTCCAGCCTCTGTCCTTGTTGCCCATATGCGCACCCGCGGTGCCCTACATTTATTTTCCGGGCACAATTGGTCCAACCCAGTCTAGTAGTAGCACCGCCCTCAAACTCCCAGGTGATCTATAATGGAGCCTTACTATACCTCTTTTCCGTCCCATCAACTTTTGATATAATCTCAATCATTTACTAGTTGGGTCAATCAATTCTGCTGTGACCTTAATGTTTCACCAGATTTTCCCAAGTCTTTAGGTATTACAGGTATTTTTACAATCCTGTCCCTTCGTGATATTGTCAGTGCTGTTTATGGATCTTTTTTGGACTGCCTACTACGATCCGCTACTTCCTTTGCGTACATGGCGCCCGGACCGGATGTTGTCATCCCCGACCTTCCGGTTTCCGGCGGAACCATGTGATGCGGTCGCGTCTTGATGACGCACTTCCTATTCGGTCTCCATTGGACCACCGGGCGTATCCCGCTCTCACTCTCTCGGTGACGTCAGATGCCGAGGGAGTGGAGAGGGTGTATAAATGCCAGCGCAACATGGTCAGTATTACACTAGACCACCGGGGAATGACAAACGAACGTCGAGACTATTTACGGTAATGGAATTCTCTTCATCTTTTGCCCCTCTTTTTACTTATTTTTGGTTTATGAGATGCTGACCATTATCCTTCCATGTTTTTCCTTTTTCTTTCCTCTCGTGCAGTCTCCCTCATTGAGCGCACTATTGGAAAATTCCTTCAATTTGAATGGCGGTGTATTTTTAAATACTGCATGATAATCCATGTGCTCAGTTTGCAATTTTTGGGTATGTACTTATACCCTTAAACCGGACAGACTTATAATGTGTTTGTCAATTTTTTCAAATTAATTAACTCCTCTTTTTCTTAAAGGGATACCTCCCACTTGGGGTTATTAAGGGAATATTGTCTTCCCTCCCTGCTTCTTTGATATTGGGGTACCCAGTGAATTAACTGCACATTTATCCAAATCAGGTGAATATACTAACAATCCTGCAACCTGATAACTAGTCTCCATTAAGGAGGTCTTGCAATCTTTGGTTGAATCATATTTCCACGCTATGGTCTCTCATTATTCATACCCATTATTCCTAGCTTGGCTGTCACCCTCTCTATGGGTCAACTTTAAGAGGTTGGATGTCTCGGTTCCCCCCCCCCCCCTTCCTGCTCACCTTGGCTGCATCACCTTTGTTGCCTCCACCTCCGGCATAAGAAAGGGTTCAGGTCATTTTAAGGTACATTTCTTTGTATCAATGCTCTCCAAATATGTAAACCAATTGGGCACTCAATTTAGGACCATTGTGATATGCCCTATGTACATACACTTGCTGTGTTCTTTATGTTTTTCTTTTTGTCACTTAGAAATGTTCACTCTTGAGAAATATCTACGAAAACTCCTGAAGAAGCTATTATGAAGATGGCGAAACATGTAGAGTTGATATTTTCGAGTGCCTTTTCTTGATTTTACCAATTTTAATATTGATGTATTGTCTTGTCCTCACTTTCTATGTTTAATAAAATGTACAATTTTTTGAGAATTCAGATTTTTCTCCATCATTTGCACCTTTAAAGTCCCATTCTGGCCCCCTTCATTGTAGTTATCATTCCAGAGAGAAGCACGGTCAGCTATGTTTACAACAGCTGACCGTTCTTCTCTCTCTCAGCAGGGGCCGCCTGCCCTGTGCATCAGAGTCCCCGCTGCCTAGTGGGGGTGGGAGCGCGGCGGCGCGCGCTCGCCCCCTAGCTGTAGGTTTATGTCGGTTTGCGCAGGAGGGGCTGCCTGCCGCAGTAAGTTGGCGACGAGTGGTCTGAAACTAGTTAAAAACTGGTTGAGATTGCCTGAACATGCCAAGTGTGAGGTCACTGTATTGGTAGCTTCTGATGGAAGTGTGAAACAGCCATCCCCTGTATACTTATGGCGCTTTTCCACTGCATGGAACCGAACGGTTCGGCTCGCTTTTGTGCTTTTCCACTGCTGGTACCGCATGGTACGGTGTAGGAACGGTTCGGTACGGTACGGTACGGCGGCACTTTTCCACTGCATGGAACCGAATGGTACGGCTCTCAAAAACAGTACCACCTCGATTGTGGTTCCAAGAGGTACCATACCCGGTACCATATCCCACAATCCTTTGCATGCAGTCACTACTAGCCACTGATTGGTCAGAGAATCCCACCCACCCCGTTGTTATCCCACCCACTTAACTTTAGTACTACTTTAGTGGAAAAGCAAACCATACCATACTGTACCGAACCGTTCCAACACCGTACCATGCGGTAACAGCAGTGGAAAAGCAAACCGGGCCACGCAGGGCCAAGCAGGGCCGAGTAGAGCCGAGTCGGTACTTGCAGTGGAAAAGTGCCATTATATAACCTCAAGAAAACATCACCTTTTCCAAACCTTTTGTTAGTATAATGGAGCCATCTCACCGGGCTATTTATGCCAGAGGACACTATAAGTATACAGAAACTTGGCATTTATTCAGAGCACATAGACCCGCAGCTGAAAACAGCCACATGCTACCTTGTGGCCCTTGAGTACACTTTGCTTTGAATAAATACTAAGAGTTATACAGTCTGGTTGATTTACTAAAACTGGAGAGTGCACAATCTAGTGCAGTTGTGCACGGTGGCCAATCAGCTTCTAACTTCAGTGTGTTCAGTTAAGCTTTAACAAAAAATACTGGAAGCTGATTGGTTTCTATGCAGAGCTGCACCAGATTTTGCACACTCCAGTTTTAGTAAATCACCCCCAATGTGTTGACAGGTAGGTGATTTATGCACACGGGCGTATGAATTCATGCTTCGAATATGCTGGATTTTTTCTGGCAGAACTTGGCAGAAAAAAAAATGCCTCTAATGCCGCATATGTTCATGCGTTTATGCGTAAATAAACAAACTTACATTGCTTGCATTAACCTCCCTGGTGGTATGATTGTTTCCGATTTTAGGTGCTGAAAGCGGTACAATTATTTTGCATGTAATTCTTAAGAATGAGCAGCCCAAACCAACTATTTACATATGATTTTTTTTATTACTGTGCGTTCTTCTTTATAACATCTCGGGTATGATAAAGTTTGAAACACAATTAAATTACTATAAATAAGTTAAAGTATGTATGTATGTATGTATATATATATATATATATATATATATATATATATATATATACTGTATATATATATATATATATATATATATATATATATATATATATATATATATATATATATATGCACATACATATACTGTTTATATATACACATATATATATATATATACACATATATATATATATATATATATATACATAAAAAGTACAGTAAAACTGCAGGAAAGGGCACTGGGGGGCAATCTAATGTGAATTTATTTTATTTTGCAATGTATCAGAGTGTTTGGTGTGTTTTACTTTTGAATTTGCCGCCGGTTCCACCCCCCCTGCGAGCGTCACGTCGCAGGAGACGGAAGCCGGGGCACACAGAGCATCGGGAGGAAGATCCGCTGCCGCACACCACCCGCATACATCGCTGGATCCCAGGGACAAGGTAAGTAACCCTCTACCAGGATTCAGCAATGCTTCTGGTGGTACCCCGAGTGTGGCTCGGGGTTACTGCTTTTGGCACTGAAATGTAACGCCGAACCACGCTCTGGAATACCGCTAGGAAGGTTAAAAAAAAAAAACAATGGAATGTATTAATAATAGAGCTGTATTAGGTGGTGTACAAACTATTAGAAAATCGGGTGAACGATTGTCCGATTTTCCTCGTTGTTTCACAGCAAATCGGAACCGATGAAAGAATTTTCTTACGAAACTTAGTACAAAAATTCTCGTACGACAAAGGCTTTTTTTGTTGTCTATTGCTTCTGATCATGCGCAGTCTTTCTTTCCGGATTTTTCTTGTACAAAAATCGTACACATTAAATGAAAATCGTTTGTTTTTTCCCATAGGAGAAACAGTTTGGAGTTTGTCCCTTCGAGAATATTCGTACGTAAATTCTGAATCGTCTGCAGAAAGTTCTGTACACACTATACGATCGTACGAAAATTCCGATTTTCTTATAGTGTGTATGAGCCTTTGTTCTGTTTTGTTTTTTTTCTATAGTTTAGCTTTGAATAAAACAACATTTTTTTTTCTATGAACTATATTTATTGAAAATCATTTTACTTTTGATCTTTTCATGAATTAGTTCATCATTGCAATATCCTCATTAGCTTAGGTAGAACCCATACAACAAAAAACAATGTAATAACTGTGATCCTGTTGTTTTGTATAATAAATGGAAGGAATTATTTTTTTTTTTAAATTTAATTTATTTATAATAAAGAAGCAGAGGAGGTATTCCAGTACAGCATTTACAAAGTCTGATCCATTATGATCGAGATGCCAACATATAGTTATTACATCCATAGAAAAATATATATAATTTATTAGCATTGAAAAGTAAAAAGGGTTTCATACCTGACTTGGACCAATCTATGCCAGCTATCCAGATTCTCCAATGCCTCTGGAGTTTTTAATTTTTTTAAATTTCTAGAAATTCTAGAAAAGAGAGAAAGGAGAAGAGAGCGAGAGAAAGGAAGAATAAGGAGAAAGGTAGAAAGAGAGGGAGAAAAAAAAAAAAGGGGGGGTAGGGGAGGGGGAGGGGGGGGGATAGGAGGGGAATATGGGAAGGAAGGGGAAATTTTCCATAACTAGTTCCACACTTATATTTAGCCCCACATTGCTTATCTTACCAAAGCCAGCCCCACCTTCAAGCTCCTTATATCCATCCTGACTCTAAACCAGTCAAGATAAAGATGGTTATTGCCACATTCTCCAAGTCCTGTATCAGTATAAAAAAAACAGTGTAACTCCTGATTTCCACTTATATTATTGCCTGGGGCCATCATCCCCTTCATCTCCTCTCTTCTTTCTCCTACTTGTCACTGCTAAGGGACAATTGAGCCATACCAGTAAAGGAAGTTTCCCTTCCCTTCCCCCCTTGTAGGATGGAGTCCACAATGACCATTACGTCATATATCAAACCCGTAAAGTGGATGAGAACAAGAGAGAAGAAAGAAGGAGAGAAAAAAAAGGGGGGGGGAAGAAAACCCCAATTGTGAAGAGTGCCTTTACCAATGATCTTTATATTCCCACGTCATATACACTGTGTCTCTTGTGTCTGTATTCCATCTCGTGCCCATCTTGCAAAACCATCTCAATGTCCCATCTAAAGTGTCACTTTACATCATGTCCTATCATTCAATCTTATTGCCTCTTAGTGTATTTCTCTGTGCCAATAGGTCTTGCCTATTTATCTTAGTGTCTTCCCAATAAAATTGGGCCTGTCACCTTCTGGTGGGGAAAATAAATAAATAAATAAAAAAAATAAAGGATGAAAAGTGTCATTACTGATAATCTTGTGTCCTCCTCAACATATACGCATTGTCTGTCGTGCTTCATTAATTCAATCTTATTGCCTCTAAGTGTATTCTCTGTGCCAACTAGGTCCTGCCTATTTATCCCAGTGTCTTTTCAATAAATTGGAGATGTCACCTACTAGTGAAGGTGTAATAATAATAAAAAAAAAAAGAACCCTTCTCTCTTTTTATGTCCCCACTATGGGGGCTCATTTTATACTAATCTCTACGGGTCTGTAAACAAAGCCTTCCCTTCATCTATAACTATAAACTGATTCCATATTGCCCACTTTTTGGTATATTGTCCCGACAGGATCAAGTCCTCAAACGTATTTATTTCCTCTACTTTACTCTTCACTCTTACACATATTAATAGTCGGAGGGTTGGGGTCTCGCCAACGTAAGGGAATGCAAGCTTTTGCAGAATCCAGAAGGTGGCGTATAATAGATTGTTTGTATTGTCTACCTGATAGTTCAATATCAGTTTTTGCAGATGACACAAAATTAGGCAGAGCAATAACTGCACAGCAGATATCCTACAGAAGGACCTGGACATAATAACGGAGTGGGCAACGACATGGCAAATGAAGTTAAATGTGGAGAAGTGTAAGGTTTTGCACTTGGGGACTAAAAACATAAAAGCCCAATACACGTTAGGAGGGGAACCCTTGGGGGAATCAAAAATGGAGAAAGACCTGGGAGTCTTGGTTGATGATAGATTAGGCAATAGCATGCAATGTCAAGCGGCAGCTGCCAAAGCCAGTAGAATATTAGCATGCATAAAGAAAGGGATGTATTCCAGAGATAAGACTATAATTCTACCACTTAATAAAACTCTGGTCCGACCACATCTGGAGTATTCTGTCCAGTTCTGGTCGCCAGTCCTCAGGAGGGATGTGTTGGAGCTGGAGAGAGTCCAGAGAAGGGCAACTAAACTGATTAGGGGATTGGAGGACCTTAATTATGAAGAGCGTCTGCAATCGCTTGATTTATTCTCCCTGGAGAAGAGACGCCTGAGGGGGGACATGATAGCAATTTATAAATATCTCAATGGGGATCTCAGCTTAGAAAAAAAGCTATTCAGTCGAAGGGATTGCATGAGGACTCAAGGGCATACATTGCAATTAGAGGAGAAGCGTTTTAACCTCAGGCAACGTGGGGGGTTCTTTACTGTTAGGGCTACAAGATTGTGGAATTCTCTACCACAAGAGGTGGTTTCTGCGGGAAGTATGATGGCTTTCAAAAGACTCTTAGGCTGCATTCACACTTGAGCGTAGCGTTTTTTACCGCGATTTTACCGCGATTTTTACCGCGATTTTACCGTGATTTTTTCAGGCGTTTTTCATTGACATCTATCAAAAACGCTGGTAATCAGCCCAAAAAGAAGCTCATGTACTTTTTTCAGCTACAGGCGTTTTGCAAAACGCTCAGATGTGAACAGGGGCCATTTAAATGAATGGGGTTTTACTTGTTGGGCGTTTTGGAAGCGTTTCTTTTGAGCGTTTTTGGAGCTGAAAACGCCCAGGTGTGAATGGAGCCTTAGACGTACATCTCAAGGATCAGAACATTCAGGGCTATGTGAGATGATTACAGCCACACACCTACACAGGTTGAACTGGATGGACTATTGTCTTTATTCAACCTCACCTACTATATAACTATGTAACTATGTATGTATATATCTGGGGCATGGAAAAGAAAAAATACAGGTTCATCGGGTATTGTATGTTCAATAAATTTCTGAGACACCTCCCGTATTTGCCTCCAAAATCCCTCTAACCTAGAGCATTGCCAGAAGATGTGTAAGAGAGTCCCTTTTTCTTCCTGACAGCGCCAACATTTTTCTGATGTTTGTGGCGAAAATGTATGTAGGCGTGTCAGTGTGTAATACCATCTGGATAGTAGTTTGTAATTTGTCTCCTGAATTCGTGTACATATAGAAGATTTGAACGTGAATTTTATTATATGTTGCAGTTGTTTTGGTGTAAATTTACATTTCAATTCTTTCTCCCATCCATTGATATAATGCGGCCTATAATCTCAGGGTGGAGTAACTATCAGGGAATAAGTCCTTGATAGTATATGGGACATCGTGCCCGTTTGTACACACATGTTCTCAAACTTAGTAAGCGGCCTGTCAAATTCCTTAGAAGGAGGTAAGGATTGTAAGAAATGATTTAATTGCAAGGCTCTCCAGTAATCTAATCCATAACCCCCTCCTAAAGCCGTCAGGGTATTTAAAGATACCCATGATCTCGACATTAGGAAATGGGAGGCCTGAAATTTCCCCAGATCTCTCAGTCTGTGGAAGTGGTTATCCTGAAACCCCGGGGCAAACAGTGAATTCCCTAGAACATGAAATAGTGGTGAGTATCTCGTAGAGATAGCTGGATTAAGAAAAAGTTTTGCACATATCAGGATCGTTGTCCCCACTGTCGGGTGTCGCATCGTACCCCTGGGCAAAGAGCCTAAACACCATGGTGACCTATTCAACGGGGTTTCACATTGCGCCTGTTCAATATTGGGCCAAATCTTAGTCTCCGTGTGACGACACCAATCTATAAATCTGCCTAAATGCACCGCCTGGTAATATTTTGATATATCCGGAACCGCTAATCCTCCGTAACTCTTAGGTAAGGAGAGTAGTGATTTCTGAAGTCTCGGTCTTCGTTGAGTCCATATGAACTTTGAAAATACTGTCGGTATCTGTCGGAAATAGTTGGATGAGATCGAGATGGACAAAGCTTGAAGCAGATACAGGAACTTAGGAAGGATAATCATTTTGAGGATATTACATCGTCCGAACTCAGTCCTGTTTGCCATCTACGTAATTGATCACTTATTTTATTCAAGAGTGGTGGGAAGTTAAGTATATATACCTGGGAAGGCTCTGAAGGCAAGAGCGTTCCCAGGTATTTTAAAGCCCCTCTTGTCCATTTTAGATTGAAATTTGTATGTAGTTGTGATCTAAGAGATGTAGGCATCCCAATTCCCATAGCTTCAGATTTGCCCAAATTGATCTTCAGATTAGATAATACGCCATATTGGCGAAACTCCTGCAATAAATTTGGGAGAGAGATTAGGGGGTTTGTAAGAGTAAAAAGCATGTCGTCTGCATATGCAGAAACCTTCTGTTGGGTACCCGCTGTTTTTATCCCGCAAATGTCTGGGTTTTTCTGAATAGTACAAAGAAAGGGCTCTAAAGTAAGAGTAAATAATAGGGGAGACAGTGGACAGCCCTGTCTTGTACCATTTGAGATCTTGAATAGTGTTGAGCGAACACGGACTGTATTATTCGTGTTCGTACCGAATAATTGGATTTTTGTTACCCGAACACGAACACGGACACTTTACTGTATATTCGGGTAAAAATCCGTGTTCGGTCGTTTTATTTCCGGGTTTTGCATGCTTTGGCGCTCTTTTCATGGCGGGCTTTCAACAGCCAATCAACAATCGTTTAACTGGTGTGCCTTAAGCCATCCCAGCCATGCCTGCAAATATCTCAGTAGCTGTGATTGGCCGTCTGAAGCATGTGACCAAGTCTTTATAAGTTCGAGGCAGCCGCAGCGGCATCATTATGCTGCTTAGATCAGGGACAGAGCACACATCAACGTGCTGGCTGCTGATTAGGGAAAGATAGGCAGGAAAAAACCATTTGTGTCCGGATAGAATTGAGGGACAGGTCGGAGTGTTTAGGCAGGGCGAGTTGTAGGCATTTTAGGGATAGAGTCTGCTGAATTATAGGGTCAGTGTGTTCTACAAACTACAATCGATATTGCTGTGTGGGGTGGGGTCTGCACTTAGTTCTCCTGATCTACGATCTCTTCTCAATCCTGTTAGGGACAGAGTCTGCTGAATTTTAGGGAAAGTGTGTTCTACAAACTACAATCGATATTGCTGTGTGGTGTGGGATAGGAGATAGGCAGGTGTCAGTGATCCACATCCATTTTTCTGTGTGTGGGCTGCAGTGAACACAATCTTTTTGGGGTGCAGTGAACACAATCCTTTTGGAGTGCAGTGAACAAAATCTTTGGGGGGTACAGTGAACACAATCTTTGTGGGGTGCAGTGAACAAAACCTTTGTGGGGGTACAGTGAACACAATCTTTGTGGGGTGCAGTGAAGACAATCCTTGTGGGGTGCAGTGAAGACAATCCTTGTGGGGTGCAGTGAACAAAATCTTTGGGGGGTACAGTGAACACAATCTTTGTGGGGTGCAGAGAAGACAATCCTTGTGGGGTGCAGTGAACAAAATCTTTGGGGGGGTACAGTGAACACAATCTTTGTGGGGTGCAGTGAACAAAACCTTTGTGGGGTGCAGTGAAGACAATCTTTGTGGGGTGCAGTGAAGACAATCCTTGTGGGGTGCAGTGAAGACAATCCTTGTGGGGTGCAGTGAACAAAATCTTTGGGGGGTACAGTGAACACAATCTTTGTGGGGTGCAGTGAACAAAACCTTTGTGGGGTACAGTGAACACAATCTTTGTGGGGTGCAGTGAACAAAACCTTTGTGGGGTACAGTGAACACAATCTTTGTGGGGTGCAGTGAAGACAATCCTTTTGGAGTGCAGTGAACACAATCTTTGTGGGGTACAGTGAACACAATCTTTGTGGGGTGCAGTGAACAAAACCTTTGTGGGGTACAGTGAACACAATCTTTGTGGGGTGCAGTGAACACAATCTTTGTGGGGTGCAGTGAACAAAACCTTTGTGGGGTGCAGTGAACACAACCTTTGTGGGGTACAGTGAACACAATCTTTGTGGGGTGCAGTGAACAAAACCTTTGTGGGGTACAGTGAACACAATCTTTGTGGGGTACAGTGAACACAATCTTTGTGGGGTGCAGTGAACAAAACCTTTGTGGGGTACAGTGAACACAATCTTTGTGGGGTGCAGTGAAGACAATCCTTTTGGAGTGCAGTGAACAAAATCTTTGTGGGGTACAGTGAAGACAATCTTTGTGGGGTGCAGTGAACAAAATCTTTGGGGGGTGCAGTGAAGACAATCCTTTTGGAGTGCAGTGAACACAATCTTTGTGGGGTACAGTGAACACAATCTTTGTGGGGTGCAGTGAAGACAATCCTTTTGGAGTGCAGTGAACACAATCTTTGTGGGGTACAGTGAACACAATCTTTGTGGGGTGCAGTGAACAAAACCTTTGTGGGGTACAGTGAACACAATCTTTGTGGGGTACAGTGAACACAATCTTTGTGGGGTGCAGTGAACAAAACCTTTGTGGGGTGCAGTGAACAAAACCTTTGTGGGGTACAGTGAACACAATCTTTGTGGGGTGCAGTGAACACAATCTTTGTGGGGTGCAGTGAACACAACCTTTGTAGGGTACAGTGAACACAATCTTTGTGGGGTGCAGTGAACAAAACCTTTGTGGGGTACAGTGAACACAATCTTTGTGGGGTACAGTGAACACAATCTTTGTGGGGTACAGTGAACACAATCTCATACTTCTGAAGCTTTGAGGGTGCTGCCTGTTCTATACTCCTCCTCCTCCTCCTCATCCATCCTTTTAGGTGTACAAACAATAGTAATTGGGGCCTAGTGTGCTTCTGTACGTGTGAAAAACATACACTTTTTTTGATCATATTTCCTATTCCGTTATTCAATAAAAACCTTTGGGGCTCAATTAAATTGCGGAATAGTCTGTGTCGGTACGTGTGAGATCCACCTTTCCAAGTTTTTGGGGTTCATCTCATACTTCTGAAGCTTTGAGGGTGCTGCCTGTTCTATACTCCTCCTCCTCCTCTTCCTCATCCATCCTTTTAGGTGTACAAACAATAGTAATTGGGGCCTAGTGTGCTTCTGTACGTGTGAAAAACATACACTTTTTTTTGATCATATTTCCTATTCCGCTATTCAATAAAAACCTTTGGGGCTCAATTAAATTGCGGAATAGTCTGTGTCGGTACGTGTGAGATCCACCTTTCCAAGTTTTTGGGGTTCATCTCATACTTCTGAAGCTTTGAGGATGCTGCCTGTTCTATACTCCTCCTCCTCCTCCTCCTCATCCATCCTTTTAGGTGTACAAACAATAGTAATTGGGGCCTAGTGTGCTTCTGTACGTGTGAAAAACATACACTTTTTTTTGATCATATTTCCTATTCCGCTATTCAATAAAAACCTTTGGGGCTCAATTAAATTGCGGAATAGTCTGTGTCGGTACGTGTGAGATCCACATTTCCAAGTTTTTGGGGTTCATCTCATACTTCTGAAGCTTTGAGGGTGCTGCCTGTTCTATACTCCTCCTCCTCCTCCTCCTCCTCATGCATCCTTTTAGGTGTACAAACAATAGTAATTGGGGCCTAGTGTGCTTCTGTACGTGTGAAAAACATACACTTTTTTTTGATCATATTTCCTATTCCGCTATTCAATAAAAACCTTTGGGGCTCAATTAAATTGCGGAATAGTCTGTGTCGGTACGTGTGAGATCCACCTTTCCAAGTTTTTGGGGTTCGTCTCATACTTCTGAAGCTTTGAGGGTGCTGCCTGTTCTATACTCCTCCTCCTCCTCCTCCTCATCCATCCTTTTAGGTGTACAAACAATAGTAATTGGGGCCTAGTGTGCTTCTGTACGTGTGAAAAACATACACTTTTTTTTGATCATATTTCCTATTCCGCTATTCAATAAAAACCTTTGGGGCTCAATTAAATTGCGGAATAGTCTGTGTCGGTACGTGTGAGATCCACCTTTCCAAGTTTTTGGGGTTCATCTCATACTTCTGAAGCTTTGAGGGTGCCGCCTGTTCTATACTCCTCCTCCTCCTCCTCCTCATCCATCCTTTTAGGTGTACAAACAATAGTAATTGGGGCCTTGTGTGCTTCTGTACGTGTGAAAAACATACACTTTTTTTTGATCATATTTCCTATTCCGCTATTCAATAAAAACCTTTGGGGCTCAATTAAATTGCGGAATAGTCTGTGTCGGTACGTGTGAGATCCACCTTTCCAAGTTTTTGGGGTTCATCTCATACTTCTGAAGCTTTGAGGGTACTGCCTGTTCTATACTCCTCCTCCTCCTCCTCTTCCTCATCCATCCTTTTAGGTGTACAAACAATAGTAATTGGGGCCTAGTGTGCTTCTGTACGTGTGAAAAACATACACTTTTTTTTTATCATATTTCCTATTCCGCTATTCAATAAAAACCTTTGGGGCTCAATTAAATTGCGGAATAGTCTGTGTCGGTACGTGTGAGATCCACCTTTCCAAGTTTTTGGGGTTCATCTCATACTTCTGAAGCTTTGAGGGTGCTGCCTGTTCTATACTCCTCCTCCTCCTCCTCCTCATCCATCCTTTTAGGTGTACAAACAATAGTAATTGGGGCCTAGTGTGCTTCTGTATGTGTGAAAAACATACACTTTTTTTTGATCATATTTCCTATTCCGCTATTCAATAAAAACCTTTGGGGCTCAATTAAATTGCGGAATAGTCTGTTTCTGTACGTGTGAGATCCACCTTTCCAAGTTTTTGGGGTTCATCTCATACTTCTGAAGCTTTGAGGGTGCTGCCTGTTCTATACTCCTCCTCCTCCTCCTCCTCATCCATCCTTTTAGGTGTACAAACAATAGTAATTGGGGCCTAGTGTGCTTCTGTACGTGTGAAAAACATACACTTTTTTTTGATCATATTTCCTATTCCGCTATTCAATAAAAACCTTTGGGGCTCAATTAAATTGCGGAATAGTCTGTGTCGGTACGTGTGAGATCCACCTTTCCAAGTTTTTGGGGTTCATCTCATACTTCTGAAGCTTTGAGGGTGCTGCCTGTTCTATACTCCTCCTCCTCCTCCTCCTCATCCATCCTTTTAGGTGTACAAACAATAGTAATTGGGGCCTAGTGTGCTTCTGTACGTGTGAAAAACATACACTTTTTTTTGATCATATTTCCTATTCCGCTATTCAATAAAAACCTTTGTGGCTCAATTAAATTGCGGAATAGTCTGTGTCGGTACGTGTGAGATCCACCTTTCCAAGTTTTTGGGGTTCATCTCATACTTCTGAAGATTTGAGGGTGCTGCCTGTTCCATACTCCTCTTCCTCATCCTCCCTTTAGGGTAGGAAAAAATTTAATCGGGCCTAGTCTGTGTTTGTACGTGTGAGATACACAGTTTTTTATCCTATTCCGCTATTCAATACACACCCTTTTGGTGTAAAAAACATTAAATTGCGGCATAGTTTGCATATTTGACTGTGAGATACACCCGTGCGATACTGTTGTTCTTTTGTTCCGCTATTCAATAAAGACCTTTCTAGGGCAAGATCTTAAATTTCAGAAATATGAGGAGAGCGTCAAATAGGGGCCGTGGCCTGGGTCGTGGTGGTGCTGCTGCTAGAGCTCCTGTTGCAAGGAGAGGACGTGGTCGATCTGTGCCAGCTACACGCACAAGTGAAACACCTTCCTCAAGTGTGAGTAGGCGACAGAACCTGCATCAGTATTTGGTAGGGCATCATACGCCTCTAGAAGTGATGAGGCCAGAACACAGAGAGTCGATAGTAGATTGGTTTGCTGCTGACAGTGCCTCCAGTTCCTTCACATTGTCTCCAAACCCAGTCTACTGCAGAAAGGTCAGAGTTGGCACCTGCAGCCAATGTCCAACCGTCTTTCACATCACCCCCTTTCAAATCAGGCAAGCAGTCTGAGCCCCAAGCCATAGAGCAGTCTCTTCTTCTTTTTGAGGACTCTGTCAGCAGGGTTTCCCAGGGCCATCCACCTAGCCCTGCCCCAGAAGTGGAAGAGATTGAGTGCAGCGATGCCCAACCACTTATTTCTCAAGATGAGTACATGGAAGGACCATCACAGCACGTCTCCGATGATGACGAAACGCAGGTGCCAACTGCTGCGGCGTCCAGCATTGTGGAGACCGACAGGGAGGGCAGGGGTGAAGACTGGGTGGAAGATGATGTGGAGGACGATGAGGTCCTCGACCCCACATGGAATGAAGGTCATGCAGGTGACCTGAGTAGTGTGGAGGAAGAGGCGGTGGTCGCACAGAGCCACCAGCACAGCAGAAGAGGGAGCAGGGTGCAGAAGCGGAGCGGCCGTGCCCTAGACACTACGCCTGCTACTGCCCAACGCAGCAAGGGAACGAGCGCACCAAAGTCAGCTCAAAAGAGTTCTCTAGCGTGGAAGTTCTTTAGAAAATGTGCTGATGACAGGACACGAGTGGTTTGCACCCTGTGCAATCAGAGCCTGAAGCGAGGCATAAACCTTCTCAACCTGAGCACAACCTGCATGATCAGGCATCTAAGTGCAAAGCACGAGCTGCAGTGGAGTACACACCTTCAAAACCAAGAAACGTCTCTGGCTCATCCTGCTTCCTCTTCTGCTGCAGTCTCGGCCGCTCCAGCCACCTCTGTAGTCATACCGGCACCTGCCACCCCGCAAACAGACGATCTGTCAGCAACACCACCACCTGGGTCACCAACAACCATCTCCACAATGTCCCGTGGAAGCGTTCAGCTTTCCATCTCCCAAACACTTGAGAGGAAGAGGAAGTACCCCCCTACCCACCCGCGATCCCTGGCCCTGAATGCCAGCATTTCACAATTATTGGCCTTTGAAATGCTTTCATTCCGTCTGGTGGAGACGCCCAGTTTTAAAAAGCTTATGTCGGTGGCTGTCCCACAGTACGTCGTGCCCAGCCGCCACTACTTTTCCAGGCAAGCCATCCCTTCCCTGCACAACCAAGTGGGGGAAAAAATCAGGTGTGCACTGCGCAACGCCATCTGTGCCAAGGTCCACCTAACTACCGATACGTGGACCAGTAAGCACGGTCAGGGGAATTATATCTCCCTAACGGCACACTGGGTAAATGCAGTGGCGGATGGGCCTGAGGCGGATAGCAATTTGGCACATGTCCTTCCACCACCGAGGATTGCAGGGCGCTTCAGTTTGCCTCCTGTTCCTAACTCATCCTACTCCGCTACCTCATCCTCTACCGCCTCCTCATCCGGACAGCGTAATACCTTCACCACCAACTTCAGCACGGCCAGGGCTAAACGACAGCAGGCAGTTTTACAACTTGCCTGTTTGGGGGACAAACCACACACCGCGCAGGAGTTGTGGAGGAGCATGGAACAGCAGACAAATGAGTGGTTGCTGCCAGCGAGCCTCAAGCCCGGCCTGGTGGTGTGCGATAACGGGCGAAATCTCATAGCAGCTCTGGGCCTAGCCGGTTTGATGCACATCCCTTGCCTGGCGCATGTGCTGAATTTGGTGGTGCAGAGGTTCCTTAAAAACTACCCCGATATGTCAGAGCTGCTGCAGAAAGTGCGGGCCGTCTGTGCGCACTTTCGGCGTTCTCACCCTGCTGCTGCTCGCCTGGCAGGGCTGCAGCGTAACTTCGGCCTTCCCGCTCACCGCCTCATATGTGACGTGCCCACAAGGTGGAACTCCACCTTGCACATGCTGCAAAGACTGTGCGAGCAGCAGCAGGCCATAGTGGAGTTTCAGCCGCAGCACGCACGCGTGAGTCGCTCTGCGGAACAGCACCACTTCACCACCAATAACTGGGCCTCCATGCGAGACCCGTGTGCCTTGTTGCGCTGTTTTGAGTACTCCACCAACATGGCCAGTGGCAATGACGCCGTTCTCAGCTTAACTATCCCACTTCTATGCCTCCTTGAAAAAACAATTCGGGCGATGATGGAAGAGGATGTGGCACAGGATGAGGAGGAGGAGGAGGAGGATGAAGAGGTAACATTTCAAAGGCTTTCAGGGCAGTCATTCGCAAGGGGCTCCGAGGGTGGGTTCCTGCACACACAAACGCCAGGGACACAATTGTCCAGCAGGGGCACAGTTCTGGAGGATGAGGAGGATGAGGAGGAGGAGGAGCTGGAGGAGGAGATGGAACCATGTTCACAGCAGGGTGGCACCCAGGCCAGCTCATGGCCATCACTGGTGCGTGGCTGGGGGGATACAGAGCACACGGACGATACACCTCCCACAGAGGACAGCCTTTCGTCGCCTCTGGGCAGCCTGGCACACATGAGCGATTACATGCTGCAGTGTCTCCACAACGACCGCCGAGTTGCCCACATTCTAACTTGTGCTGATTACTGGGTGGCCACGCTGCTGGATCCCCGTTACAAGGACAACGTACCGTCCTTAATTCACTCACTGGAGCGCGATCGCAAGATGCGCGAGTACAAGCGCACGCTGGTAGACGCGATGCTGCTGGCATTCCCATCTGACAGCGGGGCCACAGTGGAAGCACAAGGCAGAGGAGGAGGAGGAGGAGGTCGCCAACTCAACCAGGGCACCGCCAGCACCTCAGAAGGCAGGGTTAGCATGGCCGAAATGTGGAAAAGCTTTGTCAGCACGCCACAACAAACAGCAGCACCAGCAGCTCAGATGGAATGTCTTAGCAGGAGGCAGCATTTTACCAACATGGTGGAGCAGTATGTGTGCACACGCCTACATGTAGTGAATGAGGGGTCTGCCCCCTTCAACTTCTGGGTCTCCAAATTGGGCACATGGCCTGAGCTTGCCCTTTACGCCTTGGAGGTGCTGGCGTGCCCTGCAGCCAGTGTATTATCTGAACGGGTATTTAGCACGGCTGGGGGTGTTATAACAGACAAGCGCAGCCGCCTGTCCAGAGACAATGTGGACAAGCTCACGTTCATTAAAATGAACCAGGCATGGATCCCATGGGACTTTTCCGTACCTTGTGCAGAATAGCAATGGATACCGACCTTACCCAGCCATTGTTCCATTTTTGCTCTTTCTCACTCTTTTGGGGTGTACCCTCATTTAAAATTTGTGAAAAGAAGCAGTGTTGGCTACCTCGTCCTCCTCCTCAGGGCCAGATTAACGTAGGGGCTATTAGAGCTGCAGCTCCATGCAGGCCCCTACCTTTTATATAGGCCCCGGGTTGGCCATATTCACTGTGACCGCTCTTCTGTCACTTGTAAACACAGAAGTCTGGCTTCTATGCTCGCTTCCCCAGGCAGCACCCTCAGAACCTCCCCACACAGCGCGAAGGCCGGACAAGGAGGGACAGTTGCCGATGCATGGATGTGTTTATGGGCTTCAGAGACTGCACTCTTCCTCCTCTGGGTGCATGCCAAGGCACGGCCCTTAAGGCCCTTCAAAATCCTCAGCACCAAGACCATGATGCTCTTAATCCGGCCCTGGTCCTCCTCCACCGCCGCTTCCACCTACACCGCCCATAGGTGTGCGCAGCCTATTGCATTAGGGTGTGCACCCCAAAGTTGAAATACACATGCATGTGTTTGCCTACATGTACATGGCTCCGATACATTAGTCTCCCTGCTGTCAAAGAGAAATAGAGCAGAGCAGGTGCGAGGGAGATCTTTCCCATCTCCTCACTGGCAAACAGAGCGATAATGCTATGTGCCCTAGGTGATTAGGGTGTGCCCAGGTACACCAGGCACACCCTGTGCGCACGCCTATGACACCGCCACATCCACCACCAACTCAACCTCCCTCCTACTCCATATGGGCCTCGTCCTTCAGAGATGAAGAACATTGTTTTATTTTTCTGTTTTTTTTTTTGTTGTTTTAAGTTATTTCCCTATCCACATTTGTTTGCAGAGCACTTGCCATGCTCTTAACTACGTTTTGCTGCCATTTGCAGCACTCTAGCCCTTTCCATTGGTGTTTTAGAGCCATTTTAGTGCCTTAAAGTTCAGGTCCCCATTGACTTCAATGGGGTTCGGTGTCCGGGAAAAGTTCGGTAAAAGTCCGGGACACGGACCCGGACTTTTTTTTAAAGTTTGGCCGAACCCGTCGAACACGGACATCTAGGTGTCCGCTCAACCCTATTAAGCAAGATATGGCCATATGGTGGGACCAAACCCCATTTTTACTCATTTTGATTGCCTTGTTATATTTGATAGTCATTTCTTTTGCATGTGTGTGCTATCCTCTGTAGTTATATATGTATATTGGTTTTTATAGCAGCACCAGCTTTAGAAATGCATGTTCAGGGTGTACACCCCCCCAGCCCTTTGTTTGTTTGTTTATTATACACTCAGTCCTGACCAGACTCTTGAAGTTGAGCACCCCACCCTCCCACACCTGTACTTCGTTATCAGTGTCCACGAGTAAGCAGATATAGGAAGAGTCCCTTAAGCCTCGTACACACGCGTCGAAAATCGGCAGGGAATTTTCGTCCGACGACCGATCTGCCTATTTTCGGCTTGTTAGTATAATGCTTCCGACAACCGACTCCGACTTTTCGGCCGAAAAAAATCTGGTGTGCAGGCTATAAAATGTTTTTCCGCCGTCAAAACACGGCCGATTTTTGTGCAGTCAGTACAGATTTCCACAGGGAAAAATCTTATGAGCAAGTCTGGGCATGCTCAGAGAAGAAAGAACACAAAGAAAGCAAACCAACACATGACATCACTTCTAATGTAGAATTTTGTCAGGCGAGAAAATTCATGTGCAGTCTAGGCACATTCCAACCAACAAAACGCCACTCTGGACAAAAGACGGACGACCGGTTGGCCGATAATCGTTGCGTGTGTACTAGGCTTTATAGTGCAGTTGCACATCTCTCCCATGTAAGGAGTAGAGTAATTATCTCCAATAGTATAGAGAGGTTGGATTTATCCTTCATTTTTTGGATAGTGTAGGACCCATGGACAATAGGGTACTTTGACGTAGTGGTGGGATTGAGCACGATAATGCCATATGGTGGGACCAAATCCCCATTTTTACTCATTTTGATTGCCTTGTTATATTTGATTGTCATTTTTTTTTGCATGTGTGCGCTATCCTCTCTTGTTATATACAAACAAATCCATACCAATCCAAAAGAGGTATAGAGGCACTCATGGCTGGTCTTGGGAAAGATGGACTGAGCTTCATTTAAACATCGACAATAAAAATGCTGCTGTTTTGATTTATCTCTACTGCAAGACCTGTGAGTACTTCTATTTCTGTATTGGATTGGAATAAAAATGTATAAACATATAATGAAAAAATATACTTTAAATATATAGTATATATGAATGTAAGAAATATGCTGAAGGGTGTGGACAAAGAGGGCAAACTGTGTAATGATTTTAACTATAGTTCCTGTACATTTATTTACATTTGTGTGGGTTTTTGATGGCCAGAACTGATAAAACACAGTGGACTAACACCAGCATATGACATGGCTCCCCAAATCATCACTGACTGTGGAAACTTCACACTGGACCTCATGCAACTTTGATTCTGTGCCACTCCACTCTTCTTCCAGACTCTGGGACCCTGATTTCCAAATGAATTGCAACATTTTCCACAGTCCATGATGACTTGGGGAGCCATGTCATCTGCTGGTGTTGGTCCACTGTGTTTTATCAAGTCCAAAGTCAGCGCAACCCTCTACCTCTGTATGGGCAAAAAATAGACAAAATGTAGAAGCAGCAAACAGCAATGATGACAATATGGGGGCAACTCCATCAGCACCAATTCAGCCATCCTAAACCACCCCCCCCCTCCTCCCTTTCCAGATCCTCAGCATTTATATCAGTAGAGTTACAATTTCCTCCTTTCAAAATAATGTCCATCAATGGTTTTTATATACCTTGGGGTTTAATACCTCCCCTTCTCAAGCATTGATGGCCATTGGGTTTAAATACCCCCCCCCCCCCCACAACCTCCACTTCTCCAGCATTGGTGGCCAGTAGGGTTACTCTCTCTCCTCCCCCATCCTTTTACCCATTAATGCTGAACTGTGGGAATTAAATCATCCCCTTATCTAGCATTGAAACAAAATGGGGTACCGTGTAATGAGGCCCTTACCCCTAATTGCATACAACAACAAGGAGACAGAAAAAAGTGGGGCTTTGCGGGCCAGTGGGAGGAGAAGGATCACACCAAAACCAATATATACATTTTTTTATTAATTTTACAGACTAAAAAACATGGGCAATTATGCACATGTTAACATACAAACAGCACATATAAAATCAATTTCAACAGAGTCATTAGGTAGAAATACAACCCATAGGGGGAAAACCAAAGCCTGTATAGGATGGAAAGTAGGTCTCAGATGGAGGGCGGGCAATGTAGGTCCCAAGCAAGCCGACGCGTTTCGCTCATGGCTTCCTCAGGGCCAGAGAGACCATGACAGACCTGTATTTCCTTTTTAATGACTCAGGGGATAAGTAGATTACGGCAGGACACAGAACCCAAGGCACAGCAGTGGTTCAAGCATTGTATAACGACAATTAAGGTTCACGTTTATTCTTGTATATGTATAGGGATAAGTATCCAACACCCTAAGTGATATCGGGGGGTCGCTTTCTATATTATAGAGGGTGACAACCCATTGAAACCAAGCGGCAGGGGGGTACGCAGTTCTATCCCAGATATCCGAAGGTTCCAATGATAAATTCTCTAATGGCAACAATTCAAATTTCGACTTCCTCCTCCCTCAGCGAGACCGGAAGAAGCACTCTTTTGGAGGATATATACCATATGGAGACTTCAATGATTTTAGCCTATACACAGTATAACACTGGCTTCAGGTAGGTAGCGACACACCGACAGGGCCTCCTATCTTAGGGGGACGGGGGTACCAGAGTGTACCTAACCCTCAATAGTCCTTAATTGTAGCTCATACTGACAAGCCTGCCTACAGCCTTATCTAGCATTGATGGTCATTGAGTTTTAAATGTATTTGAGCATTGATGATCAGTTGGGTCCACTTACCTTAGAAGGATCCTTTTACCCCATTAAACAGCATCCCTCTGCCTTTACCTGGAGAGGTCACTTCCAGAACTAAAACTACACTGTTGGATAGGTGATCATTCCAACAGGTAATAGATCTGGTACCAAATGCTGGAGCGAGCACACCATTGTCCAGTGGTAAAACTTGTCTCAGGCCCAAGAAAACTGGAATGGTTGAGGGAGTCTAATCTGGGCAAGAATTTAAACCATAGTTTGGTTGAACAAGATGGACTTGTGTCTTTTTATATCCCGACTAACTATGTAACTATGTGTAGCCCAGTACTAGAATTTCCTAGAGGTCATACAAGCCAAAATTGCTAGGTAAGAAGGCTTCGCACTGCTTATATACCTGTAAGATCTGTGGAGTTGAATGCAGGCTCCGTTGGAAAGTTCAACTATGAACAAAAGTCAAGTCATGACTAAAAAGTAATCTGATAACATAAAGGAGAAGTGTAGTGTATATTTTTGTAGCACTACTCCCATGGGAGCTGCTGCTTACGGATTCCCCTGGGTTACCCATAGCAACAACACAACAGTTCAGCATTTTCAAAGTGCCTGGCTCAGTCAGAAAACAGTCTAGATGTTTTGGTTTTTTGTTGTTTTATTTGAGAACTTGGATAGGAGAAGGGATGAGTGGGATACTCCAACTTGAACAACTATCCACAATTTGCTGGGACGTCTAGATATAGCTGAATGCGGCAAGGCCGCTGCTTCATCTTGTCACTGCAGTGAAGAAGAACTTGATGAACTGCACTACTCTGTGAATCGCTCTTCAAGGCCCTACTTGGCACCCCCTTTGTCCCTATTCTTCAGGGTTTGACACGGCACCCCCTTTACTGTAACACTCTGTGTGAGTTGGCTCCCTGATCCCCTGACTTCTTTGGACTGGCCCCCCTTACTGGGCAGACCCTTTGGCAAATCTCCTGGTACTCACAGACACTGGAACCTCTGCAGCTCAGTTCCACGCCTGGTTCACTAGGCCTAAGACCACCTTCCTCATACACAGCAGGAGGAGAGACAGCCGTCAGTCTCTTCCTGGGACTCTGATTCCCACCAAAGACGCCCTGTCACATGTCCCCCCAGCTTTTATGGGCAATCCCAGGATGCATTGCAAGAATGCCCTCCCACTGGGACTCCCGCAAAAGCCAATGTGTCACTGGCTGGGTTTTCTCCACTGTCCAACAATCTACCTCATTGGATACAGTGGGGATATTCCCTCAGACCCAGTGAATCACACCTCGAGACATGCAACAGGCAACCTAATAGATCAGGCTCCCCTGATAAGCAGAAGGAGCGATAGATGCATTTGCCTAGCACCTACCTACCTTGGAGGGTGCTACATATTATTTTGTAGTATTATAGTATTAAAGCATTTCTTGGTTAGTTAGCCTATAAGTAGAACAAACCAAGATCTGCCGAATCAGGATTATCTCCTACATCTACAAATCCAGTTTCAGGCTCCACCTTGCCAGGAGCAGCAGAGGCAAAATTAATATTTAAGCATGGAAAAAAACACAACTGCAGTAAAGTCCCTACAGCCTAATCTCTTCAACCAACAAGTCTTTAGGAAAGACCTCCGGAAGAGAACCTATTCACCTCATCTGTCAATAAAAAAAAAAAAAAAACATGTGCTTCAAGTCCAAGTCCAAACCCAACGCTTTCATATGCTTGCCTCAGCAATAAGAGAAACTGTGATCCTATTTTCTTTCTGGTTCAATATTAAAGTGATATTAAAAGTTTTTTTTAATAACAAATATGTCATATTCACCTGCTCTGTGTAGCCTTGATCTTCCTCTTCTCAGGTCCCTCGCCGGCACTCTTGGTGCCTCCTCCCTGCCAAGTGCCCCCTGAGCAAGCAGCTTGCAATGGGGGCACCCAAGCAGGCTCATTCCAGAGCCATGGCTTTGCATGTCCACTCCTCACACATAGAACCGTGGCTCAGCCCCGACTCCTCTCTCTCCAAATTGGCTCACTGGCTGTGATTGACAGAAGTGGGAGCCACTTTCTTATCCAATAAAGCGGGAAAGTCCACGTGCACATTGCTGGATCAAGATGGAGCTCGGGTAAATATAAGGGCGGGGGGGCTGCTTTATGCATTCTGTAAAAAACCTTGAGCCATTAGATCCAGCTTGAAGAGAATGAAAGCCGTAACAATGAATGTTGGATCATTTTTCTCAGTTGAATAAACCCTTAAAAAAGTTTTGTTATATGTGTTCGATAGCTGATAACGTCCTGTGCTCTCTGCCTGCGCTGAACTCTTGCCAAATACACTATATTACCAATATAAATATATTGCCTGCCTTTACATGCACATTAACTTTAATTACATCACAATCTTGGTCCCTAGGGTTCAATATTGACTTGGCCCACCTTTTGCAGCTATAACAGCTTCAACTCTTCTGGGAAGGCTGTCCACAAGGTTTAGGAGTGTGTCTATGGGAATGTTTGACCATTCTTTTAAAAGCACATTTCTGAGGTCAGGCACTGATGTGATTGAGAAGGCCTGGCTCACAGTCTCCGCTCTAATTCATCCCAACGGTGTTCTATGGGGTTGAGGTCAGGACTCAAGTTCCTCCATCCAAAATTTGCTCATCCATGTCTTTATGGACTTTGTTTTCTGCACTGGTGCGCAGTCATGTTGGAACAGGAAGGGACCATCCCCAAGCTGTTCCCACAAATTTGGGAGCATGAAATTATCCACAATGTCTTGGTATGCTGACACCTTAAGAGTTCCCTTCACTGGAACAAAGGGGCCAAGGTCAACCCCTGAAAAACAACCCCACACCATAATCCCCCCTCCACCAAATGATTTGGACCAGTGCAAAAAACCATGGTCCATAAAGACATGGATGAGCGAGTTTGGGGTGGAGTAACTTGACTGGCCTGCCCAGAGTCCTGACCTCAACGGAATGGGTTGAATTAGAGTGGAGACTGCAAGCCAAGCCATCTCGTCCACATCAGTGACTAACCGCACCAATGCGCTTCTGGAAGAATGGTCAAACATTCCCATAGACACACTCCTAAACCTTGTGGACAGCCTTCCCAGAAGAGTTGAAGCGGTTATAGCTGCAAAGGGTGGGCCAACTCAATATTGAACCCTACGGACTAAGACTGGGATGCCATTAAAGCTCATGTGTGTGTAAAGGCAGGCATCCCAATACTTTTTATAATATACTAGAGTGTACATTGCTCCCAGCTATTTGTAATGACTACTAAACAGGGGATCTGTAGCCTTGTTCTAAGGTGGCAGCATTGCTACTTTGTAAATAGAGTACATTGAGTGAGCATTGTCACCTTGGGACAGGACCGCACTGGATTTTTGGCAGGATCACTTAATTTGTCATTTTAGGACCTATTAAACAGATATAACAGATACTTTATTTTTTAAACTTACCAGAACAAAATAAAGCAATTAACCTGCTTAGCGGTATCCCCGAGCGTGACCCGGGGTGGATTTTTCATGCTATTATCGGTATCCCCGAGTCACGCTCGGGGTAGATAAGCAAAGCCTGCAGCGCTGTCTCTTACCTTCTCCTGGCGACCCAGTAATGATCTCCCATTGCTGTGATCGCCAGCCGAGATCCCCGCCGCTCCTCCGTCAGTCTGATGACTTCCTGGTTCCGTTCCCTGCAGCAGCAATGCTGCATGGAAGCGGAACTAGGGAGGGAAATTCAAACGTTGCACAAAACACAAACACATATAAAACTGTAATTTTTTGTGAAGAATCAACAACAAGTGGGACACAATCATGAAGTGGAACGAAATTTGTTGGATATTTCAAACTTTTTTAACAAATAAAGAACTGAAAAATTGGACTCGCAAAATTATTCAGCCCCCTTAAGTTAATGCTTTGTAGCGCCACCTTTTTCTGCGATTACAGCTGTAAGTCGCTTGGAGTATGTCTCTATCAGTTTTGCACATCGAGAGACTGAAATTTTTGCCCATTCCTCCTTGCAAAACAGCCCGAGCTCAGTGAGGTTGGATGGAGAACGTTTGTGAACAGCAGTTTTCAGTTCTTTCCACAGATTCTCGATTGGATTCAGGTCTGGACTTTGACTTGGCCATTCTAACACCTGGATATATTTATTTGTGAACCATTCCATTGTAGATTTTGCTTTATTTTTTGGATCATTGTCTTGTTGGAAGACAAATCTCCGTCCCAGTCTCAGGTCTTTTGCAGACTCCATCAGGTTTTCTTCCAGAATGGTCCTGTATTTGGCTCCATCCATCTTCCCATCAATTTTAACCATCTTCCATGTCCCTGCTGAAGAAAAGCAGGCCCAAACCATGATGCTGCCACCACCATGTTTGACAGTGGGGATGGTGTGTTCAGGGTGATGAGCTGTGTTGCTTTTACGCCAAACATAACATTTTGCATTGTGGCCAAAAAGTTTGATTTTGGTTTCATCTGACCAGAGCACCTTCTTCCACATGTTTGGTGTCTCCCAGGTGGCTTGTGGCAAACTTTAAACGACACTTTTTATGGATATCTTTAAGAAATGGCTTTCTTCTTGCCACTCTTCCATAAAGGCCAGATTTGTGCAGTATACGACTGATTGTTGTCCCATGGACAGAGTCTCCCACCTCAGCTGTAGATCTCTGCAGTTCATCCAGAGTGATTATTATGACGTCATCTGTGACACAAGGGGGCGTGGTCTCCCGATGACGTCATCTGGCGGCCACGCCCCTAATGGCTATATAATAAGCTGCGGAGACCAGAGGCCGGCATAATCGCTGAAGACGTCGTCGGAGGAGGACCGGAGGAAGAAGGACAGCCGACAGCCGACAGCAAAAGAGCAGAAGACCAGAGAGGAGAAGACAAGAAGATTGGACAGCAGAAGGGCGGACAGCAGAAGACCCTCGGAGAGGAGAAGACAAGAAGGGCGGACAGCAGAAGACCCCCGGAGAGGAGAAGACAGCAGAAGACCCCCAGAGAGGAGAAGACAAGAAGGGCGGACAGCAAAAGAGCAGAAGACCCTCGGAGAGGAGAAGACAGCAGAAGACCCCCGGAGAGAAGACAAGAAGGGCGGACAGCAAAAGAGCAGAAGACCCTCGGAGAGGAGAAGACCCCCGGAGAGGACAAGAGCCGGATGAAGTTTTTTAATAAATTTTCCAAAACGTCTCCTGTCGTTATTTCCATACACTGCATTTTATGGGGTGAATGAGTAGGGGTACAGTGTACCCCATACCCATTCACATAGGGAGGGGGTCCGGGATCTGGGGGGGCCCCCTTGTTAAAGGGGGCTTCCAGATTCCGATGAGCCCCCTGCCCGCAGACCCCCACAACCACCGGCCAGGGTTGTGGGGATGAGGCCCTTGTCCTCATCAACATGGGGGCAAGGTGCTTTGAGGTGCGGGGTGCAGAGCCCCCCCTGCCCCAAAGCACCCACACCCCCCCCATGTTGAGGGCGTGTGGCCTGGTATGATCCAGGGGGGGTGGGGCCGCTCGCTCGTCCCCTCCCCTTTCCTGGCATGCCGGACTGCATGCTCGGATAAGAGTCTGGTATGGATTTTGGGGGGGACCCCACGCCATTTTTTCGGCGCGGGGCTACCCTCAAATTCCATACCAGACCCGAAGGGCCTGGTTTGGAACCTGGGGGGGAACCCCACGCCGTTTTTTTCCCCATTTTGGCGTGGAGTTCCCCCTCAAGATTCTCACAGTGCAGGTCGCACCGCAAGTCGGATCACCTTGATCCGACCTGCGGTGTGACTTCCATTCAAATCAATAGGCTCCCATAGGGAACCATTGATTTTGAATGGAGGCAGAAAAAACGCTGCTAACAGCTACTGTGGCCAAACGTGCAATAACGCTAGTAGAAAAAGCTACTGAAAGCACGTTTTTACAGCTGCTGTTTCCCGGCGTTATGTAAACAGCTTTGGAGCACGTTTTTATGACGCCCTGTGTGCATGGAGCCTTAGGGCTAAGCAAATACATCATGCGTACTTCATTGGGAGTTCACCCATTGCTAGATCCGGATTGTTGAGCTTGATACAAATTCAATGCAAATATTATTTTTAAACATTTGCATTTATTTATTATTGTTTG
Organism: Pelophylax lessonae; assembly: GCF_965119305.1. NCBI lineage: Eukaryota > Metazoa > Chordata > Amphibia > Anura > Ranidae > Pelophylax > Pelophylax lessonae. The sequence continues at coordinate 199,402,107 of NC_138779.1, read as the reverse complement.
GCAATAGTTTATTAAACATTAAACATTTGCATTTATTTATTACTGTTTGGCAATAGTTTATTAAACAAACACCACCACGAAATAAATGATACCAGCATTTGAGGAGGACATAGATTGCTTGAGAAGCATAGGAAGATCACCAACATCCAAGACATTTAGAAGCAAAAAAAATGAAGACAGTTGCCATTGTCCTGTTGCTTTTCTGCTTTGGTCTTTCTACAGGTAAGTAGTCTATAGGCAGTATATACATTTTTATTTATTTTTTAATGTCAATCAGCGAGTTAAAGAAAAAAAAAAAAATAAGACTGAATTTCCTCATCTACACATTTGAAGTGGATGGGGAAATCCACCCCATTGAGTCTTTGTGTTCTGACAGCAGGGAGACTTCCCCACTGTCAGAATACACTGATCAGCACCAGCGGCTTTAGCTGGAGGCACTGATTGAAAGGAAATTTTCCAACAGGGAGGTTGTACAGAAGTCAATCAGTAGATCGACTTCTATACAACCACCCTGCCCATTCATGGATCCAAATTTGGCCGGTCCCTGCTGAACTGGCCGCATTTCAATTTTCAAATGTCAACAATTTCCCAATTTCTCTTTGAAATTAAAGTGATTTTTTAAATAACAAAGGTATTTTATTGACCTCCTCTGTGCAGTTGGTTTTGCACAGGGCAGCCTGGATCCTCTTCTTCTCAGGTCCCTCGTTGCTGCTCCTGGCCCCTCCCTCCTATCAAGGGCCACCACAGCAAGCAGCTTGCTATGGGGGCACCCGAGCCCAGCTGCAGCTTCCTGTGTCCATTCAGACACGAAGTTGCTTTTTCGGCCCTGCCCCCTCTCTCTCCTGATTGGCTAACTGACTATGATTGACAGCCACAGGAGGCAATGATACCGCTGCTGTGTCTAATGTCTCGTACACACGCAACGATTATCGCCTGACCGATCGTCCGACTTTGTCCAGAGTGGTGTTTTGTTGGTTGGAATGTGCCTAGACTGCACACAAATTTTCTCGGCCAACAAAAACCAACTTCAGAAGTGATGTCATGTGCTGGTTTACTTTCCGTGTGTTTTTTCTTCTCTGAGCATGCCCAGTCTTGCTCATCAAATCTGTACTGACTGACGGAAAATTGGCCGTTGTGTTGACGGCCAACAAAAATTTTATAGCATGCACACCAGATTTTTTCGGCCGAAAAGTCGGTGTCGGTTGTCGGAAGCATCATACTAACAAGCCGAAAACCGGCCGATCGGACGTTGGCCGAAAATTCCCGGCCAATAATCGATGCGTGTGTACGAGGCATTAGTCAATCAGGAGGGAGAGTCCCGGACGGCTGAGGGACTCGTGAACATCACTTGAGAGAGATGGGGCTCAGGTAAGTATTAGGGGGGCTGAGGGGGGCTGCTACACACAGAAGGCTTTTTATCCTAATGCATAGAATGCATTAGGATAAAAAACCTTATGACTTTACAATTACTTTAATAGAGTATTCTGTATTGTATAGAGTATTTTGTATACTTTTATGGGATACTGTATGTCCGTATACTTTTATGGGATAATGTATGTCCTTATTGTAAACCTTAAAGAGGAGCCCCTTCCGAAAAAATGTAATAATTACATAATTTGTAGCTGCTGACTTTTAGTATTAGGACCCTTACCTGTCCTGGAATTCAGTGTTGTCTTCACCCCAGCCGATTTTTCAATCAGCTCTCAGGTGCTGCCTCCACCATTTCTTGTAAGGGAAACCGGCAGTGAAGCCTCGGCGAAGTCACCCGGAAGTGGGGGCCGGTATCTGTCAAAACCTGGTACCCACTACCCCCTCTCCCCCAAAGGTGCCAAATGTGGCAGGAGAGGGAGGAAGGAAGCAAACAAGCGAAACTTCTCCTTTTGAGGGGAGCTCCACTTTAACCTTTATTTATATTTTTAGTTTTGGATACAGTAGGGAAGAGTAAAACCCCTGGTAAGTATTTTGTTTGCTGCCTGTGTGCTATTGGGACAGTTGTCACCAGAAAGTTTGTCTGTATTGGAAGATTTCCCCCCCACCACTTGGTCTTATAACATCTCCTTAATTTTGGATTTCTCCCTCGCTTTTCATTCAGTGACAATGGTCATCAGGATAAGCAGAGGGGGTAAATCTCCCCAGTGGAGACACAGAGAACAATGAAAATTTAGTATAGGATCTAACCCTTTCCAAACCTATAGAAATAGTCTGCAATTGCTAGAACCATGGACTTTCCCGGCACAACACTTGACACCAATGTCATAAAAAATATATGAAGTTTATTGAAAAAAGGTTAAAAGAGTTTTGAAAAGTACATGTAACAAAAAATATACATAGATATTTTCACAATACAGATCATTTTTAAAAAACAAATCATAACATCACGGTCATGAAATGTGGATAACCCTCAATCACCACTAACGGTGTATAAATACCATAAAGACCTAATATTCATGTACAGGTCATACTATATGCCGGTATGTATCCGGTGATGAGGGAGCCACTGCAGAATTGATTTTCTCGACATGTTTCGCGTTCTAATCTAACGAGACACAGAGAACAATGGAAATTTGGTATAGGATCTAACCCTTTCCAAACCTATCCAAAGTTACGAAGGAAAGTGTACGGAAACCCCAAATAATTTTTTCTTTAATAGTTGGACATCATGCCTCACTGTATAGAGTTTTCTCGGGCAACTATTTTTTTTGTAATCTTTTTGAAAAAGCTCTTATCTGGGGATCCTGCCAGTAACAACACTTACTGTTGCAGCTTAACAAGTTGCATAGTTAGCAGTAGCATTGTTAGCTTTTCATGGGTGATATGTCATTTCGCCATTGGGTTGCCTATCAAGTGTATTTCATAGGCAGTCCAACAGCCAAAGCACAGCAGACTTCCAATGCTGCTTCTAGTTGGGATTGGTAGCTTATGGCTGTCAGCCTCCAACAGGAAGTGCTGATACTGACCGGATCCCCTGGTAAACATATTCCCAAAAATTGTATGTATACGTTAAAGTGTGATGCCAAAGATACTGAATGATAGATATAGGGTTTACATACATTGTGTTACCGTATAGCAGATTGCCCACTGGATGGTTCACAGCAATGGGCAGGGTACCATGTAGCATTCTGTACTACAGGAAGGACAATACTTGGGTTTAACTGATTGATTAGAACTGATTAATATCTTTAATATTATTATGCATTTTTAATGTTTTGTTTTTAGTTGAAAACCTAAAATGCTATGAGTGTCGTCAACGTAATGCTAAATTTTGCAAAGGTGAAGAAGTTGAATGCCCAGATGGCAGCTCTTGTATGACTATCTCTGAAAATACTGGATTGAGTAAGTGACCACCTTTCATTCTTCTATAAATGTATAAAAATTATAATTTTTTAGGTTGTAATGAACATATTTAAGTACCTGCAAATAACTTCAATACACAAAAATAACATTAGGGATCTATGTAGCCTCCTAACATTTTTTTAAAAATTATAACATAAACAGATATAAAGCCAAACATATACTCATTGATATTCTTTATCTAGAATAGTCTTTTTTTTCCCCTTTATTTTTGCCTGGTGATCCAGCCAGTAAGTCTATAGTGCAGAACAAGCTGACCTGCATTTGTAGCAGTTAGGGGGTTGAGACAAACCATTTACTGGATGGAGGGGGGGGGGGGAGAGATCTGGAAACTTGTTTAAACCAGTTTGATTTAGTCAAAGCAAATTAAAACAGAGCCAAACTTCCACTAACACTGTCGTAATCAAAAGCTCTCCAGTGTGGGAAGTTATATGGTTTATAGCCCACCAAAAGTACAGTTTTGTTTCTGGATTTGGCACTAGAATTATATTTTTGGCACAAAGCATTTTTTTTATTTGATGCTACAAAAACAAATATTGTCATCTTTAAAAAAATTTACATCTGAATGGTAGAAAAAAGGGAAAAAAAATTAATGAGGGGTAATCATGGGTTAATACTATGTGGATAGAGAACTTATTTTTGATTTCCCGAAGAACAAGGTAGCCTTAAAATGGTTGTAAAGGCATTTTTTTTAAAAATAATAAACATGTCTATATTCACCTGCCCTGATCCTCCTCTTCTCAGGCCCCCCACTGACACTCCTGGCTCCTCCTCTCTTGCTGGTGCCGCCAATAGGAAACAGATTCCCATAAGGACGCTAGTGTGGGCTTTCTAACAAGCCCCCCGCTGCTGCATCCATTGACACAGATAGTGGGCCTCTTGGGATTGTTTCTGATCTGCCCATACTGACACCAGTGGACCAGCTTCCAATATTTGTTCCCATCTATCCCTATCTATAGGGCCAATATCTGCCTCCCAATGTAGCATGTCTGGAGCTTGTATATGGGTTTTTAAGCAGGGATAAATATTAGAGGTGCTCTCCTGCTTAATGTGGTCAGTTTTTAATAGGAAAGCAGAGGGACCTGCAGGAATACGAGGGATCTCACATAAAGAAAGCATTACAAAGAGAACAGGATACTTTCTCATACAAGTACATGGTACAGAAGGCACATATCAGGAATATAAAGTGTTAGGGTAACAAACACTTTACGCCAATAAAAATAAGTATAGCCCATTAAAAGGTAAAACAAAAATCAGATATTCTTATATGTATGGGTGGTTCCTGCGCTATCTGAGGTAGTGTGTGTTTCCCTTCTTGCTGCTGCACCACAATACTGGTACCAGGAACCAGTTAATACAAAGTGTACAATTTGGGTGGGTAGTGCGCTTCAGAAGTGGAACTATAGCTAAAAATGGTGAATATATAAACTGAAGTAATAAAACGTGTTCTTGTGGTAAAAAAGTGTTGTCACTGAATTATAACATGGTGATAAAATTAATTCCATCATATAAATAAATAGCAATATAAATAAGACGTTTCAATGTATCTTCTATACAATAAAAGTGCTGGGTACTTAGATTTCTTAAAGATGTCAATAAATATGCCGTAGACAAAATATAAATATATAAATAAAACTTCAAAAAAGACTAAAAATGCTATGTGCTTTTTTACTTCAATCTAAAATAAATAAAGTGCAGTGTTCATAGTGTCCATATATAAAAATCCAGAATCGGGTGTAATTCCCTTCAATAACATCAATAGAAAAAAAGGTGCTCTCATGCAAAATAAGGGTGTTGTGACTTGCTGCCTCCACCAGGTGTCACATCTAGGTGTTCTATATTCTCACCTCAATAAGGTGTATATTGCGCCTGTATATAAAGCTTTAGCCTCCGGGTACCATGTAGGCTTTTTTCTTATTCCGGTATCTTGTTCCAACCTCCGAGTATTTCCTGTCCTGTCCTGCTAGTATTTTGGGGTGTATAAACTTTGTGGCGTCCTTAACTCCTTAACGTAACCTCGGGCTCAGTGAAAACAGAGGGCAATCATGGTGCAGTATATCAAATCAGATTTATTATTAAAAACATGGTTGCACTTACAATTTGTAGATCATTTGTTCGCAAATAAAGTATCAATGCAGCATGGGGAGCGTTATCGCTCCGATCTCCAACGTCACTTCCGGTAGTTTGGTGGCTCCTCCTACGCGTTACATCACATCACGTGACTTCCTCAGGGAGTGGCCTATACTGGATGTGACGTTTATTTATATAAGCCGGACCGGAAGTATCGTCGCGGCCATTTTAAAAAAACTTGTGAGCGAAGTTCGTGCGGATATACTGACTCCGCCATATTGCTTTTAAAACCAGGTGTATTATTAATGATATTCCTTCAATGTTTACACCGGAAATGAGGTTGTGGATCGTTTTTTTCTGTCTACATGTACTGCGTATATCCAAAAGTGTTCACAGTTTATACATCAAATGTTCATATTCACGAAACATATAGAAGAGATAATCCAAAGAAGAGTAAAAACATATGTTTATAGGAATATATATTTTAAAATTGTATATATACCGACGATCAACTGTCTTCATAATGGTTTTGGTGTGCCTAAGGGGATGGGAAATATTTCTTATTTCTTAATCATAAAATCAGGTATTGCTGACTTATCTGAGGGGGATTTAAAATTATGTTTAAAAATTACAAGATAAAAAATATACTCTCTTTTAAAACTTTAAAAATCACTAATAAAACAGTTTAAGTTGAAATCTACATTCAGGCCATTCGGTGTAAAAGAATCCATTTTAAAAATCCATTGTGATTCAAGTTTACTCAGGGTGCGAACTTTGTGACTCCCTCTCCAATGTCTTATGTAGGGAAGTGATCCCCCAAAAGATCATTTTCGAGGGGTCTTTGTGATGATATTTGGCAAAGTGTCTTGATACGGTGTGTTTGTCACTTCCTTTGATAATATTTTAGATTGAAGTAAAAAAGCACATAGCATTTTTAGTCTTTTTTGAAGTTTTATTTATATATTTATATTTTGTCTACGGCATATTTATTGACATCTTTAAGAAACCTAAGTACCCAGCACTTTTATTGTATAGAAGATACATTGAAACGTCTTATTTATATTGCTATTTATTTATATGATGGAATTAATTTGATCACCATGTTATAATTCAGTGACAACACTTTTTTTTACCACAAGAACACGTTTTATTACTTCAGTTTATATATTCACCATTTTTAGCTATAGTTCCACTTCTGAAGCGCACTACCCACCCAAATTGTACACAAAAATCAGATATTGCTGCAATATTTACCATCAACCTGAAGCTGTCACCAGCAGTATTTTTTTTTTTGCCTCAGTCTTCCTCAAGATGTACTTAGTCTTCAAGGCTGAAAGATGGTCAGCGTCATTCAACCCACTGATTTTCAACCCATCCCACACATAAGCCCGCCCCAGAGCAGTGGAGAAGCAGAACAGTGATAGGCTAATTTTTGTCACTGTGATCTATCCTTCTATCAGCAGGCTCCTTGTCAGAATTTGCTACTTGTGCTGCTTTCCCTGCATCTTTCTAAGCTCTAACAGGCATTCTATAAGTCAAGCTTAGGTACCTACACTGCTTGCATTATGCAAATAATACATATTTAATGATGTTTTCATGAATACAAAATTGCATTATTTGTGTTTTTGTTTTTTTTTTTCATTTTCCCGTAGTTTGGCTTTAAATTGTACAATTTTGGAAATATTTAGATGTTTTAATTTATTTTTGTTTGCAGATCAAACCTACTACTCCATTCAGAAACGCTGCGCTATGAATGTGAAATGCAATCGTAGCATGTATGCCTATGTTGATGAAAACGTTTACTTTGACATGTCATTTGATTGCTGCGATGGAGATCTTTGTAACAAGGGGGGTATTGTAGGTGAGTGTAATTCATGTGTGTGTTTCGTGTTTGATACCTCTGCCCAAATTTGTCACAATTTGAAACAATGAAATGCATTTTACATACACCAATTTCTAACGCATACATGTTTCGTATTCCAAAAAGTAGACAAAAAAACTAAAAAAAAAAAAAAAAAAAATGTGTTATTTTATAATGATATTGTGCCTAACTGATTTATCCTAAAAAAATAACAGTGTACTTCCCGTACCAAGGCACTCCTCTGACTTAATCCTAATAGCTATACATCTGCAGTGTGAGATCTAAGGCACTGCTGCCTCTGACTGCTAGTTTTAGGATATTTGGAGTGCGATTTAACCATTTCAACCCTGGAAGATTTTAAAACCTTCCTGACCAGGTCCTATTTTGCGATTCGGCACTGCGTTACTTTAACGGTCAATTGCGCGGTCGTGCGACGCCGTACCCAAACAAAATGTATATCCTTTTTTTCCCACAAATAGAGCTTTCTTTGGGTGGTATTTGATCACCTGTGCGATTTTTTATTTTTTGCGCTATAGATAAAAAAAGTGCGACAATTTTGAAAAAAAAAAATATTTTTCACATTCTGCTATATGAAATACCCCCCCCCCCCCAAAAAAAAAAGTGTAAAAATCAAAATCTTTTAACCGGTTGCCGACTGCCGCACCACTATATACTGTGGCGGTCAGCCCCGGCCAGGCAGAGTGACGTAGGGGTACGTCACTCGCCTGTCACTGACTTGTGAGACAAATGCGGGCGGGCGCCCGCCCCGGCTCGTTCACTGACAAGTCAGTGCGTGTGACCGGCGGACCCGATCGTCCGCTGGTCATTCACGATCGCTCCGGTGAAGGGAGTAAGGCGGAACGGCTTATGTAAACAAGCCGCCCGTCATTCTCCCTGGTGTAAAAATGAAGATCAGACGGTTCTACTATGTAGGACCGTTGATCTTTGTTTTTACACCAATAGCCATGTACCACTGCAGTTAGAAACACGCCCCTAGGACACACTTAACCCCTCCCTCTCCAATACAGTTAACCCCTTCCCTGCCAGTGTCATTTTTGCAGTAACAGTGCATATGTATAGCACTGATTACTGCAGTAATGTCACTGGTAACCCCAAAAGTGTCAAAAATGTCAGTCAAGGGTCCGATCTGTCCGCCGCAATGTCGCAGTACCGCAAAAAAAATCGCAGATCGCCATCCATTACGCGTTAAAAAAAAACACCAAAACTTACAAAAATCTTTCCCTTTGTTAGTAAACGCGATAACTTTTGCGCAAACCAATCAAAATACGCTTTTTGCGATTTTTTTTACCAAACATATGTAGCATAAAACAAATTAGCCGAAAATGTTAAAACATTTTCATATAAAAAAATGTGAAAAATATTGCTATTTTTGAAAAATTGACGCTCTTTTTTTGTTTATAGCGCATGATCAAAAAATCGCACAGGTGATCAAATACCGCCAAAAGAAAGCTCTGTTTGTGGGAAAAAAAGGACGTCAAATTCGTTTAGGTACAGCGTCGCACGACCGCGCAATTGTCCGTTAAAATCACGCAGTAAACGCAAAAAAACCCCTGGTCTTTTAGCAGCCAAATCCTCCGGGGCTTAAGTGGTTAAAGTTTTGGGCTAATTTGTTTTCTGCTACATATTTTTGGTAAAAAAAATTAGCAATAAGCGTATTTTGATTGGTTTGCGCAAAAGTTATCGCGTCTATTAACTACGGGAAAGATTTATCTAATTTTTATTGTTTTTTTTTTACTAGTAATGGCGGCGATCTGCGATTTTTTTGCGGGACTGCGCCATTGTGGCGGACAGATCGGACCCCTAACTGACATGTTTGACACTTATTGGGGTACCAGTGACATTACTACAGTAATCAGTGCTAAAAATATGCACTGTTACTGTAATAATGCCATTGGCAGGGAAGGGGTTAACCCTTTGGGTGATCAAGGGGTTAAATGTGACCCTAGGGGAGTGATTCTAACTGTGGAGGGGCGTGGCTTGTGAGATGACCATAGAGACATGTGATCCTATATAGCAGAATCACATGGGCTCTGTGATCACCCCAGGGAGAAGAATGGTTGGCTGTGTTTACATCAGCTGACCGTCCTTCTCTCTCAGCGGGGAATGATCGCGGGTGTCAGGTGGCAATCAGAGCCACCTGACACACACATCAGATTCCCCGCTGATGAGCGGGGGTGGGAGCGTGCCGCTGGTGGCGCGCACTCGCCCCCAAGATTCCCGAGAGCGAGCGCCGTACATGTACGGCTATTTGCCCAGGAGCGGCTGCCTGCCGCAGTACATCTGCGGCGGGCGGTCATAAATGAGTTAATGATGGCACTACTATGTTGTGCACTGTTGTCTTTGCTGGAGAGGAAGCTGTACCTGAGGACCTGCAATGCTAAGATTTTCCTGCTTCTTCTCCATTCATTCTGTAGATATGTGTTGCTCCTTGAGTATTCCTACACCAGTCCACAGATCCCCAATCATTGATGGAGGAAAGGAAGGGGAAAGCTCTGACATGAGGAAGCAAAGCCCTGCCTCTACCAAGATGTCCACCTCCAAATACACTATACTACCAAAAGTATTGAGACGCCTGCCTTTACACACACATGAACTTTAATGGTATCTCAGTCTTAGTCCGTAGGGTTCAATATTGAGTTGGCCCACCCTTTGCAAGGTTTAGGAGTGTGTCTATGGGAACGTTTGCCCATTCTTCCAGAAGCGCATTTGTGAGGTAAGCCACTGATGTTGGCCTGGCTCGTAGTCTCAACTCGAATTCATCCCAAAGGTGTTCTATCGGGTTGAGGTCAGGACTCTTTGCAGGCCAGTCAAGTTCCTCCACCCCAAACTCACTCATCCATGTCTTTATGGACCTTGCTTTGTACACTGGTTCAAATCATTTGGTAAAGGGGGGGATTATGGTGTGGGGTTGTTTTTCAGGGTTTGGGCTTGGCCCCATTGTTCCAGTGAAGGGAACTCTTAAGGCGTCAGCATACCAAGACTTTTTGGACAATTTCATGCTTCCAACTTTGCGGTAACAGTTTGGGGATGGCCCCTTCCTGTTCCAACATGACTGCGCAACAGTGCACAAACAAGGTCCTTAAAGACATGGATGAGCGAATTTGGGGTGGAGGAACTTGACTGACCTGCAAAGAGTGCTGACCACAAATCGATAGAACACCTTTGGGATGAATTAGAGCAGAGACTGCGAGCCAGGCCTTCCACATCAGTGCCTGACCTTTACAAATGCATTTCTAGAAGAATGGTCAAACATTCCCATAGACACTCCTAAACCTTGTGGACAGCCTTCCCAGAAGAGTTGAAGCTGTTATAGCTGCAAAGGGTGGACCAACCCAATATTGAACCCTACAGACTAAGACTGGGATGCCTTTAAAGTTCATGTGCGTGTAAAGGCAGGCGTCCCAATACTTTTGGTAATATAGTGTAGGTACACATTGCAATACAAGGCATAGTAAGATAAGAAAAGTAAAAATATCACCTGCAGGAAGACCACAGGCAATGCTGGTCCCTAGTCAAAAAAAATGCGGCTAACAATTTTAAAAAAAGGGGGCAGGCAAGGGACAAAAAAATAAAAAATAATGCATGCAGCAACCAAAAAAAAAAAGGGTATATAGCACTTTGTACAGCACTAAATGGTATATAACACACTATACTCACACACTACACTAACGCTCTACACTATAATTGAACACACTAACTTGCTCATAGCAAACTGAGCCCTGCTCTATCTAGCTCCACTCCAACACACTGCAAAAGCTTCCTATGGGGAGGAACCTTTTTTAATTTATTACTTTGTCCAATCAGGGCTCTGACAGTGCTATGTGCCCTAATTGGCAAAGACTTGCACCTGACCAGTGGGTTCTAGACTTTATTATGAATCGCACAGTGCATTGTGGGGTGCTCAGCGAGCGAACATGCAATGTTCTGGCCGAACTTTTGCTCGGCCTGAACCATTCACCTAACATTACACACCAACATAGGACAGCTGAACTCTTTCCCTCCAACTTCCTCCTGTCTCCCTCCAGAGAGCTTCACTAGACCCAAGTTGATCCCTTGACTCAAGCTTGCAATTAGGCACCCCTGGTAGGCCTAGCTGGGAACTCGGTGTCTTCCTATTTGATTCTTCTAGAGGTCTGCCCCAGGGGTCACTGGGTCTCCTCTAGCAGGGCTGGACCCAGGAAATCTACTGCTACTGTTCAGGCCTCAGACTAGGGATAGACCGATTATCGGCAAGGCCGATATATCGGGGACTGATATGCACTTTCCCCGATATATCAGTATCAGCCCCAGAACTGGCCTTGGACAGCCTCGCCTTGGACAGTCTCGTCTGGAGTTGGGACTAGTCTCGCTGGAGTGTATCACAGCCATACACCCACCCACAGCAGCCCGGTGCCAGCCAGTCACTGAAATCCACAGGCCCTGTACCAGCCAGCCAGCCACAGGCACTGTACCAGCGAGCCAGCCAGCCACCCATTGGCCCTGTACCAGGCAGACAGCCATCCACAGGCCCTGTATCTGCCACCCACCACAGGGTGCCAGCCAGCCAGTCAGTCAGTCACCCACCACAGGGTGCCAGACAGACAGCCATACACAGACTGGGTGCCAGACAGCCAGCCACCCACAGGCCCTGTACCAGCCAGCCACAGGCACTGTACCAGCCAGCCGCCCACAGGCCCTGTACCAGCCAGCCACCCACAGCCCCTGTGCCAGCCACCCACCTAGCACAGGGTGCCAGCCAGCCAGCCACCTAGCACAGGGTGCCAGCCAGCCAGCCACCACAGGGTGCCAGCCAGCCAGCCACCCACCACAGGGTGCCAGCCAGTCAGCCACCCACCACAGGGTGCCAGCCATCCATCTACCACAGGGTCCCAGCAAGCCAGCCACCCAGCACAGGGTCCCAGCACCAGTGGCGGAGCTAGACTTTTAAAACAGGGGTGGCAAAGGGGTGGCTAGGTATTATTTTGGGGGGTCAATATACAAAGTGTAATTTAGTGTCAGATTCGTCCACCGCAATGTCGCAGTCCCTCTAATGATCGCTGCCATTACTAGTAAAGACAGGATACAGGTGGTGGTGATCAGAGGATACAGGTTTGCCCCCAATGATTATTGCAGAGTGCGACAGCAATGCCCCCAATGATTATTGCAGTGAGACAGCAATGCCCCCAATGATTATTGCAGTGAGACAACAATGCCCCCAATTATTATTGCAGAGTGAGACAGCAATGCCCCCAATGATTATTGCAGAGTGCGACAGCCTTGCCCCCAATTATTATTGCAGAGTGCGACAGTAATGCCCCCAATTATTATTGCAGAGTGCGACAGCCTTGCCCCCAATTATTATTGCAGAGTGCGACAGCAATGCCCCCAATTATTATTGCAGAGTGCGACAGCCTTGCCCCCAATGATTATTGCAGAGTGCGACAGCCTTGCCCCCAATGATTATTGCAGAGTGCGACAGCCTTGCCCCCAATTATTATTGCAGAGTGCGACAGCAATGCCCCCAATTATTATTGCAGAGTGCGACAGCCTTGCCCCCAATTATTATTGCAGAGTGCGACAGCAATGCCCCCAATTATTATTGCAGAGTGCGACAGCCTTGCCCCCAATTATTATTGCAGAGTGCGACAGCCTTGCCCCCAATTATTATTGCAGAGTGCGACAGCAATGCCCCCAATTATTATTGCAGAGTGCGACAGCAATGCCCCCAATGATTATTGCAGAGTGCGACAGCCTTGCCCCCAATGATTATTGCAGAGTGCGACAGCCTTGCCCCCAATTATTATTGCAGAGTGCGACAGCCTTGCCCCCAATTATTATTGCAGAGTGCGACAGCCTTGCCCCCAATTATTATTGCAGAGTGCGACAGCCTTGCCCCCAATGATTATTGCAGAGTGCGACAGCAATGCCCCCAATTATTATTGCAGAGTGCGACAGCAATGCCCCCAATTATTATTGCAGAGTGCGACAGCAATGCCCCCAATTATTATTGCAGAGTGCGACAGCAATGCCCCCAATTATTATTGCAGAGTGCGACAGCCTTGCCCCCAATTATTATTGCAGAGTGCGACAGCCTTGCCCCCAATTATTATTGCAGAGTGCGACAGCAATGCCCCCAATTATTATTGCAGAGTGCGACAGCAATGCCCCCAATTATTATTGCAGAGTGCGACAGCCTTGCCCCCAATGATTATTGCAGAGTGCGACAGCAATGCCCCCAATTATTATTGCAGAGTGCGACAGCAATGCCCCCAATTATTATTGCAGAGTGCGACAGCCTTGCCCCCAATTATTATTGCAGAGTGCGACAGCAATGCCCCCAATTATTATTGCAGAGTGCGACAGCCACAGCATTTGCCCGCAATCATTGCAGAGTGCCAGCGTCCCCCCCGTGAGACCAGCTTACTTACCTCACGGACGGTCCGCGGCTCCCTGCATCTTCTCAGTCCTCCCGCCGGCGCCTCCTCGACCAATGGCACAGCGTTTGCCATTCGGCCAATCAGGAAGCGGGAGGACCCGCTCCCTGATTGGCCGGAGGAGGATCCATGTGACAATAGCGAATTTTCATTCGCTATTGTCACAGAATGGGCGGGCTCGGCTTCGGGAGTCGGGACGCACTGCTTTGCTGCTCCCTGACCCTGGCCGCCAGCTTAGAGGGATCAGCCGGTTCTGCGAACCGGCTGATCCCATCCCACCACTGCCTGTGATTCTCCGCTGCCAGCCAGGATCGGGGTGGCAACAGGGGTGGCAGGGACTTTTTCTGGGGTGTCAATTGACACCCCAGCTAACCCTCTGGCTCCGCCACTGCCCAGCACAGGGTGCCAGACAGCCAGCCACCACAGGGTGCCAGCCAGCCATCCACCACAGGGTGCCAGCAAGCCAGCCACCCAGCACAGGGTGCCAGACAGCCAGCTAGCCACCCCAGGGTGCCATCCAGCCAGCCCCCCACCACAGGGTGCCAGCAAGACAGCCATAAAGCATTAAACAAAAATTAACATGTTCAGTACCAGATTTGTGTCAAAAATTGTCTTTATTTTTCAAAACTTTAAATGTACAAAATATCAGCCCATATCAGCCGATACCGATACGTTGTGACCAAAATATCGGCCCTGAAAAAAACATATCGGTCTATCCCTACCTCAGATTATTTATGAGCTCTCTCACCACCTTCTGGGCACACCTTTCCAGGGATTGGCTATAGTCCCATAAATATTCAAACTGCTTTTCCTGTTCTTCCTCCCACTATGATTTTAAAATCATCTAGAAGACAGGGGGGAGTAACAGAGCAGCAGACTGTGAGATTCTGAACAGCCCTCATTAGTCACTCCCTGCTCCTCTGATTACAGTAGAGCCAAATAAATTTGCCTATCAGCTCATTCAACTTCTAGGTGGGTGCTACATCACTCTTCTGTAATCTACTAATCCCCCGCCCACTATGTGATGGAGATGGGAAAAGGCAGAAGAGTCTGTAGTCCTGCCTAGGTGGCAACCATGACATCCGTCATAAATACAGTGGAGGTGTGAGCGTAGCCACTAACTATTTAATGCAAACTGACATTTACAGACTGCAATATAGTACATTTTCTTGTATGGGCTTAGATATGCTTTAATCATTCTCTTTGTATGATAATAAAATCTTTTTTTATTTTACGACTTTATCATATAGATAAGAATAAAACATACGACTACAATGGGCCCGAATGTCCAGCTTGCGTTGCATTTGATACCTTTAAGATGTGTGAGCCTGTTACCACTACAGTCTGCAGAAACAAGACTGACCATTGTTCATTTTATGCTGGATGGCTAGAAAAACCCGGTAGGTTTTCTTCCATTATGGGTGGGGGGTGCTGGCTTCTGCATATGATTCATCAGCAGTTCACACCATATGCAGTCCAGTGCGTTTTCTTTTTTCTGCATCAAAAACACATGGAAAGTAGGTTATATGGTTTCAAATGGCATAGTTCACACCAGTGCTTGCAGTTCCAGTGCATACTGGACTGTACGGGAACACTGTAAAACGCACCAAAAACGCACTGGAACGCACCAAAATGCACCTAAACGCACCAAAAACGCACTGGAACACACATTTCCCTATGTAAGAGTATTAAAAAAGAGGAGGGGGGGGAATGCACTGGATTGCATCAAAAACGCACCTGGAACTCATCAGAAACGTGTCAAAAACACGCATGCAGAAAAGCATCTGGAACGCATCTGGACTGCGTGTTTCTATGGTGTGAACTGACCCTCAAGGTATTTGTTTCCTTTGTTAGCTCAAATGAAATGAGAAGGAAAATGAAACCAAGCACTGGGGAGGAAATTACAAGCCTTGCTTCAGATTGGATGTAGGGAGAATTACATGTGATGCCAGGAGGTGTCTCAACACTTCTTTAGATTTAACAGCTCCGATTAACCCCTTGGAGACTAAGCCTTTTTCTGACACTTGTTGTTTACAAGGTGAAATCATTATTTTTGGCTAAAAAATTACTCTAGCTAGAAAAGCACTCCCAAACATTATATTTCTAAACACAGCAGGAGCGAGCCTCCGGCGGCGCGCGTGCGCTGCCGAGACAGCTAGGAGTCCAGTAACGTAGGCTACGCAGTAGCAGCACAGTGAGCGGCCCTAAAGTGGTTAACTATAATTTTTTGCCACAAGATATTTCTAAAAAACAGCATGGACATACTGAGAAATATACCCCAAAACACATTCTGCTACTTCTCCCGAGTGTGGCGATACCAAATTTGTGAGACTTTTTTCACAGCTTAGGCACACAGAGGGACCCAAAATCCAAAGAGCACCTTCAGGTTTTCTAGGGGCATAAATTACGCATCTATTTTCCTGGCTGCCAATTAAACTTTTGGAGGCCCTGGAGCACCAGAACAGTAGAAACACCCACAAAATGACCCCAATTGGAGAGTAAACACCCCAAGGTAATGAGGTAATGAGGATGAGGAGACTTTTGAAGACTTTATTTTTTTCTTTCAAGATTTCGGAAAATGCACGATTGGACAAGGTAATCACATGGTACAGGACCATGTGATCACCTGGACACAGTGGTAATGCGATCTGCTGTGTTCAGGGGACACACTGATCATCAGGCTGCCGGGTGCATGCTCTGTTAACCATGCAGATCCTCCGATGCGGGGGGATGTTTAGAAACGTCATCGCCACGCATCCGTCCAGCTTTTTATGTACATGCGGTAGGGTTAATGAAAAATGGGGAGCGGGATCTGGAAATGTGAAGTTAGTAGGATCCTGGGGCTTAGCTTTAAAGGCCAAATGTTAATGTTTGATTAGATATTTGTTATTTATCATACTAATGATGATTTGTTTTTATTCCTTCAGATGGTGTTAAAACCAAATTTTCAGTGCAGGGATGTATGTCGGAACTGAGTTGTTTGTACGACTACAGCCAAATAGTTGGACTCAAAATGTCTGGAATTAAAAAAAGTGGCTGCAAAGAACTCAAGCATCAGCGCAAGCAGGAAAAGGAGAATATGGGAGATGGTACAGGAAATTGACATCAATTCATATTAAAATAAAGGTGGAACCCCAACCATTCAGCTAAGGGAACGGTCAAAAAAAATATGCACATGTATTTTACCAGACACCACTTTTCTGAAACCTTCTGCTCTTCGTCTTCCTTTATTAACTTCCATGCCCGGCCTTGAATAAACTTCACTACAGTAGCTCACAGCTTTGATGACAGTTTTTACAATGTATTACATACTATCTTACAAAATGTTGGCACATCCTTTCTTAACCCCCGCCGTGCACATTTATGTGGCAACACAACCACTGTCACCAACAGCTCGTGGTCACTGTTTATGGACAGGAGCCGGAGGTGGGCTCCCGATTATGTGATAATTGTTACAGCCAATCACAATAATCACATGATTGGAAACATTGCCTCTGCCACCATAAAGTAAGAAACAAGCTGGCTGGAAGAGTTAAAGATAATTTTTAGAATATAATGGATTATGGAAAATTAAAGCCTAATTGAACTTTCAATTTAAATTAGCTTCACTTTAGGCCTTTGATGCGTTGATCATGTTTGCTATATGTTTGCAACTGCTCAAAAACTGCACCTTCTTGTAACTGGCAAGATTTTGTACCTGGACATTATCCAGAGAGCTGTAAGCTTCGGCATAAAAATGCTTTACTCTGCAAGCAAATTGTCTCCGATTTCTCATTTCATTACAGAAAACTTCCATTTTGTTAGGTCAAACCAACAAGAAAACTGCACTATGATTAAAAAAATAATGTAGCGCTCTTCAATTCTGGGCAGTCAAAAATGATTCCAAGAAGTCTGGCAGGCTCGCATTTTAACCACTTCAGCCCCTGAAGGTTTTACCCCCTTAAGGAAAAGGCCATTTTTTTTTGCAATATGGCACTGCGATAATTTAACTGACAATTGCGCGGTCGTGCAGCGCTGTACCCAAATAAAATGTATGTTATTTTTTTTCTCATGAATAGAGATTTTTTTTATTGGTATTTGTTAGCTCAAATCTCATCAGGAGGCAATTACCAGATGATATACAGCCCTTCAGTTGCTAACCCCCCTGTATAGTGAATTCTCTTCTCTTCTGGCCAGGAGATGCGAGGACACAGAGCACTTAAGCAAAGCATAGACACATCTAATTTATTTCAAATTTCGCTCATATTTAAGGGAAATTTTGAGCGGCAAAAACTGTTTTAAACTGGTTACAATTTATGGGTCAATTTAACAATAGAACATATCTCACAGAAAACAATACATGAAAAGGCCCTTGTGTTCCCTATACATCTGTGTCAATATGAGGTGTCTTGTGTCTGAAATTGTGTTCTGTGGGAGAGCCAATCCGTCTGTGTTCAGCTGTATGATGTGTTAATGTAAGCAATTGTCAATTGTGTTTAGGGGGTGTCAGTAATCTCTATGCGAAGCCTTAACTTGTTAAGTGTCCGAATGAATGAATGGAAAGGTGTTTACCATGTCAACACCTATCAATGTCTTGTCGTCTATATGCAAAATATCTAACTGCCAAGGGACCAGGGTGTATGAATGAGGTGTGTCAAATGACTAGTTAATGTCATTTGCAAGAGCCCACATTCCATCGTAGAATGGGCATGAGCTGAAATGTATTATGAAAATATAATATTTCAGTAAGGCACGTTGATACGCTCTTTCAACCCAACCTTTGATCCCAACCTTATTCATAAGGGTTGGATCACCTAGAGTCTGTGAATAGCACTATGTGCCCTCCTGGGATATATATCCAACTATGAATGAGCTGGACATTCTTGACATACCTGGGTTGCGTTATTGTATGAGTGCATGTCATATTATTTGTAACTGACTTGCACAAAACAGGTGACATTATATTCCAAGGTGTATGTAGGCTGGTGACTTGGTTGTGTGCACATAGGGATATAACTTCTTAGAATTCTATCAAATCAAAAACAGACATGTTCAATGGGGAGGGCCATAGCTTGCAAGAATCTATGGCCTGAAAAATCTAAAACTCCACATTATGGCAATAAAGTCACTACAAATCCTAAAGCCTTTGCCAGGAAAGGGCAAAAATAAACCCCCACGTTCAATGGGAGGAAAAAATTCCCTTTCGACCCCTGTATCATCAGAGCGGTCAGACTAAATCCCTGGCGGCTATAATGTTAAACAATGTCCTTTGTGTCCAATAGGCTTGACTTCGACTGTAAAGTGGAGACATGAATGTCTCGTGTCTCTCTCTTTTCCTGGGGTGAGCAAGGGCAAAATGAGGAGAGGTTCTCCGGGTGGTGAGCACATGTTGCAAGTAACCAGACAGTGGCTACTAGTGTTGAGCTTGCTACAAAAAGTACCACTGCTGTACGAATAGGAAGTCTTCCAGGAGTAGGGGTGTCCGTTGGCATTGTACCAATGCGTCTGTCTGGATCCAACTGGAATTCATCTGGTGCTCGTCACAATCTCCGGTCCGCAGTCGTGGGGTCCAGAGGTGGGGCTTCCTTCAGTCGGGATGTGTGGATCCAAACCGGGGAGTCATCTGTCAATACCGCTGTTCTGGTCACTGCTTGAACTATCGCAGGAGGTCCGTAGGGTGGGTCTAGCAACGTCAGCTTATGGGGGGCCTTCACCAGGACTCTGTCTCCAGGCTTGAATGGGTGGGTCGGTGCACATGTTGGCAAACGAAACGAGAGCGAAATATCACCATAATCACTGTTTAATTTTTCAATTAATTCTGCCACATATTCCTCTTGCAAAATCTCTAGATATGAGAATTAATGGATTCATGGGGTTGGGAAAGGGTCTCCCCATCAAAATTTCAAAGGGAGATAGCTTTGTACTTGGGTCTGGAGTCATTCTGACTTCAGCAAGAATAGCAGGTAAGTACAGAGACAAGAATACAAGTTTTACAAGAATGGCAGGAGTATATTGCGGCACTGGGCTTCTGGTCTTACAGGCAGGCAGCAAAATAAATGCAAGTAAGAACCACTCGCAGCACTGGGGTTTAGGGCCTACAGGAAGGCAGGTAATTTTAAGACAGGAAGGATACCGAATGGCACTATTTTGGGAGAACACAGCATGTCCACACATGCAACAATGGTGAGGGCCCTTGGAGGGGTTGAACTGCCTTGTATTCTCCAAAGGTGGAGGTGGGTTAACTTGCAGTCCTCTTACTCACTCAAGCAGGCAGCTACCTAGAACTAAAGGCCAATAGACAACTGAGAATCCCTTGCATGGCTAAGATGCTGTGATCACTGAACAGCAGGGAGTAAAATTCAAGCTGTCTTGTGTACATGGACACATAGAGACACACAAAACAGCTAGAAGTGAGTACCCATGCAAACATAAATTTATAAGAGATTGCACAGTTTGCTCAGTGACACCGAGCAGGAAATCGAAACCAAATAGCCTTGGAGACACAGGGTCTGACTTCAAGGACCATTTATATGCAAAGCCTGGGGCAATGAGTCACCTTAGAATGAAAAGAGATGGCTTGGCTTGTTAATTATTTTAGGCTGCTCTAGATCTCACCGACTGCAGGTTTGATTGCTCTCCCCTGTCTTCCAGAGGCTACTGGAGCAAAGCAAATCTCGACCTGAGTATTTATTTTGCTCCATCCAATCCCTTGGGTGGTGCCCAGAAGATGGCTAGAGAAGCCTATAAATATTGTGAGATTTAAAGCAACAGGGTTCCATCCTCTCCCTGCTGGATGGAATCCAAACATCTGGGTGGGAGAGGGGTAGCCACTGTAACTGTAGCAGCTATTCTGATTGCAGCATCCGTCCATTAGGGTCCACAGCTGGGGGGGGGGGGGGGGCTATCTTATAAAATCCCTTTTTGGAGCTAGTCAAGGAAATCCTCATTTGGGGGCCTGGTCTACAGAGCTCATTGGGGAGTGTCCTGTGGATACTGGAGGGAGGCATCTGGTGATCCTGAGACATTATGAGTACTGACCAGAACTCCTGAGTCTAATGACTGTGTGCTGTATCCTCTGGGTGACAAGCCAATATTATTCCTGAAGGGGCTCAGTCTCTGCCATCTGTACTTATTTCTGCATATAGACTGCTCAGAGAGAGACCTAGTGAAGTGAAGTGTCCTCACGCCTATATTTGGTGAAGCTGGAGTAGGTATCACCCTACGTTCCATCCCAAGTTCTTCAACAATAAAAAATCCTCAAAGACATCTCCTAGACTGATTATTAAGCTAGAATGAGTGAAATGGTACCTTGTACATGACTGTCTCTGCACAATTTCTGGGAAGGAACTGGGGGGACCCCACATTATTATTATTATTATTTTATTCAGCTTTTAGCAGGGAAACCCACTGACAGCTGATGACTCATTGGTAGGACACTGCGACTGGCTTTCCGGCTCCGCTCCTTAACAACTAGCTTACACTGCACCCTGATTGGGCAAAACTTTGCCAACCAGGGTGCACAATGCATTGTGCAGCTCTTAGTGCTTTGCATGTATTCGTCAGGGTGAACACCCTGCAATTTCGGGTGTTTGGTGATTGTTCGCCCATCCCTGCTCACTAGCATACTTGTTGTGAACTGTAAGACTGAATTTAATATAAGCTCTAATTATCCCATCATTACTGCCGCTGCACCACACTGCACTCACCCACATGGACAACAACTCCCACTCTCATGAACTGGAGAGTGAAATTTGGCAAAGTTTAGAACACACGAAAACTTTACCTAGGCAACTGACTGACTATGTACCAAGCAGACAGCCTTCTACTCCTACATTGTGCCCGAGAATCCAAAAATGAAAGGACAGCTGTATTGCCTATCCTGTCAATGAATGATATACTGTACTGTATTGTTAACCAGCCATTAGACAGTAGACAACACACCAGAGTTAGCCATGTGCTTGCCTTCCCAGACCTTACCAGGAAGACAGACAACTATCATCATTGTGTCATCCCTGTTTAGAAATTGTCTGCTCGTTATAAGACTGTACCCTGTGAGACAATCATTTAATCACACAATCTGCCCAGTGAAAGTTTGCCTCGTGTTGGAATCTGCCCTGTATGATAAGTTTGACCGCCAAGTAAGCATCATTTTTCAGCAACATTTTTGATCCCCTAGCAAGGATCATTTTTCCTCGTTTGGCTTGATCACCTGACAACTGTAAGTTTTCAGCTGCACACTTGGTCTGCATAAGTATAGTATTTCCAGTTCAGGTTTTGACGCTTGGCAACTATTTTTCCATCTCATGCTTGATCCCGTGTAAGTACAATTTTTTTGTATCAGGATTGATCACTTAGCAAGTATAATTTTTCAAATGCCACCTCTGCTGAAAATGAAATAGTACCTTCAAAAACAGCCAGACCAGGGGCGGACTGACCATTCGGGGATTAGGGCACTGCCCGAGGGCCCAGAGTCAGTAGGGGGCCCCATGAGAGGCTACAAACTACAGAAAGAAGTCAGGACCTTCCATGCAGGCTATGCTGTGGTAGATATTTAAATGCCCACTCTATGTGGCTAAGCTGCAATTTGTAGGTGGGGCTTTGTGTGGCTTGAGTGTGGACACAGGGGGCCCCGTGATCTCTGATTGCCCGGGGGCCCCATGAGTTGTCAGTCCACCCCTGAGCCAGACATATGGAGTCAGCCAGTACTAGAATTATGGAATATCCAAGCAAAATGCATGAGAAAGCAACATCAGTGTGGTGTGGCACCACCAGACACAAAGTGTAGACCATCACTGTCCCAGAAAGTTTAATCAGCAGCTAAATATTCATATAGCCCTGGGAAATCCCTGGGGAGGATCACCAAGAATGATAGCTTGGAGCCTGTATAAATAC
The DNA here is from genome assembly GCF_965119305.1 of Pelophylax lessonae. Classification (NCBI taxonomy): domain Eukaryota; kingdom Metazoa; phylum Chordata; class Amphibia; order Anura; family Ranidae; genus Pelophylax; species Pelophylax lessonae. The sequence continues at coordinate 199,379,520 of NC_138779.1, read as the reverse complement.
TCTGGAACAAAGAGCAGAGGGGTCTTTTTCCTTAGGAGGAGATTGCAGCCTAAGAGGGTCTGCTTTCCCCTTAGGCCACCCTGCCATGTGCCTGCAGGGTGTCGAGGCCTCAGGTGGGCAACCTGAGGACCTGCTTTCCTGGAAGCTGCAGAAAGCTGACTAATGCCTCGTACACACGCACCAATTGTTGGCCGACCGATCAGCCGTCTTTTGTCCAGTGCTGTCGTGTTGGTTGAAATGTGCTCTAGACTGCACACAAATTTTGTCGGCCAACAACAACCAACTTTAGAAGTGATGTCATGTTCTGGTTTACTTTCCGTTAGTGTTGAGCGAACACGGACTGTATTATTCGTGTTCGTACCGAATAATTGGATTTTTTGTACCCGAACACGGACACGGACACTTTACTGTATGTTCGGGTAAAAATCCGTGTTCGGTCGTTTTATTTCCGGGTTTTGCATGCTTTGGCGCTCTTTTCATGGCGGGCTTTCAACAGCCAATCAACAATCGTTTAACTGGTGTGCCTTAAGCCATCCCAGCCATGCCTGCAAATGTCTCAGTAGCTGTGATTGGCCGTCTGAAGCATGTGACCAAGTCTTTATAAGTTCGAGGCAGCCGCAGCGGCGTCATTATGCTGCTTAGATTCAGGGACAGAGCACACATCAACGTGCTGGCTGCTGATTAGGGAAAGATAGGCAGGAAAAAACCATTTGTGTCCGGATAGAATTGAGGGACAGGTCGGAGTGTTTAGGCAGGGCGAGTTGTAGGCATTTTAGGGATAGAGTCTGCTGAATTATAGGGTCAGTGTCTTCTACAAACTACAATCGATATTGCTGTGTGGGGGGTGGGGTGAATCTGCACTCAATCCTGATCTACGATCTCTTCTCAATCCTGTTAGGGACAGAGTCTGCTGAATTTTAGGGAAACTGTGTTCTACAAACTACAATCGATGTTGCTGTGTGGTGTGGGATTGGAGATAGGCAGGTGTCAGTGATCCACATCCATTTTTCTGTGTGTGAGCTGCAGTGAACACAATCTTTTTGGGCTGCAGTGAACACAATCTTTTTGGGCTGCAGTGAACACAATCTTTTTGGGCTGCAGTGAACACAATCTTTTTGGGCTGCAGTGAACACAATCTTTTTGGGCTGCAGTGAACACAATCTTTTTGGGGTGCAGTGAACAAAATCTTTTTGGGGTGCAGTGAACACAATCCTTTTTGGTGTGCAGTGAACACAATCTTTGTGGGGTGCAGTGAACAAAATCCTTTGTGGGGTGCAGTGAACACAATCTTTTTGGGGTGCAGTGAACAAAATCCTTTTTGGGGTGCAGTGAACAACATCCTTTTTGGGGTGCAGTGAACACAATCTTTTTGGGGTGCAGTGAACAAAATCCTTTGTGGGGTGCAGTGAACACAATCTTTTTGGGGTGCAGTGAACACAATCTTTTTGGGGTGGAGTGAACAACATCCTTTTTGGGGTGCAGTGAACAAAATCCTTTTTGGGGTGCAGTGAACAAAATCATTTTTGGGGTGCAGTGAACACAATCTTTTTGGGGTGCAGTGAACACAATCTTTGTGGGGTGCAGTGAACACAATCTTTTTGGGGTGGAGTGAACAACATCCTTTTTGGGGTGCAGTGAACAACATCCTTTTTGGGGTGCAGTGAACACAATCTTTTTGGGGTGCAGTGAACACAATCTTTGTGGGGTACAGTGAACAGAATCTTTGTGGGGTGCAGTGAACACAATCTTTGGGGGGTACAGTGAACACAATCTTTGTGAGGTGCAGTGAACACAATCTTTGTGGGGTGCAGTGAACACAATCATTGTGGGGTGCAGTGAACTCAATCTTTGTGGGGTACAGTGAACACAATCTCATACTTCTGAAGGTTTGAGGGTGCTGCCTGTTCCATACTCCCCCTACTCCTCATCTAGCCTTTTAGGGGTACAAACAATAGTAATTGGGGCCTAGTGTGGTTGTGTACGTGTGATATACATACACTTTTTTGGGATCATATTTTCTATTCCGCTATTTAATCAAAAACCTTTGGGGATCAGTTAAATTGGGGGATAGTCTGTGTTGGTACGTGTGAGAGAGATCCACCTTTCCAAGTTGTTGGGGTTCATCTCATACTTCTGAAGGTTTGAGGGTGCTGCCTGTTCCATACCCCCCCTACTCCTCATCTAGCCTTTTAGGGGTACAAACAATAGTAATTGGGGCCTAGTGTGGTTGTGTACGTGTGATATACATACACTTTTTTTGGATCATATTTTCTATTCCGCTATTTAATCAAAAACCTTTGGGGATCAGTTAAATTGGGGGATAGTCTGTGTCGGTACGTGTGAGAGAGATCCACCTTTCCAAGTTGTTGGGGTTCATCTCATACTTCTGAAGGTTTGAGGGTGCTGCCTGTTCCATACCCCCCCTACTCCTCATCTAGCCTTTTAGGGGTACAAACAATAGTAATTGGGGCCTAGTGTGGTTGTGTACGTGCGAGATACATACACTTTTTTTGATCATATTTCCTATTCCGCTATTCAATAAAAACCTTTGAGGATCAATTGAATTGCGGGATAGTCTGTGTCGGTACGTGTGAGAGAGATCCACCTTTCCAAGTTGTTGGGGTTCATCTCATACTTCTGAAGGTTTGAGGGTGCTGCCTGTTCCATACTCCCCCTACTCCTCATCTAGCCTTTTAGGGGTACAAACAATAGTAATTGGGGCCTAGTGTGGTTGTGTACGTGTGATATACATACACTTTTTTGGGATCATATTTTCTATTCCGCTATTTAATCAAAAACCTTTGGGGATCAGTTAAATTGGGGGATAGTCTGTGTTGGTACGTGTGAGAGAGATCCACCTTTCCAAGTTGTTGGGGTTCATCTCATACTTCTGAAGGTTTGAGGGTGCTGCCTGTTCCATACCCCCCCTACTCCTCATCTAGCCTTTTAGGGGTACAAACAATAGTAATTGGGGCCTAGTGTGGTTGTGTACGTGCGAGATACATACACTTTTTTTGATCATATTTCCTATTCCGCTATTCAATAAAAACCTTTGAGGATCAATTGAATTGCGGGATAGTCTGTGTCGGTACGTGTGAGAGAGATCCACCTTTCCAAGTTGTTGGGGTTCATCTCATACTTCTGAAGGTTTGAGGGTGCTGCCTGTTCCATACTCCCCCTACTCCTCATCTAGCCTTTTAGGGGTACAAACAATAGTAATTGGGGCCCAGTGTGGTTGTGTACGTGTGATATACATACACTTTTTTGGGATCATATTTTCTATTCCGCTATTTAATCAAAAACCTTTGGGGATCAGTTAAATTGGGGGATAGTCTGTGTTGGTACGTGTGAGAGAGATCCACCTTTCCAAGTTGTTGGGGTTCATCTCATACTTCTGAAGGTTTGAGGGTGCTGCCTGTTCCATACCCCCCCTACTCCTCATCTAGCCTTTTAGGGGTACAAACAATAGTAATTGGGGCCTAGTGTGGTTGTGTACGTGTGATATACATACACTTTTTTTGGATCATATTTTCTATTCCGCTATTTAATCAAAAACCTTTGGGGATCAGTTAAATTGGGGGATAGTCTGTGTCGGTACGTGTGAGAGAGATCCACCTTTCCAAGTTGTTGGGGTTCATCTCATACTTCTGAAGGTTTGAGGGTGCTGCCTGTTCCATACTCCCCCTACTCCTCATCTAGCCTTTTAGGGGTACAAACAATAGTAATTGGGGCCTAGTGTGGTTGTGTACGTGTGATATACATACACTTTTTTGGGATCATATTTTCTATTCCGCTATTTAATCAAAAACCTTTGGGGATCAGTTAAATTGGGGGATAGTCTGTGTTGGTACGTGTGAGAGAGATCCACCTTTCCAAGTTGTTGGGGTTCATCTCATACTTCTGAAGGTTTGAGGGTGCTGCCTGTTCCATACTCCCCCTACTCCTCATCTAGCCTTTTAGGGGTACAAACAATAGTAATTGGGGCCTAGTGTGGTTGTGTACGTGTGATATACATACACTTTTTTGGGATCATATTTTCTATTCCGCTATTTAATCAAAAACCTTTGGGGATCAGTTAAATTGGGGGATAGTCTGTGTTGGTACGTGTGAGAGAGATCCACCTTTCCAAGTTGTTGGGGTTCATCTCATACTTCTGAAGGTTTGAGGGTGCTGCCTGTTCCATACCCCCCCTACTCCTCATCTAGCCTTTTAGGGGTACAAACAATAGTAATTGGGGCCTAGTGTGGTTGTGTACGTGCGAGATACATACACTTTTTTTGATCATATTTCCTATTCCGCTATTCAATAAAAACCTTTGAGGATCAATTGAATTGCGGGATAGTCTGTGTCGGTACGTGTGAGAGAGATCCACCTTTCCAAGTTGTTGGGGTTCATCTCATACTTCTGAAGGTTTGAGGGTGCTGCCTGTTCCATACTCCCCCTACTCCTCATCTAGCCTTTTAGGGGTACAAACAATAGTAATTGGGGCCCAGTGTGGTTGTGTACGTGTGATATACATACACTTTTTTGGGATCATATTTTCTATTCCGCTATTTAATCAAAAACCTTTGGGGATCAGTTAAATTGGGGGATAGTCTGTGTTGGTACGTGTGAGAGAGATCCACCTTTCCAAGTTGTTGGGGTTCATCTCATACTTCTGAAGGTTTGAGGGTGCTGCCTGTTCCATACCCCCCCTACTCCTCATCTAGCCTTTTAGGGGTACAAACAATAGTAATTGGGGCCTAGTGTGGTTGTGTACGTGTGATATACATACACTTTTTTTGGATCATATTTTCTATTCCGCTATTTAATCAAAAACCTTTGGGGATCAGTTAAATTGGGGGATAGTCTGTGTCGGTACGTGTGAGAGAGATCCACCTTTCCAAGTTGTTGGGGTTCATCTCATACTTCTGAAGGTTTGAGGGTGCTGCCTGTTCCATACCCCCCCTACTCCTCATCTAGCCTTTTAGGGGTACAAACAATAGTAATTGGGGCCTAGTGTGGTTGTGTACGTGCGAGATACATACACTTTTTTTGATCATATTTCCTATTCCGCTATTCAATAAAAACCTTTGAGGATCAATTGAATTGCGGGATAGTCTGTGTCGGTACGTGTGAGAGAGATCCACCTTTCCAAGTTGTTGGGGTTCATCTCATACTTCTGAAGGTTTGAGGGTGCTGCCTGTTCCATACTCCCCCTACTCCTCATCTAGCCTTTTAGGGGTACAAACAATAGTAATTGGGGCCTAGTGTGGTTGTGTACGTGTGATATACATACACTTTTTTGGGATCATATTTTCTATTCCGCTATTTAATCAAAAACCTTTGGGGATCAGTTAAATTGGGGGATAGTCTGTGTTGGTACGTGTGAGAGAGATCCACCTTTCCAAGTTGTTGGGGTTCATCTCATACTTCTGAAGGTTTGAGGGTGCTGCCTGTTCCATACCCCCCCTACTCCTCATCTAGCCTTTTAGGGGTACAAACAATAGTAATTGGGGCCTAGTGTGGTTGTGTACGTGCGAGATACATACACTTTTTTTGATCATATTTCCTATTCCGCTATTCAATAAAAACCTTTGAGGATCAATTGAATTGCGGGATAGTCTGTGTCGGTACGTGTGAGAGAGATCCACCTTTCCAAGTTGTTGGGGTTCATCTCATACTTCTGAAGGTTTGAGGGTGCTGCCTGTTCCATACTCCCCCTACTCCTCATCTAGCCTTTTAGGGGTACAAACAATAGTAATTGGGGCCCAGTGTGGTTGTGTACGTGTGATATACATACACTTTTTTGGGATCATATTTTCTATTCCGCTATTTAATCAAAAACCTTTGGGGATCAGTTAAATTGGGGGATAGTCTGTGTCGGTACGTGTGAGAGAGATCCACCTTTCCAAGTTGTTGGGGTTCATCTCATACTTCTGAAGGTTTGAGGGTGCTGCCTGTTCCATACCCCCCCTACTCCTCATCTAGCCTTTTAGGGGTACAAACAATAGTAATTGGGGCCTAGTGTGGTTGTGTACGTGCGAGATACATACACTTTTTTTGATCATATTTCCTATTCCGCTATTCAATAAAAACCTTTGAGGATCAATTGAATTGCGGGATAGTCTGTGTCGGTACGTGTGAGAGAGATCCACCTTTCCAAGTTGTTGGGGTTCATCTCATACTTCTGAAGGTTTGAGGGTGCTGCCTGTTCCATACTCCCCCTACTCCTCATCTAGCCTTTTAGGGGTACAAACAATAGTAATTGGGGCCCAGTGTGGTTGTGTACGTGTGATATACATACACTTTTTTTGGATCATATTTTCTATTCCGCTATTTAATTTAACTGGGCCTCCATGCGAGACCTGTGTGCCTTGTTGCGCTGTTTTGAGTACTCCACCAACATGGCCAGTGGCAATGACGCCGTTCTCAGCTTAACTATCCCACTTCTATGCCTCCTTGAAAAAACAATTCGGGCGATGATGGAAGAGGATGTGGCACAGGATGAGGAGGAGGAGGAGGATGAAGAGGTAACATTTCCAAGGCTTTCAGGGCAGTCATTCGCAAGGGGCTCCGAGGGTGGGTTCCTGCACACGCAAACGCCAGGGACGCAATTGTCCAGCAGGGGCACAGTTCTGGAGGATGAGGAGGATGAGGAGGAGGAGGAGCTGGAGGAGGAGATGGAACCATGTTCACAGCAGGGTGGCACCCAGGCCAGCTCATGGCCATCACTGGTGCGTGGCTGGGGGGATACAGAGGACACGGACGATACACCTCCCACAGAGGACAGCCTTTCGTTGCCTCTGGGCAGCCTGGCACACATGAGCGATTACATGCTGCAGTGTCTCCACAACGACCGCCGAGTTGCCCACATTCTAACTTGTGCTGATTACTGGGTGGCCACGCTGCTGGATCCCCGTTACAAGGACAACGTACCGTCCTTAATTCACTCACTGGAGCGCGATCGCAAGATGCGCGAGTACAAGCGCACGCTGGTAGACGCCATGCTGCTGGCATTCCCATCTGACAGCGGGGCCACAGTGGAAGCACAAGGCAGAGGAGGAGGAGGAGGAGGTCGCCAACGCAACCAGGGCACCGCCAGCACCTCAGAAGGCAGGGTTAGCATGGCCGAAATGTGGAAAAGCTTTGTCAGCACGCCACAACAAACAGCAGCACCAGCAGCTCAGATGGAACGTCTTAGCAGGAGGCAGCATTTTACCAACATGGTGGAGCAGTATGTGTGCACACGCCTACATGTAGTGAATGACGGGTCTGCCCCCTTCAACTTCTGGGTCTCCAAATTGGGCACATGGCTTGAGCTTGCCCTTTACGCCTTGGAGGTGCTGGCGTGCCCTGCAGCCAGTGTATTATCTGAACGGGTATTTAGCACGGCTGGGGGCGTTATAACAGACAAGCGCAGCCGCCTGTCCAGAGACAATGTGGACAAGCTCACGTTCATTAAAATGAACCAGGCATGGATCCCACGGGACTTTTCCGTACCTTATGCAGAATAGCAATGGATACCGACCTTACCCACCCATTGTTCCATTTTTGCTCTTTCTCACTCTTTTGGGGTGTACCCTCATTTAAAATTTTTGAAAAGAAGCAGTGTTGGCTACCTCGTCCTCCTCCTCAGGGCCAGATTAATGTAGGGGCTATTGGAGCTGCAGCTCCAGGCCCCTACCTTTTATATAGGCCCCGGGTTGGCCATATTCACTGTTACCGCTCTTCTGTCACTTGTAAACACAGAAGTCTGGCTTCTATGCTCGCTTCCCCAGGCAGCACCCTCAGAACCTCCCCACACAGCGTGAAGGCCGGACAAGGAGGGACAGTTGGCGATGCATGGATGTGTTTATGGGCTTCAGAGACAGCATCCCATGTTGAATTAGGCATGCATGGCTGCACCCTTCCTCCTCTGGGTGCATGGCAAGGCACGGCCCTTAAGGCCCTTCAAAATCCTCAGCACCAAGCCCATGATGCTGTTAATCCGGCCCTGGTCCTCCTCCACCGCCGCTTCCACCTACACCGCCCATAGGTGTGCGCAGCCTATTGCATTAAGGTGTGCACCCCAAAGTTGAAATACACATGCATGTGTTTGCCAGCAGGGAGAGTAATGTATCGGGGCCATGTACCTGTAGGCAAGGAGAAATAGAGCAGAGCAGGTCCCAGGGAGATCTTTCCCATCTCCTCACTGGCAATGCTATGTGCCCTAGGTGATTAGGGTGTGCCCAGGCACACCCAGCACACCCTGTGCGCACGCCTATGTCACCGCCACATCCACCACCACCTCAACCTCCCTCCTACTCCATATGGGCCTCGTCCTTCAGAGATGAAGAAGAACATTGTTTTATTTTTCTGTTTTTTTTTTGTTGTTTTAAGTTATTTCCCTATCCACATTTGTTTGCAGAGCACTTGCCATGCTCTTAATTACGTTTTGCTGCCATTTGCAGCACTCTAGCCCTTTCCTTTGGTGTTTTAGAGCCATTTTAGTGCCTTAAAGTTCGGGTCCCCATTGACTTCAATGGGGTTCGGTGTCCGGGAAAAGTTCGGTAAAAGTCCGGGACACGGACCCGGACTTTTTTTTAAAGTTCGGCCGAACCCGTCGAACACGGACATCTAGGTGTTCGCTCAACCCTACTTTCCGTGTGTTTTTTCTCCTCTGAGCATGCCCAGTCTTGATCATCAGATTTTTGTCGGCCGAAATCTGTACTGACTGACGAACAATCGGCCGTTTTGTTGACGGCCAACAAACATTTTATAGCATGCACACCAGAATTTGTTCAGCTGAAAAGTCGCAGTCGGTTGTCGGAATCATCATACTAACAAGCCGACAATCGGCCGATCGGACGTTGGCCGAAAATTCACGGCCAACAATCAGTGCGTGTGTACGAGGCTTAAGGGACCATCATTTGAGGATCTAGTCTGGTACCAAAGGGAGAAAATGTTACAAGGATATTGGAAGGAGGCAATCAATATTCCAAGGACATTTGTATGTACAGACAAGGGAGACAGATCCGAGAGGCTGTGGTCTGAGGCCATCCTGTGTGTCAGCTGTGTGCAAAGGGGACATAGTGTCCTGAAGAGCTTAGTATATTTATTTCTCTGTAAAATTACTTTGCTTGGACTTTCAACCAGAGGAAGATTAATCTCCTCAAGTTTGCTACAGGCTCATAGTTTCTATAGAAGATAAGTGTCCTCCTATTTGTACATAGTCTTGGAGTATTCCCCTCAATTCCCTAACCCCATTCAAATTACCCAAAAATAAAAATATTGAAAACGAAAACCCATGGACTATTCATTGAGCCAAAGAGTGATTGTGACCGTGTGCCTGGATGCCAGGCAACTGTTGGGAAAAAAGAATCATAAGCAAACTGCCAAGCGGCTCCTTTGTGGAACATTAGTGTTCCCGATGCCATTGAAAATCTTTGGTGGGTACCCCACAATTTTGAAGCACCAGCCATTCCCCATTTTCACCCCAAACTTTTTTTTTTTAGGCCTGACCTGGTAATTACTAAAAAAAGAATCATACTGGTCCATAGACCCAATCCACCACATGCTCTTATATTTTGCAATCATGCCCTGTACACAATATCAAATTGCAATGTTATTTTTACATGTTAATGACAATTCTCTTTGCCCTCTCAGAAGTTACCCCACATACAGCAGACTCTACAAACTTAGATACCTCATCAATTTCTTTTTTATTTACAGAACTTTTAACACCTCATAATAATATCACTGTTAACAAATTCCTTATCCACTTTACTGCTAACCGGTTGCCGACCGCCGCAAGTACATATACTGCGGCGGTCAGCCCCGGCCAGGCAAAGTGACGTAACGGTACGTCACTAGCCTGTCACTCGCTTGTGAGCCAATAGTGGGTGAGCGCGCGCCCGCCAAGGCTCGTTCCCTAACAAGTCAGTGCGTCACTCGCGATCGTTTGCCGTGAAGGGAGAAAGGCAGGCGGCTAATGTAAACAAAGCCGCCTGTCATTCTTCCCTGTGTAAAAATGGAGATCACACGGTTCTACTATGTAGGACCATTGATCTCTGTTCTTACACCAGTAGCCACATCCAATCACAGTTAGAAACATGCCCCTAGGACACACTTAACCCCTCCCTCTCCAATACAGTTAACTCCTTCACTGCCAGTGTCATTTTTACAGTAACAGTGCATATGTATAGCACTGATTACTGCAGTAATGTCACTGGTAGCCCCAAAAGTGTCAAAAATCACCGCCATTACTTGTTAAAAAAAAAAAAACAATAAAAATGACAAAAATCTTTCCCTTTGTTAGTAAACGCGATAACTTTTGCGCAAACCAATCAAAATATGCTTTTTGTGATTTTTTTTTACCAAACATATGTAGCATAAAACAAATTGGCCGAAAATGTTAAAAAATTTTGATTTTTACATTTTTTTTCTGGGAATTTCATATAAAAAAAATGTGAAAAATATTGTTATTTTTGCAAAATTGACGCTCTTTTTTTGTTTATAGCGCAAAAAGTAAGTAGATATACTGCGGCGGTCAGCCCCGGCCAAGCAAAGTGACGTACCGGTACGTCACTAGCCTGTCACTTGCTTGTGAGCCAATAGCGGGCAAGCGCGCGCCGGCCCCGGCTCGTTCCCTGGGAAGTCCGTGCGTGTGACCGGCGGACCCGATGTCCGCCGGTCACTCGCGATCTTCCGCCGTGAAGGGAGAAAGGCAGGCGGCTAATGTAAACAAGCCGCCTGTCATTCTCCCCTGTGTAGGAATGGTGATCATACGGTTCTACTATGTAGGACCGTTGATCACTGTTCCTAAACCAGTAGCCATGTCCAATCACAGTAAGAAGCACGCCCCTAGGGACACACTTAACCCCTCCTTCCCTAATAAAGTTAACCCCTTCCCTGCCAGTGTGATTTTACAGTAACAGTGCATATGTATAGCACTGATTACTGCAGTAATGTCACTGGTAACCCCAAAAGTGTCAAAAATGTCAGTCAAGGGTCCGATCTGTCCGCCGAAATGTCGCAGTACTGCAAAAAAAATCACAGATCGCCGCCATTACGCGTAAGAACAAAAAAACACCAAAAATGACAGAAATCTTTCCCTTAGTTAGTAAACGCAATAACTTTTGCGCAAACCAATCAAAATACGCTTTTTGCGACTTTTTTTTACCAAACATATGTAGCAGAAAACAAATTGGCCAAAAATGTTAAAAAATTTTGATTTTTACATTTTTTTGGGGAATTTCATATAAAAAAAATTTGAAAAATATTGTTATTTTTGCAAAATTGACGCTCTTTTTTTGTTTATAGCGCAAAAAGTAAAAATCGCATAGGTGATAAAATACCGCCAAAAGAAAGCTCTGTTTGTGGGAAAAAAAGGACGTCAAATTCGTTTAGGTACAGCATCGCACGACCGCGCAATTTGTCTGTTATAGTCACGCAGTGCCGAATCGCAAAAAAGGCCCTGGTCGGAATGGGGGTAAAATCTTCCTGGGGCTTAAGTGGTTAAAGATTTATATTATTTTCACCATTCACACAGGGGTGAAAGTGCCAGTACAAGTAAACACAAAACACAAAGATACAAAGAGATCACTGCATCCAAGAGTACAATCTTCATATGGAAATGATAGATTTAAAGGGCTAGATGATGAAGCCTTACCTTACTCGTGGATTAAAGCACTGGTACAAAAAAGTGTCCATTTATTTATGTCAATTGGCCGTGTTCAATTTGTATATCATGTATAAATCTTCAGAAAGGTCTGGCTCCTTCCTAACATACTTGGAAAAAAAAGTATAACATCTTTATTATTCAGACAGAATAAATGCCTCCAAGACTTTAATTTGCTGTTGAGTAGACTGCATGAATTTCCCAAATAGACAGAACTCTTCAAAAAGATAATAAGGGATACAGTGTTATAACCCATGCTTATTGTCCCAGCAGTCCCACAAAACCTGGCCTCAACAAATAATACCATTTTTATTACACCTCACTGCAACAATAGTCCTCCAATTTATATGTTTAAAAAATACTTTCTTTCTAACTTGGTAAACAATATAATTTTTCAAACTTTTAGAGTTTTGTGAAAACAAAATATTGTGTTTTTTTTTTATTTTTTTTATGCAACAAGCAAGAAAAGAACCTTCTGGGGTTGGGACTATGTAGACCACCACACATCCAATAAGTAAGAAAATAATTGTATTTGAATGTATAAAAAGATACGGTATTATTCACAGAATGTGAAGTAACATATGGAAATCCTACAAACCCAACGCGTTTCAGGTGAGATCACCTTTCTTCAGGGGTATGTGGATGGAGTATTGTGATTTCCTAGATCGTATTAATAGAAGAATAAATTTGTCACTTTAATTCAACAGCGTTTGTTAAAGTAATATCTGTATGCACACTCGATTTATACTGTTTATGCTTTATGTATATGCAAATTACTTTTAACAAAGCTGTTGAAATCTTTGGTGAAAATAACCCAAATCAGTGTATATCATTTATTCTGTAGGAGAGTTATAGAGTCCACAAACTATGGTATATATCTGAAAATTGATCAATCCTGATGTACTGATGGCCTATCTCATTTCTCAAGGCCCAAAAATGTCAGGACAGTACAGATATCCCTTAAATGACCCCTTTTTGGAAAGTAGACAGTCCAAAGTATTTTGTCATAACCTTTTGTCATCAGTGCAGTACAGCATCATCCTATAATGGATGTGGCTGTGATTAGGGACACTGACTGGTGGCAGTACGAAAAAAAAAATAATATTTAAAATACTAGACAATGACCTCCTGAACATGGTACAATTGGGTGTGGATGCACCTCATATACACGTCCATGTGTGGGGGAGGTTCCACACCCAATTGTACCATGTTCAAGAGGTCATTGTCTAGTATTTAAAGCAAAGGCTTAGACATGCTAATAAGGCTCTGAGGAAGAGGTTAAGCCTCGAAACGCGTAAGCCTTTCCAGCTTCAGAGGATGGTACAGCCTTTGCTCTTGATGTTGATGACTACATACCCATTTTATATGCTTTTAACAAGAACTCGTTTGTGAGTATTTTTATACCTTTTAATTTAATAAACCTTTTTTAGAGGATAATGCACTAGGCCGGTGCACCCTTGTGTTTGTTTTTTCGTTTTCAGTGGTTTTTGACTACCCTGGTCTTGTAAGGGGCTGCAAGGCCGAAGCATTCCATAAATGCCGAGTCGGAAGTTCTCAGCAGCTGCATGATTGTGGCGGAAGCTGGATACTGTAAGATTCTGGTACCTTCAGTACCCTTCCAGCCAATTTCTTCCGCATATAGCTACCTGTCCCTTTAACTCTCATGACGTCATCACTAGGCGCCGCTCTGAGCGGCTATTTCAATCGCCGGCTTTCACTCACAAGGTGTTCGTGCAAACCGCTTGTTATACAGCCTTGTCTGACGCTGCCGAAGCCTCCAGCTATTTCCCCAGTATCTGGATAGACCGGAGTCTCGCTACTTGATCCTGTATCTCGCTACTGATCCTGTATCTCGCTACCTGATCCTTATCTCATTACCGGACCCCCCATCTCTCTAAACCAACTAGTGATAAGTACCCCACAGGGGATTCCTTCCTATCAACTTACACTATCTACTCTTGCATACTAAAGACTGTTGCTATCTATGCATTACTAATTCTATCATCTGCACTGTTACATAGATTGCTAGCTCTTGAGTCTACTACCATCTATATCCTTGCACTAAGTTAGCAATTCCTGTACACTTCATCTGCTGTCCCCTACCACCTGTTACTTGTACATGATTGCTAACCTATCTGCATACTATCTATCACCATCTGCTAACACTCCTGAACATTACTATTGAGTTCCTATCATTGCTATCACTACTCACGCCTGTCCTTTCAGCACATCACCTCTATACTATCGTATACAACCTATCACTCCAGGAACATCTTATCTGAGTGTCTGTATGTTTGCATGGTGAGGCAGGCTGGGCCACAATGATGAGTCTGGAGAGTTGGATATGGTAATTCAACACATCTCTACATGACTACTGAGTGGAAATTCTGCAGCTGCAAATCCAGTTCACTAAACAAACGCCGGAGCGTTACAGATACACACTATACAGCTTTTGTTGTTAGATTTCCCTTAGATTTACCTTCAACCTTGTAGTGGAAGGGCCTGCCTGATTGCAAACAATTTGAAAGTGTTTAGGTTTGACCTCATATTATATGGTTTTGGTAAATCTAAAGGAAAAAGTCTAAAGATAATTGTATAGTGTGTATCCAGTGCAAGATGGATATTTGATCACACTACTCTAAGCCAAGGAGACAGGTGCTTTGCACCAAACATTTTTGGTTTGTTGTGTGCAACTTAAATCCCTGTCAGACCTACAAACTTCCTATGATATCCCTTCTAAAGAATTCTTCACCTACACAGGGGAGTAACCCTCCATGCATATACATCCCAAAGCTTGTCAAATCTTCATGAATCCCTAACCTCTATAGGGTATCTCAGTTTTCTACTCCTTTTTGCACAATAAAAGCACTTTCACTAAAACTCCAACAATGACACAGTGGGAATCTGACTTACGCAAAACCTATATGGTTGAGCAGTGGATAACGCAATATATTACAGTTTTGTTCTTGGTTTTGATACACATTCAAGCTTAATTTTAAGAGAGTACAGCAGAAAGGGAAACGTGTGTAATAAAGGGAATAGAACAAGTATAAATAAAAAGGAGGAGAGAAGAGAGGGTGTATACTACATTTGTGCTGCATGCTCCACAGCATTTCAATATTGGTGCTTGGGGGGTGCCCTAGGTATATTAAGACTATAGCAACACCTTTGTAAAGAGCATGGATGGAGACTCCAGGGTATGTGAGATTTGGGTGTCTACTGTTATGCAAGAGAAAACAATCAATGGAAAAATAAATAAAAACCAAGGCAAATAAAATACAAGCAGGGAAACAAACAACCTGTGTCTTGAGGTGATCCTGGACACCCTGAAGCAGAGCCCAGACCTATTTATACAACAATGTCACTTCGCTGCTGCTGCCAAGATCAGCACTATTTTATTATGCAAAATAAGCAATCAGCAAAAAGATACTGTGTTCTATATGCTAATGCACCAACAACCCCAACCTCCATGTAATGCACCCACAACCCCAACCTCCATGTAATGCACCCACAACCCCAACCTTCATGTAATGTACCCACAACTCCAACCTCCATGTAATACACCCACATCCCCAACCTCAATGTAATGCACCCACAACCCCAACCTCCATGTAATGCACCCGCAACCCCAACCTCCATGTAATGCACCCGCAACCCCAACCTCCATGTAATGCACACGCAACCCCAACCTCCATGTAATGCACCCACAACCCCAACCTCCATGTAATGCACCCACAACCCCAACCTCCATGTAATACACCCGCAACCCCAACCTACATGCAATGCACCCACAACCCCAACATCCATGTAATGCACCCACAACCCCAACCTCCTTTTTTGTTCCAAAAAACAAGCTGGAGTCGTTGGAAGCCCACTAATCACAAGCCCATGGCCGCTGAGCTCTCCCTCTTTTTGGAGTCTTTTCATAATTTCTCCTCGGCGTCTGATGTTGACCCATGTGGAGAGTAAAGCCTAGTACACACGCAACGAATTTCCACCGACGTCGTCCGTCTTTTGTCCAGAGTTGTGTTTTGTTGGTTGGAATGTGCCTAGACTGCACACAAATTTCCCCGCATGACAAAATTCTACTTCAGAAGTGATGTCATATGTTGGTTTGCTTTCTTTGTGTTCTTTCTTCTCTGAGCATGCCCAGTCTTGCTCATAAGATTTTTCCCTGTCCAAATCTGTACTGACTGCACGAAAATCGGACGTGTTTTGATGGTGGACAAAAATTTTATAGCCTACACCAGGATTTTTTCGGCCGAAAAGTCGGAGTCGGTTGTCGGAAGCATCATACTAACAAGCCGAAAATCGGCAGATCGGTCGTCGGATGAAAATTCCCGGCCGAATTTCGACGCGTGTGTATGAGGCTTTAAGCTTTAAGCCTCGTACACACGCGTCGAAATTCGGACGGGAATTTTCCTTAGATTCATAGATCTTAGCCAACTGCAAACCAGTGTAAAACATCTCCTTTTTAGGAATGGGTATTGAAAAGGCAGTATCTAAAAGACTCAACGCCTGATTGACAAAAAATGAAATATTTTACATGTTTTAATCTGGTTTTAGAAAAAAAAAAAAACAAAGTTCAGAAACGATATTGGTCCACCTACTAAATGACCCATTGATGGCTAGAGACATCCGTATTCTTCTTGTTCTTTCTACTGCATTAGACACTATGGGCCAAAAAAATGTGGTCTAGCCTCTTCAGCCCAGGAAGGTTTTACCCCCTTAATGACCAGGCCATTTTTTGCGATACGGCACTGCATTACTTTAACGGACAATTGCGCGGTCGTGCGATAATGTACCTAAATAAAATTGATGTTCTTTTTTCCCACAAATAGAGCTTTCTTTTGGTGGTATTTTTTTTTTTTTTCCATAAAGTTTTTATTGAAAAGTAATTGTGCACACAGCAGAAACATTAAACATCCAACAAGTGTTTAACATTAACGTTAATATATCCAGAGGATAAAAATCTCCGCATTACAGTCAACAGTAAAATAGTACATACTTAGCAATATAAGTGCATATTCAAATATTAGAAGGAGGGGAGATAGAGAAGAAAAAACAAAAAAACAAAAAAAGAGCGCCAATTTTTTAAATTTTAATTTAGGCAAATATGTACTCTGTTACATATTTCTGGTTAAAAAAAATCCCAATAAGCGTATATTGATTTGTTTGCGCAAAAGTTATCGCATCTACAAACTATGCAATATTTTTATGGTATTTTTTTTCACTAGTAATGGCAGTGATCAGCGATTTTTAGCAGGACTGTGATTTTGCAGGGTACAAATCAGACACCTAACTGACACTTTTGACACTTTTTTGGGGACCAGTAACATTAGTACAGTGATCAGTGATACAAAAAATATGCACTGTTAATGTACTAATGACACTGGCATGGAAGGGGTTAACATCAGGGGCAATCAAAGGGTTAAATGTGTGCCTAGGGGGTGCTCGCTAACTATGTGGAGATTGCTCTGACTGGGGGAAGACAGAGAGACTTGTGATCTCTATCTTCTCCCCTGTAGGAAGGGCGATCTGCCTTATTTACATAGGCAGACCACCGTTTTGCCTCACTCTGGAGCGATCGCGGGTGGCCAGTGGACATTGGGTCCACTGATTAGCTCCCCCTCTGTCCAATCAGCATGCTATTATGTTTCCAGGGGCGTGTGCACAGCCCCTAGTGGTTATTGCACAAAATGCGGTACAGGTATATAATTTTGGGCAATAGAGTCGACCTGCCGCAGTACATGTACGTTAGGCGGTCGGCAAGTGGCTACAGGGTTCAGTGCTCTTGAACTGCTCCAAATCCTTCTTGTTAGGGAGATCACGAAGGGTCACAGCAGGAATACACTCATCATCTTCACTTCCATTAAATTGTGGGATGCCACATAGTTCCATTCTAAAAATATAAAAGAGAGCACAAAATTATCATCTCAAGAGTCTAATATCCTTTATTGTTATTAACACATGTGACAATAGGACATCAAATTCTTTTGGGGTCCAAGAATCCCTCTTCATCTGGGCTTCAATAATATAGCAAAAAATAAAGGATTTTGGACTTTTCAGACAAATACTGCCCATTCTACTTCGTCTTTACATAGACTTCTCAGTTAGGGTGACCCCTGTTTCTAAGGGGTGCCACCCCTCCCTTTATGGAGAGCTGCCACAGCCAAGCAGTTAGATGTAACCGATGATTGTTTGTTACAGGATAAGGATCCGGGTCTAGTACCTCACCCCCATCTTTCATTTGACAGGGCTTCATTCTGTTACCAATGGTATGTGCCATATTCCTGATCCCACTGGGAAATATCATCTGACACCATGGTCTTAGCTACCATTGCTAAGCAGATGACAGTGCGTGCGTGAGTGTGACCAGTCTTTCAAACCAGACTCAAAATGTAGCAATGTAGTGTAACTCCTAAACTTTTCTCTCTCTGATAAATCAAGTAATATCCCATCTAATAAGGTTGACGAGTAGACCATTTTAGCATACTATAAGTGTTATCAAAGCTTCCTGAATCCGGCTCAGTGCCTATTTGAGGCCCATGTCACACTGGTAGCTGGCAAAAACTCACCAGTGGCAGGTGGGCAGGAAAAATATACACCTGCTTGTATAAACCGCTGCCTTGCCTTCAACGCATTGCTTGCTTACTGACAAAAATGTTGAAGAATGTAAGTTTTCATCAAGCAAGGGTGGGAATCTTACAAGCAATTAGGTGTTTCACTATCCTGATGTGTCCTGCATAGGAGTGCTAGTGTAACAAGTGCCTTACTACTATTCTCCAAAAAAAAATTCTTATTTGTGAATGAAAAAAATAGTCCTGGTAGGTAGTTTAAAAGATGGGTGACTCACCAGATGTAATGGGTCTCATATACCATACGATATTAAGACCAATCACGCTTGTCGGCCCTCAGGGCCACGGTAGGTCCCCTTATGATGCCTCCTGGCTGTGCTGGTGATGATTCCCTCCTCACCGCTCCATGGGGCAGCATACAGTGCTGTTTATAAAAGAAGATAAAAAGCTCCAGATGGTGTAATATTGTTTTTAAAAGGGTTTTATTCCCATAAATATATAACAAGGTTTCAATCAAGATAGGTAGCAGTATTCAGCAAAAAAAGGTTTAGATTCCCGTGGCAGAGTGGCGAGCGGAGGTAAATCCGGCTTGTGCTCCAGTGTACGTCACGCTGTGCAGTCCACGACCTGACGTGTTTCGTCACATCCGGTGACGTTTTCAAAGGGTATTTTTTTACTACTGCTGCTGCTATATTCACAGATTGTCACTACATAATTAATAAACATTTTAAATTTCATTAAATATTATAATTCTAAAAACTCCTAGGCGCGGGGAGTGCACTTTTTTAAGTGTTACTTTACATATACAATGTCCTTATTTCCTTATAATGCAGATAAAATACACAAAAAAATATTTGTTTTATTTTTAGGGCTAAGGAAAGACATTATGTATTCATCACGAGTTCATCCATTACGAGATCCAGATGGTTGAACTTCATCCAAATTCAATGCAAATATTTTTCCCAAACATTTACATTTATTAAATACTGTTCGATGTTAGTTTATCAAACAAACGCCACCACAAAATGCAATAACGATCTCATAATAAATCTGCCTCAATGACCATTAGCATCATATATATACCAGCATTTGAGAAGAACTTAAATCTCTTGAGAAGCATTGGAAGATCACCGACATCCAAGACATTCAAAAACAATAAAATGAAGACTGTTGCCGTTATCCTGTTACTTTTCTCCTTTGGTCTATTTACAGGTAAGTAACCTATGTCGCTTACAAAATACCAGTCTCCTTTACTCTTATTTCTATTATTTATTGAAAAAGAAAGACCCTGGCCCCAGGTCTTTAAAGCCATCTCAGACCTCCCATGGACAATTCTTCAGCTTTCATGCGAGATTTTTTTTTTTGCAACAGCAATTTTATTTGGCAAAAACCAACATAGAACAAGAAATAAAAAAAAGTTATAAAAGCTATTCATTTAAACCAACTCTTAATATTAAAAAACCCATAGGAATAACCTATAGGAATATATGAAGAATCTTCTGCTCATGTGTCAAAGACACACTGACAGTCTGGAAGAATTCTACAGAGGTGGCTGTGTGGCTCTCAATTGCCCGCACAGAAACGTTCTCTGAGAACTGAAGAGCTGGATTGAATGGGTGGATGGGTTTAATTAACCCAAAACTTTCGTTAAAAATATCAAGTTTGGCAAAAAAATTCAATTTTGGTGAAATACATTGGAGGAACTTTGTGCCGGTTCACACTAATGCGGCAATACTTCGGGGGTGACCGGGGGGCGACCTGTAAAAGTCCTGTGCACCGCGACCTCGGCGCCACTTGCACAGACTTCATATAATGAATGTCTATGCAAGTCACTCCGAGGTCGCCCTGAAGTAGTACAGGACCCTTTTTCTAAGTCGGAGCGACTTGTGTCGCTCCTATTAGAACGGGGAGCGCTCCTATTAGAATGAGGGACCGCGACTTGTCAGGCTGACAAGTCACGGTAGTGTGAATGGAGCCTGAATGGCTCCTTAGGGTTACAGAAGCTCTTTCAACAACGCCACTTCTGTTGTGCAATGGATGATGTAGCAAGTGCATGAGGGCAGGACGTTGCTGCTAAAAACGTCCGTGGGAGATTTGCAACACTGACAAAAAGGGATGAAAAAAAGGTAAAGGTCAGTATTTTATGAAAAAAATAAATTCTTTTAATGCACAGTGCTTTAGCAAATTAATTGTCATCCAGATAGGGTTTATATCTGCTTTAAATGATTATGATTTGTACAAACAAAGTTAGACAACAGTTAAATAAAAAAGCATGATAATAATATTGGGCATTAAGTATTTATGTGTAGCTCCAAGTCATGCCACAACTCCACAGTTATTCAAGGTAATGACCACTGTATATGGATGCTACAAGAATTAGCTTGAATACATCTTGTTTAAGGTCTAGGCCAGTGATGGCGAACCTTGACACCCCAGATGTTTTGGAACTACATTTTCCATGATGTTAATGCACTCTGCAGTGTAGTTGAGCATCATTGGAAATGTAGTTTCCAAAACATCTGGGGTACCAAGGTTCGCCATCATTGGTCTAGGTTGAGGAGTGTGGTAGGACCAGCTCTGATGTACTTCTAAAAGAAACTGCTAGTGCCTAAGACTATGCCAGTTTACAGAAAATATACTATATACACAGAATTGGGATGCCTGCCTTTACACACACACATGAACTTTAATTGCACCCCAGTCTTAGTCCGTAGGTTTCAATATTTAGTGCCTGACATTAGTGATGGACCGAACACCCCCTGTTCGGTTTGCACCAGAACATTTTAAACAGGGAAAAAGTTCTAGCGAACATGCAAACTCTATTAAAGTCTATGGGACATGAACATTAACCTTCTCCCATCCACGCTACAGCCTATATACGGCTGCAGCGCGGACTCACATTTTCGGGAGGCCGTTTTTAAATGGCCTCCCAGAAACAGTCTCCCCGCACGCTCCCGCGAGCGCGCATCGGGGAAAATCTGTGTCGGCCGTGTCCCTTGGACACAGCCGATCACAGATCGTGGTGAATGGCCAATCACAGCGGCCATTCACCACGTGATTGGACCGTCCAATGAGAGATGATCTCATATGTAAACATATGAGATCATCTCTCATCGCCAGCGCTCCTTCCTCACACAGAGCCTGCATGTGAGGAAGGAGGGAGAGCTGCCCAGCGCCGGGGACACAGAAAAAAAGTAATCAGGGCACCGATCACCAGTGCCCTGATTACTAGAGGTACACCAAACACACCTTCAATGCCCACAGTGCCCGCCATCAGTGCCCCCCATCAGTGCACACAATCAGTGCCCATAGTGCTGCCAGTCAGTGCCCATCAGTGCCTGCTCATCTAGGCACTGATGAGCACTGACTGGCAGCACTATGGGCACTGAGTGTGGGCACTGATGGTGCTGCCCGTCAGTGTCCATCAGTGCCACCCGTCAGTGTCCATCAGTGCCACCCGTCAGTGTCCATCAGTGCCGCCTGCCAGTGCCCATCAGTGCTGCCCGCCAGTGCCCATCAGTGCCGCCCGTCAGTGCCCATCAGTGCCGCCCGTCAGTGCCACCTCTCAGTGCCCATCAGTGCCACCTCTCAGTGTCCAGCAGTGCCACCTCTCAGTGCCCAGCAGTGCCGCCTATCAGTGCTCATCAGTGCCGCCTATCAGTGCTCATCAGTGCGGCATATTAGTACCTCATCATCAGTGCCACCTCATCAGTGCCCATAAGTGCCACCTCATCAGTGCCCATAAGTGCCACCTCATCAGTGCCCATCAGTGCAGCCTATCAGTGCCCATCAGTGCCGCCTCATCAGCGCACATCAGTGAAGGAGAAAAATGTATTTATTTTCAATTTTGTAAAAAATAAAAAACCCAGAGATGATTAAATACCACCAAAAGAAAGCTCTATTTGTGTGAAAAAAAATGATAAAAATTTCATATGGGTACAGTGTAGCATGACCGCGCAATTGTCATTTAAAGTGTGAGAGCACTGAAAGCTAAAAATTGGTCTGGATGGGAAGGGGGTTTAAGTGCACAGAAGGCAAGTAGTTAAAAAATCAAAAGTCCTCACTTTAAAGGCTTATATGCAAGTTATTGCTATAAAAAGTGTATGGGGACCTGGGTACTGTCCTGAGGGACATGCATCAATACATTTTTTTTTAAAAACAATCACTTTTACAGGAGCAGTGATTTTAATAATGCTTAAAGTGAAACAAAAAAAATGAAAAAATTGTTGAAATATCGTGCCTGAGGGGTTCCCTTAATGTGCCTGTAAAGTGGTGCATCAGTGCGATGTATGTAGCCTGCTGCAGCAATACTAACATTTCTAAAGGAAAAAATGTCATTTAAACTTGCTCACAGTTGTGTTGTATTGAGGGTCCCGAAAAGATAAGAAATCCAGCAGCCCTCATTGTGTACTATAGATAAGACAACACGTGGGTTTAACTGGCTGATCAGAACAGATTATTATTATTAGTAGTAGTATTTATTTATTTATATATTATATATACATATTACATATTATTTTTGTTTTTTGTTTTCTAGTTGAAAATTTCAAATGTTATGAGTGCCATGGTCGTAATTCTGAGTATTGCAAAGGTGAAGTAACTGAATGCCCAGAAGGCAGCTCTTGTATGACAGTCTATGAAAAATCTGGATTCAGTAAGTGACCATCTTCCATCCCTCTATGGGTGTAGAAAATAAGGTTTGAAAAATATTTTGGTATATTTTGTTAGTTTTACAAACGTATGGCACGGTTTCCCTTTTTTTAAACTGATTGTTTTTATTTAGTCTCTGCATTAATTTTTATATATATTTTTTGTCCTTATTTTTAAAATTATTTACAGTATCACAGGTAGCCAATCAGATATAGTTTGTTTTCCAAAATTTTAGTGTGACCAATTTTGCTGCTGAAATAAAGAATTTTAATGAGGGCATTATTTACTAAAACTAGAGAGTGCAAAATCTAGCGCATGTCTATAAAGATATAACATCAGCTTCCAAGTTTTATTGTCAAAGCTTGAAGTATAACTAAAAGCAAAACTTTTTTTTAGACGTTTTAGACGTTTTGGATAGAGTGGGGAGGGATTTAAACACCTGTCAGTTTTTATTGCTGTCAGTGCCCCCCCCCCCCCCCCCCCCCCCCCTGTTAGGCCTGTTAGGAAGATTCACCCTCTCTATTTGTCCTGGTCATCATTATTATTGAAAATGAAAGTAAAAAGAAAATCCTAAATTTTGGGTTGTCCCCAGAAAAGTAATAGAGGAGACACTAGTTCTGATGATCTGGGGGTCCCCAAGGAATTCCCTTAATTTTCAGGCATTTCATCTCACTTCCTGTTTGGCCATGGGACAGGAAGTGAAGGGAAATCTCTACAATGGGACACAGATGGCAGAAATAAATCTTACAGAGCAGAGGCGTAACTAGAACCTTCGGGGCCCCGGTGCAAGAAACCATGAAGGGCCCCCTGGACCTCTGGGGCCCTTTACTTCCATTGCGGGGCCCTTTATTACGGCCCCGCAGCAGGACCCTTTCACAAGTTCTGCAGTGGGCCCCCTTCCTGCCATCTTGGGGCCTCCCCACAGTGGTGGAATGCCAGGGCCCTGTCACAAGTGTGACCTTTGCGATCCTGGAAGTTCACCCACTGGTGTCAGTAGTTTTTTTTTTTTGGGATTTTAATTGTATTATTTTTATCATTTTATTTAATTTTTTTTACAATGTCACTGACTATGACTCTGTCCATTCAGAAAAGGAAGGAGCTGCTAAATTACATATTTACCAACCCCTTCCTGGTTCTCTATTGTGACAAATCCCCTGCAGCAGCCGGCAGGAGAGGGAAGGGAGCATTCTGAAGGGGGGGGACAGCACAGAAGGGGGGGGGGGACCAGGGGAGCACACAGGAGCCCAGAGACAGCAGAACACAAGTGAACTGGATAGGAGGAGTGGCAGGGGCAGCATACAGGGGAACCAATCTCCTCAATTTCCCTCCTGCAGCTACAGAAGGAAAAAGGAGGACAGTGATTTTCAGGTGTACAGGGGAGCCACATGGGCCCCCTTGAGCATGGGGCCCGGTTGCGATTGCAACCCCTGCAACCCCTGTAGTTACGCCCCTGTTACAGAGGTTATAACCCTAGCCAAAATGGCAAAAAAAAGAAAAGTTTTGCCTATAGTTCTACTTTAATTGAACAAGCTAAAATTAGAAGCCATTTGGCTACCATGCACCACTGCACCAGATTCTGAGTGCACCAGTTTTAGTAAATTTCCCCCTGAATATTTGAGTTTAGTTTTATATTTGTTTGTCTTATTTTTTTTTTATAATGATTTTTTAATAGTCTACATAGATTCTAAATCGTATTATTGTGTAGTGAAGTTATTGGCAGGTTTTTTAAAGTTCTTTACATCCTGAAAAGAAATGCATTATTTCAATAGGACTATTTCAAGGTTTACATGATTACCGATAAGACCAGAATTAAGCCTTTTTAAAATGATGCTTTTTGTGAAAAGGAATATGAGCTCATGTTACCTCTTCTTTCTTACCTTTTCAATTGCTTTATTCCTTCAATAATTCTCCTATCATCCTTCGTTATTAATCACTTGCCGTCTGCGTACGGTAATAGTACTGCGGCAAAGTGGTTCGTTATCGTCTGACGACGTAGATCTACGTCATCAGACACTCCCCTTTCTCGCGCGCCGCCGGAGGCTCGCTCCCGCTGTATTCAGTCTCAGCGGGAGTCGGGCCAGGGGAGGAGCAGCGGCGTTCGCCGCTGCTCTTGCCCAATCGTCGGGGATCTAGTGTGGAGATCCGCCCGCTTGTGTAAACACAAGCGGGCGGATCTCCTAAGTGACAGGCAGGGTCAGATTGCAGGGTTCAGCGTGTCCTTGTGTCACTCAGTCACCTCCCCCCACACACGGCAGTAAGCACCAGGCATACATTAACCCCTCCCTCTCCAATAAAATTAACCCCTTCCCTGCCAGTGTCATTATTACAGTAACAGTGCATATGTATAGCACTGATTACTGCAGTAATGTCACTGGTACCCCCAAAAGTGTCAAAAATGTCAGTCAAGGGTCCGATCTGTCCGCCGCAATGTCGCAGTCCCGCAAAAAAAAAAAACGCAGATCGCCGCCATTACTCGTTAAAAAAAAAACACCAAAAATGACAGAAATCTTTCCCTTAGTTAGTAAACGCAATAACTTTTGCGCAAACCAATCAAAATACGCTTATTGTGAATTTTTTTACCAAACATAGGTAGCAGAAAGCAAATTGGCCAAAAATTTAAAAAAATTTTGATTTTTAAATTTTTTGGGGGGGAATTTCATATAAAAAAATCTTAAAAATATTGTTGTTTTTTTCAAACTTTACGCTCTTTTTTTGTTTATAGCGCAAAAAGTAAAAATCGCACAGGTGATCAAATACCACCAAAAGAAAGCTCTGTTTGTGGGAAAAAAAGGACGTAAATTTTGTTTGGGTATGGCGTCGCACGACCGCGCAATTGTCAGTTAAAGTTGCACAGCGCCGAATCGCAAAAAGTGGCCTGGACGTAAGACAGCAAAATCCTCTAGTGGTAAAGTGGTTAATTTTGTACATCTTTTGCAACAAGTAAATGTCAATCATTTTCTAAATGCTAATAATGTTCTTTGTAAATAGTTTATATATCCTTACAACACAAATTTAAATATATAAAATTAAGAATTAAAAAAAATAAATAAATACATTTTCCGATCGTACAAGCGATAACTGCAGTCTTACGACCAATATTCTCTTGGTTTGGAAGAGCCGCAATTTTCAAAATGAATGCGCTTCCATAGTATTCTCTATATCCTCCAAGCTGTTCCAAAAGACCTACCCCGCAACATTTTTACACACCTACCAGAAACTATGCAAAATTGAAACTATGTAAAATTAAGAATAAAAAAAAATAAATAAATACATCATTTTCCGATCGTACAAGCGATAACTGCAGACTTACGAAAATGGAACAAACCAAAATTCTCTTGGTTCGGAAGAGCCGCTATTTTCAAAATGAATGTGCTTCCGCGTATTCTCTATATCCTCCAAGCTGTTCCAATATGCCTACCCCACAACATTTTTACACACCTACAAGAAACTATGCACAACTTTTCTATGGGGGTAAAAAAACGTCCTCGCATTAACTATGACTTAACCCTGCCCAAACAAAAAGGAGGGATAGGTCTCCCAAACCTAAAAAACTACCATCGGGTTTGCCATCTAGCCAGAATTACAGAATGGCATGCACACGAATAGCAAAAAATGGCCTGATCATTAGTGGTGGAAACCTTCCAGGGGGTCAGGTGGTTAATAAATGCACAACTGCATAATTCATGTCTTTCTTTTTTTTTTTTCATCTTCCTGTAGTTTGTCTTTGAATTGTACAATTTCAGAAATATTTTCATTTA
This sequence comes from Pelophylax lessonae, assembly GCF_965119305.1. Classification (NCBI taxonomy): domain Eukaryota; kingdom Metazoa; phylum Chordata; class Amphibia; order Anura; family Ranidae; genus Pelophylax; species Pelophylax lessonae. The sequence continues at coordinate 199,352,893 of NC_138779.1, read as the reverse complement.
AAATATTTTTTGTTTGCAGATCATACCTACCACTCCATTGAGAAGCGCTGTGCTTTAAATCTGAAATGCAATCATAGCATGTATGCCTATGTTAATGATGATGTTTACTATGACCTGACATATGATTGCTGTGAAAATGATTTGTGCAACAATGGGACTTTTGCGAGTGAGTATAATGTATTTGTGTGTTTTCTGTTCGTTTCGTATTTGATACCTCAAATTTGTCACAATATGAAACAATGAAATACATTTTACATACATCAATGTATAACTCATAAGTGCTTGCATTCCTTAGGCTTTGTTCACACTTGCTAAAAATACTGACGCTGAGCGCCGGTTCACACTGGCGCGACGCTACTTTCAGGGGCGACCTCCGAGATCGCGGTGCGAGCAGCGCGCTGCGACCTCGGAGCGGCCGCCACAGACTTCATAACATTGAAGTCTATGGCGGTCGCCTCCTGGTCGCCCCAAAGAAGCTCCGGACCCTTTTTCTAGGTCGGAGCGACTTGTGTCGCTCCTATTAGAACGGGTCCGTAGCTTCCCTATGGGAGGCGACCTGCGGCGACCTGTGAGGCGACCAGGTCGCCTCACAGGTCGCCCTAGTGTGAACCGGGGCTTAACCAACGCGCCTATAGCTGATATAGGGATTGTAAAGTCTTGGTTTTTTTTTTAATAACAAACATGTTATACTTACCTCCTCTATGCACTTGGTTTTGCACAGGGCAGCCCGGATCCTCCTCTTCTCGGGTCCCTCTTTGCTGCTCCTGGCCCCTTCCTCCAGTCGAGTGCCCCCACGGCACCCAAGCCGAGCCGAGCTGCAGCTTCGTGTGTTCATTGAGACATGAAACTGCCATTCCTGACCCCTCTCTCTCCTGATAGGCTAGCTGATGTTGATTGACAGCCACGGGAGCCAATGGCGCTGCGGCTGTGTCTCAGCCAATCAGGAGGGAGAGTCCTGGGCGGCCAAGAGACTTGTGGACATCGTTGGATATAGATGGGGATCAGGTAAGTATGAGGGGGTGCTGGGGAGGCCACTACACACAGAAGGCTTTTTATCTTAGGGCTCTTTAACACGGGCGTTCCGTATGTCCGTTTTTCATCCCATCCATTTGCGGATGAAAAACGGACATAATGTATCTCTATGTAAATACGGATGTCAGCGGATGACCATCCGCTGCGCTGACATCCGTTTTTCGTCCTTTCAGTTCAGTTCAGTTTTTTGGAACGGAAGAGAAGCCTATTTTTTCTTCCGTTCAAAAAACGGAACGGAACGCAAAAACGGATGTCAGTTGTGTCATCCGCTGACATCCGTATTTACATAGAGATACATTATGTCCGTTTTTCATCCGCAAACGGATGGGATGAAAAACGGACAGACGGACCGGATGACACAAGTGTCATCCGTGTCCGTTTCAAAAAAAAAAAAAAAAGGACCCGATTGGGCAAAAAAAACTGAACGCCCGTGTGAAAGAGCCCTTAATGCATACAATGTATTAAAGCGGAGTTCCACCCATTTGCCTCCTCCCCCCCTCTGGTGCCACATTTGGCACCTTTCAGGGGGGAGGGGGGAACGGGTACCTGTTCTTGAAGGGTACCCTTCCCCACTTCCTGGAAACGGCGCTGCAGTGAAGTTTGGCCCCCTCCTCCTACCCCCCACTGCCGAGCCAATCCGAATGTGCAGCGCGCTTCACGCATGCGCAGTAGGGACCCGCCCGTGAAGCCGCAAGGCTTCACTGCCGGGTTCCCTTACCGGCGATGGCGACGGCAGCACCCAACAGCTGAAGGACTCAAGGACAGGTAAGTGTCCTAATATTAAAAGTCAGCAGCTACAGTATATGTATGCTGACTTTTGGAGGGGGGGGGGAAACTCAGCTTTAAGATAAAAAAAAAAACGTTCTGACTTTACAACTCCTTTAAACACTTCCGCTCCGGAAGGTTTTACCCCCTTAATGACCAGGCCATTTTTTGCGATATGGCACTGCGTTACTTTAACTGACAATTGCACGGTCGTGTGACGCTGTACCCAAATAAATGTATGTCCTTTTTTTCCCCACAAATAGAGCTTTCTTTTGCTGGTAATTGATCACCTGTGCGATTTTTATTTTTTGCGCTATTAATAAAAAAAGAGCGACAATTCTGGAAAAAAAAAAAAATATATATATATATATATATATATATATATATATATATATATTTCACTTTCTGCTATATAACAATCCCAATAGAAAAACATGTAAACATCAAATTTTTTCATCATTTTAGGCCAATTTGTATTCTGCTACAAATTTTTGGTAAAAAAAATCCCAAAAAGTGTATTTTGATTGGTTTGCGCAAAAGTTATCGCGTCTACAAACTGCGGGAAAGACATGTCATTTTTATTTATTTGTTTTTTTTTTACCAGTAATGGCGGTGATCTGCGATTTTTAGCGGGACTGCAACATTGCGGCAGACTGATCGGACCCCTAACTGACATTTTTGACACTTTTGGGGGGACCAGTGACATTACTACAGTAATCAATGCTAAAAATATGCACTGTTACAGTACTAATGACACTGGCAGGGAAGGGGTTAACACCAGGGGTGATCAAATGGTTAAATGAATGCCTAGGGGGAGTATTCTAAATGTGGGGGGGTGAGCTTATGGAATCATCACAGGGACCCGTGTTTCTAAATAGGAGGATCACAGGCACTCTGTGTTGATAGTAGAGAGAATAACAGTCTGCTGTGTTTACAACTGCAGCCCTCCGTTCTGTCTCCATGGGGAGCGATCGCAGATGCCCAGCGGCAATCCCGGCGGCCAGCCTCGCAGATCAGCTTCCCCACTGGTGAATGGGGGCAAGCGCGTGCCCCCACGATCGTTCCCGCGATGCGCCGTACAGATTTCAGTTTTTTCAGCATCCCCATAGAGCGTGCAAGATGCACCCCTTTTTTTACACCTCATTGATATGTTTTTAACATGCCGCAAACGTGCCGCAAACGTGCAAATACATACAAGCATGTTTACGCATTACAATAGACTTGAATGGAAGATGTTGAGATGCTCTGTTTTGCTGTCCATATTTTCAATTGGAGACCGCTTTTTTAGGCTTTTGAGGAGCAATAAAAAGGTGTTGCAGATGCCTGCATTTAATGCCAGCGCCTTAACCACTTAAGCCCCGGAGGATTTGGCTGCTCAAAGACCAGGGCCTATTTTGCGATTCGGCACTGAGTGATTTTAAAGGACAATTGCGCGGTCGTGCAACACTGTACCCAAATGAAATTGACGTCCTTTTTTCCCCACAAACAGAGCTTTCTTTTGGTGGTATTTGATCACCTGTGCGATTTTTACTTTTTGCTCTATAAACAAAAAAAGAGCGAAAATTTTGAAAAAATAACAATATTTTTCACATTTTTTTATATGAAATTCCCCCCCAAAAAAAAGGTAAAAATCAAAATGTTTTAACTTTTTAGGCCAATTTGTTTTCTGCTACCTATTTTTGGTGAAAAAAATCGCAATAAACGTATTTTGATTGGTTTGCGCAAAAGTTGTTGAGTTTACTAACTAAGGGAAAGATTTATGTCATTTTTATTGTTTTTTTTTTAACGAGTAATGGCTGCGATCTGTGATTTTTTTTGCAGGACTGCAACATTGCGGTGGACAGATCGGACCCTTGACTGACATTGTTGACACTTTTGGGGTTACCAGTGACATTACTACAGTAATCAGTGCTATACATATGCACTGTTACTGTAAAAATTACACTGGCAGGGAAGGGGTTAACTTTATTGGTGATCAGTGGGTTGAATGTATCCCTGGGGGCGTGATTCTATCTGTGGGGGGGGGGCATGGCTTGTGATGTAACCACAGAGACATACGATCCTACATAGCAGGATCGTATAGTCTCTGCAGTTACACCAGGGAGAATGACAGACGGTTGTGTTTACATCAGCCGCCTGCCTTTCTCCCTCTGCAGCGGAATATCACGAGTGACCGGCGGACATCGGAGCCGCCGGTCACTCGCGTAGGGATGTTAGTGAACGAGTGGGGGCGGGAGCGCGCCTCCGGCGGCACGCGCTCACCCCCTAGAGGCTCGTGGGCGAGCGACGTAGCCCTACGTCGTTTTGCCTAGTAGGGGCTGACCGCTGCAGTAAAAAGTCGTGCGGCGGTCAGCAAGTGGTTAAAGTGGACAAAAAAAAAAAAATGCAGGGGTTGATTTACTAAAACTGGAGAATGCTAAATCTGGTGCAGCTCTGCATGGTAACCAATCAGCTTCTAACTTCAGCTATAAATTATTCGATGAATTACTTGATGAAGAACTCTAGCCCCGATATGTCAGGATGTTCCTAAAGAAACCCTCTTTCTGTCGAGGAACTAGTGTTTCACTGCATACACACCACGGTCATTGATGAGCCACGTAGCTGAGAACATTAAAGATGTGTTTCACAAATGAGAAATGTCTTATCACCCTTATAACATCTGGCTGCCTAAGGCCAGCTAAAATATAATAGTTGATTCTGCCAACTGACGATCATTGGATTTGGCAGCTGCATTAATTTTCTTTTTTTGAGGCTAAGAAAGTTTTCAGCAAGTACAGAATACACCCTTTGATTTTGACAGAAATAGTGTTCTTGTAAATGAAGCAATAATGGTATCATTCTTCTGTAAACTACTAATCTCCACACCAGTGATGGTGAACCTTGGCACCCCAGATGTTTTGGAACTACATTTCCCATGATGACTGCACTGCAGAGTGCCTGAGCATAATGGGAAATGTACAGTAGTTCCAAAACATCTGGGGTGCCAAGGTTCGCCATCACTGCTCTACACCCTCTATGTGATAGAGATAGACAATAGAAGACACAACTATAGTCCAACCTAGGTGGCAACCATGGCTCCTTCCATAAATGCTGTGGAGGAATCAGTATAGCCACCCTAGGACAGAGAGTGTGTTATTCTCAGACTTTCCAGGTGAAGATAAAAGAAATAAAGCCTGAAAAAAAAGAAAACGAATGCAACCTCCACATCTGCAACATATTACATTATCATTTATGGGTAGCTGCACCGGCTTTAGATATACATGTTCAGGGTTTGCTCCCCCAATTTTTTGCTTGTTTATTATGTATTCGGTCTGACCAGTGGTGTATTTTGGTTTTGTGCTGCCCTAGGCAAGACTAAAATTGGGCGCCCCACCCCCATGTAACTCTGCCCCACTCCTTTTTTAACGGATGTGACTCCCTCCAGAATTGAAGAACTACAAGTCCCAGCATCAACCTCTGAGATCTCACGAGAGGGGGAGGGAGGTTGGGGGTGGGAGAGAGAGAAGGGGGTGGGAGAGGGAGGTCAATGAGGGAGAGAGAGAGGGGGGATGAGAGAGAGAGAGAGATAGGGGGTGAGGGGGAGAGAATTGGGGGATGAAAGAGGGAGGGGGGGAGAAAGAGAGAGAGAGGGGGGATCAGAGAGTGAGAGGATGAGAGAGGGGATGAGAGAGAGAGGGGGAGATTAGAGAGAGAGGGGGGATGAGAGAGAGAGCGAGAGAGGGGTGAGAGAGAGAGAGAGGGGGGATAAGAGAGAGAGCGGGGGTGAAAGAGATAGAGAGGGATGAGAGAGAGGGGGGGATTATAGAGAGAGGAGGGATGAGAGAGAGAGAGGGGGGATGAGAGAGAGAGGGGGGATGAGAGAGAGAGAGAGGGGGGATGAGACAGAGGGGGGATTAGAGAGAGAGAGGGGGATGAAATATGGGGATGAGAGAGAGGGTGAGAGAGAGGGGGATGAGAGAGAGAGGGGGGATGAGAGAGGAGGATGAGAGAGAGAGGGAGTGATTAGAGAGAAAGAGAGAGGGGGTGTGAGAGAGAAGAGGGGTAAGAGAGAGAGAGAGGGGGGCTGAGTGAGAGGGGGTGAGAGAGGCGGCTCTAGCTACCAGTGGACAATAGAGTCTCAGGTGGAGGGTGGGGAAGCTTTTTTGCTGCCCCCCTACAAAGTGCTGCCCTAGGCCTGGGCCTTGTTGGCCTAGGCCAAAATACAGCACTGGGTCTGACCAGACTTCTGAGGTTGAGCATCCCACCCCCCACACACACCTGTACTCTATCAGAGTCCACCATCAAGTAGATATAGGAGGAGTCCTTTGTAGTGCATTAGCACATTCATCCCAGCAAGGAGTGTTGTCTCCAAGGGTTGGAGAGGCTGGATTCACCCCTTTTTTATGGATAGTGTGGGACCCACTGATAATGGGGTACTTTGACGCAGTGGTGGGCTTGAGCACGATATGGCCATATGGTGGGACTAAACCCCCATTTTTATTTATGGATTGTCTCCATATTTAATAGTCATTTCTTTTGCATGGTTGGGCTATTCTTTTAATATACATGTTGCTTGGTCCAGCTGCACCGGCTTTAGATATACATGTTCAGGGTTTGCTCCCCCAATTTTTTGCTTGTTTATTTATGGGTAATACTTTTCTTCTTTATCATACAGTAATGCAAACTTTATTCTTTTTTTTTTCCATTTTACACCATTACCATATAGTGAAAAATATAACCTATCCCTTCAATGGGCCTGAATGTCCATCTTGCTCCTCGTATGATACCTTAGCGGTGTGTAAGCCTGTCACAAATACAATCTGCAGAAGTAAGGATGACCACTGTGCCACATTGGTTGGATTGATGGAAAAACCAGGTAGGTTTTATTACTTTTTGGGGGCTGGCTTTTACATATTATCCTAGAGTTTTGTTTCCTTGATTAGCTAAAAGGACATTAAAAGGAACATAGGAACAAGCCCCGTACACACGCAACGATTATCGGCCGACCGATCGTCTGTCTTTTGTCCAGAGTGGTGTTTTGTTGGTTGGAATGTGCCTAGACTGCACACGAATTTTCTCGCCCGACAAAATTCTACTTCAGAAGTGATGTCATGTGTTTGGTTGCTTTCTTTGTGTTCTTTCTTCACTGAGCATGCCCAGACTTGCTGATCAGATTTTTGTCTGCAGAAATCTGTACTGACTGCATGAAAATCGGCCGTTGCGTTGACGGCCAACAAAAATTTTATAGCCTGCACACCAGATTTTTTTCGGCCGAAAAGTCGGAGTCGGTTGTTGGAAGCATCATACTAACAAGCCGAAAATCGGCAGATCGGACGTTGGCCAAAAATTCCCTGACAATTTTCGACACGTGTGTACGGGGCTTAAGCGCTTGACAGGATATTACACCCTTTGGTACTGATGCAATACAGGCAAGTTTGTGGGTTGCTTGAGGCACCAAATCCTAAATGTAATATAACCGACGGAAAACAAAAGGATGGATTTTTCAGATGCCAAGATGCAGTCAGACCAGAACTAAAATGAATAAAAGAATGCATCCACAAAACATGATTGCAGTATAAAACTTCACTTGCTGAAGTAAAAGCATAATCTCCCTTTAAGTAATCCCCAAGTCCCCAAACATTAGCTAAAAATAACAATATTACAATTAATAGTTATTAGGCAAATCTGTGCTTGCATGGGGATGCTTCCATCACAGGCTTGCATGCCTCAATGTGTTTCGTGGATAGATTCGCTTCATCAGGAAAAAAAGGGGGGGGGGGGGCACTAAACAATTAAAAATAACAGAAAACGAAAACAAACCATGAGTAGACATGCACCAGGGGCATGATGGACTCACCAATACATTCCACACAACCCTGGAAGGGAAGGGAAGGGAAGGGACTAGGGCAAATGCCCAACAGAGCCTCCCCCTAGGGGCAGATGTGGAGGCAAAGGTTCTGATGTATGGGAAATTGCAAGTCCTGCAAGGAAATATCGATTCTTTAGATTAGACAATTCAGATCATGGGAAAATTATACACTACCAATCAGACTGGCTCCTTGGAGTGTCTACTTTCCAACAAGGGTCATTTCGGGAGTTTTCGTACTATTTCAGCAATTTTTATTTTAACAGAAAGTAGTAAGTAGAAAGTAGGGACATTTTGAGCTTTCTTCCTTTTTAAGGTAAAAAATAAAAATCCAACAGTTAATAAATATCCCAAAAAGAAAGCTTTATCTGTCTCGAAAAAAAATTATACAAAACTCAATTGGGTACAGTGTTGCATAACAGAGTAATTATCAGTCAAACAATCTCACGGTGCTGAAAACTGAAAAATAGACTGGTAAAGATGAGGTATTAACCACTTTAAGACCGGAAGGATTTGCCATCTTAATGACCAGCCTGACACACGCACCGGCTTCCCCGCTGACAATCGAGGGGCATGAGCGCGCTGCCGGTGGCACGTGCTCGCCCCTTAGCTCCTGCCAGGCGAGCAACTTAGATCTAAGTCGTTTTGCCTGTAAGAGCCAGCCTGCCACAGTAAATATAGCGTAAGCGGTCCGGAACTGGTTAAAGGTAGTTACTCAAGTGGTTAAATATAGTTGGTATTTTTTTTACATACTATGCTGGAGTCATGGAACCGGTGGCTTCTCTACCTTCTATTTTCCTGGCCACCAGTCTTCTAACTTTTCCTCTTTGAGGTCAGTGTAGCCGTATTAGTGCACTTGCGACAGAGACAATTGAGATACTTTTTTTATTTGCACTAACATACAATTTTTCAGGACAAGCTTTCGGGGAATGTCCCCTTCATCAAGATCCAAGCAGTACCTAGGTGTGAAGTTAGCAGTATCCTTGAGTTCAGCTTTAAAGGCCAAATTTTAATGTTTGTTTGACCATTAACCATGCTAATGCTGATTATTTTATTCTTTCAGATGGTGTTTTAACCAACTTTTCAGTACGGGGATGCATGTCGAATTTGAGTTGTAACTACGAACACAGCCAAGCAGTTGGATACAAAATGAAGAATATTAAAGTACATAATTGCTGGTTACCAGAACTGAATCCTCATCATAAGCATGAAAAAAAAGAGAAATGATGGGCTATGCTACAGGAAAATGACATCAGTTTAGATTTTAAAAAGGCAGAACCCTATCTAATTAGCTAAGGGATGAGTTAAAAATAAAACTATATGAGGTGCTTTATTAGACACCACTTTTCTGAAACCTTTTACTCCTTGCCTTCCTTTGTTCACTTCCATACTGACCATCTAAAGCTCCATTACAGTCAGTAGTAAAGGACTTTCCTGTGCTAAGCTCACCTACGCATGGCTCTTTGCAGTCCCCAGTACATGAACCAAGCAATTATTATAGCACTTCCAGTGCATTGCATCCTATCACCTTACATAATGTTCAAACATTTTTTTCTTGACCCCTTCTGGACCGGAAGATTTCCCCCCTTAACCACTTAAGCCCCGGAAGATTTTACCCCCTTCCTGACCAGGGGGTATTTTGCGATTCGGCACTGCGTGACTTTAACGGACAATTGCGCGGTCATGCGACGCCGTACCTAAACTAATTTGACGTCCTTTTTTTCCCACAAACAGAGCTTTCTTTTGGTGGTATTTGATCACCTGTGCGATTTTTTTTATCATGCGCTATAAACAAAAAAAGAGCGTAAATTTTGCAAAAATAACAATATTTTTCACATTTTTTATATGAAATTCCCCCCCAAAAAAAATGTAAAAATCAAATTTTTTAACATTTTCGGCCAATTTGTTTTATGCTACCTATGTTTGGTAAAAAAAAATCGCAAAAAGCATATTTTGATTGGTTTGCGCAAAAGTTATCGCGTTTACTAACAAAGGGAAAGATTTTTGTCATTTTTGTCATTTTTTTTTAACGCGTAATGGCGGCGATCTGCGATTTTTTTTGCGGTACTGCGACATTGCGGCGGACAAATCGGACCCTTGACTGACATTTTTGACACTTTTGGGGTTACCAGTGATATTACTGCAGTAATCAGTGCTATAGATATGCACTGTTACTGTAAAAATACACTGGTAGTGAAGGTGTTAACTTTATTTGAGAGGGAGGGGCTGTGTGTGTTCCTAGGGGCGTGATTCTAACTGTGATTGGCTGTGGCTTGAGCTGTAGGAACACTGATCAACGGTCCTACATAGTAGAACCGTATGATCAGTGTTTCTACACAGGGGAGAATGACAGGCGGCTTGTTTACACTAGCCGCCTGACTTTCTCCCTCTGCAGCGACGATCGCAGAGTGACCGGCGGACATCGGGTCCGCCGGTCACATGCGCGGGGGTGTCCGTGACCGCGCGGGAGCGCGCCTCCGGCGGCGCGCGCTTAATTCCCAGAGCCTCACAGGCTAGTGACGTTTATATACGTCACTTTGCCTGTGAGGGGCTGACCGCCGCAGTATATCTACTTGCGGCGGTCGGCAAGTGGTTAATGACCAGGCCATTTTTTGCTATTTGGCACTGCGTTACTTTAATGAAATATTGCGCGGTCCTGCGACGCTGTACCCAAATACAATGTATGTCCTTTTTTTCCCACAAACAGAGCTTTCTTTTGGTGGTATTTGATCACCTGTGTGATTTTTATTTTGTTGCACTTTTTAAACAAAAAAAAGAGCGACAATTCTGAAAATAAATAATTTCACAAGCCACCCCCCCCCCCTCACAGTTAGAATCACTCCCCTAGGCTCACATTTAACCCCTTGATCACCCACATGATAACCCCTTCCCTGCCAGTGTCATTATTACAGTAACAGTGCATATTTGTATAATAATATTTTTCACTTTCTGCTACATAACATTCTCAAAAAAAATGTAAAAATCAAAATTTAGGCCAATTTGTTTTCTGCTACATATTTTTGGTAAAAAAAAAATCACAATTAGAGTATTTTGATTGTTTTGCGCAAACGTTATTGCATCTACTATCTACAGGAAAGATTTATGTCATTTTATTGTTTATTTTTTGACACTTTTGGGGGGACCAGTGACATTACTACAGTAATCAGTGCTACAAATATGCACTGTTACTGTATTAATGACACTGGCAGGGAAGGGGTTATTACTGTGGGTGATCAAGGGGTTAAATGTGAGCCTAGGGGAGTGATTCTAACTGTGGGGGGGCGTGGCTTGTGAAATGATCATAGAGACCTTTTTTCCCTATATAGAAGGATCACAGGAGCTTTGTGATCATTCCAGGGAGAAGAATGGTCAGCTATGTTTACAACAGCTGACCGTCCTTCTCTCTCAGTGGGGAGCGATCGCGGGTGGCCGGCGGCAATCGAAGCCGCCTGCCCCCTGCATCGGAGTCCCCTAGCTGCAGGCCTACATTGGTTTGCGCAGTAGGGCCGCACTGCCACAGTAAATAGGCGGCGGGCGGTCGGGAAAAGGTTAAAGTTGGCTGTACCTCTTTATGTGGCAATACAGCGGGCACCACTGTCATCAACAGCTCCCGGTCACTGTTTATGGACCAGAGTCGGGGATGGGCTCCCAATAGCCAATCACAATAATCCCAAGATCGGGAAGGCCTCCGCACCAAGAACGTCGCTGGCTGGGAGGCGTAAAGATGATTTCTGGTATATGATGGATTATAGAAAATGAAAGCCCAATTAAAATTTTAATTTAAATTAGCTACTAGTGCATTCTAAAGTCTTTGATTTGTTGATCATTCATGCAGGACAATCTTTACTATATTGTATGTTTGCAGCTGCCCAAGTAACGCTCTTTATTGTAACCGCCAAGATATCGTACCCGGACTCTGTCCTGAGCTAAAAGCTTCAATAAAACAATGCTTTACTCTGCAACCAAATTGGCTCCGGGGTCTCATTTCATTACAGAAAACTTACATTTATTAGTTAAAATCAGCAAGAAAACTGCATTATGAATAAAACTAGTATAGCACTTCTCACCCCAGGCAGTGAATAATGATTCTATGAATCTTGGAAGGCTAGCATTGTAACATATCAGAGTGAGTATTGCGTTATTTTACGATATTATTCGTATTATTAATATCATTATTATTATTAGGCAAAATAAACTTTTTTTGTAAAGGGTATTTCCACCTTTGCATTTAACTTTTAGATGTTTCCAAAGAGGTGATTCTACGGATTTCTAGACAGTCTCACAGTGTCTTTGTCCCCTAAAACAGAGTGAGCTATCCCTCATTAACAAACAATGCAAGATGGTGGTTTTTAAATGTTGGACCCTTTGTTAGGACAGGCTGTATTCTTTTAAAACAGACCCCTGCTGGTTTATGCCATAATTTGTTAGTCAGCACCACATACAGTACTAGCACATTATTATAGACTTACATTTCAGAGCCTTAACCTTCCTAGAGGTATTCCCGCGTGTGGCTCGGGGTTACATTTCAGTGCCAAAAGCGGTAACCCCGAGCCACACTCGGGGTACAGCCAGAAGCATCGCTGGATCCTGGTAGAGGGGTTACTTACCTTGTCACCGGGATCCAGAGATGTATGCGGGCAGTGTGCGGCGGATCTTCCTCCCGATGCTCTATGTGCCCCGCCTTCCGTCTCCTGCGACGTGGCGCTCGTAGGGGGGTGGAACCGGCGGCAAATTCAAAAGTAAAACACACAAAACACACTGATACATTGCAAAATAAATTAAATTCACATTAGATTGCCCCCCCCAGTGCCCATTCCTGCAGTTTTACTGTACTTTTTATGTATATATATATATATATATATATATATATATATATATATATATACACACACACACACACACACACACACACACACACACATATATATATATATATATACATACACACACATATACATACATACATATATATATATATATATATATATATACAGTGCCTTGCGAAAGTATTCGGCCCCCTTGAACTTTGCGACCTTTTGCCACATTTCAGGCTTCAAACATAAAGATATAAAACTGTAATTTTTTGTGAAGAATCAACAACAAGTGGGACACAATCATGAAGTGGAACGAAATGTATTGGATATTTCAAACTTTGTTAACAAATAAAAAACGGAAAAATTGGGCATGCAAAATTACTCAGCCCCCTTAAGTTAATACTTTGTAGCACCACCTTTTGCTGCGATTACAGCTGTAAGTCGCTTGGGGTGTGTCTCTTATCAGTTTTGCACATCGAGAGACTGAAATTTTTGCCCATTCCTCCTTGCAAAACAGCCCGAGCTCAGCTCACCCCTCCTAGCAGTGGCTCAGCAGCTCAGCTCACCCCTCCTAGCAGTGACTCAGCAGCTGCCTGAGGGAAGGACTTCAGTGTTACTGCCCTAAGTTTTGAGAGTGAATTGCTCTGCATGGCCTTCGAACTACAGAGGTTTTTATTTTATCCAGTCTATGGAAGATAATGTCCTGGATAAGGTAAGTATTATAATTTTATAGTGCGTTTATTTATTTATTACAGGTACTTATATAGTGCCATCAATTTATGCAGCGCTTTACATATATACGTGTAGCACTGCCCCCTAGGGAGCTGCTGAGTGTGCATTCCCAGGGGTTACCCCTAGCAACAGTCTGTAAAACTCATCACTTTAAGACTTGGCTCAGATGATGAACAGTCCAGGGGATTTGTTTTTTTGTGTTTTATTTTAGAACTTGGATGGGAGAAGGGAGGAGTGGGATACTCCAACTTGAACTATGCACAATTTCTGAGGACAACTGACTGTAGTGTGTGCGGCAAGGCCGCTGCTTCACCTTGCCACTGAAGTGAAGTAAAAGATATGTTCCTGAATTAATTCCTCCTCAGGGTCCTAACTTGGCACCCCCTTTCTCAGTTCCCGTGCATGCTAGCCCCTTGTCCACTGACTCTCTACTGGAGTGGTCCCCTTCCTGGGAAAACCCCTGGCAAGCTTCCCGGTACTCACGGACTCTGTTTTTCCCTGGATTGCTCTACCTTCAGCTCCACTTGTCAGTATCCTGGACCTCCTGGCTCAGCATCACACACTTGGTCCACTAGGCCGACCGCCTGTGACCACCTTCCTTGTTGACAGGAGGAGAGACAGCCATGGCCCTCCTCTTGGGCCCTGGCTTCCCACCCAAAAACGCCCTGCCACATGTGCCCTTGGCATTTATGACCTATACCAGGATGCACCACTGTTGTGCCCTCCCACTGGGACAGCCACAAAAGCCTGTGTGTCACTGGATGGCTTTCCTCCACTGCCCAACAGGCTCCCCTATTGGATACAGTGGGGACACTCCCTCAGACCAAGTGAATCACACATGGATACATGTAACAGGCAAAACTACTGATCAGGCTCCCCTGATAAGCAGATGGAGCAAACAATGCTTTTACCTAGCACCCACCTAGGAGGGTGCTACATACAGTATACTGAACATCCACACCTTTAAGGAGCTCGCAATCTAAGGTCCCTAACTCACATTCATACATCCACATACTAGGGCCAGTTTAGACAGGAGCCAACCAACCTTCCAGAATGTTTTTGGAGTGTGTGAGGAAACCGGAGTACCCGGAGAAAACCCACCCAGGCACAGAGAGAATATGCAAACTCTGTGCAGGTAGTAAGATAAGAGTGTGGGAATGGCGCTGTCTACTATAAGTATGTATATGTTAAGACAGGATAATATGTAAAGATATGCACAAAATTCAATAACTAAATAAATGGATATCAATATGGCGCAAAAGATAAATAATGATCATAAAATCAATATAATGTGACATAAGGTGCAAACCTAATAAGGTATAGAATTGAATAATGGTGAATAAAGTGACTGTGCGCATAAAAATGTAAATATTGAGGTATAATAAAGTGCAAGCATAAATAATGTAACAGATAATCAATAATTAAGGTGACCAGTGCAAATACAATGGAACCAATAAATGGTAAATAAATGGGGTCCAATAAGTGCAAACATAAATTATGTAGCAAATAGATCAATAAATAAGGTGACCAGTGCAAATGCAATGAAACAGAAATATATAAGGTGACTCAGTGACAGCACAAAAACTATGCTGTATATACAAAAAATTGAGTGGTAAATAATAAATAAGAATAAGCTAAGGTGATCCAATAAAGTGACGAAGTGCAGGGGCGTAACTACAGGGGTTGCAGGGGTTGCAATTGCAACCGGGCCCCATGCTCCAGGGGGCCCATGCAGCTCCCCTGTACACCTGGATAGGAGGGGCGGCGGGGGCAGCATGTAGAGAAATCACTGTCCTCCTTTTTCCTTCTGTAGCCGCAGGAGGAAAATGGAGGAGATTGGTTCTTCTGTATGCTGCCCCCGCCACTCCTCCTATCCAGTTCACTTCTGTTCTGCTGTCTCTGGGCCCCTGTGTGCTCCCCTGGTCCCCCCCCTACTGTGCTGCCCCCCTCCTTCCCCGCCCCACTATGCTCCCCCTCCTCTCCTGCCGGCTGCTGCAGGGGATGTGTCACAATAGAGAACCAGGAAGGGGTCGGTAAATATGCAATTTACCAGCTCTTTCCTTTTCTGAATGGACAGAGTCATAGTCAGCGACATTGTAAAAAAAATAAAAATAAAATGATAAAAAATAATGCAATTAAAATACCAAAAAATAAAAACTACTGACATCAGTGGGTGAACTTCCAGGATCGCAAAGGTCACACTTGCAACCGGGCCCTGGCATTCCATCACCGTGGGGAGGTCCCAGGATGGCAGGAAGGGGGCCCACTGCAGAACTTGTGAAAGGGTCCCGCTGCAGGACCATGATAAAGGGCCCCATTACAAGAGTAAAGGGCCCCAGGATCAGTGGGAAGAGCCCCAGGCTTGAAGAGAAGGGCCCCGGCCAGGGATCCGGGGGGCCCCTCATGGTTTCTTGCACCAGGGCCCTGAAGGTTCTAGTTACGCCTCTGACGAAGTGACCAAATTAGTCCATATAAATGACAGAAATCTTCATATGGGTTACTGGAATCAACCCCGTGGTGGATGGTGGTGAGGTGCTCAGTACCCCTATAATAGGTAGCCCACTCACCAGAAGTACCCACCCCACACAGGGGTAAAGAGTGGGTATATAGATAGTAGAGTAAATCCCTCTGATGGGTCCTGGTCCTCTCCGGGGGTCCTGAGATAGGTAGTGCCGTGGTTGGAAATGGAACCAATGACCCCAGTGCTGCTAAGGTGGAAGTGCTAATAACTTAGCCACTGTGCTGTGCTAGAGATGCTTTTTTTTATTTTTATGCTAATGTTTATTATTTTTGTATTTTTAGATGGCGTAAAAACTGGTCTTACTGCCCAGGGATGCATGTCAGCCACGGCTTGTCAGTTCCCCGACTACACCTATACGGTTGGAATTGGTGTATATAAGTTGTTTGAACATGTGTGCTATCTTCCTAAACCTGAGCCTCAAAGCGGTACAAAAGGAGAGTAATGCTACAGATTGATACAAGAAAGAAATGCATCCAAATCATTTAAACAGCAAAGTAAAACTACAGCCAGCTAAATGCATTGCTTAAATAGTCATCCGTATAATTGCATCTCCGCCTAGCTACAGTATGCTATGTATTCAGTGATTGACAGTGGTCTTCCTAGCCTGCTGCTTTACAGCTTCCTGTATCACATCCCTTCCTCCAAGCTGCTGATCGTCTTTATTATATTCGGCCTGGATCACCATGTTCAATACACCGCCCCTCGTCTGCCTATACTATCTTTGCTGTGGAGCAAGATCCTTCTAGATCAGGTGTCTCAAACTTTCTAAACAAAGAGCCAGTGTACTGTCCATTATTGGTGTAAGTGGAGAGAATTGTTCCCCATCGTTGATGTCATTGGTCACCATCGCTGGTGTCATTGGGCCCCATCATTGACATTGTTGGTGTCAATTGTGCCCCATCATTGATGCCATTGGGCACCATTGCTTGGGTCATTGGGCTCCATCATTGACATCTTTGATGTCATTGGACTCCATCATTGGTGTCAATTGAGCTTCATCACTGATGTCATTGGGACCTATTGCTGGTGTCATTGGGAGGAATTGTGCCCCATCGCTGGTGTCATTGGGAGGAATTGTGCCCCATCGCTGGTGTCAATGGGCCCCATAATTGACATCGTTGTGTCAATTGTGCCCCATCATTGATGCCATTGTTCACCATTGCTTGTGTCATTGGGAGGAATTGTGCCCCATCGCTGGTGTCATTGGGCCCCATCATTGACATCTTTGTGTCAATTGTGCCCCATCATTGATGCCATTGTTCACCATTGTTTGTGTCATTGGGAGGAATAGTGCCCCATCATTGGTGTCATTGGGCTCCATCATTGACATCTTTGATGTCATTGGATCCCACCGATGGTGTCAATTGAGCTTCATCATTGATGTCATTGGACCCTATTGCTAGTGTCATTGGGAGGAATTGTGCCCCATCACTGATGTCATTGAGGGGAAATGTACCCCTTTATTGGTGTCAGTGAAAGGAATGATGCACCACTGTTGGTATCAGTGGACGAAATGGTTCCCCAAGAAACGCAGTTTGGAGACCACTTTTCTATATGCCAGTAAAGGGCTTTACTAGGATACAGCTGAGTATTGGTAAGAACAGACAGCCCAGAAAAAAAGAAAACAGATAAACAGGCTGATCCAACCCAGGGAGGTATTTTGTTTTTTTAAATGGGCCCCCAAGGCAGGCTGCAAAATGGGGTCATTGGGAGGAATTGTGCCCCATCGCAGGTGTCATTGGAGAGGAATTGTGCCCCATCGCTGGTGTCATTGGGCCCCTTCATTGACATCTTTGTGTCAATTGTGCCCCATCATTGATGCCATTGTTCACCATTGCTTGTGTCATTGGGAGGAATAGTGCCCCATCATTGGTGTCATTGGGCTCCATCATTGACATCTTTGATGTCATTGGATCCCACCGATGGTGTCAATTGAGCTTCATCATTGATGTCATTGGACCCTATTGCTAGTGTCATTGGGAGGAATTGTGCCCCATCACTGGTGTCATTGAGGGGAAATTTACCCCTTTATTGGTGTCAGCGAAAGGAATGATGCACCACTGTTGGTATCAGTGGATGAAATGGTTCCCCAAGAAACGCAGTTTGGAGACCACTTTTCTATATGCCAGTAAAGGGCTTTACTAGGATACAGCTGAGTATTGGTAAGAACAGACAGCCCAGAAAAAAGAAAACAGATAAACAGGCTGATCCAACCCAGGGAGGTATTTTGTTTTTTTAAATGGGCCCCCAGGCAGGCTGCAAAATGGGGTCATTGGGAGGAATTGTGCCCCATCGCAGGTGTCATTGGAGAGGAATTGTGCCCCATCGCTGGTGTCATTGGGCCCCTTCATTGACATCTTTGTGTCAATTGTGCCCCATCATTGATGCCATTGTTCACCATTGCTTGTGTCATTGGGAGGAATAGTGCCCCATCATTGGTGTCATTGGGCTCCATCATTGACATCGTTGATGTCATTGGATCCCACCGATGGTGTCAATTGAGCTTCATCATTGATGTCATTGGACCCTATTTCTAGTGTCATTGGGAGGAATTGTGCCCCATCACTGGTGTCATTGAGGGGAAATTTACCCCTTTATTGGTGTCAGCGAAAGGAATGATGCACCACTGTTGGTATCAGTGGATGAAATGGTTCCCCAAGAAACGCAGTTTGGAGACCACTTTTCTATATGCCAGTAAAGGGCTTTACTAGGATATAGCTGAGTATTGGTAAGAACAGACAGCCCAGAAAAAAAGAAAACAGATAAACAGGCTGATCCAACCCGGGGAGGTATTTTGTTTTTTTAGATGGGCCCCCAGGCAGGCTGCAAAATGGGGTCATTGGGAGGAATTGTGCCCCATCGCTGGTGTCATTGGGAGGAATTGTGCCCCATCGCTGGTGTGATTGGGCCCCATCATTGACATTGTTGTGTCAATTGTGCCCCATCATTGATGCCATTGTTCACCATTGCTTGTTTCATTGGGAGGAATAGTGCCCCATCATTGGTGTCATTGGGCTCCATCATTGACATCTTTGATGTCATTGGATCCCATTGATGGTGTCAATTGAGCTTCATCATTGATGTCATTGGGCCCTATTGCTGGTGTCATTGGGAGGAATTGTGCCCCATCACTGATGTCATTGAGGGGAAATGTAAGGAATGATGCACCACTGTTGGTATCAGTGGATGAAATGGTTTCCCAAGAAACGCAGTTTGGAGACCACTTTTCTAGATGCCAGTAAAGGGCTTTAACAGGATTAAGCTGAGTATTGGTAAGAACAGACAGCCCAGAAAAAAAGAAAACAGATAAACAGGCTGATCCAACCCAGGGAGGTATTTTGTTTTTTTTAGATGGGCCCCCAGGCCGGCTGCAAAATAAAAATAGCAGCTCAGGCAGCTTTACTTACCTGCTTTACTTCCCCCGCAGCGCTTCTCTTTCACCATAAGATCTTCTCAATCTTACCCGTTGCTAATCCAATAAAGCATGATTTTGAAATGATTGTTGGCAAATGTAATCACAATAAAAGCAAACAATTTAAGAACTATATTGTGTTTTTTTTACCATGGCTGTAAAATATGTATACATATATATAAAAGTACAGTGATCTTCATGTATGAAAATATCCAAAGTTCTGTCCTTGTTATTCTCGATCTACACCTCCTCCCTGGGTCAGCCGATAGCCTCTTATGGCTTCCACTACCATTTCTATGCTGATGACACCAAAATCTATTTATCTACCCCTCAGCTCACCTCATCGGTCTCTTCATGCATTATTTATTTGCTAACAGACATATCAGCCTGGATGTCACACCACTTCCACAACCAAGCTCATAGTATTTCCTCCCCTACGTACCCTTTCCCCTGACTTCTCTGTCAAGTTCAATGGCACAACTATCAGTCCTTCCACTAATGCCAGGGTGCTAGGGGTAACCTTGGACTCTTAGCTGTCCTTTCAGGCTCACATCCAATCCCTGTCCAAATCATGCCGCCTTATCCTCCACAACATCTGTAGTATACGCCCCTTTTTAACCAATGACACCACCAAGCTTCCAATTCACTCCCTGGTTATCTCTCGCCTCGACTACTGTAACTCCCTCCTCATTGGATTACCTTTACAGAGACTACAGTAGACTATCCACCCTTCAGTCCATAGTGAATTTTGCTGCAAGACTTACCCACCTTACCTTCCGTTCAGTGTCCTCCACCCCTCTCTGCCAATCCCTCCACTGGCTTCCACTCAACCAATGAATAAAGTTCAAAGTACTAACAATAGTTTACAAAGCCATCCACAACACTACCCCTAGATACGTCACTAACCTGATCTCAAAATATCAACCAAGCCACTCTCTTCGGCCCTCCCAAGACCTTATGCTCTGTACTGTAGCTCCCTTGTCACCTCCTTCAATGCTTGCCTCCAGGATTTCTCCACCATTTTGAACTCCCTGCCACAATCTGTCTGACTGTTTCCTAATCTATCCTTCTTTAGATGAGCCCTGAAAACCCTTCTCTTTAAAGAAACCTATCCGGCTTCTAACTAATACACTGTTTCACTTTCTCAATCAGCTCTTTCCCCCACAGCTATTACCTTTTGTATCAATTGACCCTCCCTCTTTGATTGTAAGCTCTAATGAGCCTCTGATTCCTCTTGTACCAAGTGTATTATAACTGTACTGTCTGCCTTCATTTTGTTAAGCTCTGCGTAAAGTGTTGGCGCTTTATAAATCCTGAATAATAATAATAATGATAATTGGCTGAGAGCACTGATCAGATTTTTTTCGGTCATTCCCCTTTGACAGAAACCAACCGAATGGCTGGCTTCTATCGGCCCGGCTGCCGTATACCCGGGCCGAATGTCGGGCGGTTTCTTTTGAACCGGCCAATATTGCCCGACATTCAGTCTGTGTGCACTAGGCTTTAATGATCTTCAAGAAATGGACGTCACAATAAATATAAAAATCCTGCTTTCTTTATTGTTAATTGAGGGACACAAGATCAGAAATACATTTATAGACAATTGGGATGTTTAAATTCAGTCTAACTAAGGAGTCGGCAACAGTAACAAAACAGTAATAGGCCCAAGTAGCAAAAAAAAAAAACTGGGAGCAGCCAGCAGCTGAGCTGCCTGAAAACCCAGCTGGCATCAGCTGAAACCCAGGGCCATCTTTCCGAATGGGCATGCCCGGCGGGTGCCTGGGGGCCCCACTTGCCAAGGGGCCCCACACACAGGGTGGCAATGATCTGTCCCCCCCAGGCCACATTAGTTTACCTGGTGGTCTAGCCCCCCCCCCCCCACCAGTTTGTCCCCTGGGAACGAGTACCGGCTGCTTTGCTGCGGTTTTGAGTCTCCTCTGCACTGGTTGCTAGGAAGGCAGCCGAATGGCATCTAGCAACCAGTGACGTCATGTACATCCTGTGTGTCATGTACATTCTGTGTGCCATGTACATCCTGTGTGCCATGTACATCCTGTGTGTCATGTACATTCTGTGTGCCATGTACATCCTGTGTGCCATGTACATCCTGTGTGTCATGTACATCCTGTGTGTCATGTACATCCTGTGTGCCATGTACATCCTGTGTGTCATGTACATTCTGTGTGCCATGTACATCCTGTGTGCCATATACATCCTGTGTGTCATGTACATCCTGTGTGTCATGTACATCCTGTGTGTCATGTACATCCTGTGTGTCATGTACATCCTGTGTGCCATGTACATCCTGTGTGTCATGTACATACTGTGTGCTATGTACATCCTGTGTGTCATGTACATCCTGTGTGCCATGTACATCCTGTGTGCCATCCTGTGTGCCATGTATATCCTGTGTGCCATGTACATACTGTGTGCCATCCTGTGTGCCATGTACATACTGTGCCATGTACATACTGTGTGCCATCCTGTGTGCCATCCTGTGTGCCATGTACATCCTGTGTGCCATGTACATACTGTGTGCCATCCTGTGTGCCATGTACATCCTGTGTGTCATCCTGTGTGCCATGTACATCCTCTGTGTGCCATCCTGTGTGCCATCCTGTGTGCCATGTACATCCTCTGTGTGCCATCCTGTGTGCCATGTACATCCTCTTGTACATCATCTGTGTGCCATCCTGTGTGCCATGTACATCCTGTGTGTGCCATCCTGTGTGCCATGTACATCCTCTGTGTGCTATCATATATCAGTCCTGTACATCCATATATTGTCCTGTACATCCTTATATTGTCCAAAATGTTTAAACACTGATTTTGTTGGAGGTATCAATAAATATTGCCTTATCGATAATTTGCATTTTTATTCTCGTGGGTGATTGTGTAGGCAGGGCCCCAGTGCACTGCACTGCCCGGGGGCCTATAAGGCTCTTAAGATGGCACTGCTGAAACCTAAACATCTACCTTGTAAAAGTTGGAAACCATATTTTCCCGATTTGAAACTTTTTTTGTCATATGTATTGAAATGTATATTGAAATATGCTTAATTAAATATTTGAACCAGAAAACGTTAGAAACCATGTAAATAGAAGACCAGGTAGCAGATTTCTAAATCTGAGAAACAGCTTGCCAATTGCTGAAAATTCTAAGGCCCCTTTTACATGGGCGGACAGATCGGAGCAACCATTGCACTTTATGAAGCGGCGGATATCAACAGACATGTGTCCGTTGACACCCGCTGACATCCGGTGGATGGGGATCCATTCCCCATCCATATGGCAGATCGGATCAGATGACAGTCAGATGGAAATAGACAGGTGGTCTGTTTCAATCCGACCACCCATAGAGGAGAGCGGGCTGTGTCCATGTCCATTCTGCATCAACAGAGTGGACACGGACCTGGCAACTGCCTGCTCAGCAGGGATCATCAAAGAGATCCCCTAGGCTGAGCAGGCAAATCTGCTGAGCAGGCGGATCTGCTGAGCAGGCCGGATCCGCTGGCAGAGTCCACCTGTCTGAAAGGGGCTTAAGAAGCACTCACAGATTTAGTAGAGTACACCTTCATAAGAAAAGGTGGAACCCTATGTATGATCTGACAGAACCACCAGAAGACAGTGGATCGAGCAGCTGGTTCCTTTTCATGGGAACCATCAGAGAATTATCCATCCTAATGGACGCAATAGCTACAATGTAAAAGTTTGCGGCCCAAACCACATCTAGACAATGAAGGAACATTTCCTTCTTGTATGCAGGAGCTGGACAGAGAGCAGGGCCGCTGATAGGGGGGGACCACCAGCCCTCTTGTAGGGGGCCCGAGCACACAGGGGGGCCCACACAGAGAGGGGGATTAGTGATGGACAACAAATACAGAAATCTTCCTCCAGCACCTGAATCTAATCTGTCCCTCTCCCTGCTATCAGCTTTTATCTGCTGAGAAAGAGACAGTTGTCCCTCACTAATCCCCCTCCCTGTGCTGCCCCCCTCCCAGCACTGGCTCTAATGTTATCTCTGCTCAGGAGTTTATTTGTAACTTTGCTTCTCTCTCTCTGTCTCTCTGATCCCTGAGCTCCAACTGCCCAGCCTGTATATTTTTTCATCTCATCTTCATTTTTATTTATTAACATAGTTTTTTCTTTTGGATTTAGCAGGAATTATGTGAGTTATGTTATATTTGTGTCTGATAATAGTGATTTTGTTGTAATTTTAGCTAAATATATCTTTAATATTTTCTTGGGGGGGCCCTGCCAGGTAGTCTGTACGGGGCCCCGCGATTTCTAACAGCAGCCCTGACAGAGAGATGGTAGAACAATGGCCTGGTAAAGGTGAAAGAGCAGACTCTGACTTCACCATAAAATGTACTTGTCCTTGTATAGTATCAAAAAGGATCCTTTCAGAAGAGGACAGCCAGCTCAGCTACATGTCTTACAGATGTAATAGCAACAAGGAAATTAACCAGGTGTGCCAGGGTGGAAAGGGGAATATCCCTGACAAGTCAAAGGGCAGTTTTTAATTTCAATATTTGTATTAAACAAAGTTTGAAATATCCAATAAATTTCGTTCCACTTCATGATTGTGTCCCACTTGTTGTTGATTCTTCACAAAAAATGACAGTTTTATATCTTTAAGTTTGAAGCCTGAAATGTGGCAAAAGGTTGAAAAGTTCAAGGGGGCCCAATACTTTCGCAATGCACTGTATATGTATATATACACTGCTCAAAAAAATTAAAGTGTGAAAGGGAATGTAATCCGCGCTAAGGAAAAGGTATAGTAAAAGTAGTCTACGGCCTCCCTTAACTATAGCCAAAAGACTATGTAAGAAAAAGCAGAAAGAGGGAAATGGCATTGTCTACTAGTAAAATACTCCAAACAAATAGAGATAGGTAAGGAGATAGTTGGTTGTAATAAAAGTATGTTTTGGACATCCAAAGTGTCTCCCCAATGTTAAAAAATACAGGGCAATGGTAATAAATACTGCAAGTAGCAATAGATATACAACGAATACAAGAATGGATAAAATGAGTAGTAGATAAATTATAAAAAAATATGTGTATGTACAATCTAAAATATGTTGTGAAAAAATAGTGCAAATAATGAAATAATAAAATAATTAATACTGTAACGTGCTTGGTGGCAAAATATATCCGTGGTAAGGAATAAATGGAGATAAAGTGACCAAGCACTCACATAAATATCAAAAATGGTGATAGAGTGCAATCTAACGATAAAAAAATTAATAATATTCTAAAGGGACCCTGTGCACATGGAGATGTCCAGTAAAGTGAGGAAATATCAATTAAAATATTAAATAAAGTGACAAGTGCATGTATGCTGATCAAATACAGTGGCTGGGTGTCAGCTAACGAGAACAGTCCATATATATTGTATACAGGAGACAAATCTTCATGCGGAAATGACAGTGGTGACCCCGTGGTGGTAATATGGTGAGGTGCTTAGTAGCCCCTAAGGTAGGTCGCAAACTCACCAGAGATACCCACCCCACATAGGGGTATAGAGCGGGTATAAATAATGGCAGGAGAGATCCCTCAGGTACCGTAGGTCCTGGTTCCCTCAGGTAACCTGAAGTAAGGGTGTGCCAGGAGATCCCTGTATGGCTCCGGGGTGGTCAAGGGGGTTCCTCTGAAGGATGTCCAGGGGTCCTGTGGGGTATTGCCTCCGGTATTCCAGGAATATCAGCCAGTACTCAGCGGGGCAAAGCTTTAAGTGGAAGGGCCATGTGAAGTAAGGAGAGGGCACATAGTGTGATACTGTATAAACAACCTTTATTGCAAATCACAAGTAAAATGGGTACTCACAATCAAGCAGTACAAAACAAGCGGTGTA
The DNA here is from genome assembly GCF_965119305.1 of Pelophylax lessonae. NCBI lineage: Eukaryota > Metazoa > Chordata > Amphibia > Anura > Ranidae > Pelophylax > Pelophylax lessonae. The sequence continues at coordinate 199,327,919 of NC_138779.1, read as the reverse complement.
CAAGTCCTTGGAGCGCAATGCGTTCCACACGAATGCCAGAACCGGAAGTGATGTGACGTCGCTGTACGCGTTTTGTCATCCATCGTCTTCAGCAGCGTGATGGCTCTCATCTGTGAAAAGCACAGGGTGCCAGTGGCGGACCTGCCAATTCAGATGTTTAATGGTAAATGCCAATCAAGCTCCTCGGTGCCGGGTAGTGAGCACAGGACCCACTAGAGGACATCGGGCCCTCAGGCCACCATCATGAAGTCTGTTTCTGATTGTTTGGTCAGAGACATTAGCACCAGTGGCCTGCTGGAGGTCATTTTGTAGGGCTCTGGCAGTACTCATCCTGTTCCTCCTTGCACAAAGGAGCAGATACCGGTTCTGCTGATGGATTAAGGACCTTGCCTTGTCTCCAGGAATTTCCTCCATGCTCTTGAGACTGTGCTGGGAGACACAGCAAACCTTCTGGCAACGGCACGTATTGATGTGCTATCCTGGAGGAGTTGGACTGTGCAACCTCTATAGCAGTGGTCCTCAACTCCGGTCCTCAGTGCCCACTAACAGGCCAGGTTTGCAAGATAACTAAATTACGTCACAGGTGATCTCATTTACTGCTCAGTGATCCCTGATGACGTCACACGTATTTTGACGAAACCGTCGGGTCCGCGCATTACCCCTACGTCACTTCCGGGTCCTTTTGGAGCGCAGCCAGCTGTTCCTTCATGTACCTGATGTAAGTGGCCTCTTTTATATCGATTAAACTGTACATATGTACTATGCCATGAAGTCCCTTTCTTTTATTTATTGATCGGTCTGTGTGGGGTCTGTAAGTGAAGCAGTGAGGAAGAATCTACTAGTCTCCTTGGATGTTTAAGACTACCATTAGAAGTTGTGCGGAAGTCCATCCTTTCTGAGACCTCCTACAGTATATCACTTACCAAGGCTAGACCCCAAGGGGTCATCTGGTAAGTGCGTTATCTATCTGGTGGTGGATAGAGATGTATAGAACTGTTCGCCGGCGAACAGTTCCCGGCGAACTTAGCATGTTCGCGTTCGCCGCTGCCGGCGAACATATGCGATGTTCGGTCCGCCCCCCATAAGACATCATTGAGGCAAACTTTGACCCTGAACTTTACAGTCAGCAGACACATTTCCAGCCAATCAGCGTACCTCCCTCCCACACCCTCCCACCTCCTATAAATAAGCAAGGGCAGCATCCATCTTAGATCATTCTGAAGCAGTGTGTGTAGTGAGAATAGGGAGAGAGCTGCTGCTGCTGCTGCTGCTGTTAAGCTAGGGACAGTTAGTCAGTGTTCCTGGTCTTTGTTCTTGGTCCACTACTGCTGTAATATCAGCACCCCAAAAAGCCCTTCTAAGGGCTGGTATTTGTGTTTTTTTTTTTTTTTATATATATATATATATATATACCTAGCGTCCCCAAAAGCCCTTTTAAGGGCTGGTAATTGAGTTGTTTCTTCATATATATATATATCTATATCTATCTAGTGTCCCCAAAAGCCCTTTTAAGGGCTGGTAATTGAGGATTTTTTTATTTTTATATATATACATATATATATATATATAGTGTCCCCAAAAGCCCTTTCAAGGGCTGGTAAGGTAATAGATTTTTTTCTTTATATATATATATATATATATATCTATTGTACACTGCAGTTGCCTGCCCGCTGTGTGTGAGAGGCCACAGACCTACCACAGACTGTACTGTGTGCACACCACACTCATTTCGGGTGGCACAGGCACAGTACCTGGCATTTTAAAAAATATTTTTTTTTTCTCTGTCATAATTGCAGTGAGTGCTGTGTCAGGTCCACAGAGTGCACTGTACCCACTGCAGTGCACTGCCCACCACTGATATATATACGTTGGCACAGCATCTTGTTGCAATAAATTGAAAAAAAAAATATTTTTTATTATTGCAGTTGCCTGGGCTGCCAGTGACTGTCAGGTCCACAGAGTGTACTGTGCCCACTGCAGTGCCACTGTGTGCCCACCCACCACTGATATATAAGGTGGCACAGCAGCTTGCAAAGTAAAAAAAAAATATATATTTTTTTAAATTGCAGTTGCCTGGGTGCCAGTGACTGCTGTCAGGTCCACAGAGAGTGTACTGTGCCACTGCCCACCCACCACTGATATATAAGGTGGCACAGCAGCTTGCAAAGTAAAAAAAATATATATATTTTTTTAAATTGCAGTTGCCTGGGTGCCAGTGACTGCTGTCAGGTCCACAGAGAGTGTACTGTGCCACTGCCCACCCACCCACCACTGATATATAAGGTGGCACAGCAGCTTGCAAAGTAAAAAATATATATATATTTTTTTAAATTGCAGTTGCCTGGGTGCCAGTGACTGCTGTCAGGTCCACAGAGAGTGTACTGTGCCACTGCCCACCCACCACTGATATATAAGGTGGCACAGCAGCTTGCAAAGTAAAAAAATATATATATATTTTTTAAATTGCAGTTGTCTGGGTGCCAGTGACTGCTGTCAGGTCCACAGAGAGTGTACTGTGCCACTGCCCACCCACCACTGATATATAAGGTGGCACAGCAGCTTGCAAAGTAAAAAAAAATATATATATTTTTTAAATTGCAGTTGCCTGGGTGCCAGTGACTGCTGTCAGGTCCACAGAGAGTGTACTGTGCCACTGCCCACCCACCACTGATATATAAGGTGGCACAGCAGCTTGCAAAGTAAAAAATATATATATATTTTTTTAAATTGCAGTTGCCTGGGTGCCAGTGACTGCTGTCAGGTCCACAGAGAGTGTACTGTGCCACTGCCCACCCACCACTGATATATAAGGTGGCACAGCAGCTTGCAAAGTAAAAAAATATATATATATTTTTTAAATTGCAGTTGTCTGGGTGCCAGTGACTGCTGTCAGGTCCACAGAGAGTGTACTGTGCCACTGCCCACCCACCACTGATATATAAGGTGGCACAGCAGCTTGCAAAGTAAAAAAAAATATATATATTTTTTAAATTGCAGTTGCCTGGGTGCCAGTGACTGCTGTCAGGTCCACAGAGAGTGTACTGTGCCACTGCCCACCCACCACTGATATATAAGGTGGCACAGCAGCTTGCACTCATAGTACAACAGTAACAACACATTAAAAAAAAAATGACAGGCAGAGGCAGGCCACCCCGCAAGGGCCGTCGTGGTCGTGGTGCTGTGATTTCCTTAGGCTCTAGAATAATGCCCAGTGTTCAGAGGCCACCACAGCCCCTGAACTCAAAAAATTCTGAGGCCATAGTTGACTGGCTTACACAGGACACCCAATCGTCTACAGCTTCCGCTCGGAACCTTAATGCACCATCCTCCTCCAGCTCAGCTTCGGGCACCTCTCAATTTACCACTCGCCAGCCCGCCGGCACCACCACCAACACTACGCCACAGCCGCTTCACTTGATCCGTCAGAGGAGTTATTTTCACATCAGTTTGAAGAAATAAGTGATGCGCAACTATTAGTGCCAGAGGATGTAGATAACGGGGATATGTCTCAGTCAGGCAGCATTATACACATGGACGTACATTGTGATGATGATGATGTTGTACCTGCTGCTGCTGCCTTTGCTGAGTTGTCAAGTGAAGCGGCTGATGATGACGATGTGTCTGTGGATGTCACCTGGGTGCCTGCTCGAAGAGCAGAAGAAGAGGGGGAAAGTTCAGATGGGGAGACAGAGAGGAGGAGGAGACGAGTTGGAAGCAGGGGGAGGAGGTCATCGCAAGGAGCTAGTGGCGCAGTCAGACAGCATGTAGATTCGGCACCCGGGGTCAGCCAGACAGCACGCCAATCAACGCAAGCTGTTGCCACCACCAGAATGCCGTCCTTGCAAAGCTCAGCAGTGTGGCATTTTTTTTGTGTGTCTGCCTCTGATATCAGCGATGCCATTTGTAACCTGTGCCAAAAGAAACTGAGTCGTGGGAAGTCCAACACCCACCTAGGTACAACTGCTTTGCGAAGGCACATGATCTCACATCACAAACGCCTATGGGATCAACACATGAGTAAAAGCAGCACACAAACTGAAAGCCACCATCCTCCTCCTGGTCCAGCATCTTCAGCCACGTCAACCACTGCTGTCCTCCATGCCCCCTATCAACAACCCGCCCCTCCGCCTCTCACCTTCAGCAGTTCCTGCTCGTCACCTGCCCACAGTCAGGTGTCTGTGAAGGAAATGTTTGAGCGCAAAAAGCCAATCTCGCAGAGTCACCCCCTTGCCCGGCGTCTGACAGCTGGCTTGTCGGAACTCTTAGCCCGCCAGCTTTTACCATACAAGCTGGTGGAGTCTGAGGCCTTCAAAAAATTTGTCGCTATTGGGACACCGCAGTGGAAGGTACCCGGCCGAAATTATTTTTCACAAAAGGCAATCCCCAACCTGTACTCTATTGTGGAAAAAGAAATCATGTCACGTCTGGCACACAGTGTTGGGGCAAGGGTCCATCTGACCACTGATAGCTGGTCTGCAAAGCACGGTCAGGGCAGGTATATAACGTACACTGCGCATTGGGTAAACCTGCTGGCGGCTGCCAAGCATGGAATGCGTGGCTCTGCTGCAGAGGAGTTGGTGACACCGCCACGACTTGCAGGCAGGCCTGCTGCCACCTCCTCTACTCCTCCTACTCCATCCTCTATGCTAACCTCCTCGGCTGAGTCCTCTTCTGCTGTTGCGTCTTGCTCCACACCAACTGCACCCCCCCAGCTCCCCAGGGGCTATTCCACATGCCGGATACGACAGTGTCACGCTGTCTTGGGGTTGACTTGCCTGAAAGCAGAGAGTCACACCGGACCAGCACTACTGTCCGCCCTGAATGCACAGGTGGATCAGTGGCTGACCCCGCACCAACTGGAGATCGGCAAAGTGGTGTGTGACAACGGGAGCAATTTGTTGGCGGCATTGAATTTGGGCAAGTTGACACATGTGCCGTGCATGGCACATGTGTTGAATCTGATTGTGCAACGTTTTGTGCAGAAGTACCCAGGCTTACAGGACGTCCTCAAGCAGGCCAGGAAGGTGTGTGGCCATTTCAGGCATTCCTACACGGCCATGGCGCACTTTGCAGATATTCAGCGGCGAAACAACATGCCAGTGAGGCGCTTGATTTGCGACAGCCCGACACGTTGGAATTCAACACTGCTAATGTTCGACCGCCTGCTCCAACAAGAAAAAGCGGTCAACGAGTATTTGTATGACCGGGGTGCTAGGACAGCCTCTGCGGAGCTGGGTATTTTTTTGCCACGCTACTGGACGCTCATGCGCAATGCCTGTAGGCTCATGCGTCCTTTTGAGGAGGTGACAAACCTAGTGAGTCGCACTGAAGGCACCATCAGCGACATCATCCCATATGTTTTTTTCCTGGAGCGTGCCCTGCGAAGAGTGCTGGATCAGGCCGTAGATGAGCGTGAAGAGGAAGAGGAAGAGTTGTGGTCACCATCACCACCACCAGAAACAGCCTTACCATCAATTGCTGGACCTGCGGCAACACTGGAAGAGGAGTGTGAGGAAGAGGAGTCAGAGGAGGAATGTGGCTTTGAGGAGGAGGAACACCAACCACAGCAGGCATCCCAGGGTGCTCGTTGTCACCTATCTGGTACCCGTGGTGTTGTACGTGGCTGGGGGGAAGAACACACCTTCAATGACATCAGTGAGGACGAGGAATTGGACATGAGTAGCTCGGCATCCAACCTTGTCCAAATGGGGTCTTTCATGCTGTCATGCCTGTTGAGAGACCCTCGTATAAAAAGGCTGAAGGAGAACGACCTGTACTGGGTGGCCACGCTACTAGACCCCCGGTATAAGCAGAAAGTCTGTGACATGTTACCCAATTACCGGCAGTCGCAAAGGATGCAGCAGCTACAAAATAAGTTAAAAACTATGCTCTACACAGCGTATAAGGGTGATGTCACAGCACAACGGGAATCCAACAGGGGAAGAGGTGAAAGTAATCCTCCTCCTACCACCACAACCACGCCGGCAAGGACAGGACGCTTTACAGACGTCTTGTTGATGGAGGACATGCGGAGCTTTTTTAGTCCTATGCATCGCCACAGCCCTTCGGGGTCCACCCTCAGAGAACGACTCGACCGACAGGTAGCAGACTACCTTGCCTTAACTGCAGATATCGACACTCTGAGGAGCGATGAACCCCTTGACTACTGGGTGTGCAGGCTTGACCTGTGGCCTGAGCTATCCCAGTTTGCCATTGAACTTCTGGCCTGCCCCGCTTCAAGTGTGCTGTCAGAAAGGACCTTCAGCGCAGCAGGAGGTATTGTCACTGAGAAGAGAAGTCGCCTAGGTCAAAAAAGTCTTGATTACCTCACGTTTATTAAGATGAATGAGGCATGGATCCCGAAGGGACTGACAGTGGGGGATGCATTTGACTAAAAAAGGCCTGGTGATGACTGAGATGCCTTGGCCTAAAAATGGTCCACACGCTGCTGTATATAATCATTCTCTGCATGCCGGATGACTTACGTGACGTCTCCGCCACCAACTACGGTTCAAGCAGCAATGTTTTAGTGCACTTTCTGCCTTAAAACCTCAATTTTTCAGGCCGCTGCTACAGCAGCGGCTGCAACAATACCTACTTTTTCATGCATGTGTACATGCCTAATTTTTCTGGCCTCTGGTGCTACACTGTGGCTGCAAAAAAACAAAAAACAAAAAAAAAGGCACATACATGTGTCAATTCCCCTTCGTGATCGTTACCTTGTCGTGGTGAAGGGGCTTGCGTATCACAATGAAGCGATCACCTCTAGGATTGTGTTGGCACACCCCAGATGATAAGGTCGTTGCTTCATTGTGTACAGACCAAAAGCGATCCGCAGGATAATTTTTCATAAAAAAAAACATTCATTTTCTTTCATTCTTTCTGCGGAGCTGGGTATTTTTTGGCCGCGTTACTGAATGCTCATGAACAATGGCTGTAGGCTCATGCGTCCTTTTGCGGAGATGACAACCCTGGTGGTCAGTCGAACCCAAGGCAACATCATCGACCTCATCCCATATGCGTTTTTTCTGGAGCGTGCCCTGCGAAGAGTACTGGATCAGGCTGTAGATGAGCATGAAGAGGAAGAGTTGTGGTCCTCATCACCACCAGAAGCAGCCTTGTCGTTGTCAATTGCTGGACCTGTGGCAACGCAGAGAGAGGAGTCTGAAGAAGAGAAGTCAGAGGAGGAAGGTGGCTTTGAGGAGGTGGAATACCAGCCACAGCAGGCGTCCCAGGGGGCTTGTTCTCACCTTTCGGGGACCCTTGGTGTTGTATGTGGCTGGGTGGAGGAAGAGACCTTCAATGATGTCAGTGAGGACAAGGAACGGGACATGGCTAGCTTGGTATCCAACCTTGTGCAAATTGGGAGTTTGCGGTTGTGCAAATGGACTGACTGACTGTTAAACGGGGAGTTTGGTCTGTCAGAGTTTGGTCTGTCACTGTGAAGCGGGCAACGGGCGTAACCCTTACACTACTTGACCGATAAAACATCATACCTGATCGTATTCACACACTGGATGTTTTAGTGCTGGTTTACACTGCCGCTACCACTAAAGTAGCGTCGCTTCCAGTGCGACTTTGGCGCGACTTAGCGCGACTTTGGCGCGACCTCATCGCGAGGTGACTTTTTATTTGGCCAATCACAATATCATGTTTTGTTACCGTCACCTAATTTCCTTTTCCTGTTTTTTGTTTTACATATTTCCCCATGTGTGCAGTGTTGTCTGTGTCATAGCTCAACTGATAGGCATGTTTGCCTTGGCATATCATATTTCAGCTTGCCAGAAAGAAAAAAAGACAGCTGGAAAGACACTGCATTAGTTTTCTACTAAAAATCATAAGAAAAATGCTGTTTTTTTTGGGTTGTGGACATACTACAGAGCTGAAACTTGACAGGTACACTTTTTAGACCCCCCAGACACTAAATACAAAAAATGACATGCCTGCCTAAAAAAATGCCCGATAAATGCCTGCAAGAGAAAAAGACAGCCGCAGAGAAGCCGTATTCCTGAAAATATAAGAAAAATGCTGTTTTTTAGGGGTTCTGGACATGCTACAGATCTGAAACTTGACAGGTACACTTTTGTGACCCCCCAGACACTAAATACAAAAAATGACATGCCTGCCTAAAAAAATGCCCGATAAATGCCTGCAAGAGAAAAAGACAGCCGCAGAGAAGCCGTATTCCTGAAAATATAAGAAAAATGCTGTTTTTTAGGGGTTCTGGACATGCTACAGATCTGAAACTTGACAGGTACACTTTTGTGACCCCCCAGACACTAAATACAAAAAATGACATGCCTGCCTAAAAAAATGCCCGATAAATGCCTGCAAGAGAAAAAGACAGCCGCAGAGAAGCCGTATTCCTGAAAATATAAGAAAAATGCTGTTTTTTAGGGGTTCTGGACATGCTACAGAGCTGAAACTTGACAGGTACACTTTTGTGACCCCCCAGACACTAAATACAAAAAATGACATGCCTGCCTAAAAAAATGCCCGATAAATGCCTGCAAGAGAAAAAGACAGCCGCAGAGAAGCCGTATTCCTGAAAATATAAGAAAAATGCTGTTTTTTAGGGGTTCTGGACATGCTACAGATCTGAAACTTGACAGGTACACTTTTGTGACCCCCCAGACACTAAATACAAAAAATGACATGCCTGCCTAAAAAAATGCCCGATAAATGCCTGCAAGAGAAAAAGACAGCCGCAGAGAAGCCGTATTCCTGAAAATATAAGAAAAATGCTGTTTTTTAGGGGTTCTGGACATGCTACAGAGCTGAAACTTGACAGGTACACTTTTGTGACCCCCCATACACTAAATACAAAAAATGACATGCCTGCCTAAAAAAATGCCCGATAAATGCCTGCAAGAGAAAAAGCCAGCCGCAGAGAAGCCGTATTCCTGAAAATATAAGAAAAATGCTGTTTTTTAGGGGTTCTGGACATGCTACAGAGCTGAAACTTGACAGGTACACTTTTGTGACCCCCCAGACACTAAATACAAAAAATGACATGCCTGCCTATAAAAATGCCCGATAAATGCCTGCAAGAGAAAAAGCCAGCCGCAGAGAAGCCGTATTCCTGAAAATATAAGAAAAATGCTGTTTTTTAGGGGTTCTGGACATGCTACAGAGCTGAAACTTGACAGGTACACTTTTGTGACCCCCCAGACACTAAATACAAAAAATGACATGCCTGCCTAAAAAAATGCCCGATAAATGCCTGCAAGAGAAAAAGCCAGACGCAGAGAAGCCGTATTCCTGAAAATATAAGAAAAATGCTGTTTTTTAGGGGTTCTGGACATGCTACAGAGCTGAAACTTGACAGGTACACTTTTGTGACCCCCCAGACACTAAATACAAAAAATGACATGCCTGCCTAAAAAAATGCCCGATAAATGCCTGCAAGAGAAAAAGCCAGCCGCAGAGAAGCCATATTCCTGAAAATATAAGAAAAATGCTGTTTTTTAGGGGTTCTGGGCATGCTACAGAGCTGAAACTTCACAGGTACACTTTTTAGACCCCCCAGATGCTAAATCCAAAGAAATTTTTTATTTTTATTTTTTTTTAATTTTTCCAATAATTGGCTCTCTATCAAAAAATTATAATTTTTAAGAACTTTTTTTTGCGTGATCCCTCTCCGGCATGCCACAGTCCAGGTGTTAGTCCCCTTGAAACAACTTTTCCATCACTATTGTGGCCAGAAAGAGTCCCTGTGTGTTTTAAAATTCGCCTGCCTATTGAAGTCTATGGCGGTTCGCCCGGTTCGCTGGTTCGCGAACATTTGCCGATGTTCGCGTTCGCCGTTCGCGAACCGCGAATTTTAGGTTCGCGACATCACTAGTGGTGGATTCCTTTTTCCTCTTGCTACCTCACCATAAGAAGACACCATTTATTCACAGCACCGAACACTTTATAATTCACAAGGACTAATTTGAGTTATTTTTTGCATTTGAATTATTTTTATTGCATTTACATTTTGCACATAAGGACTGTTTCCTGCATATAGCACAATTTGTGATTAAGGGGAAATGGTCCCCCTCTGAAAAGCACTTTCAGCTAGCACCTTTGTTCTTGTTGCAAATATTGCATCTGCATTTGTTGTACACAAGTTTGTCACCATATATATTTAAGGTTTATGCATTGTCACTTTATTGCGATATTTGCACTGTTGCACTGTCACTTTTGATTTGATTATTCAATTATTAATCTGTAAAAACTAGAATTATTTATTTATTTATTTATTTGTGAGCGCTGTCCTCCCCTTCCCCTTGTTTCACTGCTCAGTGATTGCAGTATTCTAGTCTGCATCTCCCCAAGGTAATACTTAAAATCTGGCCTCTTAGGGGGCCCTGAGGACCGGAGTTGAGGACCACTGCTCTATAGGGTCCAGGTATCGTGTCATGCTACTAGTAGTGATACTGACCCTAGCCAAATGCAAAACTAGTGAAAAACAGTTAGGAAAGATGAATAGGGAAAGAAAATGTCAATGGCCTCCCCCTGTAAAACCATTCCTGTTTTGGAAGTCATCCCATTGTTGCTCATCTAGTGCACCTGCTGTAAATTTCATTAACAACACATTTCAAAATTTTTCCCTCCCACCAGAGACTTTAGCTGCCAGAGGTGCGATGAGAACTCTGCTTAACTGCCCCTGGAAAGGTGACATCCTGAGACAATATTGTCACACCTCCTTTAACACCTGTGAATATCCCGCTGGTTGGTCTTGATTTATATCTAATCTGCCTTAGAAATATTTATTCTGCCTGAAGAGGTATCTCCCTCTAACTGTTACCAATGTTTTGTGTGTATGCTCCTCTGAGACAAAACAGAGTGGCAAATCCGTATTGAAAGAGCTGAATACACGCTTTAGGGATACTGTATGACATGGCATGTGATGTCCACGTATGTAGAAAAGAATCTCCCTGCAGCTGCATATTGAAACAATCCCACTGGCCATGAGTGTATGGCAACCTCAGCCTGGGCTCCAACCAGGCCATGCCCTCAATGTGTTTGGCTCCATCCCTCAGAGCTTAACCATGATCCCCACTAAATTTATGAAGAACAATTATTTATTTGCTTTTTTTTTCAAAATTTTCATTCTTTTTTAGTTTATTTAGCAAAAGTTAAAAAACACAGTTGTGATTAAATACCACCAAAAGAAATCTCTAGTTGTGTGAACAAAATGATAAAAATGTATTTTGGGTATAGTGTTGCATGACCGCACAATTTTCATTCAAAGTGTGACAGTGCTGAAAGCTGAAAATTGGCCTGGGCAGGAAGGTGGTAAAAGTGCCCGTTATAGAAGTGGTTAAATTGCCAGCAACGACACAGCTTCCGCCAGTGGCGGCTGGTGCTCAAAATTTTTGGGGGGCGCAAACAGAAAAATGTAATAGGCATTGCTTTGCGGCAAAAAACGCTGTAAAAAATTGCGTGACTTTGAGGTCACAAAAGTGTGAAAGGGGCCTTCAGTAATCAAGGTATAGTGTGCCCCCTTCAATGCAGAGAGACCACAGCGTGCCCCCTTTCAATGCAGAGTGACCACAGCGTGCTCCCTTTCAATGCAGAGAGACCACAGCGTGCCCCCTTTCAATGCAGAGAGACCACAGCGTGCCCCCTTTCAATGCACAGTGACTAGCCCAGGTGGCAGTGTGCTTTCGGACCCTAAGGCCATGTGCACACTGCCACCTGGGCTTGGGATGACAGAATCCGGGGACATTTCCCTGCCTGGAAGACACAGAAAGGTTTACGCAGAGTACACTGGTCCTTGTGTACAGACAGGGGACTCCAACCACACCAGTCTGAGGTTGTGAGGATGACCCCCACCATGACTACACTGACTGGAGCTGTGGGACTTCCGGTGCGGGGACACGTCTCTCAATGTCCCTCTAAGGGAGAGCCGGTCCCGGGCATATAGAAAAGAACACACCGACCTCTAAGGAATATTCTCCCCGGAAACAGCCCGAACTGCCTCCACACAAAGGATACGAGGTGCCACTGGAGGATGGAGAGGCGTCCGCTCCCTGCCGGGAAGTTGAGGCTCCGGGCCTGCATGTCACTGGCAGTGGTGGAGGAGCTTTGTAGAGCAGACATGGTCCGAGCTCTGCCTGTATAGCCGGATAGAAAGCCCTCCTCCTCCGTGCAAAGTCCTCTACAGCCTATGTGACCGAGGCCTTCCTGTAGAACCACCAACCTCCTCCCTGTATGGAGAGCAGGCAGTGCTCTGACTACCACTGCACCTCCCAGTCCCTTCCAGGCTTCCAGTTTTGTGTTGTGTAGTACATGTAGCGGTGTGTACATTTACCAGGCAGCGGCGGCTTCTCTGGTGAGTCCTCAGTGCTCCCGGCTCCCGCTCCCGCCTCCCTCCTCCCCAGAGTCCCCAGCCAATGGCATGGGGTTTGCCTTGCGGCCAATCAGGAAGCGCATATCGGACACGCTTCCTGATTGGCCAGGAGGAGGATCGGTGTGACAATAGTGAATTTTCATTCGCTATTGTCACACAATGGGTGGGCTCGGGACGCACTGCTCTGCGCCCCGGGACCACCCTTTGCATCACCCTATTAGAGCCTCTGGCTCTAATCAGGTGATGCAAAAAAAAAAAAAGCCCATTAAGCTCCATGCGTCCGGCGTCCCTGCATGCAGATTAGGGGGCCGGACGCATGGATGGGGGGGCGGCGCCCTGTGCCTGCAGTATACCGGCCACCACTGGCTTCCGCCACATCATTACATTTGTATACAGAGCTGCCAGGAATTCTCTTCATCTATACCAGGCTGCTGAGATTGAATTCCCCTGGGTTACCCATAGCAACAGTCTGTAAAAATGTATCACTTTAACACTTGGCTCTGACAAAGAACAGTCCAGAGGATTTGGTTTTTATGTTTTATTTTGAACTGGGATAGAAGAAGGGATGAGTGGGATACTCCAACTATGAACAATGCACAATTCTGAGGACAACTATCTGTAGTGTGTGCGGCAAGGCCGCTGCTTCACCTTGCCACAGAAGTGAAGATAGATGAATAGACTTCTGTTACAGTTACTCTTCAGGGTTTAAACTTGGCCTCCCCTTTCTCACTTGCTGTGTGTGCCCCTGTCCACTGACTCTCACCAGAGTGGTCCCCTTCCTGGGCAGACCCCTGGCAAGCTCCCTGGTACTCACGGACACTGTTTGTCCTCAGGTTGCTCTGCTACTTGCTCCACTGTCAGTATCCACTGGACCTCCTGGCTCAGCACCCCATTTCTGGTCCACTAGGCTGACCGCCCATGACCACCTTCCACACTGACAGGAGGAGAGACAGCCATCACCCTCCTCCTGGGACCTGGCTTCCCACCCAAAGACATCCTGTCACACGTGCCCCCGGATTTTATGACCTATCCCAGGATGCACCGCTGTTGTGCCAACCCACTGAAACAGCCACAAAAGCCTGTGTGTCACTGGCTGGGTTTCCTCCACTGTCCAACATGCTCCCCTATTGGATACAGTGGGGACACTCCCTCAGCCCAGATGAATCACAAATGGACACATGCAACAAGCAGAACTACTGATTAGGCTCCCCTGATAAGCAGATGGAGCAGACTATGCTTTTCCTAGCACCTATCGAGGAGGGTGCTACATTTACATTTATTATATACATTTATTTATTACAAAATTACTGTTTGACAGTGATTTATTAAACAGACATCACCAAAAAATTAAATAATGATCCAATAATAAATCCACCCCGTGGACCTTTAAAATCGTATATATATATATATATATAATTTCAGGAAGACCTAAAACATTTGAGAATCAAATGAAGATCACTAACATCCAAGACATATAAAAACAATAAAAATGGGCGTTGTCCTGTTACATCTTAGTTTTATCTTTAGGGCTAAGGAAACACATCATGTATATTTTATTGGGAGTTCACCCACTGCTGCATCCAGATTGCTATGGTTTGTCCAAAATCAATGCAAATATTATTTTTAAATATTTACACTTATTAATTACTGTTTGACAATGATTTATTGAACAGACGTCACCAACAATTTAAATAATGATCTATTAATAAATCCACTCTTTGGACCTTTAAAATTATATATATATATCAACATTTGAGGAGGACTTACAAAATTCGAGAAGCAAAGAAAGATCACCAACATCCAAGACATTTAAAAACAATGAAGGCAGCTGGCGTTGTCCTGTTACTTCTCTCTCTTGGTCTTTCCACAGGTAAGAGAATTATACAACCATTATTACACTCCCACAAAGTTGGGAGCATGAAATTGTCTGAAATGTCTTGGTTTGCTGACGCCCTTCACTGGAACTAAGGGGCCAAGACCAGCCCCTGAAAAACAATTGAAGACACAAGAACTCACTGCTCAAGGTGGTGTAATTGCCTGATGACTCACACCGGTGCATGCCCCGGCTCGCCTCTGTGAAAACTTGATAAAGGAAAAGGAATTGGCAGCACTCCAGGTTGAGTCAAAATCCAGATTTATTGACTGGACATCCAAATATGACAATCGTGACAAGGTAGACGCGTTTCACACACTGACTGTGTGCTTAATCATTACCAAATTAATTTTTGTAATGATTAAGCACACAGTCAGTGTGTGAAACGCGTCTACCTTGTTACGATTGTCATATTTGGATGTCCAGTCAATAAATCTGGATTTTGACTCAACCTGGAGTGCTGCCAATTCCTTTTCCTTTACCCTGAAAAACAACCCCACACCATAATCCCCTCTCCACCTAATGATTTGGGCCAGTGCATAAAGACATGGATGAGCGAGTTTGTAGTGGATGAACTTGAGTCCTGACCTCAACCCGATAGTACACCTTTGGGATGAATTAGAGTGAGGACTGCAAGCCAGATCTTCTCTCTAACATCAGTGCCTGACCTCACAAAAGTGTTTTTGGAAGAATGGTCGAACATTCCCATAGACACACTCCTAAACCTTGTGGAGAGCCTTCCCAGAAGAGTTAAAGCTGATAGGGCTGCAAAGGGTGGGCCAACTCAATATTGAACCCTACGGACTAAGGCTGGGATGCCATTAAAATTCATGTGCGTGTATAGGCAGGCGTCCCAATACTCCATTTGATCAGCAGGGTATCGGCCTACTGATGCCCTGCTAATCATAGCAGAGTGGGCAGATGACAGGTTCGTGTCCGCACAGTTTATCCAGAGTGGACACAGGCCGAGCCTGCTCTGCTCTATGGACCGCTGGGTGTAAACAGACTCCTTTGTCCATTTATACCTGACTGCACTCCAGTCCATCTAGATGGAGGGAGATGAATCCCCTTCTTTTTTTTTTTTTTATCCCAGTGAATCGGATTGGAGGTAGGTGAGTGTAAACAAGTCCATTTACATCCGTCAGTCAATAGGGGGTAATGGCGGGTCCGATCAGGAAAAGTTCACAGGCAGACCTGATTGGACCTTTCGTGTGAAAGGGGCCTAGCTACAAAGAGGCCATCTGATTTTAGACACAATATAGACATCCCTCTAGTGAAAGAAATTAAGATTTTCTGCTCATGCAACAAAGAAGCATATCCCGCAAAAAATCACAGATCACCGCCGTTACTAGTAAAAAAAAAAAAAACAATAAAAATTGCATAAATCTTTCCCGTAGTTAGTAGACGCGATAACTTTTGCGCAAACCAATCAAAATACGATTATTGCGATTTTTTTTACCAAAAATATGTAGCAGAAAACAAATTGGCCTAAAATGTTAAAAAATTTAGATTTTTACATTTTTATTTTTTGGGAATGTCATATAAAAGAATGTGAAAAATATTTTTTTTTTTTTTTTCAAAATTGACGCTCTTTTTCTGTTTATAACGCAAAAAATAAAAATCACATAGGTGATCAAATACCACCAAAAGAAAGCTCTGTTTGTGGGAAAAAAAGGACGTCAATTTTATTTGGGTACAGCGTCGCACGACCGCGCAATTGTCTGTTAAAACAATGCAGTGCCGAATCGCAAAATAGGACCTGGTCATTAAGCAGGAAAATCTTCCGGTCCAAGCTAGGAGGAACTGTTTGGCATAAATCATGCCAGCAGGGGCAGTCAGGTGGAAGATGGAGATGGCGTGCTGAGGAGGCAGTCGGTGGCCCTTGAGGGTGCCCCCTAGTCTGGGGGGGGGGGGTGACCGTAGGCCTGGGGCTCGGGTGCTGGAGGGACCCTCTACAACACACGGAGGAAACCTTTCCTGGAGGCAGGGGAGCAAGTGAGCGGACAGCAGGAACAGGTCAGCACTTCCATGAGATCTCCTGAGAGTCAGTCTGGAGGGCTGGTGAGTGTTAGGCTGGAGGACTGTAGAAAGTCAGTGTGGAGGACTGTGGGAGATATTAGTCTGGAGCAGAGATGATCGAACTTTTGAAAAGTTTGGTTCGACCAGAAAACCCGAACTTCCCGAAAGTTCGGTTCGGATTCCAGAATCCCATTGAAATCAATGGGACCCAAACTTCTGGAATCAAAAAACACCATTTTGAAGCCCTAAAACCCAATAAATGCCCCTAAAAAGTGCCTAGGGTTCTGGGTCATGCCCCAGGGATTATTAATTACACACAAAAAAGTTCTTAAAAATTTTAATTTTTTGATAGAGAGACAATTATTGAAAAAATTATTGAAAAAAAAAAAGAGATTTCTTTGGATTTAGTGTCTGGGGGGGTCTAAAAAGTGTACCTGTGAAGTTTCAGCTCTGTAGCATGTCCAGAACCAGAAAAAAAGATAATTTTTCTTAGAATTTTTAGTAGCGCAGGGATGGGGTTCCGCTCCTTTCACACCTGGGCGTTTTTGTTCAGGCGTTTATTAGGCATTTTTTGGGTGTCTTTGGAGGCAGGCATGACATCTGAACTTCTGTATAGGGGTATATATACACACACATATATATATATATATATATATATATATATATACATATACACACATATAGGTGTGAAAGGAGCGGAACCCCATCCCTGCGCTACTGAAATTATTTGCATGGATGGGGTTCCGCTCCTTTCACACCTATATGTGTGTATGTGTATATATATACACAGCCTCTCTATTACAGTGCTAGAGATTTGGCGGGGCTATGTTATATACTGGAGGGCGTATGGGGGGCGTATTCACTCCTGATTGGCCTCTGGACCCCCTAGTCACTCCAATCTGCTTTTACCGATGTTTCTGGTCCAATCATGGGCTTTTAAACCGCCCATTGCATTTTGGGCGGTTCTGGTGCCCGAATTCCGAACTTTTACCGCAAAAAGTTCGGAATTCGGCCGAATTTCGAACAGCCAATGTTCGGGTCGAACCGAAGGTCGACCCGAACCGTTCAATCATCCCTAGTCTGGAGGGCTAGTGAAAGGGAAAGCTGCAACCAGGCCGGGTGGAAGTGCCTAAAGAGGTGGTGCTGGGATCAGTAACCACAGGAAGGAAGTGCTGGGAAAGTGTGAACTGTGTCTTCTTATCTACTTCAAGTGTAGGGGCTGCAAGTCCCTGCCTATAATGGGCCCTTTGTACACAAACTACTGCTGGGTGGCATATCTGTGTCCTGCAATGAAGTGAGTGCTAAAGGAAGAAGAGGGAGCTGTATACAGACTGTATATAGGAGAAGTGTTCCTGAAGATTTTTTCTGAAGTTTGTTGAAGTCAAATGAGCATCCCAAAACCTCCGCATCCCTAGTTATTTCCCTCAATAAAACATTATAAAAATTTTTTGGGGACTGTTCTCTGACTGTGGAAATTTGGTGTGCCTGGCTGTGCAGGGTGGGGGATCCCATTCTACTTGTGCCTCCCTAGTGGGTGCACTACATAGGAATAATGTAAATCGGGAAAATATTGCATTATGGCCACTAGATGAAATTGACAGTCATAGTGAAAAGAAATTAACTTCCTATGGTTATCAGCTCCATCTAGTGGCCATAATGCAATATTTTCCTGAATCATGCTATCCTGAATTCCCTACCCTCCGGACCTCTGAGCATGCGCAATGGTAACCTGCTCAGCTGTTCCATGACGTAGGTGCGACGTAGGTGCACCGGAAGTGACGAGGGTAGGGAATTTTCAAGGGTAGGGTTTTTTCACGGAACACCGGCAACTCATCCTTACAAAAAAAGTCACCTTATTACATTGAGTGGAGTGTACAAAATACAGTGGCTTATACATTTTGGTAATAAGCCTAAATCAGAAGCAGAAGCATTTGGATTTAAAAGAAGGATAGTCCATCAAGAAAATAGACATTGGGAGCCGTGGATTTCGATTTTGTCTTGAGTTCCTGCTATCTGCCCAGTGGATGGTTTACAGCCATTGGTGCAGCAAATGTGATATTCTGTATTTTAGGTAGGATGACGTGCTATTCACCTTTTACATGTTTTAATCCTAGCTGAAAATGTCACGTGTTATAAATGTGAAGGCCATAATACTGACTACTGCGAAGGTGAAGAACATCAATGTCCAGAAGGCAATGTTTGCATGACCCTCTCTGAAAATATTGGACTCGGTGAGTACCATGCTTTAATCTAAGGTCTCTCCATTGGTGTAAACTATTTTTTTTTGGGGGGTTGGCAGCAACATACACAATATGATAGCTCAAAGTATTATTAAACATGTAAGATTGTAATATGTTTACAGTGCTGCCCCCTATAGGACAAAGCACATGTATCGAGAACTTTCTAACACTAGTAATGAAGTCCCCCCTCCTGCCGCAGTTGATCCGACAACAGCTATGAAGGAGACGGCTGACTCAAAGCTACAGCTTATCCCAGTTCTGAGCAATTTCCAGAGACAAGCAACTGCAAGAGGAATGCACAGATGACACGACCCCCCTCCACATTCTTCTCGCCACTGCTTGTCTGTGGAAAGCTATGAATAAGGTGTCTCCTTCATAGCTGTTGTCGGATCGGCTGTGGCAGGAGGGGAGGGGGGGGGGGGTAGGTTGGACCTCATAACTAAGGTTAGAAAGCACCTAGCAACATGGAACAAAATACTTCATGTACTTTGTCCCATAGGGCAGTGGTCCTCAACCCTGGTCTTCAGGGCCCACTAACAGGCCAGGTTTGCAAGATAACTGAAATACATCCCAGGTGATAAAATTTGCTGCTCAGTGATTGCAGTACTCTAGTCTAGATCTCCCCAAGGTAATACATAAAATCTGGCATGTTAGTGGGCCCTGAGGACCGGAGTTGAGGACCACTGCCATAGGGGACAGAACTGTAAAATGATTATATTGATAGACCTGTATAGATGTGAGTTAAATCTTTATTACATAATATAATATGGACCAGTCTTTTTCAACCAGGATGCCAAGGAACTCTGGGGTGCCTTCAGGTTTCTTCAGGGGTGCCTTGGCAAAATGCCTTAACCCCTTCCCACAAACCAATGTACCTGTTCGAAGAAGTGCTTGTACCCGGGTGATGCCTGTAGCTAGAGGTATCACCCTGGTACCATTTTTTAGAGCCAGTGGTCAGCTTTCTGGTGATAACAACCGATGCAGCCGTTATCACAAGAAGCCGGAGGGAATGTCCCCTCCCGCTACCTTCTGCCTCTCTGTCTGTGTCTCCCAGTCCCATGTCCACTTCGGCATGTCCGCCAGCCGGTCAGAGTCCCGAACTAAGCAGGATTTGGCTTTGATCGGGTCTCCGATGAAGTAACCCGAAAGCAACGGTCACTTCCGGTTTACGCGGCTGCCAATGGTGCAGATTTTTAAAAAAATGACAGTATTCAAAAAAGCTGATTTTGCCGTTTTGAATACTTTTAAGTGCAAAAGGAAGGATCTGGGGTCTTTTAGACCCCAGATCCCTCCATAAAGAGTACGTGTTACTGCATATTACTGTCACAAGGGATGTTTGCATAAAGCTAAAAACATTTTGACCTAAATATATGACAAAAATTGAATATATTGGATATTTTTTAACTGTCAAAGTAGAAAAATATTGTTATTTTTTCAAAATTGTCGCTCTTTTTTTATTAATATCGCAAAAAATGAAAAGTGCAGCGGTGATCAAATACCACCAAAAGAAAGCTTTGTTTGTGGGAAAAAAAGGACGTAAATTTTGTTTGGGTACGGCGTTGCATGACCGCGCAATTGTCAGTTAAAGTCGCACAGTGCCAAGTTGCAAGAAGTGGCCTGGATGTAAAGCAAGAAAATCCTCCGGTCCTAAAGTGGTTAAAGTTGGGTTTCCTAGATGTGTGGATGTTGATGTGTTATATCAAACTGTTAGTTTAGTTTTTACATTTCAGAATGGGGTGCTTCTAGATTATGCAGAATTTTAAAGGGTGCCTTGACTGGAAAAAGGTTGAGAAACACTGATATAGACAGTACCTTACTATCATTTTTTTTTATGCAGGTACAGCCATGCACTCCATTAGGAAGCGATGTTCTCATAACCTGCCTTGCATCGGTAATTGGTATGCCTATTGTAATGATTCTTATTACTTTGAAATATCATCGCAATGTTGTAAAGGAAGTCTTTGCAACAATGGAACTTTTCAAGGTGAGTGTGCATGAGTGTGTCTTTGTTTATGGGTGTGAGATAGACACTACAGAGAACCAATCACAACTGGACCTATGCAATAAATTATTATTACAGTAAAACCTTGGATTGCGAGCATATTTTGTTCCGGAAACATGCTTGTAATCCAAAGCACTCGTATATCAAAGCAAGTTTCCCCATGAGAAATAATGGAAAATCAGATGATTTCTTCCACAATTGTAGCACTACTCCCTGGGGAGCTGCTTGAAGTGGGTTCCCCTGGGTTACTGATAGCAACAACTTAGTAATTCAAAGTACTTTACGTGTTTGGCTCAGTCAGAAAACAGTCCAGGGGATTTGTTTTTTTAGTTGGTTTTATTTTAGAACTTGGATAGGAGAAGGGATGAGAGGGATACTCCAACTGGATGAACTATGCACAATTTTAGGACTTCTAACTATGTTGAGTGCGGCAAGGCCACTGCTTCACCTTGTCACTGTAGTGAAGTATTTGATAAGCGAACTGTATAGTGAATTACTCTTCAGGGCCCCACTTGGCACCCCCTTTACCCCTACTCTAAAAGGTTATACTTGGCACCCCCTTTACTCTTGCATACTGTGTGAGCTGACCTTCTATCCTCTGACTTCACTGGAGTGGTCCCCCTTCCTGGGCAGACCCCTTGGCAAGCCCCCTGGTACTCAAGGACACTGTTTTTCCCAGGTGACTCTGCCAGCAGCTCCACTGTCAGCTTTCCAGGATCCTTGTGGCTCAGCTCCACACTGGCCGACTGCCAGTGACCACCTTCCTCAGACAGCAGGAGGAGAGACAGCCATCACCCCTCCTCCTGGCACTCTGCTTCTTGCCTGTCACATGTCCCCTCAGCTTTTATGGTCAATCCCGGGATGCACTGCAAGGGTGCCCTCCCACTGGGACTGCCACAAAAGCCGATTTGCCACTGGCTAGGTTTCCTCCACTGTCCAACAGGCTCCCCTATTGGATACAATGGGAACACTACCTCAGACTAAGTGACTCATACCTGGACACATGCAACAGGCAACCTAACAGATCAGCCTCCCCTGATGAGCAGATGGAGCATAACAATGCTTTTATCCAAGCACCTATCTAGGAGGGTGCTGCACAATCATTTATTCCTATAAAAATGATTTAACAGGGGTTGTTTCTGTTGAAAAGTCCTAATCAGGTGACACAAAGAACAAATGGAGCAGCACAATCTAAGTGTACTGTATGATCACAGTTTTAATGTAAAAAAAAGTGGAATGACACTCACAATGTATAAAACAATATCCAGCGTTAAGGAATCTGGTGCTCATCCGTGTAAAGCCGCTGGTGTATACAGTATGTGGCCAGAGGTCCGGGGGGAGGGGGGGGGGGCTGGTGGCTCCCAGCGCTTCCTGAAGAACTTCGAGACACTCGGAGACACTGAGGAACTGTTGACCACACTTCCGGGTGCTCCGAACGCGCTCTATGCCCGTCCCACCTGGCTGCGAGTGTCTCCGAGTGTCTCTGAGTTCTCTAGGAAGAGCTGGAGCCACCAGCGCCCCTGGATCTAAGCCCACATACTGTATACACCAGCAGCTTTACAAGGTGACCAGATTTTTAAATGAAATCCGGGGACAATTTTTTTTTCCTTTTTTTTTTTTATTGGCAAATGGTAAATTATTTTTTTAAGTATATTTTCCTCCAATGATATATGCAGTGTATGTGGTATGTGTTTATAGAATGATTGTATGATATATATGTTATTTCTCACATTTTACCCTTGAGATAAAAAAAAGATACTTCTTAAAATTTTTTGGGATATGGAATATTAAGATGATATTTTGTATTTTATTCTTACCAAAAGAAGCGCAGAGTTCAGGGGTTCGCTATGTACAGAGCGCAGAGTTCAGAGCAGTGGAGGCTGCTGCTCAAAATTTTTTTGGGGGGGGGGGGGGCGAAAACAGAAAAATGTAATAGGCATTGCTTTGCGGCAAAAAACGCTGTAAAAAATTGCGTGACTTTGAGGTCACAAAAGTGTGAAAGGGGCCTTCAGTAATTAAGGTATAGTGTGCCTCCTTCAATGCAGAGTGACCACAGCGTGCCCCCTTTCAATGCAGAGAGACCAGCGTGCCCCCTTTCAATGCAGAGAGACCAGCGTGCCCCCTTTCAATGCACAGTGACCAGCGTGTCCCCTTCAAAACAGTGACCAGCGTGCTCCCTTCAATGCAGTGACCAGCGTACATGCCCGCTTCAATGCAGTGACCGGTGTACATGCCCCCTTCAATGCAGTGAACAGCGTGCCGTGCCCCCTTCAATGCAATGAACATTGTGCCACTGCCGTGCCCCTATCAATGCAATGAACATTGTGCCACTGCCGTGCCCCCATCAATGCAGAGTTCAGCGTGCATGCCCCCTTCAATGCAATGAACATTGTGCCACTGCCGTGCCGCCATCAATGCAGAGTTCAGCATGCGTGCCCCCCCAGAGACCAGTGCACTTACCTGGAGCAGCCCGGCGGCGACGGCTTCCTTGTCTTCAGTCCCGGACTCCTGACGGGCGGCTTCTCCGAGTCCTCACTCCAGCGGCGAGACTTCTCTGGTCTTTCCTCTCCCGCCTCCTCCTCAGCCAATGGCATGGGGTTTGCCATGCGGCCAATCAGGAAGCCGGTATTAGACCGGCTTCCTGATTGGCCAGGAGGAGGATCGGTGTCACAATAGCGAATTTTCATTCGCTATTGTCACACAATGGGTGGGCTCTGGGTGCACTGCTCTGCGCCCCGGGACCACCCTTTGCATCACCCTATTAGAGTCTCTGGCTCTAATCAGGTGATTGGAAAAAAAAAACCCATTAAGCTCCATGCGTCCGGTGCCCTGCATGCAGATTAGGGGGCCGGACGCATGGATGGGGGGGCCGCACCCCTGCGCCCTCAGTACACCAGCCGCCACTGGTTCAGAGGTGTGCGATGTACAGAGTGCAGAGTTAAGGGGTGCACAACATTACAGAGTGCAGAGTTCAGGGGTGCGCATGTACAGAGTTCAGGTGTACGCTACATTCAGAGTGCAGGGTTCAATAGTGCGCTACGTACAGAGTGCAGGGTTCACTAGTGTGCTACGTATACAGTGCAGAGATCAGGAGTGTGCTTTGTACACAGTGCAGAGATCAGGAGTGCGCTACGCACACAGTGCAGAGATCAGGAATGCACTACGCACACATTGCAGAGATCAGGAATGCCCTACGTACACAGTGCAGAGATCAGGAATGCACTACGCACACAGTGCAGAGATCAGGAATGCCCTACGTACACAGTGCTGAGATCAGAAATGCGTTACGCACACAGTACAGAGATCAGGAATGCCCTACGTACACAGTGCAGAGATTAGGAGTGCGCTACGTACACAGTGCAGAGATCTGGAGTGCGCTACGTACACAGTGCAGAGATCAGGAATGTGCTACATACACAGTGCAGAGATGAGGAGTGCGCTATGTACACAGTGCAGAGATCAGGAATGCGTTATGCACACAGTACAGAGATCAGGAATGCCCTACGTACACAGTGCAGAGATTAGGAGTGCGCTACGTACACAGTGCAGAGATCAGGAGTGCGCTACGTACACAGTGCAGAGATCAGGAATGCGCTACATACACAGTGCAGAGATCAGGAGTGCGCTACGTACACAGTGCAGAGATCAGGAGTGTGCTACGTACACAGTGCAGAGATCAGGAGTGTGCTACGTACACAGTGCAGAGATCAGGAGTGCGCTACGTACACAGTGCAGAGATCAGGAGTGCGCTACATACACAGTGCAGAGATCAGGAGTGCGCTACATACACAGTGCAGAGACCAGGAGTGCGCTACGTACACAGTGCAGAGACCAGGAGTGTGCTACGTACACAGTGCAGAGATCAGGAGTGCGCTACGTACACAGTGCAGAGATCAGGAGTGCGCTACATACACAGTGCAGAGATCAGGAGTGCGCTACATACACAGTGCAGAGACCAGGAGTGTGCTACGCACACAGTGCAGAGATCAGGAGTGTGCTACGCACACAGTGCAGAGATCAGGAATGCGCTATGTACACTGACACATTTGACACTTTGTGGGAACCAGTGACGCTAATGCAGTAATCAGTGCTAAAAATATTCACTGTCACTGTACTAATGACACTAACTGGGAAGGGGTTAACATCAGAGGTGATCAAAGGGTTAAATGTGTGCCTAACCAGTGTTTATGTGTTTACTAAGTGTTGCTTTTACTAAGGGAAGTGATGAACATTTTTTTCTGCTTTGCAGGGACACACAATCCATCACTTCCCCTTGTCAGAATGGAGCTCTGCCTTCTTTAGCTCTGCCCTGTGTCTCTCCACGGCGTTTGACAGGTGCCAGGGGACATCCATTGTCCGGCACCCACAGATCGGCTTCAGTGGCCCACCGCCGGTGCCCCCATGCGCGTCCCCCTAGGCAGAAATGCAGAATCACGTTTATATACTGTATATAATTCTGCACAGCATGTTAAAGCTTGTTGTTGGCACTTGTTGGGACAATTGTTCTTTAGGTTACATGATCTTTTTTCCTATTATTATTTTATCTATTCCAGTATGCACTGTTCAATTTTTATTGTGTTGTATTTTTTTTTTTTTTTTACAAAACAAACAGAAATGAATAGAAGCACTGAAAGAGAAGGGCCCAGATGTCCAGTTTGCTATTCAACTGATACCTCCAAAATGTGCACGCCAACCTCAGAAACAATCTGCAGAGACGAAACTGATCAATGCGCCACAATACGTGCAAGGATAAAAACAGCTGGTAATTGTATTTCTTAAAACCCAATTAAGGCTATTATTTGTGTGTAGCACTACTCCCATGGGAGCTGCTGGTTATGGGTTCCCTTGGCTTACTATTAGCAACAGCAAGGCAATTCAACATGTTCAAAAGTGATTTTTGGCTCAGTCAGGAAACAGTCCAGGAGCTTTGGTTTTTGTGTTTTATTGAGAACTTGGATAGGAGAAGAGAATGAGTGGGATGCTCCGACTTTATACACTATGCACAATCTGCTGGGCGACTGAATAATGCTGAATAGGCTAGGCCGCTGCTTCACCTTGACATTAGCAGTGAAATAGTAGTAAGAGAACTTCCTGAGGCAGGGGCGTAACTACAGGGGTTGCAGGGGTTGCAATTGCAACTGGGCCCCATGCTCCAGGGGGCCTGTGCGGCTCTCCTGTACACTTGGATAGGAGGGGCGGCGGGGACAGCATGTAGAGAAATCATTGTCCTCATTTTTCCTCCTGTAGCTGCAGGAGGAAAATGGAGGAGATTGGTTCCCCCGCCACTCCTCCTATCCAGTTCACTTGTGTTCTGCTGTCTCCGGGCCCCTGTGTGCTCCCCTGGTCCCCCCTCTTCCCCTATTGTGCTGCCCCCCCCACTGTGCTCCCTTCCCTCTCCTGCCGGCTGCTGCAGGGGATGTGTCACAATAGAGAACCAGGAAGGGGTCGGTAAATATGTAATTTACCAGCTCTTTCCTTTTCTGAATGGACAGAGTCATAGTCAGTGACATTGTAAAAAAATAAAATAAAATGATAAAAAATAATACAATTAAAGTACCAAAAAATAAAAACTACTGAAATTCCAGGATCGCAAAGGTCACACTTGCGACCGGGCCTTGGCATTCCACCATCGTGGGGAGGCCCCAAGATGGCAGGAAGGGGGCCCACTGCAGAACTTGTGAAATGGTCCCGGTCTGCAGGACCATAATAATGAACCCCACAAAGAGAGTAAAGGGCTCCAGGATCAGTGGTAAGAGCCCCAAGCTTGAAGGGAAGGGCACCGACCAGGGGTCCAGGGGGCCCTTCATGGTTTCTTGCACCAGGGCCCTGAAGGTTCTAGTTACGCCTCTGTCCTGAGGTAAACTGTACTGTACTGCAGAACAATCTTCAGGGCCCTTCCTGGTACCCCCTTTTGTTCCTACTCTTCAGGGTCAACTACACGGCACCCCCTTTACTGTTACACTCCCTGTGAGAGCTGGCTTCTCCCCCCCTGCTGCTCCCCTGGGGCCGATCTTCTCCACATCTCACACCCTACAGCAAAGCTGTAGCAACTCAGCGCTTGTGATGTTGAGGAGATCGGATGCTGGGGAACATTGGCTGTGAGGGAAAGAAAGCAGCACCACATGGGAGAAGCACAGCATTAGAGCACAGGAGGAGTGGTGCTCGAGAGAAGAAAGGCCATGTTGGGTAAAGAAATCACAGCCAGCTAAGGTAGGCAGCCAGGGGACCAGGAAGAGCACTGTTACTGGAGGCAATTTTTGCAGCGCTTTACACATATACAGTGTAGCACTACTGCCATGGGAGCTGCTGGTTACGGATTCCCCTGGGTTACCCATAGCAACAACACAACAGTTTAGCATTTTCAAAGTGCTTGGCTCAGTCAAGAAACAGTCTAGGGGTTTTGTTTTTTGTGGTTTTATTGAGAACTTGGATAGGGGAAGGGGATGAGTGGGATACTCCAACTTGTAATAACTATGCACAATTTGCTGGGATGTCTAGATATAGCTGAATGCGGCAAGGCCGCTGCTTCACCTTGTCACTGGCAGTGAAGAAGAACTTAATGAACTGTATTACTCTGTGAATCGCTCTTCAGGGCCCTACTAGGCACCCCCTTTGTCCCTATTCTTAGAGGCGTACCTAGGGTCTCCAGCGCCCTTTGCGAAGATCTGTATCGGCGACCCCCCCGAGAGAGGGTTTGACAGAGAGAGGGGGGTGACAGGGAGAGAGAGAGGGGGGTGACAGGGAGAGAGTGGGGGTTGACAGGGAGAGAATGAGAGTGGGGGGTGACAGGGAGAGAATGAGAGTGGGGGGTGACAGGGAGAGAATAAGAGAGGGGGTGACAGGGAGAGAGAGAGAGGGGGAGATAGGGAGAGAGAGAGAGGTGTCCCCTGGTCAGCTTGTCCTGGGAGTGGAAAGGAGGTTGAAGGTGCTGGTCAGCGGTATGTGCTCCTCTGACAGCCTCAGTGTAATCCCCATCCCCAGCCTGCCGCTGCTGGAGCTGATTGATGATGTCACGGTCATGTGACTGCTAACCGGCCTCATGTGTGGACGGAGACAGAGCTCCGGAGAGCCCGCACTGACACCGCCTGGAGTGGACACGGCTCGGGGATTGGAGCCACATGCGGCCTTGGGGGTGCCGGGGACGCATGCTGTGGGGAGGGCCCAACAATCACTACTAACACTTCCAATTTTTTTGCGCCCCCTCCTTGGCCTGCGCCCCTGGCGGGCGCCAATCTGAGCAAACCCCTTGGTACGTCCCTGCCTATTCTTCAGGGTTCTACACGGCACCCCCTTTGTCCCTATTTTTCAGGGTTCTACACTGCACCCCCTTTACTGTATCTCTCTCTCTGTGTGAGCTGGCTCCCTGATCCCCTGACTTCACTGAAGTGGTCCCCCTTCCTAGGCAGACTCTTTGGCAAATCTCCTGGTACTCACGGACACTGTTTTTCCCAAGAGACCCTGCCAGAAACTCCACCGTCAGCTCCACTGGATCTTCTGCAGCTCAGCTCCACACCTTGTTCACTAGGCTGACCGCCTAAGACCACCTTCCTCATACACTGCAGGAGGAGAGACAGCTGTCCACCTCCTCCTGGGACTCTGCTTCCTGCCAAAGATGCCCTGTCACATGTCCCCTCAGCTTTTATGAGCAATCCCAGGATACATTGCAAGAATGCCCTCCCACTGGGACTCCCACAAAAGCTAATGTGTCACTGGCTGGGTTTCCTCCACTGTCCAACAAGCTCCCTCATTGGATACAGTGGGTACACTTCCTCAGGCCCAGTGAATCACACCTGGAGACATGTAACAGGCAACCTAATAGATCAGGCTCCCCTCATAAGCAGAAGGAGCAATAGATGCTTTTGCCTAGCACCTACCTACCTAGGAGGGTGCTACAATAGTATATTGTACATTCACATCATCAAGGAGCTCGCAATCGAAGGTCCCTAACTCACATTCATACATCCACATACTAGGGCCAGTTTAGATAGGTGCTAAGTAACCTACCAGCATGTCTTTGGAGTGTGGGAGGATACCGGAGTACCCAGGGAAAACCCACGCAGGCACAGGGAGAACATGCAAACTACAGACAGGTAGTGGTTGGGAATCTAACCGACAACCCTAGGGCTGGTAAGGTGGAAGTGCTTTTTATATATTTATTCACAATTTTTTTTTTCGATCACTTTTTGCAAGTTTCTATCACCCTGATAATTGCGTTGATTGTCACCATATTATATTTAATTAATTATATATTTATTTAATTATTTTAATTCACATACGTTTTATCACTGTGGTATCTTGATTTTTGTCATTTACAATTATTCATCCAGTTTTCATATACATTTTTACGTATTTCTACATATATATCCTTTTGGAGCACTTTAATTTTATCTATTTATTTTACCTACACCTATGGGAAAGTGCTGTGCTCGCTGCAGTTCCTAAAAGAGTGCCTGATCTTGTTTGCTCGCAGGAACCCCCGTTTTTTTTAGCTAATGACTTAGCCACTGTGCTGTGCTAGAGATGCTTTTTTTTTTCATTTTTAGGCTGATGTTTATTATTTTTGTATTTTAGATGGCGTAAAAACTGGTATTGCTGCCCAGGGATGCATGTCAGCCACGGCTTGTCAGTTCCCCGACTACACCTATACGGTTGGACTTGGTGTATATAAGTTGTTTGAACATGTGTGCTATCTTCCTAAACCTGAGCCTCAAAGCGGCACAAAAGGAGAGTAATGCTACAGATTGATACAAGAAAGAAACACATCGAAATAATTTAAAAACTGCAAAAAGAAACTACAGCCAGCTAAATGCATTGCTTAAATAGTCATCCGTATAATCGCATCTCCCCCTAGCTATGCTATGTATTCAGTGATTGACAGTGGTCTTCCTAGCCTGCTGCTTTACAGCTTTCTGTATCACATCCCTTCCTCCAAGCTGCTAATCGTCATTATTACCGATCCAGCCTGGATCACCATGCTATCCTTTGATGTGGAGCAAAGGGCCAGTGCACTGTCCATTATTGGTGTGTGGGAGGAATTGTGCCCCATCGTTGATATCAATTGTCCTCATCGCTGGTGTAATTGGGCCCCATCATTGACATCGCTGGTGCCAATTGTGCCCCAACATTAATGCAATTGGGCCCCGTCATTGGAAGGAATTGTGCCCCATCATTGGTGTCGTTGAGCTCCTTTATTGACATCGTTGATGTCATTGGACTCCCATCGTTGGTGTAAATTGGGCCCCATTGTTGATATCAGTGGCCCCCATCACCGGTGTCATTAGGCCCCATCATTGACATGTCTGGTGTCAATTGTGCCCCAACATTAATGCCATTGGGCCCCATTGCTGGTGTCATTGGGAGGAATTGTGCCCCATCATTGGTGTCGTTGGGCTCCTTTATTGACATCGTTGATGTCATTGGACCCCCATCGTTGGTGTAAATTGGGCCCCATTGTCGATGTCATTGGTCCCCATCACCGGTGTCATTGGATCCCTTTATTGACATCACTGGTGTCAATTGTGCCCCAATATTAATGCCATTGGGCCCCATTGCTGGTGTCATTGGGAGGAATTGTGCCCCATCATTGGTGTCGTTGGGCTCCTTTATTGACATCGTTGATGTCATTGGACCCCCATCATTGGTGTAAATTGTGCCCCATTGTCGATGTCAGTGATCCCCATCACCGGAGTCATTGGGCCCCATCATTGACATCGCTGGTGTCAATTGTGCCCCAACATTAATGCCATTGGGCCCCATTGCTTGTGTCATTGGGAGGAATTGTGCCCCATCATTGGTGTCATTGGGCTCCTTTATTGACATAGTTGAAGTCATTGGACCCCCATCGTTGGTGTCAATTGGGCTCCATTGTTGATGTCATCGGTCCCCATTGCTGGTGTCATTGAGCCCTATCATTGACATTGTTGGTGTCAATTGGGCCCCATCATTGATGTCACTGGGCCCCAATTACTGGTGTCATTGGGAGGAATTGTGCCCCATCGCTGATGTAATTGGGGGAAAATGTTTTCCCATGTCAGTGAGAGGAATTATGCACCATTGTTGGTATCAGTGGATGGAATAGTCCCCCAAGGGGATGCAGTTTGAAGACCACTATTCTAGATGCCAGTAAAGGCCTTTAATAGGAAACAGGCTGAGTATTGGTAAGAACAGACAGCCCAGAAAAAAAAAGAAAACAGATAAACAGGCTGATCAAACCCAGGGAGGTATTTTTCTATTTAGAACCCCCCCCCCCCACCTAGGAAGGCTACAAAATTAAAAACATCCCCATGACTAAGCCCCAAGGGGTGGAGTGAAACGCATTGGGGGCAAAGCCTGGCTCCAAGCTGAGGATGCCACTTACACACTAATCTTAGCGACAGCATCGATGTGCGGCTACAGGTAGTCCTTTTTTTTTTACCTTCAGTGATTACAGGAACTGGGGCGAGTTCCTTCATGTGCCAGCACTCCCAGCTCAGCATTCACACCCTGCTCCAGAGAGCCTAAGCGCCACACCAAGCAAGGTTCGGGTTACAAAATAAAAATAGCAGCTTTGCTTACCTGAAATCTGAAGACGTCCCCCATAGGGCTTCTCTTTCACCATAAGATGTCCTCAATCTTACCTGTTGCTAATTAAATACAACATGATTTTGAAATGATTGTTGGTAAATGTAATAATAAAATCAAACAATTAAAGAACTGTATTGTGTTTTTTTGACCATGGCTATAAAATATGTATAAAGATATAATAGGTATAATAAATATAATATATATATAATAGATATAATAGGTATAATAGATATAACAGGTATAATAGATATAATAGATATAATAGGTATAATATATATAATAGGTATAATAGATATAATATATATAATAGATATAATAGGTATAATAGATATAATAGGTATAATAGATATAACAGATATAATAGATATAACAGGTATAATAGATATAATAGATATATTAGGTATAATAGATATAATAGGTATATTAGATATAATAGGTATAATATATATAATAGATATAATAGGTAGAGGCGGGGCAGAGAACAGCCTGAATACATTGCATACAATACAACTCAATGAGAGGAGGCGGGGCGGGGCAGAGAACGGCCTGAATACATTGCATACAATACAACTCAATGAGAGGAGGCGGGACGGAGGCGGGGCAGAGAACGGCCTGAATACATTGCATACAATACAACTCACTGAGAGGAGGCGGGGCGGGGCAGAGAACGGCCTGAATACATTGCATACAATACAACTCAATGAGAGGAGGCGGGACGGAGGCGGGGCAGAGAACGGCCTGAATACATTGCATACAATACAACTCACTGAGAGGAGGCGGGGCGGAGGCGGGGCAGGCACGGCTCAGTAGAAATGGGGCCATAAAAAGCTATAATGAATAAAAATGAACTTTAATGAATTTTATTCATTATAGCTTTTTATGGCCCCATTTCAGCAAGATCTTCAGCCATTTAGGACTCCAGTTGTCCTTAGTGGGGGACACACAGCCGGGCAACCATCTGGTGAACATCAACTATACCCCTTTCCTCCCAGGTCATGCACTACCAGTCAGGCTCCAATTGAACCTGTTTGATTTTAACTTCAGCAAGCATTCCATTCTCACAAACAGTAAACCATGTAAGTCTATCTTCTTTTTGATCATTATAGAATGTTCAATTATATCATTTATTGTATCTTTTTGTGATGATTTGCCATGTTTCTAAATGAGTTGTCTTATGACTATATTCAACATTAACAGAAAACCACCCAAAGCTACCCCTGAAGAAGAAGCTGCTCAGTCACTTTGAAACGCCTTGGGTACCGACTTTGCACTGTGTGGTTGGTTTCTGATATAGTGGATTGTTCTTTGCTTGCTCATGTTTTTAATTGTTCTCATATACTTTTGTAATAAAATTTTTACCTTCAATTTTTGAATTATATTCTTATGTGCCCATAAAATCCCACCCCAGGGGAATCCCAAACCTTTTGTCATATGACTTAGGGATGTGGCATACCTCTAGAAACCCTGCCAAGAGCACACTTGCTGCAATCCACAGACACACAAGTACTTAGGATGCAATAGTGAGGGTTGCTGAGAAGGGAAATTCAACTGGCGGCCATCAAAGCATAAATAGATGGAAGCTCAAATTAGACATAGAAGGCAAGTCAATGCAGACAGTCACATGACAGAAGCAGGCGGGGGGAGGGGGAGCAGGTAACTCAAGATATCACATTGCAATGCGCTTCAATGCAGGATACAGTCGGGTGGTATATACAAGCTGAGAGCCGCGTCCCAATTGTCGGTCTCAACCATGGTGGAAATGTATGTAGATTCTGCTCAAACCAACCAGATCCCCCGTGGATCCATGTCCAGCTGTCATGCATCAGAGCCTTAGCTGTAGACTGTCATCCTAGGCAATTGGCGTGAGCAGTGGAGTTCCCCTGGGACCGTGTGGGTAAAGCCAGGAAGCCGAGAAGACCGGGTCACATGACGTGATGACGTCGATGCGTTTCGTTCACATGACTATTTGAGCTTCATCAGGAGTGGTGCCAGAAGGCGGGTGTGAAATATGAGGTATGAACACCGAATACTTTTGAACTGTTTATAGTTCACTTTGATAGTCATATTGTAATTGTGTATTATGACTTTCTCTTTCAATAAAAATGTACTGAACAAAAAAAGAAGGTGGGTGTGGATAAAACGGTGCGAGGAAATGGGTAGGGGTGTAGACAAATGTGACCGAGGCAGGGCTGAGTTACCACACCTATTCTTTGAGAAAAAAAAATATATATATATATATATATATATATATATGTCTATATATATATATATATATATATATACAAAGTATATATATATATATATATATATATATATATATATATATACAAAGTATATATACATACATATATATACATATAT
The DNA here is from genome assembly GCF_965119305.1 of Pelophylax lessonae. Classification (NCBI taxonomy): domain Eukaryota; kingdom Metazoa; phylum Chordata; class Amphibia; order Anura; family Ranidae; genus Pelophylax; species Pelophylax lessonae. Next base: position 199,294,521 of record NC_138779.1, on the reverse strand, counting down.
ATATATATATATATATATATATATATATATATATATATTTTTTTTTTTTTGCTGTACATACACACACACATGCATATATACAAACATTACTGTGCAAAAGTCTTACGAAGGTGTGAAAAAATGCTATAAATTAGGAATGCTTTCAGAAATAAAAGTGATAATAGTTCATTTTTATTAATTAACAAAATGGAAAGTAAATGGATAGGGGTGTAGACAAATGTGACTGGGGCAGGGCTGAGTTACCACACCTATTCTTTGAGAAAAAAAAAAAATATATATATATATATATATATATATATATATATATATATATATATATGTATGTATATATATATATATATATATATATATATATATATATATATATATATATATATATATATATATATATATATATTTATGTCTATATATATATATATATATATATAAATATATATATATATTCACAAAGTATATACATATACATATATATATATACAAAATATATATATATATATATATATATATATATATATATATATATATATATATATATATTTACTTATTTTTTTTGCTGTACATACACACACACATGTATACATACAAACAGTACTGTTCAAAAGTCTTACGAAGGTGTGAAAATGCTGTAAATTAGGAATGCTTTCAGAAATAAATATGATAATAGTTCATTTTTATTAATTAACAAAATGGAAAGTAAATGAACAGAAGAGAAGCCCAAATCAAATCAATATTTGGTGTGACCACCTTTTGACTTCAAATCAGCATAAGTTCTTCTGGGTACACTGGCACACAGTTTTTGAAGGAACTCGGCAGGTAGGTTGTTCTAAACATCTTGGAGAACTAAGCACAGATCTTCTGTGGATGTCGGCTGCCTCAAATCCTTCTGTCTCTTTATGTAATCTCAGACAGGGTACATAATGTTGAAACCAGGACTCTGTGGGGGCCAAACCATCACTTTCAGGACTCCTTGTTTTCTTTACACTCAAGATAGTTCCTAATGACATTGGCTGCATGTTTGGGGTCCTTGTCCAGCTACAGAATAAATTTGGGGCCAATCACACGCCTCCCTAATAATATGGCATGATGGATAACTATCTGCCTGTATTTCTCAGCATTAAGGACACAATTGATCCTGATCAAATCTTCAACTCTATTTGCAGAAATGAAGCCCCAAACTTGCAAGGAACCTCAACTATTCTTCACTGTTGCCTGCAGACACTTATTATTGTACCACTCTCCAGCCCTTCTCAAACAAACTGCCTCCCGCTACCGCCAAATATTAAAAATGTTGACCCATGCCCTTTTTCTGCACCCCACATCTATTTTTTTTGTTCATAGTTGAGTCGCATAGCCTTATTTCCATGTCCTATGCATGAAAACAAGAAGTGGGGTGCAAAAAAAATGGCAGCAAGTAATCTGGACCAATGAGTCAAAATCTGAAACATTTGGCTGTAGTAGGAGGCAGATGGCACTCGAAGGGCTGGAGAGCGCTGCAATAATTTGTGTACTCAGGCAACAGTGAAGCATTGTGGGGGTTACATTTCTGCAAATAGAATTGGAGATTTGGTCAGGATCATTGGTGTCCTCAATGCTGAGAAATACAGGCAGATACATATCCATCATTCCATACTATCAGGGAGCCATGTGATGGGGTTAGTTCCCTAAGATGTCTGGAACAACCTACCTGCCATGTTCCTTAAAAACTGTCTGCATAGACACTGTGTGTACCTAGAGGAAATAAAGAATTGATGTTGGTTTGAAGGCAAAGATGGTCACACCAAATATTGATTTGATTTTAATTTTTTTTTTCTGTTCACTTACTTTCCATTTTGTTAATTGATAAAAATAAAAACTTTTAAAACTTCTATATCTGAACACTTTTGTAATTTACAGCATTTTCACAGTACTTTTACACAATACTCTATATATATATATATATATCTCAATGCATACAGTGCTATCACACATATAGCCCCAGCAGCTGATACATCATAACAAAAATATTCTTAGAAATAAAAAGCAGCTCTGCCTATAATTGTTTGAATGTGATATTAACCTTAACTTACAAATAAAGTGCAATAAAAATTATATATAAAAAAACGGTGAAAAAGAGCAACTGAGAGATATTTCTAGGAGAGAAACCGGGTGGATTTACGAATTAAAGTATAAATAGGGAAATAGATTTAAATTATTTTATCTCTAGTAATTAGGAAGGAGATATTTCATACTTCTGAGATTTTATAATTCTAATTTAGCTATATGGGTGTTGATATTTTTTTTATATATGGGTAGTACAATTATTATTTTTTTAATTTTTATTCTCTTTTTTTTTAATTTTATCTCTTTTATTTTGACATCACAATTTTTTTTCATAAATTAGGTTCTAATAAAGTTTTATCATAGTAGGAATAGGCTGAGAATATATTATAAATTGCCAATAGATGGCATTAGACTGGATACGCATTTTTGATGATGGCCAAATATTACAGCGCCAATAGACAGCATTAGACTGACCAATTTTCTTAGATAGTTCTTTATGGATTAATAACACTGGGTACAGATGGTTGGATTTTAGGAATCCAAAATGTAAACCAAGCACATAGAGTCCTTTGGGAGGCAGTTGTTGTTAACTTGCCTATAATGTACCAAAAATGCTAAACAAAATTACACCAGATATATTGAACGCGTATCCGTATGGTTATCAAGATATCTCTCATAAGCAATAGTTACCACTGAAATCCATGATAAATCTGACACTAGTCTTCATATACCCGTTTAGCCATGGTATCCATATGGTTACCCAGACATCTCTCATAAGCACCTTTAACAATTGCCTCTGGGTACCCCTTTTGTCTAAATTTGTCCATAAGAACTGCACTCTGTTCTATAGAATTCTCTAATCTGGTGCAATTTTTCCTAAGCCTATGAAATTGGCCTATGGGAATATTATTGTGCAAGAATAGGTGGTGGCATCTGATGTGTAAGGTATGGGCCTTATAAATACTATAATTAGAGTTTTTTCTTCAACTCATTGGGACTGGCATTTGATTGACTGGTATAGTGGGCATACTTTTGGCCGCATCCAATATATCCGTGTTTAGCATTTTTGATGCATTATAGGCAAGTTATTGACCTCTTCCTCCCAAGGACTCCTTGTACTTGGTTTGCGTTTTTTTATTCTTCAGCTTCAACTCACCCGGTTGTTTTTCCTGTAGCAGTAAGAGTCGGGTGTGATGTCACACAATTATGTTGGCACACATTAAGCAGCAACTTTCCCAGGACAGGGACCAATTTTGTCTTAGCGATGGTTTGATTTTAATTGTTCCGTAATTGTCATCTTCCTCTTTTACATGGAATATATTATAAGTGATTGTATAATGTAAAGTTCAGGGGTAAAGCACCTCGGGGACCAGGTGCAAAGGCGTTCATCTTAGGCTCCATTCACACCTGAGTGTAACGATTTACTGGCATTTTTTAAATCTTTTTTGCAGCTTTTTTAAACATTTTAGAAGTGTATTACAAGCATTTTACAGCTTCAGGCATCTTTGTTTTGCCAATAGAAAGCACTGGGGGGAGGGGAGGGAATTAGGGGTGGAGAGCTGCTATTTGAGCATTTTACGAGTGTTTCTTCTACTCAAGTCAGGCTTTTCCATTGAAGTCTATGGGGCCACACATGTTTGTAATCTGCCAAAAAGAAGCTTATGTACTGTTTTGAGCTTCCGGCATTTTGCTTCAGGCAAAATGTAAAAAGGGGCCATTGAAATGAAAGAAATTTCGCTTGGTGGGCATTTTAGAGCTTCAGAGCTGAGCATTTTACAAGCTGAAAATCACTTAGGTGTGAACGGGGCCTTAAACATAAAGGTGTTTTTTTTTTCTTTCAAAGCAAACAAAACAGCAATTTCAGCAGCAACACGGAGCGGACTTAAAGGAGTTGTGAAGGCAGAAGGTATTTTATCTTAATGCATTCTATACATTAAGATAAATAATCTTCTGTGTGCAGCAGCCACCCTCAACCCCCCTAATGTTTACCTTGTGCCCCCTCTCTATGCAGCGATGTCCACAAGTCTCTCGGCCATCCAGAACTCTCCCTCCTGATTGGCTGAGATACAGCCATGGCGCCATTGGCTCCTGCTGCTGCCAATAAAAGTCAGTGAGCCAATCAGGAGAGAGAGAAGGGGGTGGGGCAAACGGCAGCTCCATTTCTGAATGGACACAAGGAGCTGCAGCTTGGCTCGGGTGCCCCCATAGCAAGCTGCTTGCTGTGGGGGCACTCGATAGCAGGGAGGAGCCAGGAGTAGGAATGAGGGACCCGAGAAGAGGAGGATCCGGTCTGCTCTGTGCAAAACCAACTACACAGAGCAATCACTTTAGTTCCAGAAAACATAACATAAAGGCCACATATCTTCAGCACAAATACAAGAAACAAAGTTCATAAACTGGATTTTCCCCAAGGTTAGCACAGTCCAACTCCAGCTGTTTGGCAGCTTCTAGCACACTTGCAGCCTTCTCTCCAACTCCTACTCCACCACACCCAGCACTGGGAGCTCCCTGTTTTATGTGCTGCTTCCTTGAGGCTGCTTGGCCCTGTAGGGACCGGAGTCCTTGAAGTCAGGGGTGGAGGTTCTTTACCACCCGAATATCACTCTGAACCTCCAAAATGATGGGTCCCAAATAAGCCCTTACCAATGCAGAGAGGACTGGGAGTCAGTACTCTACTTATGGCTGACTGTCCCAGAATTCCTCACACTATATTATATATAATTCCTCACTGATATACTGCAGCAGGGCGGCCTCTCTGCACCGGATCACGTACCTAGTACATGATCCGACACTTCTGGGTCTGGGACGTGCATGTGCGCCACCGGCATTAGACACAGCGGGAGCTGATCTGCCACTGGCTCTGACTGCTGTCAATTGCAGCTAGTGAGGAGGGGGAGCAGTGCTGTATTTTGGCCTAGACTGACAAGGCCCAGGCCTAGGGCGGAACTTTGCAGGGGGGCAGCAAAAAAGACACCCCCCTTCACCTGAGACTCCATTTGCCACTGGTTGCTAGAGCCACCTCTCTCATCCCCCTCTCTCTCTCCCTCACTGACCCCCTCTCTCTCTCTCTCTCACCCCCCTCCTCTCTCTCTCTCTCTCTCTCTCTCTCACCCCCCTCTCTCTCTCTCTCCCACCCCCCCCCCCTGTGAAATCTCAGGGGTTCATGCTGGGACTTGACTTACATTTTGGAGGGAGTCACATCTGGTAAAAAGGAAGGAGTGGGGCAAATTTACTTTGGAGGGGGAGGGGGGGGGCACCCAATTTTTGTCTTGCCTAGGGCAGCACAAAACCAAAATACACCACTGAGGGTGAGAGTCCTGAGCCACACTCTGTGTGTCTATGGACACACAGAGCAAGCTCAGGAGCGAGCACACACAAGTGCCCTATAGCAGGTGGCTTTCTATGGGGCACTCAGCGGAGGGAGGACACGGGAGTATCAGTGGGGAACAAGAGGAGGATTAGGGCTGCTCTGTGCAAAACATTACTAAAGCAGGTAATATTGTTGATTTAAAAAGAAAATACCTATAGTATCATATTAGGGGTCAGAACAGTCTGGCAAGTGAGCATTTTAATGGGTAATAAGCATAGAACAAGTTTTTTTTTTTTCTGAAAATAATTCAGCATTGAATATATGCAGCATCGCCTTTGTGTTGACTTGTTTTATTTGGATATGTAAATGAACTTGAAGGTTGGCGGTTTTTACACTTTAATCATTATTTTCACAAATACAAAAGAGGTCCATATTGATGCACTTTATGAAAGGAGTGTTACATATTACCTGTACATCCTTGGGTTTCAGTGGTTATACCGGGATGATGCCTGCACATACCGACATCACCCCGGTATCATTCTTTGCAGCCGGTGATTCTGTACAAGGCAGAAGAGATCTGAGTGACTAATTAGCCACTCCATCACTTCTTCAGGTGGCAAAAGGGGGTCCCACCCCCTCCCGCCTCCACTCCTCCCCCGGGCTCCTTGGTCCCATTACGAAGTCCGGAAGCTATGTGGCTGCTGGCAATAGTTGCCCTGTGCAACTGACGTTGTTTCCCTCTCTATGTAACCCTGGAAACCATGAGTGACAAGTAATTTGTCACTTCTGGATACCCCCCCTTGTTTACCTGGTCACCAGCAGCTAGAGAAGCAACCGATTGGACCAATAATCGGCTATATGGGGGACCAAAAGAGAGATTTGGGGTCTAATAGACCAAATCTATCCATAAAGAGGACCTGTCACGGCCCATGTTGTCACAAGGGATGTTGTTCATACCTTGTGATAGCAATAAAGTTAATACAAAAAAAAAGGAAAAAAGTATAAAAAAAAAAAACAAAACTTTTTTATGTAAAAAAATAAATTAATTTAAAGCCCCCCGCTCCACCGTGCTTACGCGCAAATGCGAACGCATACGTTAATCCCATACACATATGTAAACTGTGATCGCACAAGACGTGAGCTAGTGATCGCTAGACGTGAGCGAGAGCAACAATTCTATCACCACACCTCCTGTGCAACTCTATACTGGTAATCTGTAAAGGCGTTTAAAGAGTCAACTATGGAGAATTTTAGGCACCATCTATTTACTCGATGTAACGTCATCTTTCACATTATATAAAAAAAATTGGGCTAACTTCAATTTTTTTTTTTTTCTTGAAAGTTTTTTTTCCCAAAAAATTGCATATGAAAAAACGCTAAGCAAAAACCGTGTGACATAAAAAAATGCAACACACAAGATTGTTATTATAAATGTTATTATATAGGGTTTCTGCTAAGAAAAAAATAAAAAATAAAAAAAAATATATATATATATATATATATATATATATATATATATATATATATATATATATATATATATATATATATATATATATATATATAATGTTTGGCGGTCCTAAGTAATTTGCTAGCAAGTGAAGTGCTTTGCTAGCAAGTGAATTTGTAAGAGCGAAGTGTCAGAATAGGCATGGGAAGGAGGTGGTTTAAGGATATATATATATATATATATATATATATAAATATATAAATATCTCTCACTGCACTATGTTTGTAAGTTATGGTTCATGTATATGTATGGCTCGTACTTTATTTTATATTATGTAAATATAAAGTTCATAGCAAAGTAGCAATGCATTCAATAGCATTTTAGTTTTTATATTTACTTCAGCTTTGAAAAGCCGCCATCCAGAGGACCCGCCTACTTTGGAACACCAGCAGGATCGTGGAAAGAAGACAAGGAAGAGGCCCTCGTGTGACGACATCGAGCCACAGACATCGAGGAAGAAGACCAAAATAAAAAAGGTCCCTACTGCAGCCTGGATCCCAGAATTGGGACTCAGCATGGAGGACAAGGCTGACATTCAAAATGATCGGCCTGTCAGCTATGCTGTTGTCAAGGCTCTAGTTACTGTACTGACAAATCATTTCAATGATTTGCGCTTTAGAATGGTTAGAAAAAATGTAACACCTGTGTTAAAACCAACCATTCAGTTGCACCTTACTTCTAAACATGCTTTTGTCACTGCTTGTAATGGTAAAAGAGTGCTGATGGCTGACAATGCACTTCACCTTAAAATCGATTACACATCACCTGCCTTTAAACGGATCGAGAAAAGCTATAAAGTTCTTCTTAAAGATCCTCTAAAACACATCAAATTTTTAAAAGTAGAACAGCAGGCAGCAGATGATTACAGCTGTTTAATGTACTCAGCTGCAAATTTGGTTGAGCTTATGACTGAAGGTAATCCAGAGTGCAAGTATGTCAAAAAGCTACTACGGCCACATTTTATTCACTGTCTAGAAAATAAAAAATTTACCCCATTTCCCAAGAGACGCAAGCGTCCATCAGCACTACCACCCAAGCACACAAAAGAATAAAGGTACAAGATGAGTAGGGGAGGAGAGGAGAATATTTAGAAGAGGAGTAAGGGAGGATAAATGAAGATGTAGAAGAGGAGGAGGAGAGGAGAAGATTTAGAAGAGGAGTAGGGGAGGAGAGGATTGGATGTAGAAACAGAGAAGGGGAGGAGAGGAGAAGATGTAGAAGAAGTGTAGGGGAGGAGAGGAGTAGATGTAGAAGAAGTGTGGGGAGGAGAGGAGAAGATGTAGAAAAGAATCAGGGGAGGAGAGGAGTAGATGTTGAAGAAGAGTAGGGGAGGGGAGGAGAGGGGTAAAAGTAAAAGAGGAGTAGAGAAGAACTAGAGTAGAGTAGAATATAATAGGATAGAGTAGAGTAGGAGAAGGCCAGAATTAGAGTATATTAGAGTGGAGAAGAGTAGGAGTAAAGAAGAGAGAAGTAGGAGTATGGTAGAGTAGGTGTAAACTAGAGCAGAGTAGAGTAGGAGTAGAGTAGTAGACTAGGATTTGAGTAGAGTAGGAGTACAGTAGATAAAGTGAAGAGTAGAGTTAAGTAGGAGTAGAGAATAAGTAAAGTAGAATAAGAGTAGAGTAGAATAGGAATAAAATGGGAGGGGAGAAGATTAGAATAGGAGTAGAGTAGTAGACTAGGATTTGAGTAGAGTAGGAGTACATTAGACAAAGAGAAGCGTAGAGTTAAGTAGGAGTAGAGAATAAGTAGAGTAGAATAAGAGTAGAGTAGAATAGAATAGGAGGAAAGTGGGAGGGGAGAAGATTATAATAGGAGTAGAGTAAAGTAGGAGTAAAGTAGAAGTAGAGTAGTGTAGGTCTGGCCAGAGAGGGATTACTTTGACGTAGTTGGCCAGCTTAAACATGTATTGCAATAGATATGAACTAAAAATCTTTGTTTTTATACAAAGTTGGCTACAAACGGTGTATAGCAGTATGCAGAGGGTTTGATCAGAAAGAATGTTTAGTGTTAACATATGGTCACACTCCTTTAACACCTTAATACATTATATATATATATATATATATATATATATATATATATATATATATATATATGTACTGTATGAGAATTTGAGCACAGGTATATCTTATTTCTATTGCATAGTGCAGTTCAATTACCAGACCTGAACCTGTAGCTCTCCTACAGCTTGTGTCTATTTGCCCCATATTGGCACTATATCTACTGAAGTATGCTATTAGTAAGTGTTTGCATTCTGCAGAGTATAGTAAGAATAAGAATAGGAATAGAGTAGGTTAAGGACTGGCCAGAGAGGGACTACTTTGACGCAGTTTGCCAGCTTAAACATGTATTGCAATATATGTGAACTGAAAATCCCTGTTTGTATGCAAAGTTTGCTAGAAATGGTATATAACAATGTGCAGAGGGTTCATTCATAAATTTTAGTTTACACACACAGGTGCCCCTGATGGGTGCGTTTATGTTCAAGTATGTGTGTACGTGGGGGTAATTGTTAAATGCTTGGGTGTAACTTTATTTGTTTCACTAAAATGTTATACATATCATATATGGGACAAAGTCCCCTATGTGACATCATTTTTTTTATTACAGGTTGTCTTTATAAGACCCCTGATGTCTCGCATGTCTTCAACTCAATCTAATAGAGCACAGATCATGCTCCATAAGCTTCTTCCCTGGACACAATAGCCAGAAAAATTGACTTTTTTCACGTTGCTTCCTGGTTCACTCTAGCTAGGGGAGATCTTCCCCTTCACCCAGCGACACTCACTATGTGGGTCCTGGATGTGGGTCCTGGGCCCACTGATGGGACATGGAGTTCAGGAAGAATGGCGGGGGGGGGGGGGGGTTCACAGAAAGTGATCAGGTGGTTGTACAGCTGGGACTGTGAGAAGAACCTCACTGGCAGTAGCATAAGGGATACAGAAGTGGAAGTAAGAGGATCAATCAGTTTATTTCAAAAGCTTGAAAACTCAATACAATTATAAAAAAATACACAGTAGTTGATTTATTTTCTTTTTTTTAAGTTTGCTTTACTGCCCAGCACTCATATGAAGGCACAATCTGTCACCTGCTGATTTTGCCATGATTTTACTTTGACTATGGTGTGTTTTTCAAGTGACTCAAAAACTGCATCAAAAACGCAACAACGTGAGTTTTGCTGTGTTTTTAATGAATTTTAATGGGGTTTGGTGCAGTTTTTTTAACTGACCAAAAATGCATCAAGCAGGATTTTTAACACTGCACTGGAAGCGCAACGGACCCGTGTTAATGCATACATAGAATTTAAAGGGATGCATTTTTCTTGAGCTTTACTTGCGCTAAAGGCGCTGATAATGGCCGACAAATTCATATTCATTTAAATTTATACTAATAAAAAAGTCAAATGTAAAACAATTAATATAAAAATACATATTTTTTAAAAACCGTCAATTTCAGTTTCGGCCATATAAATCCAGAATTTTTTACTTTGAATTTTCATTTCGGTGCACCACTACTTAATCACCTCCTGACCGTCGTATAAGGAAATGATGGTGGCGGGATGGTTCAGTTGTTCTCGGACGACGTCATATGACGTGGGGGCGCACAGCTGTTTATCCTGAGATATGGCGCATCCCCAATATCAGTAAAGAGCTGATGATGAGGTGTCCAATCACAGCTGATCACATGTAAACAAGGAAATGCCGGTTATCGGCTTTCCTCTCCTTACACTGACAGAGTGTGAGAGGAGAAGAGTCGATCAGCGGCAATTCCTCACAGAGGAGACCTGCACAGATAATCAGGGTACTTATTATCAGTGCTCTGATTGTCAGTGCAACCCCAACAGTGCCCATCAGTTATACCAGTCAGTGACTATTAGTGATGCCAGTCAGTGCTGCCAATCATTGTCAATCAGTGACACTTATCAGAGCCCATCAGTGCTGCCTATCAGTGCTGCATATTAGCCCCTCCTAATCCATGCAACCTCATCAGTGCCCTTTAATGCCGTCTCATCAATGCAGTCTATCAGTGTATATCAGTGCAGTCTGATCAGCGCACATCAGTGAAGGAGGAAAAAAAATATTTACAAAATATAGCAGAAACTGAGACTTTTTTTTTTTTCAAAATTTTCAATTTTTTTTCTAGCAAAAAAATTAAAAACCCAATGGTGATTGAATACCACCAAAAGAAAGCTCTATTGGTCTCAAAAGATTATAAAAATGTAATTTGGGTACAGCATCGCACGACCACGCAATTGTCATTGCAAAGCTGAAAATTGGCCTGGGCAGGAAAAGGGTGAAAGTGACTAAATTCCCGAAGTTCAGCTTAACACTTATTTTACTCACTGAACTGCAACTCAATCATGTGTTTTTTTCTGGATTTTTGGTTGATATTCTGTCTCTATCATTTACAATACACCTATGATAAAAATGATAGACCCTTCATTTCTGTGTAAGTAGGGAAACTTACAAAATCTGCAGGGGATCAAATAATTATTTTCCCCACTGTAGGTGAATACAAATTTTCGTATCTAGTATAGCAAATTTGGTGGGAAGTTATTGCAGCACTCCAGTTCTACATGACAAATATGTGATCTATTTCAGAAGCACAATTATTTTTATGCCTATTGATCAGCTAAGCATGCAATTTAGGATTATTTAGGCACAACATTATATCTATTACTTATAACTAATGCACTGCCATTACTACTTTTCATGTATATTTTATTTGTATTTCTTGATCCATGACAGTTCACAGTATTAGGGAAGTTTGACAGACAAAGGAGAAGTATCTGTAGGTACATAGCACTTGCTTTCTAGTTGCTTAGATATTTTCAGACCAATTAGTTCACTGTAGCCGTATTCACAAAAAAGCTTAGAACTGCAACCTTGTGCTGAGAAGCTAACCTCGCCCCCACCTGTGAAAAGAAAATTTAGTAAATTAGAATCAGTCTATATAGTATGGAAGAGCCCTGGGGCCATCATAAAAAAATTTCAAAGATTTCTGAGTTTGAAAATTTTTTTTTTTTTTTTTTTTACAGAATTCTGAGTTTGAAAGTCAGAATTCTGAGTTTGAAAGTCAGAATTCTGAGTTTGAAAGTCAGAATTCTGACTTTTAATCTCAGAATTCTGACTTTTAATCTCAAAATTGTGTTTCTTAAATTTTAGCATGGTCCAAACTTGTAATCTCAGAATTCTGACTTGCAAAGTCAGAATTCTGACTTTTAATCTCAGAATTCTGACTTTCAAACTCAGAATTCTGTAAAAAAAAAAAAAAATGTTTTTTCAAACTCAGAAATCTTTGGATTTTTTTTTATGATGGCCCCAGGGCTCTTCCATAATATAGTGTATATAGAAAAAGAAAATAGTACAATTAAAATACATAATAAAATACAAATACAAAAATAAAGTAATCTTATGTAAAAAGAAGTGAAAAGCAAACTAGAGCTTCCAAAGAAGACAAATGTTCAAGCATGCAGCTTGGCTGACCAGTATAGGGGGAGCAAGGGTGCACTCTCCCCTCCTGAACCATATCAGACCACATGCATTTGACATTGGGCCAATATCTTACAAGGGGGTAGGGCAAGCCTCCCCCCTTGCAAGGCAACTTTTTAAACCCAATACGAGAATTGTTTAATATTGTTCATTATCAGGCCTTAGGTATATTGGTTGTATTATTATTAATTTTTTTTCAAGATTCACAGAACATACATACAAACAACAAAAAGCAAGTAAACTCTCGCTCAAGGCTATGATCAGTGACAAGGTTCAGGCACGAACCATATTATTAATTTTTTTTAATTGATCTGCCAGTAACACGTTTGCTGTCCTGGTTTGACAACATCTACTCATCATATTATATCTGTGGAGAAGCAGCATCCCCCCCCCTCCAGTACAGGAAATGTTTTAGGACTACAGATTACCCTTCCCTCCTCATCTCTAGGCATGGGCCCAACATTCCTCTGTTTTGTTGGCAGCAGAACTCCAGAACAGGGGAAAAATTTAGTCCCCGAACCGCAAACTCTGTTGAAGTCTATGGGTGCCGAACATGAGAAATAAAAAGTCCCCATTTTGAAGGCTTCTATGCAAGTAATTGGCCAAAGGGGTATGGGGGCCCGGGTACTGCCCTGGGGGACATGTACCATTGCAAATTATTTTCAAAAAAACAATCGTTTGTAAAGGAGCAGTGATTTTATAGATGCTTGAAGTAAAACAATAAAAATGAAAAATATATTTAAATATAAGGCCTGGGGGGTTCCTTTAGTCTGCAAAGTGACACATCTGTACCATGCATAGAACCTGCTGCAGCAAAACTGACATTTCTAAAGAAAAAAAAGCATCAATCACATTTAAATTGACTTGCGTTTGCAACTGCTGACACCCGGCTATTAAAATAAAATGGTGTTGGGTTCCCCCCCAGTTCATACCAGGCCCTTTGGGTCTGGTATGGATTTTAAGGGGAACCCAATGCCAAAATCGAAAAAAGGAAACGGTGTGGGTCCCCCAAAAATCTATACTAGCCCCAAATGCCTTCTTCGCCATTTTAAAGTTCCTAAATAGGTAAGGGGCAGTGCCACCTGGAGACGTCACCTGGTGCCCCCACTCTCTTTTGACATCACCGACTGGTGAATGCTAAGTCACAGTTGTTTTTTTTTTTTTAATAAAGGACTTGTCAAAAATTTGTCTTGTGTTTTTCATTTATTTTTGACAGTTTTTTTGTGAATGAGAAGGGGTGCAATGTAAAAGTTTAAAGTTAAAGGGGGCTACCAGATTCCGATAACACCCCTGCCCACACACCACCACAAACACCACCTAGAGTTGTCAGGGAGTGGTCCTTCCTGCCCCAAAGCACCCACTCCCTGTGTTTCAGGGCATGTGGCCTGGTATGGTTCAGGAGGGGGGCATTCCCTTGCCTTTCCTGGCCTTCCAGGCTGTGTGCTCAGATAAGGATCTGGTATGGAATTTGGGGGGGAGGGGTGCATTTTTTTCTTTATTTTTGTTTAAATAGCCAGGCCGGCAATTTCAACCAGGAGTCAATTTAGGTATGATTTGACAAATTTTTCTCTCTTTAGAAATATCATTTTTGCTGCAAAAGGTTCTATACATGCCACAGGTGCGCCACTTTACAGGCAGATTAAGGGTAACCCCCCCCCCCCCCCCGACACTATATTTAAAGGAATTTTAAATTTTTATTGTTTCACTTTGACTAAAAAAATTAGTCAACCCCCATTTAAATTGACTCACACCTGCAATCGCAGGCTGGCAAAATAACAAAAAAATAATTAAAAAACAGCGTGGGGTACCAACCCCCCCACAATCCAAGCCAGGCCCTTTGGCCCTCTGGGACACCTGGTTTTATTTTTTTACGGGCATTTTATTTTCTTTTAGCTGTCAGCAGGGAAGCCCACTGACAGCTAATGACGCAACCGTTGCTAAGGACGCAGTGACCTGCTTCCCAGCCCTGCTCCTTAAGAACATATTGACTGAAAAATGTGGGTGTTCGGTGAACATCGGAACGGGTGAATGTCGGGCCAGAACCGTTCGCTCAACTCTACTTATCTCCATTACATAAGGCGGCGGTATTCTTTAATTCAAAGGAATAACTAATGGAGCACTGTTGTTAGAGTAGGTCAATTTAGTTTGGCTCCCCTGTAGGCAGAGGAGCAGGAGTTAATTTTGTTTAGGAGACTGGGCAATTCTTCAAAGGCTCTGTTATCTATAAAATCTATAGTAATACATTTATAATAATAATAAATAACTTAATAAATTATACATTTTAAAAATAAAGAAATAAAAAAACTTACAAGGTAGCTTCATAGTTCCTCTGAACTGTATACACTGATCATCTTCTCCTAAACAAATAGTTGAACCTATTGCAGTACAGCCATCCGTGGTATTAAACGCATAGCAAAATGGACATAAAATGCCTTTGGCTTGAGTTGGAATGTTTGGTACTAAAAAAAAGGAATAAAATGTCTTTACTAGACTTTGGACGTGACAAAACACAGTGGACCAACACCAGCAGATGCCATGGCTCCCCAAATCACCACTGAGTGTAGGAAACTTTATACTGGACCTCATGTAACTTGGATACTGTGCCTCTCCACTCTTCCTCCAGACTCTGGGACCTTGATTTCCAAATGAATTCCAAAGTTTCCACAGTCTGTGATGAAGATGAAAGACACCAGACCCAAAAATGCAGATGAGCTGAAGCCTGCAACCTGGGCTTCCATAACAACTCAGCAATGCCACAGGCTGATCGCCTCCATGCCATGCCACATTTATGCATCGATTCATGCAAAAGGAGCCCCAGCCAAGTATTGAGTGCATACTATACTGTAAATGGACATACTTTCTAGTAAGCCGACATTTCTGTGTTAAAAATCCTTTTTTTTTTATTGGTCTTATGTAATATTCTAATTTTTCGAGATACTGAATTTTGGGTTTTCACTAGCTGTAAGCCATAATCATCAAAATTAAAAGAAAGAAATGCTTGAAATGTATCACTCTGTGTGTAACGCATCTGTATAAAATATGTGAGTTTCACTTTTTGAATTGAATTACTGAAATAAATTGACTTTTTGATGATATTAAAATTTTTACGAGATGCACCTGTATATATATATATATATATATATATATATATATATATATGTATATATATATACTATCTCTCTCTCTCTCTCTCTCTCTATATATATATATATATATATATATATATATATATATATATTTATTTTTTGTTTTTTTATATAATTTGCCTTTTGTGTACTTACTTTGAAAGAAGCCGGAGTTGCACTGTGGTCCTTTACAACATTGCTGGGAAACTTTTACAAGAACATCCAGACCTACATTTCCCCAAAAAGTTCTGTTGCAAGGCAAGTTCAGTGCGCATCGCTTAGAAATGGAGCGGCATGGTTTGCCTGTCCAAAAAGAGAAACAAACAATGAGAGGCAAATACAAAAAATCCCCAAATTATTGAGATTTTAAATCCCAGATGAACCATCTTCATGTATTACTGTATACAGTCAGGCTGTATTAATATACATATTTTATACCTTTTATTTGTTAAATGCTGCAGCGAGGGTTACAATATTCTGTGCTGGCAGCACTAAAAGAGGCTGATCACTGCTCTATTACACAATGCAGCTCTCCTGTGCTCTGACCTCCCCACCCTTAACCACTTAAGCCCCAGAGGATTTGGCTGCCCAATGACCAGGCCCTATTTTGCGATTCGGCACTGTGTGACTTTAACAGACAATTGCGCAGTCGTGCGACGCTGTACCCAAATTAAAATGACGTAATTTTTTTTCCCACAAATAGAACTTTCTTTTGGTGGTATTTGATCACCTGTGGAAATTTTATTTTTTGCGCTATAAACAAAAAAAGCGACAATTTTGAAAAAAATAACAATATTTTTCACATTTTTTATATGAAATTCTCAAAAAAAAATTTAAAAATCTAAATTTTTTAACATTTTAGGCCAATTTGTTTTCTTCTACATATTTTTGGTAAAAAAAAAAAGGAAATAAGCATGTTTTGATTGTTTTGCGCAAAAGTTATTGCGTTTACTAACTACGGGAAAGATTTATGTCATTTTTATTGTTTTTTTTTTTTTTACTAGTAATGGCGGTGATCTGTGATTTTTTTTGCGGGACTGCGACATTGCGGCGGACAGATCGGACCCCTAACTAACATTTTAGACACTTTTGGGGGTACCAGTGACATTACTATAGTAATCAGTGCTATAAATATGCACTGTTATTGTAAAAATGACACTGGCAGGGAAGGGGTTAACATTACTGGTGATCAGTGGGTTAAGTGTGAACCTAGGGGCGTGATTCTAACTGTAGAGGGGCGTGGCTTGTGACGTAATCACAGAGACATGTGATCCTATATAACAGGATCACATAGCCTCTGTGATCACTTCAAGGAGAATGACAGACGCGATGAGAAATGAGATCGCGAGTGGCCGGCGGCCATCGGAGCCGCCGGTCACACGCGCTGGCTCCCCAGGTAAGGAGCGGGGGTGGGAGCGCGCCCCCTACAGTCTCCTGAGCGAGCGACGTAGGGCTACGTTGCTTTGCCCAGCAGCGGCAGAGTGCCGCAGTAAATGTGCGGTGGGCTGGGCGCAAGTGGTTAAAGAATATGTAAATCCCAAATGTTATATTCCTGATATGTGCCTGATGTATCATGTATTTATAGGAGAATGGATCCTGTTCTCTTTGCTTCCTTTGTGTGAAATCCCTGGTGTTCCTGCCAGTCCCCTTGCTTTCTTTTAAAAACGTAACACTCTAAACCACAGGTGTCAAACCATTGGCCCTCCAGTGGTTGAGGAACTACAAGTCCCACGAGGCATTGCAAGGCCAAGGCTGACAGTTACAAGCATGACTCCCAAAGGCAGAGGCATGATGGGACTTGCAGCTGTCCAACAAGTGGAGGGCCGCCAGTTTGACACCCCTGCTCTAAACTGTTCTCCTCCAGACTTGTGCTGACAACCCCACCCATGCACAGATGTTCACTGGAATGACCAGTATGCTGTTGTTTCTTCTTCCCCAGCTCATTTGTTAAAAAAAAGGGTGAAAATGTATTTATTTATTTATTTATTTATTTTTTTATTGCTACACACACTATTGTTTTGCCTATTTTAGACTGAGTGAATGTGAGGGATTACATATACTTTAACACTGCTCCAATAAACAGTGCTGCCCAGAGAGCCAGAACACTTTTGATTAGAGCAGGGTCCATGCAGTTGTATTGAACCACTGGAGAGCTGGGCTGCTGTGTTGTGTGTGACAATAAACTTTTAATGCAGCTTTGAAAGCAGCGTTATTAAATCTCAAATTCTCACATAATAATTTAGCTCTGACACCTGTAAACCCCCTATATAAAAGCAATTTTATATATATATATATATATATATATATATATATATATATATATATATATATATATATATATATATATATATATATATGTATAATACTGCTATGGGGCTATTGATTTGGCAATAACTTTTTGAATACTTAAAATAACAACGATTTTTTTTTTTTTTTTGTGATATAGTCTTACCAACATGATTTTATATTTTTACAGTATGCTGTCCATAAAGTAAAAATGTGACCAAAAAAAAATACCTTTTTTCTTCTTTGGTTAGTGTTAACTGAAAAGTAGTACTGAAGATACAAAGAATATTTTTTATTTATATTATTTGTCCCATATTTGTTTTTTCTATTATTTGTCCCATTTAAAATGACACTAAAATTATGATTTCGGTGCAAAGCATTGCAAAAATATTTAAAATTTAATTAAAAGCTTAATTTTTTTTAAACTAAAAAATGAAAAAAATAAATAAAAATAAAAAATAAAAAAAGTTTTAAAAATAGTAGTTATAAAAATAGAAATAAAACAAGCATGTGAATAATAGTTAAGGGTCCCTTAACTATTATTCTCATGCTTGTTTTATTTCTACTTAATAAGGGGTGAAGAGGGAAGTGTTATTAGGGCTAAACTAATGGTTAATAAGGGGTTAAAAAGGAACACATTTTAATTAAAAAATCTATTTTTTTTTTTTTTACTTGTCAGGTTACTTTGGTTTGGCCCTTTAGTGTCATATCTTGGCATTCTTGGGTGCCCAGGGGGCAAAGGTGCAGCTTCCAGCCCCACTGTCAGCAGCCTGCCAAAATCTTTGAAAGGCTGAAATACATGGCAGCTGGATTTTATTCTGAGCGGTACTCCCCAACACAGGAATTATGCCATTGGTTCAGTAAATTATCAATGTTTGTAGGCTGTAAAGTTTGAGGAAAATATAAGAGAGAGACCATATTTAATACTCACCAAGGCTTACAAATTCTTCAGAGACGGTCATGCACTCACTGCCTTCTGGGCATTCCTCTTCTTTGTGTTCACAGGTCTCAGAGTTGACGGCATCACAAGTATAGCAGATGTTCTTATTAGCTAGAACTGCATCAAATATATAAAGGGTTAATATTGATAGTTTGCATTGTGTATGTACATGTATACCCACTGTTACATGAACAAATTAGACCTTTAGAGAAAAATGTGCTGCCTCCAATCACTTTTAACCTCCCTGGCGGTATGATTCTGTCAGGAATTACATACCAAAAACGGTACAATTGTTTTCATGGAAATTTGGCGTTATGTATTATAGGCCTACAATTCTTAGTAATTACTGACTTAAACCTGACCAAACAAGAGTCTAGTAGACATCCCAGATGTGATAAATTTGAAACACAAACGCGTGAATTATAATCGAATCCATAATATTATTTTATTATTTAATATATAATATATATAATACAATTATATTATTGATTAGATTATAATTCATGCATTATATATTATATATAGATATATGTGTGTGTGTGTGTATATATATATATATACACACACACACACACATATATATATATATATATATATATATATATATATATATATATATATAATATATAACGCATGAATTATAATTGAATCAATAATATAATTTTATATATATATGTGTGTGTGTGCATATATATATATATATATGTATTTTTTTTTTTGCATACCATTCGAGCGCAGGAGAATTACTGTTTTTTGATCATCTTTATCTGCAGTCTTCTGCATGCCTGTCAGCCACTGCTTTACAGCCCCAAGAAGGCTTGGGCAATAAAACTGCAATTTTGTGCATTTCCCAAGCTTAGAGCTGGGTCTAAGTTGGTTGACTTTTTTATTAATTAGGCTATTTGCATGTCTGTAATCTTTCACAGAGCCGTAATAACTTGTAGTATCTTTTGTGGCTATATATGTAATTCCTTCCTGAGTGAGGAGGACCATAGCTGGTGAGATCTCATGGCAATAACAAAAATGGGTCTGTTGTTTGAAAAACCTTGTCACAAGCTTGTTTGGTTAACAACATGAATTATAACGTGATAGTTTTGAAAATATTTTATCATTTAACCACTTGCCGACCACTGCACGACTATTTACTGCGGCAGTCTGGCTCTCCTGGGCAAACCGACGTAGGGCTACGTCGCTCGCCCAGGAGCCTCTAGGGGGCAAACTCGTTCCCTGACATCCCCACACGAGTGACCGGCAGCTCCGATGTCCGCCGGTCACTCGCGATCTCCCACTGGAGAGGGAGAAAGGCAGGCGGCTGATGTAAACAAAGCCGCCTGTCATTCTCCCTGGTGTAACTGCAGAGATCATACGATCCTGCTATGTAGGATTGTATGTCTCTGGGGTTACATCACAAGCCACGCCCCCCCACAGTTAGAATCACGCCCCTAGGGATACATTTAACCCACTGATTACTAATAAAGTTAACCCCTTCCCTGCAAGTGTCATTTTTACAGTAACAGTGCATATGTATAGCACTGATTACTGTAGTAATGTCACTGGTATCCCCAAAAGTGTCAAAAATGTCAGTCAAGGGTCCGATCTGTCCGCCGCAATGTCGCAGTCCTGCAAAAAAAATCACAGATCGCCGCCATTAGTAATTAAAAAAAAAAACAATAAAAATGACATAAATATTTCCCATAGTTAGTAAATGCAATACATTTGGCGCAAACCAATCAAAATACGCTTATTGCGATTTTTTTTACCAAAAATATTTAGCAGAAAACAAAATGGCCTAAAATGTTAAAAAATTTTGATTTTTACATTTTTTTGGGGGAATTTCTTATAAAAAATGTGAAAAATATTGTTATTTTTTCAAAATTGTTGCTCTTTTTTTGTTTATAGCTCAATAAGTAAAAATTGCACAGGTGATCAAATACCACCAAAAGAAAGCTCTGTTTGTCGGAAAAAAAGGACGTCAATTTTAGTTTGGGTACAGCATCGCAGGACCGCGCAATTGTCCATTAAAGTCACCCAGTGCCGAATCGCAAAATAGGCCCTGGTCTTTGAACACTGAAATCCAATTGGGGAAAGACCGCTCCAGGTGGGCTGGATGTCAGGTGCTGGTCGGATCCGTCAATCCAGAATCACATGAAGCAAAAAAGAGATGACCGCACTCCGATATAAGTCAAAAAGTTGGAGTAAAATTTATTCCACATCAAACAAATAGGCAAACTGGAACAACACACTGTGGATGCAGGACACAAAGGCAGACGCGTTTCACGACTTAGGGATGTCGCTTACTCATTGCCAGGCATATCGGAGTGCGGTCATCTCTTTTTTGCTTCATCTGGTCTTTGAACAGCCAAATCCTCCGGGGCTTAAGTGGTTAAAAAAATGATATTTTTTCCCAAAAAGTTGGCTGGTGGACCATTAGGCTCATCCAATCACACCAAACCTTCTAAATCAATGTCCTGAAACCCTGAGCCGGACTACTGATTTTGCTTGTTACATTCTAGCTATGGGTCAAAAACATTAAAAGAACTGAAGTCAAGGGTTTTTAAATATAAATATAAGTGATGGTGACTATATAAAATGTTAATAATATATGTTTTTAAAATAGAATACTTACTGACTGGTAGCATGAATGAAAAAAGAAGGAAGACGTTGATAATACCAGACTTCATTTTTCGTTGGGTTGTCAGTCGCTCGGTAGTGTAGATCTTTGGATGCTTCTCAAATTGTTGATGTCCCCCTTAGCTTCTGGTATTTATACAATGTTTTATGGCTTTGGGATATTGTTACAGCACAGTCAATAATTTCAATATACAATACTCTGTGTATGGATAAACATTTGCAATTAGCCAGTTACCTGCACTATACACTCAATGCAAAGGTTATGTTGACAATATATGTCCACCTAGTTCAACAGTGATTCAGCTAGCAAAATATTTAGTTGGAAAAACAATTGCCCCAAATTTATTTGATAATCCCTAATGCTATAAGGGTGTTTTTCTGAATGGAGAGATAGTCACGTAACCTGTGTAGACCGTACAAACGGGATCCAAAATCTATTTTAGTGCCACAAATGAGGTTTCATCATACAGCGAAGGATTTATGTATCTTTCTGTAGACTAAGTCCCTTGTTTTCAAAAAGGAGAAGCACATCTAACTGTAGCACAAACACTCATTCCCTTTTTAGATTAAACTCAGGGAATATTTAAAGCAATGTGTTAGTCGTACTATACCAGGTTCCGTATCCGGCTTTTTAGAGTATAGAGAGGCCCGGAGTAAAGGAGAGAAGAGACATGGACGGAGGGCCGGCATGACAGGGGTTAAAGGGGTTTGGGACAAGGAGGAGTTTTTAGCCCAGTACTATAGTAAATATAAGTGTTGGGACTTTTAATTGGTGTCTTGGCCAGGAAGGGGTGGAGCTACAGGGAGAGGTCAACCTAGGGGCCTCAGGAAGTCTTCAGTCGGAGGAAAGCTG
Organism: Pelophylax lessonae; assembly: GCF_965119305.1. NCBI lineage: Eukaryota > Metazoa > Chordata > Amphibia > Anura > Ranidae > Pelophylax > Pelophylax lessonae. The sequence goes on along the minus strand of NC_138779.1, from coordinate 199,272,331 downwards.
CATTGGAGAATATTTCCCACCCTCCCTCCAATTTTCTTGTTTTTTCTGACTTTTGGTTTTGTGGTCCGCTGCCCTTGTTTTTGTTTTAACACAGGCTTTCTTCTTTTGGGGTGTTTCTTTGTCATGGCAGCAAGCGGGGTACAAGGTCCTGGTAGGTTAGTATGGTGCAAACTTATACTTGGTAGGGACCCGTCTTAGGTACGGCTCCCAGATGGTGCAAAACTTATATTTGGTAGGGACCCGTCTGAGGTACGGCTCCCAGATGGTGCAAAACTTATACTTGGTAGGGACCCGTCTGAGGTACGGCTCCCAGATGGTGCAAAACTTATACTTGGTAGGGACCCGTCTGAGGTACGGCTCCCAGATGGTGCAAAACTTATACTTGGTAGGGACCCGTCTGAGGTACGGCTCCCAGATGGTGCAAAACTTATACTTGGTAGGGACCCGTCTGAGGTACGGCTCCCAGATGGTGCAAAACTTATACTTGGTAGGGACCCGTCTGAGGTACGGCTCCCAGATGGTGCAAACTTATACTTGGTAGGGACCCGTCTGAGTTACGGCTCCCAGATGGTGCAAACTTATACTTGGTAGGGACCCGTCTGAGGTACGGCTCCCAGATGGTGCAAACTTATACTTGGTAGGGACCCGTCTGAGGTACGGCTCCCTGATGGTGCAAAATTATACTTAGTAGGGACCCGTCTGAGGTACGGCTCCCAGTAGTTGGTATGTTGGTACCTGCAACTGGTTGTCTCTGAGCCGGTGCTGTGGCGGCTAGAGGCCTAATTAAGTCGGACGCAGGTACCTCCTTCTTTGATGCCTACCGGGTCCTTGAGGCTCCAGTAAAAAAAACTGGGTTTAACGTGTTACTTACCTGTTATGTATACAGTTTGTTAATAAAAGGCTGCTATGGCCATTTAACTCCAACCTGTGGTAATGTGGTTATTTATAATGGAGGAGGAGAGTGATGGTCAGAGCAGAATGGAGACAAATCATCTTTAATCCCCTAGTCAAGCTTTTAGATGCTGGCATATTTAAAAAAAAAATGCTTATCAACCACTTGCCGACCGCTCACCGCATATATACTGCGGCAGGCTGGCTCGGCTGCGCGAATCGACGTATGGGTACGTCAGTTCGCAGGAGTGGTGCTAGGCGGCATGCTCTGGCCCCCACTAGGCAGCAGGGATGCCGATCCATGGGACCCCCGTGGCTGTGATTGATGCAGAATGATACAGAATGATACAGAATGATTAAAAAATAAAAAAATAAAAATATAATCAGCGCAAACCATATACATAAAATAAAGTGAAAAAGTAAATGAATACACACACAAGGCAGTCAACAATCAGTGTTAAACACAAAACATCAGTGGATAAAATAAAATAAATAAATATTGCTGCGCCAATTTTACCCATTATTTTGATTGATTCAAAATAATGGGTAAAATTGCATATATGAAAGCAAATCAATGCTTATTCCAATTGCTATAAAGTGTAAATAATTCATCAATCCAAGTGCTTGTGACCAGGTGATTAATGAATTAAATAGTCCCAATAGTGCAAAAAAATATTAAATGAATAAACACAAAAGTTCAAATAAAACACTAAGGCCCTTTTCACACAGGCGGACCGTTCAGATCCGCCTGTCCGTTTTTTTGGCGGATCTGAACGGTTCCCCCCATGCATCTCTATGGGGGATCGGATGTCAGTGGAGACATGTCCGCTGACATCCGACCCGATCCGATCCGTCAAATCTGGACGGATGGAAACCCTATTTTGCATCCGTCCAGAGGATCCCGTTCCGTTCCCATCCGATTTCCCCCATAGAGATGCATGGGGAACTGAGAGCTGTGTCTCCGCACACAGCGCAGAGACACAGCTGTCATCCTTCTGCTCAGCGGCGGATCGGCGGCTCGATCCCCCGCTGAGAAAAACTGAATCTGTCCGACGGACGGATAGTGTGAAAGGGGCCTTAATCTTCATCTGTGATCAAACAGTGCAACAAGTTCTCCAGACTTCACTCAGGTGCTCCCGGTGATTGGTTCAAAATTAGCAGCTCACCTCAGTGATAGACTCCAAGGAGTCATACATGCTTAAAGATTATGGACACACAGCCTGTTTTATCCTCTCCATCTGCTCCAGCTGACCCTTCTAGTGTGCCAGGAACTCAGCATGAAATAAACGGGGGGAGGAGCCTACTCGCAGCACGTCGGTCCTTGGGAGGTTCTAAGACTGTGTATTGCTTGCTGTTGGAAGCCCACACTGCTAAAGTACAGGGACATGTAAGTGGATTTTTTGCATTTGCACTATTGGACTATTGGGACTATTTAATTCATGAATCACCTGGTCACAAGCACTTGGATTGTTGAATTATTTACACTTTATAGCAATTGGTATAAGCATTGATTTGCTTTCATACATGCAATTTTACTCATTATTTTGATCAGAGTCACAGATCAGAGAATTAATCTACATGACTACATAAAACATGAATCCCTGGAGGATTTAACCACTTCTGGACCGGAAGGTTTTACCCCCTTAATGACCAGGTCATTTTTGCGATTCGGCACTGCGTTACTTTAACTGACAATTGCGCGGTCGTGGGACGCTGTACCCAAACTTTTCCCACAAATATAGCTGTCTTTTGGTGGTATTTAATCATTTATTTTTTTGCGCTAGAAACAAAAAAAAAGCAGAGAATTTTGAAAAAAATAAAAAAACAATATTTTTTACTTTCTGCTATAAAACATATCCTATAAAAAATTGAATTTCTTTTCAATTTAGGCCAATATTTGTTCTGCTACATATTTTTAGTAAAAAAAAATCCCAATAAGCGTATATTGATTGGTTTATGCAAAAGTTATTGCGTCTAAAAACAATGGGCTATTTTTATGGCATTTTTATTTTTTTATTTTTTTTTTACTAGTAACAGCGGCGATCAGAGATTTTTAGCAGTACTTCAACTTAGCGGCGGCCAATTTGGATATCTAACTGATACTTTTGACACTTGTTTGGAAACTAGTGACACTAATACAGTGATCAATACTAAAAATATGTAGTTACTGTACTATTGATCAAAGTGTGTCCCTAGGGGATGTTTTTTTAACTGTGTGGGGGATGGACTTACTGGATGAACACAGAGATCCCTGTTCCTGCTTAGCAGGAACACAAGATCACTGTGTTAATCCTTGCTGAGAGAACGACGGTCTGCCTTGTTTACATCAGTAGACTGTTGTTCTACCTCTCTGAGGCGCGATCGCGGGTGGTCGGACATCTGGGACTCCCAGAACAGTATATTTGGTTGGTGTACAAAGAGTAGAACGTTTGATGCAAAGACGACTATTCTTCCAGATAAAGGTATTTAAAATTGCTTGGATTTTACCTAGTTGTGGTACGAGGATTGGGGGTGGGGATAATCCTAAAAAAGTACAGTATATGGGGTGAGAAAAACATTTTGATTAGCGCCATTTGGCCTGCCCAAAAGGCAATTGTGCGAGACCTGGGAAAGCTTAGCAAGAAGAGATTGGTAGTTTATATGACAGAACCTCCTGGTATCTTCTCTGGTGCTCCTTTTTTTTAAATAAAAAGATGTATTAGAAGTTTCAAAATAGGCTCCCCAGTATATATAACATCTTTGTCTATTCCATGATATTGCCCATTTGTTTCAATTAGAATTTTGGATTGTAATTAATAGGTTTTTGAGAAGACAAGATCAAGATGAACAGGAAGGATTTTTAAACTATTCAAAATTCTATTTATCGATGGCAGTGATAGCATCTTCTGATGTATGGTTTGAATCTTTGGTAAAATGCCCACTGGTCTATGTTCTTGGTTTGCATCCATAATTTTTTTAGTAGGCTAACACACTATGTTCTGGGATGGTTTGGGCACTTCCACCATCACCACATTATGTGATTCCCAGGAAGCTGTTGTTTCTTTGTATAGTTCAAATTAGCAACATTTGGAAAAGTTTGCAAAAAAAACATAAATAATCCCATAACCTTGTATTTAGGGTAGCTTATGGCGCTTTTCCACTGCATGGAACCGAACGGTTCGGCTCGCTTTTGTGCTTTTCCACTGCTGGTACCGCATGGTATGGTGTAGGAACAGTTCGGTACTGTACGGTGGCGCTTTTACACTGCATGGAACCGAACGGTACGGCTCTCAAAAACAGTACCACCTCGATTGTGGTTCCAAGAGGTACCATACCCGGTACCATATCCCACAATCCTTTGCATGCAGTCACTACTAGCCACTGATTGGTCAGAGAATCCCACCCACCCCGTTGTTATCCCACCCACTTAACTTTAGTACCACTTTAGTGGAAAAGCAAACCATACCGTACCGTACCGAACCGTTCCTACACCGTACCATGCGGTACCAGCAGTGGAAAAGCAAACCGGGCCAAGCAGGGCCAAGCAGGACCGAGTAGAGCCGAGCCGGTACTTGCAGTGGAAAAGTGCCATTAGTTTATTTCATATAGTGCTTTTTTGTATTTGTGTTTTTTTCCCTTTTTCATGTATTTGATATAAATGTAAATATATTATTTAAGCCTAAGTTTACAAAGTCTACAAAAAATAAAAAAGTGTCATCATTACTTATCTTGAGTGTCCAGAGTTAAGTGCTTCTGTCTTAACGTTCAGTAGACATTTTCAGTCTTTTTATGACATACATTCTTTGAGTTTGGCACCAAATCAAGAAACCCGAACGCATACATTTATACTTCAAATTGCCTCAAACCAAAGTCCCAAATGCATGAAGTTCACAGAGATAGCAGACCATTTTAGGGAAATTTATGCCACCTTATATAACTTCCCTGATTCTTCAGGCAAACTCTCCACTGACCACAGGGACACCCTCATAGAACAATGTCTTGTAGAGGCATGCCTTCTGAAACTGTTGCAACAAAATCAATTGACAAACCAATTACCTGAGAAAAAAAGTTTTATGGATCTTAAAGCAACACCTACAGGAAAAGCTCATAGTCCACATGGTCCCAAGTATTTTTACCAAAAAACTCTTCAACCTTGCTCCTTGGTTCACCAGGGCTTACAGTTCTATCTTACAGGGATGCTCCCTTTTTCAAGGACATCACACACACCAATATAACAGTAGTACCAAAAACGCATAAAAGCCTTCCTGTTATTCTACTTTTAGGACCTTTCTCTCTACTGAACACAGACCTAAAATTATTTGCAAATGCCCTAACCATGCATCTCCTTTCTTAACTATCTTGAATCATAAACCACAATGAGGTAGGATTCCTGGCAGGCAGCGAATCTAGGGACAATACCAGTAGGGCCCTTGATGCCATACGCCATTGCAATCCAGCTCCCTCCCATTATTGATAATCTACACTAATGCAGAAAGAGCTTTTGAAAGTTGAAGTTGGTTGGTTGGAAAGAATCAGTTGAGTACTTGAAACACACACTTAACTGCATCAGCTTGGGAGAAAATATGTTAAAATGGAGCAATATGACCATCCAGTTGCGGTGGTAAAGACCAATGAGGTAGTCTTTTCAGATTTCACCTTGGCAAATGGAACCCATCAAGGATGCCAGCTTTTAACTACTTATCTTTATTTTGACTCTTGAAACCCTTCTCAGACCGCTCAAAAAAAATCTATATGTTACAGGAGTAGAAGGTAATAATACGCATCACAAAGTTGCAGCATACACTGAGACTTTCCAGACCAGAAATATGCTTTTTAAATCTTCTACAGGAGTTGGACACCTGCTACAACTTTTCCAACGATAAAATACATTTCAGAACCTTTAAACATTAATTTACCTTTAACTCCTCTTCAAATCCTGAAAGTTGATTTCCCCTTTAAATGGTCAATCGGAAAACTCAAATACCTTCAGGTCTTTCTTACCACAGTGCTTGAAAATAGAGAAATTTTCTCCCTCTGCTTTCGACAGTCCGCAGGGACCTGCAAAGATGGAGACATCTTACACAAAGACTGTTTAGGAGGAAAAGAATTCTGAAAATGAATTTGCTTCCCCAGCTACCTTCTCCAAACTCTCCCTATTCCCTCAACCTTTCTTACAGTAGTTAAAAGGGAGTTTCTCACAGTTTATTTGGACAGACCATTCCCCCAGAAGTAAAGCGAGCAATTTAACATGCCAAAACACAGAGGGGGTATGGGTTTAACTGACCCACTATTGAACCCTAAAGTTACACACCTGACTAGGTAATGGAGTGGTGCAAACATGCCAAGATCAAAGGTTGAGTAGCCCTAAAAAAAGTAATATTACAATTTCCTCTACAGGCATTCCTATGGCTGTTCTTATCCAGACTTGCCTCTATCAAAGATAATAGGCACCGCAATAAGATCATTCTGAAGATGAACAGCATGGCCATCATTCCTTTAGCTAACTCCGCAATGTTACCAGCAATTGGAAATTCTGACTTCCCTCCTGGCACCCAGGACCCAAAATTTTGTTCTTTCCTGCACAACATGTTCCAACTTCTAGATTTCTGGGACAGAGGGTGCTGGAAAGGGGTGTCAGACATTTAGGCATTGGTGAACTCTCCACTGCCCCTTTGGCTTTCAACATTTCTATAACTTACTTTACACTTTTTACACCATCTGACGACTATGTACCCTCCTTCTTGACCAAATGTCAGAAGGGCCCTAACCAACAGTTCACACCAAAACAAATACTGTAAAGAAATAGAACACATTCTTCACTTTGCAAAGAAATCCTTAATCTCTTTCAGACTCCAGGAGTCTAGTTATAAATGACTAATCAGATGGCAAATTGTCCTTACGAGACTATATCAAATGTTTCCTGATTCTGAGCCCCAGGTCTGGAAATGTGAGGGCACGCTACTTCACATATCCTGGTCCTTCTGGACTGTTTCCTATGTGGTACTTGGATGCCTGATACCTGTCAAGAATGAGTTAGGGCAGCATATAGTTGGGCCAGGGTGCTGCACAGAGGCATCTTGCAGAGGCAAAACACATTGGGATACAGGATCCTGAGGAGAATTACAAAAGTGCAAACGTTGTTGAGTTGTTGCTGGTATTGGATAGGGGACAAAGTCACCCTCTTGTCTGTGAGGAGTAGACCCCCTCCATGTAGCATGCCACAAGTGATCTAGGCCTATATGGACCTCAGATGTCCAGCAGACGATCCAAGCCTTATTCTGTAACCCCAGAGGACCCTGTGCAAAGAGTATCAATAGGCGTTGTCATGGTGACCAGGAGAATGATAAATGAAGGGTTTATAACTCACCATTCATGCAAACATTGTAGATACAGAGTTCTGTGTTGGCTGTGGACTGCTTATGGACAGATCAGCAAGGCCCTTGTCAGTCATGTGTTATAGCAGGACCCCTATTGGAGTGCGTGGGTGACTCGGCCACAATTGACCCTGATTTCACATTTGTGTCACCGGAATATGTTTTGGATTCTGTTTGTATGGTCTACACAGCTACGTGACTATCTGCTCCTACAGAAAAACACTCTTACAGCTTTAGGGCTTATCAAATACATTTGGGCAATTGTTTTTCAACTAAATATTTGTTAGGTAAATCAGGAAGTATCACTGTTGAACCAGGTACAACGTTATTGTCAACATAACCTTTGCATTGAGTGTATTGTAGAGGGAACTGGCTAATTGCAAATGTTTTTGCATACACATAGAATATTGCCCATCAAATTACTGTGCTGTAACATTATCCCCAAACCATAAAACAATGTGTTCATAACCAAAGGGGAGGAGGACTTCAACAATCAACACCCAAAGCCAAACACCAGCAAGCAGCTGGAAATCAATGAAAAAATGAAGTCTGGTATTTTCAACATCTTCCTTCTTTTTTCATTTCATTCATGTTTCCAATCAGTATTTATTCTTTTTTAAAAGCATATATTTTAAGTGTTTTATACACTCACGGGCCACTTTATTAGGTACACCTGTTCATTTTCTTGGTAACACAAATTGCTAATCAGCCAATCACATGCCAGCAACTCAATGCATTTAGGCATCTAGACTTTGAGAAGACAACTTGCTGAAGTTTACACCGAGCATCAGAATGGGAAAGAAAGAGGTTTTAAGTGACTTTGCACATGGCATAGTTGGGTTAGGCTGGGTTCACACTGGTGAGAAATGGATGAGGGTTTCCCCGTATCCAGTTTGCATGTTAGGAGAGTGTGACTGGCTCTCAATGGAGCCAGTTCACACAGTCCTGGGATTGCTTCTGAGCGGTTTGCAGAAGGTTCCTGTGTGTCTTCTGGTCCATTTCAGGTCCGAATTCAGCCAAAAATTAGGAATGAATTCGGACCTGAGACGGTGAACAGGGACGCAGTGGACCCCCTGCTGTGAGCCGCTCTGCACAGAGTGTGAACCCAGCCTTAAGCAGATGGGCTACAGCAGACGACCAGTCCTGTCAGCTAAGAACAGGAAACTCACCAAAATTGGACAACAGAAGACCGGAAAAAATTCTCTGGTCTGATGAGTCTCGATTTCAGCTGTGACATTCAGATGGCAGGGTCTGAATTTGGCATAAACAACATGAAAGCATGGATTCATCCTGCCTTGTATGAACGGTTCAGGCTCGTGGTGTAATGGTGTGGGGGATATTTTCTTGACACACTTTTGGCCCCTTAGTACCAATTAAGCATTGTTTAAATGTCATGGCCTACCTGAGTATTGTTGGAGATAAGGAAGCAAGCACTGTGGTATAGGCTAGATGGAGTACTGGCTATATACAAAATAGTGACCAATACATGGCATAGTAGAGATTATAAGGGGAGGGACAATCAAAGGACTGTAAATGACAATAAAAAAGTCCATAATATAGTTCACGGTTTTAGTCCCAAATTATGTAAATCAATATGCCAGTAGGTGGTAATTGCTGCTTTAAGGGCTGGCTCCAAAAATACAGTGAAGTCAACGCTGTGGGTACATGTAAAAGAAGAAGACAGAGCACCTCTAAGTGCAGCAATTTATTAAAAGCTTAAAATCACTGGTAATTATTACCAGTGATTTTAAGCTTTTAATAAATTGCTGCACTTAGAGGTGCTCTGTCTTCTTCTTTTACCTGAGTGTTGTTGCTGACCATGTCCATCCCTTTATGACTACAGTGTACCCATCTTCTGATGGCTCCTTCCAGCAGGATAATGCACCATGTCACAAAGCTCAAATCATCTCACCACTGGTTTCTTGAACATGACAATGAGGTCACTGTACTCCAATGGCCTCCACACTCACCAGATCTCAATCCAATAGAGCACCTTTGGGATGTGGCGGAACAAGATATTTACATCATGGATGTGCAGCTGACAAATCTGCAGCAACTGCGTGATGCTATTATGTCACTATGGACCAAGTGCGGCAGAGAGGTTTGGAGCTTGGGGTGATTTTGAGCGTCTGAGGATCATAGAGCATGCAGCTAAAAGGATGTGGGTCTAAGTCTGTTTGGGTATTTGTCTATACCAAGATTAAGTATGGCCAAGGCAGGGGAAGGAGGTGTTAGTATCCCTGTGCACTTCTAGATCAGTTGGCATGTCTGCCTCCAATAATTGGTGACAGTGGGGCACTCCCAAAGACTATACAATAAGTTACCCACTTGTCCACAGTCCTGTCAGCACATAGGGGAGTGGGAGAATCCTGCCAGTCTAAATGGGGTATAGTACCATCTGTTGGTAATATTTAAAGTTGTTTCCCAATGGGTTGCCTTGGAGATAGAGCTGAAGGCTGCTTGCCATTGGTTTTTGGGAGAATGATGTCTTAAGGTCTTTTTCCTTTTTAAGAATCGTGTTAGATTTACAAAAGGTATATTTGGCTTGCAAGATATTGTAAAATAGGGAGATTCCCCTAATCTTTCGTTTACTGGAGGTAAAAAACACCATATTTTAGGGTGTATGGCCGGCAGTGTATGTGCAGTGAGAAAGTGTGATATGCAAGCACATGTGAACAAAACTGTATGCGGTAACTTAAATTCCTATTCTAGTTCTTTTAGAGTTTTGGGCACCCTGGGATAGAAAGTCTGTGAAAATGCCATAGAAATGCCATGTTGTAGCAGGGATCTGATGTTAAGCATCAGTATCATGGCTTCTAAAATAGTGGCAGGGAATGTCACACATTGAATTTAATTGATTTCCATTATGATGAATTTGTTTGCCTGTTTGTTAACACTGGTAATTGATTGAGAACCATTGGTGGCAGATTGCTGTGAACCATTTAGTTTTTTTTTTTTTTTATTGAAAATTGATGGTTAGCATATGGCTCACCTCAAGATTGAGATCTGATGAGATATAAAAGATATAAATGCCTTGATGGGTGGATTCAAAATGCTCCACCTTCCCCAGCTTCTACTGTATACCTATTCCGATCTATACAAATCACAATCCCGATCAGCTATTTTTAATCCTTTTAGTCTATGTTATCTAGATTTATCTGACAAGGAAAGAAATCTCGCTGTGCCCACATAAATGTAATAAAATACCATTCAATAGGTGGGACGGGATATGTCAATTTCTTCAACTACTATATGGCCACAGTGCTCACGCAAATTAAAGAATGGTTCCAACTTTTTCCCACCACACTACAGGGAACGATAGAATCCTCCTACATCCCTGATCATGCATTATCTACCTGACTGCTAAGTACATCATTAGGTACCCGTATTCCCTCGTGACTACCTCCCACTATGCTAGCATCAGTACGAGCCTGGAAAACACTGACTGCTCATGAATTCCCCAAATCACATACCCTTAAAATTTCCATTGCGGCTTTACGCCACATCATGGACTCTACCTCCTTTGCCTCCTGGCAAGCAAAGGGAATACTATATATCAATGACTTCATTAAAATCACTACCCCTAAATCCTTTGCTACCCTGCAACATGAATATTTCCTTCTCGAAAGAGAGCTTTTTCTCTTCCTTCACACTAAACATTGTATATTGACACTTCCTTTCTGGCCCCTCCGACTACCCCATCAAGCTTGGTCCTTCAACTCTACCATATCTCATCGGAATGGGATCTCATTATTTTACTCCTTCCTCCAACAGAAATGTATTTTTATCAAATCAGCCCCCCTACAATGTTGGGAATCTGAATTGGGCTATACATTTACTGATAAACAATGGCTTACAGCCCTTACCTCCACCTATAGAGTGACGTGTTGCTCCATGCTATGGGAACTCTCCATTAAACTTACAAAGCGTTGGTACATGACCACAGACAAACTTTCCCGATTCTCGTCTAAACAGAACAATTACTGCTGGAAAAGTTGTGGCCATAAAGGGGATCTGCTACATATCTTCCTGGGATGTCCTAAACTGGCATCTTACTGGAAATGTATTTTTAATCTCTTATCAGACCTAGCTCAAACACCAGTTTCCCTAAGCCAAGCCTAGCATTACTGTCCCTTGAACTAAAAAAGATCCCAATTGATTTAAAATATACCTTTACACAGGGCTTTTTTTCTCAGAGAATAGGTGCAGGAACTCCTCCTTTCTGAGTCACCCCTTGTCTCTGCCCCCTATCTCTAAAAACGTTCCCTTGGTTCCATACCCTACCCACCTCCCTCTACCACCCCTTTAAGAGAATGCAGAACCAAGTATAATTTAGTGCTACTAAATAATTTGTATGGAATTTGATAGACCCCACCCCAGCAACAATAGACCCCCAACACAACAACAGAACCCCCCAACAACAATAGCCCCTCAGCAGCAACAACAGTTCTCCGGAACAGCTAGCATCAATAGACCCTTCATCAATCAGAGGCAATAGACCTTTCCCTCAATAGTAGATTCCTCCCAGCAACCACTGACCCCCCAGCAACATCCACCCACTCCGGCAACAATAGATCCCCACACAAAAAATAGATCCCCACCAGCGAACAAAAGATCCCCCATCAGGCAGCATCAATAGACCCTCCAGTACACCCCAGCACTCCTTGCCCTAAAATACATTCAGTGCTGGAGGTGCCGGAACTGCGTTCCCCTGCGTTCCCACTGGAAAAAAGCCCTGCCTTTACACACATCTTGCTAGCTGCCAGACTTTGTACTACAAGGCCCTGGAAGAAACACTTCTCCTCCTACACTGATTGAAGTGTTAGATGTAACACAACTCCACTGCTCTTACGAATATATCATGGCTGCCTGTTTAGGGAAAGTGGAGTGTATCTCCCGTAAATGGAAACCTTGGCTTGAATGGTGAACCTTACATCTCTGATCCCTCTCTATTGTGGTTATAACCGGCAAACGAAAGTTAAACTACCTTAGGCTTTCCTTAATCCAGTAGATCAATAGCAATAATGATGTTTGATTGCATATCTGTAAAATGTCTTTATTGTCTACTGTGTTACTAATTAGACACTGTGCTATGCATGTTGTTAAACCTGTTCATAATTTATTGGTAACTAGTAATGTTTTGTATTACCATACTGTAAACTCATTATAAACGTATTAAAACCAAAAGACATAAATAAATGCAGCGTTGTAATTATTAATACATAAATATTTGCATTTTTTAAATGCAAGTAATGTAAGTACTTGAATTTGACATGGTATCAACCTCTTACTGTTCCTTTACAGCAGGGCTACAGTATGAGCAGTAGATGCATCACAAGGCAACAGTCAGTTCATACGCTGACAAGAACCATGCTGATAGCAGGAGAAAACAGAGCAAAAGAAGGATGAGCTCATCAATGTGCTGCTTTTCCTTTCACTGTCCAGTCACAGGCTGAGATCCAGGGTGACCTGGGATGAGAGGAAGTGGGTTGAATAATGCTGGTTATCAAAGCAATGACATCTAGCAGTAGAAAAAAGTACTGCAGAGGAAGGGCATCCCGGCATGGATTACTCCAGACTTTCACTCCTCAGCCATTCCTCCTCCACATATCACAGCAAACAGTAGGCACTTAGAAAGAACAAGAAGGAAAACTTATAGCGCTCACTGTGTTTTTTATAAAAATATAAAATCCAAAATACTGTACGCTCACAAGAAGCAACAAATTGCTTAGTAGTTGCACATAGCCACAGAACCTGATTTTCCAGCTCTCCAGCAGTTCCCAAAACATAGGCGTGGTGGTCTGATCAGTATCCGCTCCCCTATATGCATTAGGTCTGCAGCAGGACATCATCAGTAGTAGTAGGCCCACATATACATATATATATATATATATATATATATATTGTGACAGGAAGTCAGCTAAATCTGGGAATGTAGTCACAGGAAGGAGATACATTTCCACCTGATTTAGAAAGTCCATTAATTAATTTAGGGTGTTGGCTACAGAGCTAGCCAGCAGGAAGTTGAAAGGCCTTCACCTGTTCAGAATGAGGGAGTTAAGGCTCTATAATTTGTTCAGAGAAAGTCCTATTGTTTGCTGCCTCCAGAAGCTGTGTCCTGAAGCCATGTGGGCTGGGAGCAGGAGGACAGTCAGCGTGTGCCTCCCGACAGGATGTGTGGGCCTGGGAGAAGACCCCCCCGGAGTGATGTGTGCCCGGGACGGTAACCAAGGGTGAATACGTCTCAAAGGTGAGAAGACGAACTGTTGATGTGAAAGAAACAAAAGGACTGTGTTGCCCTGTGAAGCTATTATAAAAGGACTATTGAGTGTCCGCTGTAGGACAAGGAAGTCTGCCCGACGGTAGGTTGGAGACAGACACTTAGGCAGGTTCCAGTTGTGAGAAGGTAGCCGCCCACAGAGGCAAGGATTTATTTTCTGTTTTATTTTATTTTGGATGTTTTGCTGCATACAGCCTGGTGAAGAAAACACCATTTAATAAACCACACTGTTTGTTTGCAAGCACTTGTCGGCTACCTCTCTGGGAAAACGCACCCCCCAAGGGGTCATCCACACCCGCCACCGAGCTAATCCCTTACATATGGTGGAGGTATGCAGTGGGCATAAGCAGAGATCCCTGCAAGGAAGTGCAAATGTTTGATGAACTTTGTCTGGTGCATGAGATTGCACAATCTATGTGTGCAGGAGAGAAGATCCTGACAGAAAAAAAAAAAAAAAAAAGTGTTTTAAAGAGACAGGGGTCTCAAAATTTTTTGATGAACTTTGTTGTGTCTGGTGCAAGTGACTGCACAAACTGTGTGCGCAGGAAAAGAGATCTTGCAAGAGAGAGAAAAACTACATGTGTTAAAGAGACAGTGGTCTGAAAATTGTTTGCTGGACTGTGGAAAATTTGTTTGTGGAGTTATTGAAGATGGGGCGGTCCAAACGCCTGAAAAATGCAAAGATAGATGAAATGAGAGACCGGATTCTATGGATGGAGGGGATGTTACCGTCTGAACCAGCCCCATCCATGCCTAAAGAGAGTCTACTAAAGAGGAAGGTTGTTGTCCCTAGCAACACTGATGAAACTGCTATGGAGACGCAGTGTGCTCAGATGAAAAGTAAACTCAAAATGGAGGAGATGTTGAAACATCTGATTATATCAAATGCAGCTCAACAGCAAGCAAATGCAGCTCAACAGCAGGCAAATGCGGATTTTCAGCAGAGCTTTGCAGCTCAACAAAAGGCTCATCAAGAGAGCATGGCAGGCTGGAAACAGAGACGCCAGCAGCCAATGGAGGCCATCGGTTTGGAGGAAACCGAGTATGTGTGCAGGGCTGAGTTGGATGCCTTGCAACGGAAAATGGAAGAAAAGGAACAAGCCTTGGAATTGCTTAAAATGGAGCATAGAAACTTGCAGGAAACGAATGAACTACTGAAGTCTCATGTGTCACAGTGGGAAGAATCCACTGCTCTTCTTTTGGTCGAGTTGCAAAAACGCAGAGAGACTATAATGGAGAAAGATACCATCCTCATGGAAAAGGAAAGTGAAATTCAGACTTTGCAGAAGCAAAGTATGGCTGATATGTTGGAGTTGCGTAATCAGCTGGAAAAAAGTCTTCAGTCTTTGGGAGCTAAAAAAATAGACCTGCAGGAGTCGCAGGAACAGAATGTTGCTCTGAAAGCGACATTGTCTCTCAGCGACAAAGAGAAAAGTGAAAGAGAAGCTAAATTACTGAGTACTGTGTATGAGCTCACTACTTTAAGCAATGTGGTAGATGAATGGCGTGCGGACTGTGAAAGTTGGAAAGGGGAAGCCCAACGTGTCCAGCAGCAGTTAAAGGAGAAAGAAGCCTGTGTGGCAGAATTACATTCTTATTCCCAGATGCTAGCCAATGAGGTGAAGGCTCTTATGCAGGGAAAAGGAGATTGTGAACATAAGAGGGAAAAAGTAGAGGCACAGCTTCTGGAATCGCAAGTCAAGGTGTCAGAAGGTGACCGATTGTGTGCTAAGCTGTCAGAGAAGGCAAACCGACTGCAGGTTGAGTTGGACAATGTTACAAATCAGTTTTCTCAAGCAGACAGCAAATCTAGAGAAATTGCGGAAGATTTTTCTATCTTGGAATCGCAGCTGCAAGACACGCAGGAACTCTTACAGGAAGAGAGGTGTCAAAGGCTGAGTTTTAGCACAAAGCTCAAACAAATGGAAGATGAGAAAAATGGCTTCCTGGAACAATTAAAAGAGGAGGCGGAAGCAAAGAAAAACCTATCAGAGCAAGTCGCAACATTGCAAGCTCAGATAGCGGATATGAAAAAACGCATGGAAGAAAGCGTTGGTTCATTACAGTGTGTTGAAGATGTGAAAAAGAAGTTTGATCACATGCTTGGTGAAGAGAAGACTGTGTCTGCAAAATATGCAGAAGAACGCGCCCGTGCAGAAACGGAGGTGCGTGATAACGAGAGCAAAGCCCTGTTCTTGGCTCGCTCTTTGGAGGAAGCTCTAGAGTGTAAGGTTGAACTAGAAAGAGTTAACCAACAGCTGTGTACAGAAATGGAAGATTTGGTCAGCTCCAAGGATGATGTTGTGAAAAGCGTTCAGGAGCTAGAAAAGTCTAAGCGAGCCTTAGAACAGCAAGTAGAAGAGATGAAGATTCCGTTGCAGGAACTGGAAGAGGAATTCCAGGCAACAGAGGATCTGTCCCAAAGAGGGGATAGTGTGCCTGATGCAGTTTTTAAAAGGATCAGTGTTTTGGGGTCTGTCCTGAGTGAGCCTCAGAAATGTGATGACACGTGGCTTGAATCACCCCTTTGGAATAAACCGTTCCTTCAAAAACTTCAAGCATTGGAAAATGTATCATTAGAGCTTCAGCAAACAAAAGAGTTGTGTAAGAAATGTGATGATTTCTCAGTTCAGGCTGAAAACCTAGTGGAGAAAACTAAAGCGGAGAAAACTAAAGCAAGTGATATAAATCTGGGAAAAAAAAGCAAACGCCACCTAGTGGAGAAAACTAAGGCTGTTGGTGAAAACGTGAAGCAAATGAATTTCAAGTGCCTTTCAGGGAGTGTTTCCAAAATGGAACTGGTGAAAGACGGGTGGCAGAAGTTTGATCGTGATCTTGAGATGCATTCCATGTGGAATTCAGATAGAGAAAAGGAACTAGGTGACTTTGAGCGGTCAAATAGTTCAGCAGAAAGTGCATTGAAGAAACCTGTAAAAGAATGTGTTGCAGTTCCATGCTTCTTCACTGATGCAGAGAGGAGGTCTATAATGGATACCACCCAGATCGCTGGGTTCAACTGTGTTGTTGCCTTTGACCCCTATGTTGGTGGAAGGAAAGTTGATGATGTTCTGGTTGGCTTCTTCTGTGAAGAGTTTGGCAAGAAATATAAACTCAATATCAAATCAAATAGTAGGCCTTTACTGCGACTCGCTCAGGAGGGCGAAAAGTTTAAGAAGTTGATGAGTGCAAATACTTCAGATCTGCCTATGAATATGAAATGTTTGGTGAATGATATTGATGTCTCTGGGAAAAGGAACAGGGGTCACTTTGAAGAAATGTGTGATAGCCTGTTGTCTCAATTGGAAAATCCTCTGCACAGCATCTTAGAGCAAGCAAAGCTCAAGAAGGAAGATCATTCCCTTTTACAACAAAAAGTCAATGATTGTGTACAGCTGTATGGAGAGGCAACTCAAGTCACAGAGGGATGTCAAGAGTCCCTACTTGGAACAAAGCTTAGTGAAGCAAAGGTTCTCAAAGTTTTGTGGAAAACATTTATGGATTGCAGAGAGAGGCGTCTTAAGAATGTTGAAGACATTAAGACTAGCCCAATTGAGTTGCCTATGGATCACGGTCCTCCATGGTGGATTGGACAGACGGTTATGAGGGACAAGCTGTCTGACATTTATGAGAAAGCTGTCAATGAAGATGACAGAAACGAGAAGCAGCAAAATGATGCCAAAAATGCAGTTGAAGAATGTGTATATGAGATGAGAGACAAACTGTGTGGCATTTATGAGAAATCCGTCAATGAAGATGACAAAACAGTTTCATCCGGAAGCTTGAGGATAATAGGAGGCTTATCAGTGAGTCAGCAGTGCCTGACACATGCGTGCCTGGAAATATGTGTCCCAACCCTAGGGTTGAAACAAGAGGGGGGGGTATGTGACAGGAAGTCAGCTAAATCTGGGAATGTAGTCACAGGAAGGAGATACATTTCCACCTGATTTAGAAAGTCCATTAATTAATTTAGGGTGTTGGCTACAGAGCTAGCCAGCAGGAAGTTGAAAGGCCTTCACCTGTTCAGAATGAGGGAGTTAAGGCTCTATAATTTGTTCAGAGAAAGTCCTATTGTTTGCTGCCTCCAGAAGCTGTGTCCTGAAGCCATGTGGGCTGGGAGCAGGAGGACAGTCAGCGTGTGCCTCCCGACAGGATGTGTGGGCCTGGGAGAAGACCCCCCGGAGTGATGTGTGCCCGGGACGGTAACCAAGGGTGAATACGTCTCAAAGGTGAGAAGACGAACTGTTGATGTGAAAGAAACAAAAGGACTGTGTTGCCCTGTGAAGCTATTATAAAAGGACTATTGAGTGTCCGCTGTAGGACAAGGAAGTCTGCCCAACGGTAGGTTGGAGACAGACACTTAGGCAGGTTCCAGTTGTGAGAAGGTAGCCGCCCACAGAGGCAAGGATTTATTTTCTGTTTTATTTTATTTTGGATGTTTTGCTGCATACAGCCTGGTGAAGAAAACACCATTTAATAAACCACACTGTTTGTTTGCAAGCACTTGTCGGCTACCTCTCTGGGAAAACGCACCCCCCAAGGGGTCATCCACACCCGCCACCGAGCTAATCCCTTACAATATATATATATATATATATATATATATATATATATATTTTTTTTTTTTCAGCTAGAACTTGGTCAGTTCCACCAGCTCTGGCTCAGGCCATCTGCTACCTGTTTACCATTATCACTTGTTAATACAGATATCCAGCTTTTGTGTTTACAGGTGACAACTTGTCTCCTGAAGGCTCTGACTGATCTGATCACGTGAGTGGCTTGGGACAATGGAGATGCAGGTGCCCAGGGTGCAGTGTGGATGCTGACACTCCCACTGGATGATCTCCCTGCAAGTGAGAGAAGCGGAGCCAACTACAGTGCACGGGGAGGTACTAGAGCCAGCTGGATGTTGTCATTAAATAGTCTCAGTCCACTCTGTGAAATGTTTTTTCGGCGTCTAAAGATAATAGCAGGGTGGGCTGGGAATAATGTCTGACATATGAAATGATGGATAAAGTAGGAAGTGAGATGTCCCTGGCTTCATGGCCTAATAAATAGATAGAACAGCTGCATCATAATGGTGGATGGGAAAAGAACAAATCAATTTTGACAGGCCCATGAAATCAGACAGGCAGCTCTAGCACTTGGACTAACTCTACATGACACCAAGGTAAAGTTCCTGCTGTATGCAGATGACCTCCTGCTACTGTCACCAACCAAGAAAGGTCTACAAGAAAGCCTGGAAGTGCTGGAGAAATACAGTGCCACATGGGCACTACTTATTAACTAAAAAAAAAAAAATCATGGTCCTCCAAAGGAAGAATACAAAACAAACAAAGGACCCTTCCTTAACCACTTTACCTCCGGCCACTATGCCTCTACTGCGGCACAGTGGCTCGTTATCGTCCAGCGACATAGACCTACGTCGCTGGACTCCTCCCCCTGTAGGCGGCACTCGCGCGCCGCCGGAGGCGCGCTCCCGCTGTTTTCATTCACAGCGGGAGTCGGGCCAGGGGAGGAGCAGCGGCGATCGCCGCCGCTCTTCCCCGATCGTCGGGGAATCTAGTTTGGAGATCCGCCCGCCTGTGTAAACAGAGCGGGCGGATCTCCTAAGTGACAGGGAGTGACAGATCGGAGTGTTCAGCATAGCTGAACCTGCGATCTGTCCCTGTGTCACTCAGTAACCTCCCCCCCCCCCACACGTTAGTAAGCACCAGGCATATATTAACCCCTCCCTCTCCAATAATTTTTTTTTACCAAACATAGGTAGCAGAAAACAAATTGGCCAAAAATTTAAAAAAAAAATAGATTTTTACATATTTTTTGGGAGGAATTTCATATAAAATTTTTTTAAAAATATTGTTATTTTTTCAAAATAAACGCTCTTTTTTTGTTTATAGCGCAAAAAGTAAAAATCGCACAGGTGATCAAATACCACCAAAAGAAAGCTCTATTTGTGGTAAAAAAAAAAAGATGTAAATTTCGTTTGGGTACGGCGTCGCACGACTGCGCAATTGTCAGTTAAAGTCGCACAGCGCCGAATCGCAAAAAGTGACCTGGACGTAAGACAGCAAAATCCTCCGGTGGTAAAGTGGTTAAACAGCTGCACTCTTGATGAAACTAACAGCTATGCATACCTTGGCCTAGAAATGAACCAATCAGTAGGTTTCAAGCCAGCCATAGAGGCCCTAAAAGACAAGGCATGCAGAGCCTTCTATGCCATCAGGAGACAGCTATACCTCCTTAAACCATATTTAAGAGTCTGGCTTAGAATCTTTGATAGCGTCATCACCCCAATCCTTCTTTATGCCATTGAAGCTTGGGATCCTGTCGCCTACCCAGATCAATCAAAGTGGGACTTCAGCCCAGCAGAAATATTTCATCTGGAATTTTGCAAGCACCTCCTCCAAGTCCATCTCCAACAGTGATTGCCGGTCTGAGCTGGGCAGATTTTTCTTACTTCTCACAGTACAGAAGAGGACACTATCATACTGGGGCCATCTACAAAACAGCAGTCCCAACGCATACCACCATAAAGCCTTACTGACCAATAAGGACCAATCCAAGCCATGTGGCCTGCAACAACTCATCAGCACCTTGTCTATCCCACATGCCCAACTATCTGACCTGACAAAACAAAAGGAATGATTCCAAAGAAAAATATTTTTGAATAATGGAGAAATGAACAATCAAACTCCAAGAAACTAACAGTTTACCAGTGACTGCAGAGAGACTACAAACTAGCTCCATACCTGGAGGTGCTACAAGACCCCAAAGACAGACAGACAGACAGACCCAGAGCCTGTACAGACTGAGCTCCCACAGCCTGGAAATCTAATTATGATGGCACAGACAGACCTACAAGCCCAGGGAGAGTAGACTGTGCCAGCAATATGACAAGGGGATCCTGTAGGATGAGGCCCACTTCCTGCTATGGTACCCCAAGTACTCCTCAGTGAGGGACACTCACTTCCAGAGATTCTCTGCACTAATCCCAGACTTCAATTCTATAGAAAAGAAAAAGAAACTATAGAGAGAGGAGGTAAGTGGGTTTGTGAGACTGAGAGAGGGATGAGAGCGAGAGAGGAAGGGGTAAAAGAAGTAGAGGCTGAGAGAGACTACAATATTTGATCATGACTGACCAATATCTACATGCAAACCTGCCAACATGATCTATTGGGCACTCAAGTTACGAATCTCTTCCCTCCTGTGGTATGATACCGTACCCTCCGATTACCTGCTTCTCGCTCCAAAAACGTCTCTCATTGGGAAAACCTTGTGAAAATATACCACAAATGGATCTACACGCGTGACAGGTTGGCAAACATTTTCCCATCCCATTCTTCAAAATGCTGGAGAAACTGTGACGCAACTGGGGACATCTTCCATATATAGTGGGATTGTCCTATCATAGTCCCTTTCTGGAAAAAAGTATCTGCTTTAATTACTAGCATGACTAAATCCAACCAATATTTACCCACACAATTGGCTCTCTTTGGTCTAGACCCTCTTCCATGGACCACAACCTATATTCCAATTCCCCATATCCTAATTACAGCACGCATAGTACTAGCCCGGGCATGGAAGGACCCATTACCACCAACTGTCACCTCGCTCATCACTACCATTAACGAGCATTGCCGCATGGAATATCTCTTTTCCAAATCTCGCCTAACGTAAGATAAATTCCACAAACATTGGTTCTCATGGTTAGCTTATTCCAGAAGTGTTCAACTCACATAACTAGTTTAACTTCCCATACCGACGAACTTTGAATAAAAGAATCATACCACCTCCATATTTAGACCAATGGGAACCAAAGTGGAACACATGTATTTCCCATATATAATTCTGTACTTATGTGTTACTAAATGACCATTAAGGTTGGCACAGTTATCTAGTCTTCCTCCTAACCCTTATCCTTCTATACATACCTACTAGTTTATACTTACTTTCTTTTACCGGGCATCAACGTTATATTCATTAAGGTTAGGCTCCAAGACCTATAACTACCATATAGTTCTAACTTTACAGTTTGATATATCCACTATTTGTATGTTCTAATAATGACAACGAGTTGCTACCAATTCTGTAACCTTAAACTTGGGAAGATATTCCTCTCTCCCATGTAACGCATTCTGAATAGTTTTCTATTTTTTTTAAAACAATAAAACAGATTTAAATAAAAAAAAAAAAAAAGTGTTTTGTTATATCTGTTCGATGAGTGCAACAAATTGATTATGACTATACAATGGAAATGCCTTGGGCGGGGTCTTGGCTTGTGACCTCATCTTGGTTTCTGTATACTGCAATTTTCCCATTTACCTGTAAGTGGATTACTGCAATCAAGTTTTATGATTTTAAGATTGGCTGCACTATGAGTTTACCCTTTTTTCTATCTTTACCTCAAATGGCATATGAATGGAGCCATAGCAGACCTGAGTAGCTGTTGGAGATATTGTGGCTGGGACACCGCAAGATGCATTTATTCTCTATATGTTGTGGTCTTTCCATTTGCTTGGAGCCATATCAAAACTAAATTACCATTGGGGGTATTGTGGTTGTATCACAGCAAAGTGCAATGGATCTCTGTTTTATTTGAGATCTCTCTATCTAGTAAGGATTGTGTGAGCACTGGTGTCATTCACTTGGAGAGCGCCAATCATTCAGATTGATTCACTGCTCGATATTGTCAACTTTGAGACTTTTTGCACTCTATTTTACATATACGTATGGACTTTTTATTTTTAATTTTCTTCAAATATTTGCACCAATTTTATTAATAATACCATAGGCACACTTTAATCACTAAATACAGGGCAGGTTCCCCCAAGTACCCAGGCTTCCCCCTATGTTGGCCCCCCTTGCCCCGCAGTGCTGCTGGCTTCCTTCCTCTCCTCCCGGCTGCTGCATAGGGAAGTTTCAATTTGGAAAGCAGTGAAGGGGCTAGTAAATGTGTCAATTACTGCCCCCTTCCCATTCTAAATGAGCACAGTAAACACGCTCACTCACTGTGTCCATTCATAACCGTTTGTGACGAAAAAGGAAGCCACTCAGCACAAATCACTTCCTATGCATTCACTGTCCAGTGCAGCTGAGGCTGCAGAGAAATGCATGTGTGTTTGAGCTTTGGGGCACATCCCAATGCAATAGCCTGCACACACCTATAAATAATACATTGTTGTTGTATTTTCATTAGTATAAATAGCACCTTAAAGTGACAGCGCACTTACGTATTTTGTAAGAAGAGTGCAAAACTGCACTAGACAGTGAACCCCTGCAACCCCTGTAGTTACGCCCCTGATGAATGGGAAGTGCTCTATGCTGAGCAGCTTCCTGTTCATCCACAAACATAATCATAGTAAACACAGTTTATTATGCTTCAGCTATGAATGGACAAAGAAGAGATTAGTACCAATCACTCATTGTGTCCATTCAGAAAAGGAAGGGGCTGATGAATGACATATTTACTGGCCATTTCCCCGATACCCATCCTGAAATTATAAGGACGGGGGATTGCTGTTTTTGACTCTCTGCAATAGGGATCAACAGAGTCTGGTGAGTGTGCTGTGCATCTATATGTTGGTGGAAAGGACGTCACTTTGTCTTCACTTATGGTGGATGAACATTTCACTCTAACTGGATCCAATTTGGATTTTGTTTGCTTTATGTATTATCATAACTAACTTTTTGATTTCAGTGATATTATTCACATTTTGGTGGTATTTTCTATGTCAACTTTATGCTTTTCACTTCACTGTGACTATATGATCGTTATTTTGCTTCTATACATAATATTGAGTTGGCCAACTCTTCGCAGCTATAACAATCTCTACACTTCTCACAAGATTTCATAAAGTGGACCAGGTGGAATTTGTGCCCATTCCGCCAAAAGAGCATTTGTGAGATCAGGTACTGACGTTGAATGAGAAGACCTGGCTTGCAAGTGCAGTCTTTCAATCCATCCTAGAGATGCTCAGTAGGGTTGAGGCCAAGGTGGTGTGTGGCAGCTCAAGTTCCTCCACACCATACTCATCAAACCATGTCTTTATGGAAATGTTGATTGAGAAGACCTGGTTCATTCCAAATTATTCCAAAGTTGTTCGGTGGAGTTGAGGTCTGGGCTTTGTGCAGGCCACTCAAGTTCCCTCACACCAAGCTCGTCAAACTGCAGTATGTCTTTATGGAACTGGCTTTGAACACAGGGGGCCAGTTATACCGGAAAACATAAAAGGACCTTCCCCAAACTGTTACCATGATTAGCTAAAATGTTGCCATGTCTCCCAGGTGTGTCTGCAGAGAGGGGAGTCTCCCCACTGGCTCATTAGCTCATCATTAGCTGCCATGTCTCCCAGGTGTGTCTGCAGAGAGGGGAGTCTCCCCACTGGCTCCATGGGAGGATTCTCATTGGGCAGTGGAGGAAATCAGAGACACATTCAGGCCTGCATCTACCCCAGAAGGCAGATTCTGCCACAGAGGATTCTAGGAGTGGGTATATGTTTGAGGGGAACGCATGACGCAACGTCTTTGGTGGGAAGCAGAGTCCCAGGAGGGGAAATACGGCTGTTTCTATTCCTGTCAGAAGGATCGGGTGTCTCGGGTGGCTGTCTGAGAATCTAGAGACTGCTGAGTTGAGCTGCAGAGGGGATCCGGTGTGCCGAGGACCAGTGAAGGAAGAGGGGTTCAGTTCCAGGAAAGTCTGCCAAGGTCGTGAGTACTGTGAACTGCCCCTAGGGGTCTGCCAAGTGTAGAGGGGACCACTCCAGAGAAGGTTCCAGGGATCCAGGAGTCAGCTAGCTGTAAAGGGGGTGCCCAGTCAGAGGACCCTGAAGTGTTAAATGGGGGCGCCAGCGGTTGGGCCCTGAAGAGCTAATGTGTACAGTGTGTAGTGTACAGAGTTAAGAGTTGCAGCCGCATGAGCAGCGACAAGGAGCTACCTCAATCAGTGAAGGGCTGAAGGGAGCTGTTCAGTGACTTTTGAGCTAAATTGAGTGTCAGGAGTCAGGTGTTCTACAGTCCTGGATCTTCTGAGTTAACAAACAAGTTAAAGTCAAGGTTCCAGCACTAGTTCAGCAAAGCAGTATCTCCAAACCTCGGGAAGCACTGGTCAGCATACAGCGCCAACAGGAATTTTTCTATAAAGTCCCAGTTAACCTAGTTGAGCCAGAGGAGTATCCCACTCATTCCCTTCTCCCGTCCCCAAAATACAATAAACAAAACCAACCAAAGATGTCGGAGTGGTCATTGTCTCAACTCTCACACTTGGGTTCACAACTTAAATGTGTTGGAAGTGTCTCCGGTAACAATGGCAGACCCACATCAGGCTCAATGCCTGGAAATATTGCTACACTGGAAACAATTGAACTCAATCATTAGCATTTTATATTTTGACCATATAGTGTAGGTAGTATGGTCAGGTGTTAAAAATGTTTTGGTATATTGTGTAGCATATTTGGTGGAATAATTAATGCAGCACCCCAGTGCTACATGGCAAATATGTGGCGAATTTGAGAAGCACATTTATTTTTTAGGATATTCAGAGAAAATCCAGCACTCTGGTATAAAAGCAAAAACAGCATCCTTTATTACAAAAACGGTTAAATACAGCAGATAAAAACTCCAATGCATTTTGACTGAAACCCGGCCAACTTTTCTCTGCATACTGTGCAATATTGGAAGCTATCAGAAGTTACTCTGCCTGAGCACCCGGTTCCTACAGCCATGGATGGTCGTGGTTGCAGGGCTGCTTCACCTGCTTGATTTTTATTTTTATGCCTATCGAAAAGCTAAATATAAAATTTTAGGAATTATTATTAAGCACAGCATTCTATCTATTACATATAACTAATCCAATGCCATCACGACTTTTAATGCAAATTTTATTGAATTTCTTGAACCATGAAACTCTTGAACATGAAAGTTTTATGAATTATGAAGGTGAGGTAAATAGCACTTGTTTTCTAGTTGCTTAGTTATTCTCAAACCAATCATCTCACTGTGGCTGTATTCGCAAACCGTTTTAGAACTGCATCCTTGTGCTGAGAAGTCAGCCTCGCCCCCACCTGTGAAAAGATAATCATTCACTTAATTAGAATTATAGTTACATAGTTAGTCAGGTTGAAAAAAGACACATCTGGCTCAACCAATAAAAAACAAAAAAACAAAAAAAGGTATTGAAAACCCAACAATACAATCCCATATACACAATCCTATACCCACAGTTGATCCAGAGGAAGGCGAAAAAACCCCAACAAAGCATGATCCAATTTGCTACAGCAGGGGAAAAAAAATCCTCCCTGATCCCCCGAGAGGCAATCTGATATTCCCTGGATCAACTTTATCTATAAATATTAGCTGGAGGATTCATTTTGTCATAACTTGCTTCACTTTAAAATAATTAATTATAAGAGATTAGTACAAGTTCATAATATATATATATATAAATATATATATATATAAATATATATATATATATATATATATATATATATATATATATATATATATATATATATATATATATATATATATATTAATAGCAATTAGCAGTCAACAGCTGCCCTACAAGTAATACATTGATTTGCACTTTAGTTTAGCGCATTTTTCTAATTATTTGCACCAGCACTTTCTTGATCAATTTTTGATCAGCGTAATACTTTTTTTATATGTAATTTAATAACAATTAATTTGCCTCATCTACTCACTTTAAAATATATTTAGGAGTTATTATTACTTTCATAATAATAGATACACTTATATATTTCTTTTTTTATTACAACATTTATTTATACCACTGTGTTTGAGGAAGATATAAGATATTTTCACTATATTTGGACAGATTTATTTATTTAACAGCTATTACCATTAAGATTTTTACTTTTAAACCATATTTATTAGATACAACAGAGATTAATCTACTGGTATTGCGCTAATCACAGTTCCTAATAATTGCATACATAGCATCACTATGGTTTGTTGGCTGCATTTCTGATAGATTATCCTTATTTTTGAAAGGCTTTCTATTTTTTCCTAGAAACTCCTAGGCGCCTGTTCCCCTTATTAATTAAACTATAAATATTAGTACCCACTTATATTAAGTACACCCAGGAAAGAATCCAGGCCTTTTTTCATCCATTGTCATCCTTTTTCATCTGTTTTCATCCGTTGTCATCCAATTTTCATCCGTTTTCATCCATGTTTCATCCATTTTCATCAATTTCTCATCCGTTTTCATCCTTTTCATCCATTTTTCATCTGTTGTCATCCGTTTTCATCCATTGTCATCCATTTTTCATCCGTTTTTTCATCCGATCCATTTCTTTAACAGATGAAAAATAGGGCTTTCATCCATTAAAAAAAAAACAGATGTTCACGGAAGCGGATGAAAACGGATGTAAATGAATAATCATCCATTTACATCCTTTTTTCCATAGGAATGCATTGATTTCCATTTTTCATCCGTCAACGGATGGATAAAAAAACTGACAAACGGACCGTATGTGTGAAAGGGGCCTTAGGGGTTGATTTTCTGAAGGCAAATAGACTGTGCACTTTACAAAGTTCAGTTGCCCTCTGAAAGTGCAGTTGCTCCAGAGCTTAGTAAATGAGGTAAAGCTTCACTTTAACCTCCCTGGCGGTATGATTTTTTTCTGATTTTAGGTGCTGAAAGTGGTACCATTATTTTGCTAGTATTTCATAAGGACGAGCAGCCCAAACCAACTATTTACATATGATTTTTTTTTTTTACTGTGCGTTCTTCTTTATAACATCTCGGGTATGATAAAGTTTGAAACACAAAAATCATAAATTATAATATAATAAATAACTATAAATAAGTTAAAGTATATATATATATATATATATACACACACACACATCTATCTATCTATCTATCTATCTATCTATCTATCTATCTATCTATCTATCTATCTATCTATCTATCTATCTATCTATCTATCTATCTATCTATCTATCTATCTATCTATCTATCTATCTATCTATCTATCTATCTATCTATCTATATATATATATATATATATTTGTGCATATATATATATATATATATATATATATATATATATATATATATAAGTGTATATCTATATCTTTAGATCGATATCTATATCTCTCTCTCTATATATATATATATATATATATATATATATATATATATATATGTATGTATATATATATATATATATATATATATATATATATATATATATATATATATATACAGTATATATATCTCAATCTATCTATCTATCTATCTATCTATCTATCTATCTATCTATCTATCTATCTATCTATCTATCTATCTATCTATCTATATATATATATATATATATATTTAAAGTACAGTAAAACTGCAGGAAAGGGCACTGGGGGGCAAACTAATGTCAATTTATTTTATTTTATAATGTAATCCAATAGGATTACAGTATATCAGTGTGTTTGTGTGTTTTACCCCCCTGCGAGCGTCACTTCGCAGGAGATGGAAGCCGAGGCTCACAGCATCGGGAGGAAGATCCGGTCGCCGTATGCTGCAGGGACACATCACAGGATCCAGGGGACAAGGTAAGTACCCTCTACCAGGATCCAGAGATGCTCCCTGGCGGTACCCCGAGTGTGGCTCGGGATTACTGCTAATGGCACTAAAATTCCACCCCGAGCCACACTTGGAAATACCACTAAGGAGGTTAAGGAGATTTAAAAAAAAAAACAAAAACAGCATTTTTGCTTGCACATGATTGGATGATGGCAGTTAGCAGAGCTTCTTCTCATTTACTAAGCTCTGGGGCAACTGCTCTTTGCAAAGTGCACAGCCTATTTGCTTTCAGTAAATCAACCCCAAAGTGCTTTGGATTGAGACAAGTACACACTATAGAGGGATATGCTTTGTTCATATTTCATGTCTGAAGTTTACAACCACTCTAATGAACAGACAAAAGAAAATACTTTCAGTAGTATATACTGTAGAACAGATCAAAAGGGAGAAAATCCATTTATCGTTATCCAATAACACATTTTACCAAATGGTGGAGTTTAAAAAAAATAAATAAATAAAAATACTTACAAGGTAGCTTCATAGTTCCTCTGAACTTTATACACTGATCATCTTCTCCTAAGCAAATTCTTGTTTCTGTTGCATTACAGCCTTTCGTGGTGTTAAAGGCAAAGCAAGCTGGACATACAACGCCTTTCGCTTGAGTTGAAATATTTGGCACTAAAAAAGGAATAAATTGTTTTTATAAACAGATATGATGAACAAAGTGTAAAAAAAAAAAAAAAATAATAATAATCATAAAGTATATACAATGGAATGATGTATTTATCTTTTTTGTTTTTTTGCTGTCAGTATTTAAATTTTATGTTTAGGGGATGCAAAATGTTCTTCTGAAGCAATACAAATGATTACGTCCACACACACCTACACAGGTTGAACTGGATGGACTATTGTCTTTATTCAACCTCAACTACTATGTAACTATGTAAGTTTGCTACAACTGCCAATTTCAAGTTGTAGCTTTAGGCCCCTTTCACACACGGAGTCCGTCAGGCGGACTCAGTTTTTCTCAGCGGGGGATCGATCCGCCGATCCCGCCGCTGAGCAGGCGGATGACAGCTGTGTGGGTTTCCATACATCCAGTTTTGATAGATCGGTTGTCAGCGGACATGTTTCCGCTGACATCCGATGCCCCATAGAGATGCATGGGGCATCCATTCAGATCCACCAAAAAAACTGACAGGTGGATCTGAACGGTCCACCTGTGTGAAAGGGGCCTTAGACACATACAGTATGATAAATTAAAGTGTAAAAAAAAGCCTAACTTTAACTGTTTTTAAACAGTTCTGGACTTGAAGGATTTTCCCCCTTAATGACAAGGCCATATTTTGCGATTCGGCACTGCGTTATATTAACGGACACCTTTTGAATACGTCACAGGAAGTGACGAAACGCGTCAAGGTTGTGGAACGCACGTCAGCACGCTACTCACCACGTGGAACGCAAGCCGGAACACTCCGCTCGCCACTCTGCTAGGAGGTGTTTGTAAGCAGTTTCTTTACCTGCAAACTTGGAGTTTGAGTCTTTCTTCGCTCTGATTTTTATGAATATTTGATGAATAAACTTTTAAAAGGATAATACACTATCTGGAGCCTTTCTTTTAACCCAATATCCTGAGGATCGAGATCGGGTAAGGAGGAACCTAACCTGTATCCCACCAGGATCATCCACAAAGGGGATCCCCAATCCGGCCTGAACGGCCTCCAAGCGCTGTAGGTCCTAGTGCTATACAGCACTTTGCACCTGATCACTACTTGAAAAGACTTTATTTATTGAATTTTACATTTATTTTTTTCACATATATTGATCACCACCGGAAAATACTTATTTATCTATTTATCAATTCCTTGGAACTTTTTATTAATTTTTATGTGTTTAATTGATTTGTATTTTCATTTATACTGTAAAGATAAGTTTTCAACATTGTTCACATACATTAAGTTAATTGTTTTTCTGCGGCAAGCGCTGTATATAGCCTAGGCTATTCTTCTATCATACAATTTTTATTTTATTTTTTTTTACTATTAATGGGGGTGATCAGCAATAATTTGCGGGACTGGGACATTGCGGTGGATAGATCGGACCCCTAACTGACATTTTTGACACATTTGGGAGGACCAGTGACATTACTACAGTAATCAGTGCTAAAAATATGCACTGTTACTGTAATAATGACACTGGCAGGGAAGGGGTTAATACTGTGGGTGATCAAGGGGTTAAATGTGAGCCTAGGGGAGTGATTCTAACTGTAAGGGGGCGGGGCTTGTGAAATGATCATAGAGACCTGTGACCCTATATAGAAGGATCACATGGGCTCTGTGATCATTCCAGAGGAAAGAAGAGTCAGCTGTGTTTACAACAGCTGACCGTTCTTCTCTCTCGGCGGGGAGCGATCGCGGGTGCCAGGCGGCAATCAGAGCTGCCTGCCTGCTGCATCGGCTTCCCCGCTGCCGAGTGGGGGGGGCGGGTGCGCACCGCCGGCGGCATGCACTCGCCACCTATGTGCAGGTGTGTGACTGA
Source organism: Pelophylax lessonae (assembly GCF_965119305.1). Taxonomy (NCBI): domain Eukaryota; kingdom Metazoa; phylum Chordata; class Amphibia; order Anura; family Ranidae; genus Pelophylax; species Pelophylax lessonae. The sequence goes on along the minus strand of NC_138779.1, from coordinate 199,241,724 downwards.
CGTATACCTACGTTGGTTTGCGCAGGAGGGGCTGCCTGCCGCAGTTAAACTGCGGCGGGCGGTCCTTAACCGATTAAAGTGTGCCTGGGATGGGAATCTATTGTTGCTGGGGGGAGCTATTGTTGCTGGGAATGGGTCTATTGTTGCTGGCTTCAGGGGATCTGCGTATTTTACTGCTTTTTTTGTTATCGTTAACAAATTGCGAACAAATTACTTAAAGCGGAGTTCCACCCTATTTTTGAACTTTGCACCTTCCGTTAGATTCAACGATCCTGAAAAAGAATTAGATAGTTATAGTTTTTTTTTTTTTTTTTCACTTACCTTATTTATGCAGAAAATTAACTTACCTTCCTTCCACTTCCTTCTCCTGCAGCCACGGCCCCCGACGTCACTTCCTGCTTTGCATTGACTCCTGGGAGATGAGTGTCATCAATCCCAGGAGTCAATGCGCCTGCCCTGGTGTCCCTCATCACTTCCGGTGCAGGCACGTCATTCCCTGCCGATGGATTAGAACAGCTTCTGGGCATGTGCAGAACCCGCTGCGGGATGACGCGCCTGCCCCGGAAGTGACGAGCAGGGCATTCTGGGACTCCAGCATCTAGGAAGAGGACATGAAGAGGGACGCTCCGGCTTCAGCTGCCCACACCGGAGATGGCAGCGCTGGAGAAGACATTTTCAAGGTAAGTTTTTCTTCTTACAGGTAAGCTAAACAGGGGACAGGTCAGAGGCTATCGTTGCTTAAATGCACCAGCCCTGACTGTCCCGGGGGTATTTTTTGTTAAAACGTTTTTTTAGGGTGGAACTCCGCTTTAGCAAAACAAAATAATACTCGGTTCTGTATTCTCTAAAAGGGGTGGTACTGGGAGGTGGGTGGTACTGGGAGGTGGGTAGTAGGGTGGAATGAAGAGACGGTACTTGGAGGTGGGTAAGGGGGCAGAGACAAGGGGTGGCCTAAAAGGGGGAGGTTCCTGCACCTATTCTCTGAGAAAAAAAAGCCCTGTCTAAGACCAAACTCTAAATTCTATACTTTAATCATAACCATAATGCAAGAGAAATACAAATAAGAAATTATATATATACTGTATACACATTTAGACTTTTATGTACTTACTTTGAAAGAAACCAGCGTTACACCGTTCTCCTTTACAACTTTGGTACGAAACTATTACGGAAACATCCAGACCTACATTTGCATAAAAAGTTTTGTTGCCAGGCAAGTTTAGTGCGCATCGCTTAGAGATGGAGCGGCATGTTTGGCCTGTCCAAAAAAATGTAACAAAAAATGAGGGGTAAATAAAAAAAATATATATATCCCTAAATTGAACCCTGTTATCTTATTATACAGTCAGGCTTTATTCAATTCCTTTTTTCTTTTACTTCTTTATTTGCTAAGTGCAGCAGCAATGATCACAACGCTTTGTGCTGGAAGCACTAGAAGAGTCAGGTCCCTGCTCTCATAAACAATGGCGCTCTCCTGTGCTCTGACCCCACCCCCCACCCAACACTGCTCCAATCAAAAGTGCTGCCCAGAGAGCCAGAACACTGGTGACAGGACAGTGTCCAGGTGGGCTTGTCTGACTGCTGAAGAGCCGGGCTGCTGTGTTGAATGTTACAGCAGGGGTCCGACTCCCCTAGTGCTGCCAGGGGTATTTTAACCACTTCAGCTCCGGAAGGTTTTATCCCCTTAATGACCAGGCCATTTTTTATGATTCGGCATTGCTTAACTTTAACGAAAAAATTGGGCAGTCATGCAACGCTGTACTCAAATTGATGTCCTTTTTTTCCCCACAAAAATAGAGTTTTCTTTTGGTGGTATTTGATCACCTGTGCCATTTTAATTTTTTGCGCTATAAACAAAAAAAGAGCGACAATTCTGAAAAAAAAAAAAAAAGACAATATTTTTCACTTTCTGCTATATAACATTCAGATAAAAAAAAAAATTAAAAATCAAAATTTTTTAACATTATAGGCCAATTTGTTTTCCGTTACATATTTTTGGTAAAGAAAATCTCAATAAGCGTATTTTGATTGGTTTACGCAAACGTTATTGCGTCTACAAACTACGGGATAGATTTATGTTATTTTTATTGTTTTTTTTTTTTCTATTAATGGCAGTGATCTGCGATTTTTAGCGGGACTGCGACATTGCGGCGGACAGATCGGACCCCTGACTGACATTTTTTACACTTTTGGGGGTACCAGTGACATTACTACAGTAATCAGTGCTAACAATATTCACTGTTAGTGTAATAATGACACTGGCAGGGAAGGGGTTAACACTGTGGGTGATCAAGGGTTTAAATGTGAGCCCAGGGTAGTGATTCTAACTGTAAGGGGGCGTGGCTTGTGAAATGATCATAGAGACCTCTGATCCTATATATATAGAATAGATCGCTCTGTGATCATTCCAGGTGGTATTTGATCACCTCTGTGATTTTTAGATTTTGCGCTACAAACAAAAAGCAATTTTGAAAAAAAAAAAAAAACACCATATTTCTTGCTATAAAACATTCCCAATAAAAAAAATTAAAAAAATCTAATTTTTTTATCAGGCCAATTTGTATTCTGCTACATATTTTTGGTAAAAAAAAATCACAAAAAGCGTATTTTTTATTGGTTTGCGCAAAAGTTATAGTGTTTACAAACTATGGGATAGATTTTTGGAATTTTTATTTCTTTTTTTGTTTTTATTAGTAATGGCGTTGATCAGTGTTTTTTAGCGGGACTGCGACATTGCGGCGAAGAGATCGGACCCCTAACTGACATTTTTGACACTTTTTAGGGACCAGTGACATTACTACAGTAAACAGTGCTAAAAATATGCACTGTTACTGTATAAATGACACTGGCAGGGAAGGGGTTAACACTGGGGGGTGATCAAAGGGGTTAATGTGTGCCTTTTGGTGCGCCGTCATATGACGGCATCCCAGAGCGAGAGCCGCACGGATCCACTGTCATTTGATGGTGGGTGGGCCGTAAGTGGTTAAACTGTCCAGTAACTTAAAAATGAACAAAACTAAAAAAAAAAAAATATTTCTATCTTGATTAGAAATAATTTAAAAATGAGTGTTACTGTAGATATAAATGATACATTTTTCTATTATTTGTCCCATGTAAAATCACGTTAAATTATGATTCTGGTGCAAAGTATTGAAAAAATATTTACTAATGAAATTAAGTCTTTATTTTTATTTATTTAATTTTTTTTTTGCTCTTTTTTTTAATATGACATTAAAGAAATTAATAAACAAAATAAATAAAAACAAAAATAAATAATAATAATATGTGATATATATATATATATATATATATATATATATATATATATATATATATATATATATATATATATATATATATATATATATATATGTGTATATATATTTATATTTATATATATATATATATATATATATATATATGTATATGTATATGAATAATAAAATGCAGAAGAAGAGGATGAAGAGGTTAATAAGGGCGGAATAGGGTAAACTAAGGATTATTAGGAGAAAACAGAACACATTTTATTTAAAAAAAATATTTATTTTTTTTTTACTTGTCAGATTACTTTGAGGCTTCATGCATATGGGTGGTTTGGCCTATAAGCGTGAAATCCCCGTGTTCTTGGGTGCCCAGGAGGCACCGGTGCAGCATCCAGCCCCATTGCCAGCAGCCTGTCAAAATCGATGAAAGGCTGAAATACACCTCGGAACTCGCATTTAGGGCCAGGGCTGCTGTTAGAAATAATGGGGCACCCTCCCCCCCCCAAAAAAAAAAATATCAAAGTAATATTTTCACTTGAAAATAGGGGTGGTCTGGTGTGCTAGACAATTGGGTGCCAAAATAACATATGTGATTTAAATAAATCAATATAGTGACAACCAATAAATGAGGTAAATAATCAAATACACCAATTATGAATGTGAAAAAAGAATAAAAAAAAAAAAAAAAACATAATTGGTGTATTTGATTATTTACCTCATTTATTGGTTGTCGCTATATTGATTTATTTAAATCACATATGTTATTTTGGCACCCAATTGTCTAGCTCACCAGACCACCCCTATTTTCAATATTTTTTCCAGATCGGGTATCTGGATCTTTGGCAGCAGCTTCACGTTTTTGGGTTATTATTTGTCAGCGCACCCACATTTACTTTACCAATATTTTCACTTAAAATAAATTTAAATCATTATTAGTAGACACAAACATAATAGGGCAGTGATGGGGAACCTTGGCACCCCAGATGTTTTAAAACTACATTTCCCATGATGCTCAACTACACTGCAGAGTACATGAGCATCATGGGAAATGTAGTTCCAAAACATCTGGGGTGCCAAGGTTCACCATTACTGTGATAGGGGGACCTGTGTGAATTAGCCCTTTTTAAATTGTTTTTTACATTTTTAAAATAATTTTATTTTACAACTTTTTAAAATTATTTATTACAATGTTTAAAAATTATTTTTTTTACAATTTGTTATTTTTTTTTACAGGACGCGGGGAAGGGGGTGGTGTCTGACTAACCGGGGGGCACACGGGGGGGATCATAAACAGGCAGAACAGGGAGAGGTTGCGGGGGAAGCAATTACAGGAACAATGCCCTGTGTCTGTGTCTCTCCCTGCAGCAGCTGAAAGCCGGTGGGAGGGAGAGAAACAGGTTTTCAGCTGCAGCAGAGAGCCACACAGGGCTTCCTTCTGTAATCCCACTTTCTGTCTGGGCCCCCCTATGTGCCGGGGCCCCCTACAGGAGGACTGGTGCCCCCGCCCCCCCTATCAGCAGCCCTGTTTAGGGCCATATGTTTTCAGGGACATACACCCCGAAAAAAGGAATTATGCCATTGGTGCACTAGATGATCAATGTCTGTAGGCTGCAAAGTTTTGGTAAAGTATAAAAGAAAAAGTATATTTAAAACTCACCAAGGCTTACAAATTCTTCAGAGATGGTCAGGCACTCACTGCCTTCTGGGCATTCTTTTTCTTCATGTTTACAGGTCTCGGAATTGGTGGCATCACAAGTATAGCAGATGTTCTTCTGAGCTAGAACTGTAGCAAATGTATAAATGATTAATATTGATATTTTGCATTGTGTATACCTACTGTCACATGGATACATTAGATACATTGTGTATACCTACTGTCACATGGATACATTAGACCTATAGAAAAATGTTCAGCATTCAATCACTTTGAAGTTAAACTTCAGCAAAAAAAAAAATTAAAAAAATGAATAAATAGCCAATTAAAAAAAAAAAAAAAAAGAATAAATAGCCAATTAAAAAAAAAAATGAATAAATAGCCAATTAAAAAAAAAAAGAATAAATAGCCAATTAAAAAAAAAAATTAATAAATAGCCAATTAAAAAAAAAAAAATTCTGGTTTTCCTGCAATATTCACTTTCAGTCAAAAGATTTTACCCGCAGTAATTTTTCTGCTGCTAGATGTCCTCAGTCTGTTTGCCAGCATCACTAAACCCACTTCCTTTGATCCCAGTCATCCTGGACCCCCTTCCCTCTCCATCCTGTGACTGGACAGTGAAAGGGAAAGCAGCACGGTGATGGACTCATCCCTCGGTCAGCCTGCTCTCTTCTCCTATCAGCATGCTTCTTTTCAGCATATAGACTGATTGGCTCTTTATGCTGCTTCTTTCCACACTCCAACCCCTCTAGTCTCGCAGTTACAGTGAAGGTCCCACAATGTAAAATTGGCATTTGGCAAATAAAAAATAAAACTTAAAAAAAAAAATACAGTCCACTGTGGATTACTTTGTAGAGGGTGGTACAAGAAGCCTTAGCAAAAAAAAAAAACTAAATTTTTGCGCATGTATTAAATTTGAAACTAGGTCCTCGATGATTGATTTTAATATATTGATTAGGATTGTTGCTCACTTGTATTTGTTATCATTTCTTTTTATTGTAATGTTTCTTTTTACTAAAAATCTAATAAAAATTTATTTTGGAAAAAAAAATATATATATATTGATTTATAGGCTATTTGAAGGTCTGTAATTCTTTCCCAGACCTGTAATAACGTCAAGTGACTTTTGTGTCTTTATATGTAATTTCTTCCTGATTGAGGAGGACCATAGCTTGTGAGAACTAATGGCAATAACAAAAAGGACCCTGAATACCCTTGTCACAAGCTTGTTTAGTTACCAACATATGAACTCTAAAGTAATAGTTTTAAAATTACCGTATTTATTAATTAAAAAAAAAAAATCTGTATTTGTCCCAAAAAATTATGTGCTCGACTATTCGGCTGATCCACTTACAATGAACCTTCTAAGTCCCTGTCCTGAAACCCTGACTCAGAATTTTTATTTTATTTTATTTATTTTTTTCTGTAATTGTATTTTTATTGGAAAATCAGGGTGACTGATCCCCGTATTCAAAATAATTCCAGAGTTCCCAGATTTCAAAATTATTTATTAATTTATTAATAAAAAAAAAAAAAATCTGTATTTGTCCCAAAAAAATTGTGTGCCTGACTATTCAGCTGATCCAATTACAATGAACCTTCTAAGTCCCTCTCCTGAAACCCTGACCCAGAGTTTTGATTTTATTTTTTATTTTTTTCTGTATTTGTATTTTTACTGGTTTCAATAAAGAACAAAAATTCACATAATGCAATTCACAAAATCCATAAAGCATAAAACATAAAAGCAAAAAAAGAGAAGAAGACTGAAGACTCTGCAGTCAGAACATAAAACATAGTTGCAAGGATCATTGTATTAAGCCTAAGCACATAGTACTGGGTATAAGGGGCCTTTTTCATTTTTCTGCTGGATACATTATTATATAAAAGGGAGCACAGGGATTTCAAATATACCTCAATGATAATAAAAAGGGTCAATCAAAAATTATGGAACCCAAAGAGGCAGAAATCAGGGTGGCTGGTCCCTGTATTCAGAATAATACCAGAGTTCCCAGATTTAAAAATGATTTATTAATTTCTTAATTAAAATAAAAAAAATTAAAAATCTGTATTTGTCCCAAAAAATTGTGTGCTGGGCTATTCGGCTGATCCAATTACAATGAACCTTCTAAGTCCCTGTCCTGAAACCCTGACCCAGAGTTTTGATTTTATTTTATTTTTTTTTTCTTTAATTGTATTTTTATTGGTTTCAATAAAGAACAGAAATTCACATAATGCATAAAGCATAAAACATAAAAACAAAAAAAGAGAAGAACGCTGAAGACTCTGCAGTCAGAACATAAAACATAGTTGCAAGGATCATTGTATTAAGCCTAAGCACACAGTACTGGGTATAAGGGGAATTTTTCATTTTTCTGCTGGATACATTATTATATAAAAGGGAGCACAGGGATTTCAAATATACCTCAATGATAATAAAAAGGGCCAATCAAACGTTAAGGAACCCAAAGAGGCAGAAATCAGGGTGGCTGGTCCCCGTATTCAGAATAACCCCAGAGTTCCCAGATTTCAAAATTATTTATTAATTTCTTAATTAAAAAAAAAATAATAAAAAATTTGTATTTGTCCCAAAAAATTGTGTACTGGGCTATTCAGCTGATCCAATTACAATGAACCTTCTAAGTCCCTGTCCTGAAATCCTGGCCCTGAGTTTTGATTTTTTTTTTTCTGTAATTGTATTTTTATTGGTTTCAATAAAGAACAAAAATTCACAAAATGCAATTAACAAAATCCATAAAGCATAAAACATAAAAACAAAAAAAGAGAAGAAGACTGAAGACTCTGCAGTCAGAACATAAAACATAGTTGCAATGATCATTGTATTAAGCCTAAGCACATAGCACAGGGTATAAGGGGCCTTTTTCATTTTTCTGCTGGATACATTATGATATAAAAGAGAGCAAAGGGATTTCAAATATAAATCAATGGGAAAATTAGGGACCTACAAACAAGGTTAGGTACCTTTCCTGAATCAGCAGAGTGAAAGATTTTAAAGTACAACAACTTGTCTATAAGATGCTTTAAAATGTGGGTTCATCCCAAATTGTAGGTCAGGGGGACATTACAATTTTTCGTTTGTATTGTGTGGTATTTTTTTAATTTTAGGGATTTAAAATATACCTCAATGATAATAAAAAGGGTCAATCAAAAGTTATGGAACCCAAAGAGGCAGAAATCAGGGTTGCTGGTCCCCTTATTCAGAATAATCCCAGAGTTCCCAGATTTTGTTAAATAAAGAAATGACATCATGTACAGTGGCGGTAAGATATTCCATTCTCCCAATTTAAACTACGAGTTGCAATAAACGTATGTTGAGATGGTGGGGCAGTAGAAAGCCAGCACAATGGGATGGCTCTCTAATGGTCCATACACACTATAAGATTTTCTGAAGACTTTTTCCTTTTGACTTAAGCCCCGTACTCAAGTACCGATCGTCGGCCGAATGATCGGCCGTCTTTTGTCCAGGGCTGTCGTGTCTGTTGAAAACTGCAAAAGACTGCACACGACAACAGCCGACTGCAGAAGTGATGTCATGTGATGGTTAACTTTCCTTGTCTTTTTTCTTTTCTGAGCATGCCCAGTCTTGCTAATCGGCTGTCTGTGGGCCGAAATCTGTACTGACTGGCAAACAATCGGCCGTTCTGGTGACGGCCAACAAAAATTTTAATGCCTGCACAACAGATTCTGTTCGGCCGAAATGTCGGCTGTCGGAAGCATCATACTAACAAGCCTACAATCGGCCGATCGGCCGTCGGCCGAATATTTACGGCCGACAATCGGTACGTGTGTACGGGGCTTTACCAAAACCATATAATATGAGGTCAAACCTAAACATTTTCAATTTGTATGCAATCTGGCAGGCTCTTGCACTACATAGAAAAGGTAAATCTGAAGGAAAAAGTCTTCAGAAAATCTTATAGTGTGTATGGCCCTTTAGGGTCCAAGTAGATATACAAAATCAATCATTTAACTGGCTTTAGAGTTCTAATTTAATTGTTATATTCTAGCTGTGGGTCAAAAATATAAAAGGAACTGAACTCAAGTGATGCTAAATATATATATATATATATATATATATATATATATATATATATATATATATATATATATATATATATATATTACTAAAATATATATATATATATATTTTTTAAAGAAAATACTTACTGACTGGTAGCATGCATAATAAAAGAAGGAAGACACTGAAAATAACAGACTTCATTTTTTGTTGGGTTGTCAGTTGCTCGGTGTTGTTGGGCTTTGGATGCTTCTCAAATTGTTGAAGTCCCCCTTCCTAAGTTCCTTTTATATTTATACATTGTTTTATGGCTTTGGGATATTGCTACAGCACATAATGTCAATATGCAACACTCTGTGTATGGGAAAACATTTGCAATTAGACAAATATCTATACAATACACTACACCATAACCTTTACACATTGTGTACCTAGTTCAACAGTAATACCTCCAAATTTAACTAGCAAAATACTTGGCCCAGATTTGTTTAATAAGCCCTAAAGCTGCAAGGATGTTTTTCTGTATGGACAGATAGTCACGTAGCCTGTGTAGACCATATAGACTGGATCCAAGACATATACTAGCACCACAAATGGGGTTCCATCATACAGTGAAGGACGTATGCATCATTCTGTAGACCAAGCCCCTTGTTTGAAAAAGGAGAAACACATTTAAATGAGCAGAAACATGAAAATGAATTCCCTTTCTTAAGCTGGGTACACACTATCCAACTTTTGTGGTTAGATTTCCTTCAGATTTACCTTTTCTATGTAGTGCAAGGGCCTGCCAGATTGCATACAAATTGAAAGTGTTTAGGTTTGACCTCATATTATATGGTTTTGGTAAATCTAAAGGAAAAAGTCTTCAGAAAATCTTATAGTGTGTATGGCCCATAAGATTAAGCATTGTGTTGGTCATACTATACCAAGTTCCTCATATGGCCTGTGAAAATATGGCTTTTAAATGCTGGTTTAACCACTTAAGCCCTGGAGGATTTGGCTGCTCAAAGACCAGGGCCTACTTTGCGATTCAGCACTGAGTGACTTTAACGGAGAATTGCGCGGTCGTGTGACGCTGTACCCAAATGAAATTTGCATCCTTTTTTTCCCACAAACAGAGCTTTCTTTTGGTGGTATTTAATCACCTGTGCGATTTTTACTTTTTGCGCTATAAACAAAAAAGTGCGGCAATTTCGAAAAAAAAACAATATTTTTCAAATTTTTTTTAGATGAAATTCCCCCCCCCCCCCCCCAAAAATGTAAAAATCAAAATTTTTTAACATTTTAGGCCAATTTGTTTTCTGCTACATATTTTTGGTGAAAAAAATCGCAATAAGCGTATTTTGATTGGCTTGCGCAAAAGTTATTGCGTTTACTAACTAAGGGAAAGATTTATGTACCGTAATTTTTATTGTTTTTTTTTAACTAGTAATGGCGGTGATCTGCGTTTTTTTTTTGCGGGACTGCGACTTTTTGGCGGACAGATCGGAACCTTGACTGACATTTTTGACACTTTTGGGGTTACCAGTGACATTACTACAGTAATCAGTGCTATAAATATGCACTGTTACTGTAATAATGACACTGGCAGGGAAGGGGTTAACTTTATTAGACATCCAGGGGTTAAGTGTGTCCCTAGGGGCGTGCTTCTAACTGTCAAGGGGCGTGGCTTTTGATGTAACCATAGAGACATATGATCCTACATAGCAGAATCGTATGATCTCTGCAGTTACACCAGGGAGAATGACAGGCGGCTTTGTTTACATTAGCCGCCTGCCTTTCTCCCTCTCCAGCGGGAGATCGCGAGTGACCGGCGGACATCGGAGCCACCGGTCACTCGCGCTGGTATGGCCGTGAACGAGCGGGGGTGGGAGCGCGCTTCCGACGGCGCGCTCGACCCCTATTGGCTCGTGGGCGAGTGACGTACCGATACGTCACTTTGCCCGGGGGGGGGGGGGCTGACCGCTGCAGTATATGTACTTGCGGCAGTCAGCAAGTGGTTAAGATAAAAAAATAAAAAAAAAGATGAAAGAAGGATCACTACATAATAAAAAATGCCTTTTGAATCCCCACAGTGAATCAATTCTTATGCACTTGGTCCTTTTTTGATTTGGGACCAGTGTTGCCAACTGCCTGTATTTTTACAGGCAGCCCATAAAAACAAGTCACTTTTCTCCCTGCCCGTAAATGCCCATAATAGGAGAAAAGTGCCAGTAAAAAAAAGCTGTGACCGGATCTGCTTGGAACATGCACAGTTCTGGAGCTGCCCCAGATGATCCGATCCTGTATTTGGCTGGCACCAGCGGGTGGAGCTGCTGGGGCTCAGGGGGCGAAGCTGACGGAGGTTATGCGGCACGTTACTGGCGAGGCAAGATGAGTGATGTCATGGCGCATCCCACCAGGCCCGCCAGCCTTTAAAAAAACCAGGAGCTGAGTAGCCAAAATGGACGAGCCCTCAAGGTGGTCTGGTGGAGTGTCCAGGCCATCCAAATTCCACAGGGAGTCAGGGACAGAGTCATGCACCAGCACAGCTGCCCAGGCAAATGGATCAACACAGGGCAGGCACACAAGCAAGGCAAGCCTGCGTTCTCAGACTTCCGTACCTTAAGACAGGGGTCTTCAAACTATGGCCCTCCAGTTGTTCAGGAACTACAATTCCCATCATGTCTAGTCATGTCTGTGAATGTCAGAGTTTTACAATGCCTCATGGGATGTGTAGTTCCGCAACAGCTGGAGGGCCGTCGTTTGAGGATCCCTGCCTTAAGATATCAGATTATATATTTTTTTTAAATTTCTTTTTATTGCAAAATTTTTGTACAAAACAAAGCCTGTGGGGCATACCCCGGCTTAAACAAACATAACCACTAACATCTAACTCTACAAAACTACACAAAAGTGGTTGGAGGTCAAAACAGTAAACCTCCCATAATACTTCCCACCTATGTACATGCAGTCTTGCTTGCAATCACCTTTGTGGATAGAAGGGTGGCATGATGGAGTTATGGAGGGATGGATGGAGAAAGTGATGAAGGGATGAAGTAATAAATAGAGGAGGTGATGGAGGAATGGAGTTATGGATAGAATGGATGAAGGAATGATGGAGCAACAAAGGACAAAAGGAGGCAGGAGGTGATGGAGACTGAAGGTGATGGAGACAGGAGGTGATATAGACTAGAGGGATGGAGACAGGAGGTGATAGAGACTAGAGGGATGGAGGCAGGAGGTGATAGAGACTAGAGGGATGGAGGCAGGAGGTGATAGAGACTAGAGGGATGGAGGCAGGAGGTGATAGAGACTAGAGGGATGGAGATAGGAGGTGATAGAGACTAGAGGGATGGAGGCAGGAGGTGATAGAGGGATAGAGACAAGGGGTTATGGAGACAGGAGGGGATGGAGGGATGGAGGCAGGAGGTGATGGAGGCAAGGGGTGATGGAAAGCTGGAGACTAGACGTGATGGAGAGATGGAGGCAGATGGATACAACTAGGGGGCTTACACCGCATTTTTTGATAGGCACTTTTCTCATAAACTAAAAACAATGTCAACTAAGGATGGAAAATAGCTTTGATTGAAAGCTTTCCGAATTGTTACAAATTTGACAAATATCTGACCAGCATTATAGTGGCCACACACAAAGCTATTCAATTCAATTCAATTTATTTTAATTCAATTTCTACCACTTTTGGCTATTCATAATTTATCTCTGCCTTCTTTCCTTTTGCCAGTGAGAAGTCAACACTTGTATACATACACACAACCTCGGGAAAACCAAACATTTTCTGCATGTACTTATTAGCATAAGGAGGCAACTCACCAGGCTGTTGATGCCCCAAGACATTGTATATTTACAAGAACACAGCAGGAAAAATCCACAATCTCCCTCCTGACCTTTGGCCGTAGTCTGCTTTGAATAAATATGAACTATATCTTTTTTTAAAGCTACTTGATTTAAGTGTCCCCTCACTGAGCTATGTGTAGTGGCAGGGCCGCTGATAGGGGGGGATCACCAGCCCTCTTGTAGGGGGCCCCGAGCGCACAGGGGGGCCCACACAGAGAGGGGGATTAGTGATGGACAACAAATACCGAAATCTTCCTCCAGCACCTGAATCTGATCTGTCCCTCTCCCTGCTATCAGCTTTTATCTGTTGAGAAAGAGACAGTTGTCCCTCACTAATCCCCCTCCCTTGTGTGGGCCCCCTCCCAGCACTGGCTCTAATGTTATCTCTGCTCAGGAGTTTATTTGTAAATTGTAACTTTGTTTCTCTCTCTCTGTTTCTCTGATCACTGAGCTCCAACTGCCCAGCCTGTATATTTTTTCTCATCTCATCTTCTATTTTATTTAACATAGTTTTTTTTTTTAGATTTAGCAGGAATTATGCGAGTTATGTTATATTTTGTCTGATAATAGTGATTTTGTTGTAATTTTAGCTAAATATATCTTTAATATTTTCTTGGGGGGGGGGGGGGCCTGCCAGGTAGTCTGTACGGGGCCCCACGATTTCTAACAGCAGACCTGTGTAGTGGTGTGATTTGTAATTAGACTGCTGCTGTGGTAAAAGCTGTGGTTTTCTTTAAAAATAAAATATGTGAACCCATTGCTGTCTAAAACCAATTCTATGCAAAATGATTTATTCTCACTCACTATGCAAATTGTATAAAAAACATCTGTGTACATAAATTGAAAAATAGCTAAATATTAAAAAGTATTCATAAAGTGCCACATATAAATTTGGTGCCAACCAATAAGTCCTTTAACCACTTAAGGACCGCTCCACGCAAAAAATACTACAGCAGGATGGCCCTCCTGCACAAAATCATATACCTGTACGTGATTTAGTGCGCAGAGTCTAGGGCGCACACGTGCGCTGCCGACAATCCGCTCCCATTGGGATTGGACACAGCGGGAGCCATTTAGCGGGTCCAGTGGACGCAATGTTTGCCAGGACCCGCCGATCATTTACAGGAGAGGCAGAATGGCGGTTTGCCTATGTGAACAAGGCAGACCGCCATTCTGTCAGAGAGAGGAAGGTGGAAATCTTGTGTTTCTGCCAAGCAGAAACACGGATCTCTGTCTTCCTCCAGTTAAGCTATTCCACACAGTTAGAAAGCACTCCCTAGGAGCACACTTAACCCTTTGATTGCCCCTGATATTAACCCCTCCCCTGTCAATGTCATTAGTACAGTGACGGTGAATTTTTTTTTAGCACTGATCACTGTATTAGTGTCACTGGTCCCCAAAAAAAGTGTCAAAAGTGTTTGTTAGGTGTCCAATTGGTCAGCCAAAATGTTGCAGTCCCGCTAAAACTCACTGATTGCCACCATTACTAGTAAAAAAAAATACAAACCTGATTCCAAAAAAGTTGGGACACTGTACAAATTGTGAGTAAAAAAGGAATGGACTCACAAATCTCATAAACTTATATTTTAGTGACAACAATATAATATAAATAACATATCAAATGTTGAAAGTGAGACATTTTGAAATGTCATGCCAAATATTGCCACATTTTGGATTTCATGAGAGCTACACATTCCAAAAAAGTTGGGACAGGTAGCAATAAGAGGCCGAAAAAGTTAAATGTACATATAAGGAACAGCTGTAGGAACAATTTGCAACTTATTAGGTCAATTGGCAACATGATTGGGTATAAAAAGGAGTTTCTCAGAGAAAAATTGCAGAGTTTGAAGTTATCATCATCTACAGTGCATAATATCATCCAAAGATTCAGAGAATCTGGAACAATCTCTGTGTGTAAGGGTCAAGGCCGGAAAACCATACTGGATGCCCGTGATCTTCGGGCCCTTAGACGGCACTGCATCACATACAGGAATGCTACTGTAATGGAAATCACAACATGGGCTCAGGAATACTTCCAGAAAACATTGTCGGTGAACACAATCCACGGTGCCATTCCCCGTTGCCGGCTAAAACTCTATAGGCCAAAAAAGAAGCCATATCTAAACATGATCCAGAAGCGCAGACGTTTTCTCTGGGCCAAGGCTAATTTAAAATGGACTGTGCCAAAGTGGAAAACTGTTCTGTGGTCAGACAAATCAAAATTTGAAGTTCTTTTTGGAAAACTGGGACACCATGTCATCCGGACTAAAGAGGACAAGGACAACTCAAGTTGTTCTCAGCGCTCAGTTCAGAAGCCTGCATCTCTGATGGTATGGGGTTGCATGAGTGTGTGCAGCATGGGCAGCTTACACATCTGGAAAGGCACCATCAATGCTGAAAGGTATATCCAAGTTCTAGAACAACATATGCTCCCATCCAGACAGATCAGAGAAGGACCAAGTACATGAAACATAAATCACTACTACCATGCAATTTACAGGAGTCTCCTAACTTCCAAAGCCAGTGGGCTGAGAGTGTCCAACCATGAGGCCCATCCTTTTTTATTAAGCATTTTTAAATATGTAATGGTACTTTTTCCTTTTATCTTGGTTGCTATTGTTATCTTAAAGCCAGCATCTTAAAGCCATACTCTAAAAAGCCATATAAGGAATTTGGTATAATACGACTAACACAATGCTTTAAATATTCCATGAGTTTTTAATCTAAGAACAGTATGAACTCAAGTGTTTGTGTTTAATTTAGATGTGTTTCTCCTTTTTTGCAAACAAAGGACACAGTCTACCGAATAGTGCATACATCTTTCACTGTATGATGGAACTCCCTTTATAGGTAGGGGTTCATTTATTGCCCCTTTAAGAAGAGTTCTTCCTAGTCCTCCTAGGAAGCGATGTGGCTTTATTTCCTTTCTGGCAGGATCCTATAAAAGGATTTTTTTTAGCTTAGCTTGGGAAGCAGGCTGATGGGAATGGAGATGCACTGAGAGTCTAAAACAATTTGTTCTACCCCTGGTAGGACACCCCTAATACCAGGAGATGACAGAGGTACATTGATGACTTAAAGAGGATTTCTTGTTTGTTACTGGATGGAGAATATTTAATACTAAAGACTGTTTCCTATGTGATACTTTGAACATTTTGATAAAATGGAGTTGTACCTAGCCTCTGGCTGAAGTATGGTCATTTAAGTAGATGCATGCTATCTATGAAGTGTGAATTGGGAACGCTCATAGTCAGGCCACAGAATTAAACAGGAGCATCACAGGTAGGATACACACAGTAAGATATATAATCCTGAGGGGAATTATAGAAGTGAAAGTCTGGTTGGGTTATTAGTGGTGGTGGATAGCGGAGTCACCCTATTGTCAGTAAGGAGCAGACCACCTCCATGTAGCATGCGGCAAGTGACCTAGGCCCCCATGTCACATGGGCCTCAGGTGTTCAGCAGATGATCTGAGCCCTATCCTGTAACCAAGGAGGAGATGCAGGGCCCTGTGCAAAGAGTGTCCCCAGCAGTTGTTAAGTTGTTGCTACGATGACCAGGAAAATGGTAAGTGAAGGGTTTATAACTCAGAAATCATGACACATTGCAAAAAAATGTGTTGTGTGTGGGCTTTGGACTGTATATAGGCAAAGCAGGAAGACCCTAGTCAGTCATGTGTAATAGCAAGCCCCTTGGTGGAGTATGTGGGTGATTCACGTCATGGTTGTCCCTGATTTCACATTTGTGGCACTAGAATATGTTGCACAGGCTACGAGGTTATTTGTTCTTACAGAAAAAAACACCCTTACACCTTTAGGGCTTATCAAATAAATCTGAATAATTATATTTTAACTAAATATTTGTTATCTAAATCTAGGAGTATCACTGTTGAACTAGCTACGAATTTATAGTCAACATAACCTTCACATTGTATGTATTGCACAGGGTTAATTGCAAATGTTTATGCATACACATAGAATATTTAACTATGAAATGACGTACTGTTATGTAACAATATCCTGAAACCATAGAACATCATATAAATACCAGAGGCCGAGGAGGACTTCAACAATTGGAGAAACACCCAAAGCTCAACACCACCGAGCAATTCAAACCCAACGAAAAATGAAGTCAGTTATTTTCAGCGTCTTTCTTCTTTCTTTATTTCTGCTCCCAGTCAGTAAGTATTCTCTCCTAAAATCATATATTTTTAACTTTTTATATATTTATTATTACCTATTAAACAGTTTTTTTTAAACAATATCATATTTTCAAAACTATCACTTTATAAATTCATATGTTAACTAAACAAGTCTATGACACTATGATTGCCTTTTGTTATTGCTATTGGTGCTGAACAGCTATTCCATAACCTGTAGCCAACAGTTATTTTTTGCTATATCTTCAGTGTTATTGAACCCTTCTCCAGTGCATACATTTCTTCTGCATGTAAGTGGGTAGAGAGGCTGAGGTTGGGGTTGCTTAGTGTTTTAGAAATGTTTATGTGGCTAAAAAAGTTAACAAAGATACTAATAAATAGCCAATAAAAGGATACATAAAAAAACCCAGCTTTTTCAATAATTACCTCCAATCCAGAGATTATGTCATCAGTCTGATGGCCAGCATCATCAACTTACTTATTTTACTTGCAATAATTTTTATTGTGTTTACATAAGAACAAACAATTAAATAAGGAGAAGAACAATAATATAGTCCATGTAACTGAATGACAAGCAGCATAAGGTTTGAGGTACGCATACATCAGCTAACAGTCACACAGTAGAAATGAAGCATCCGTAATGAAATACAGTTTGATTGTAGTAGCGATGCCCATCCTATCCAGGCACCCCATCTGGGAGCAAACTGTGCCACGGGGAGGATGACAGTATAGCCAGCATCTAATTAGCATGCATCAAAATGTTATTAATGCATAGAGGTACATCAATGGGGGTTTAGAAAGTAGAACAAGATAAATAGGACAGAAGGGGTGAAAGGTGGGTAAAAGGAACCTCCACAATAGTAGGAGGCAAAGGGAGAAGAACGACAAGAAGGTCACGTCAGAGGTTCCCATCAGCAGGTGTCAAGTGGCCCGGGTAAAGGGGAATGTTAGAATATATTGCTCACGGCTCCCAAACTGCTGCAAAAATGTGTTCCCTGTCAAGCAAAAACGTACTTATTTTAAACCCAGGTCATTCCGGATGCATCCCCAACTAGTGTTTGGGTGGTAAAAAAAAAAGCAACCCAACAATGGGACCATCTCTCTATTACCATGTTTATTTCTGTTAGCATTCTTCTTGTAAGTTAATTAGCTATAAAATAATAAGCTGCGCAAAAAAAAATTATAAAGTGAAATTTGAGAAATAAATATCATAAATAACCAGTGAGCATGGACATATAATATTTGAGTGTACATATAAATGTGACTGAATGTCCGTATCATCAATGATAATAAATGTGACCGATGAAAAAAGTTCCAAAAAGTGAAATGGTGATTCAAAGTGTAATATTTGAATATGGATATAGACACGTGCTGTGTCGTTCTCCACCACTTGTGCACCAATCCACCACCACCACATGCAAGTCTGGTTACCAGATAGCACAGGTAATGGAGCCAAACAGCCACTAAGGTGGTAAGGATAAGCTGATGATCACAGGGCTCAGCAGGACTTCCAACCAGATGTACCAAGGGAAACTCACAGGAGAGCACCTAATGCCAGATGGGGGGGGGGGGGGGGCAGTATATTCCACCAGTAAGTCTGCACTCATCCCACACTCACAAATCCAGGGGTCTCCAAACAGCCACCATATGTATGTAAAAAAAATGTCCAATTGGGGCCCAATTAGCCATTTTCCCTCCCCGGTGTCATGTGACTCGTTAGTGTTACAAGGTCTCAGGTGTGAATGGGGAGCAGATGTGTTAAATATGAAAAAACAATAGGGGCTCCATAGTATATAACAGTTATGATATGTATTAAAAGTTAAAGTAATCCACTTACATAATGCAGATTAGTAAGCGCTAAAAGGAATAAGATTGTCGGCTTAAGGCTCTGCCCGTCCTTCCGGGTAGCGCTGGTGATGCCAGCTCACCGTGAACCAACGCGTTTCGTCACATACATATATGACGTCTTCCTGGGGAAGTTTGTTGTATTTTTGGTCACTAGCGCAGTTATATATGCTTGTACTAAGTTAATTAGCTAATTGGTTTATGCTGTGTCTCCCTCCCTAATATCATATCATAAATGGAACTTACACTGCTTCATCAAAATGTAATATAATGCATTTTATGATGTGATAATGATTACAGGGCTAATTTAAAGGAGACGTACAAAGCTTGTTTGGCTGTACATCTCCTATGGATCACAGGAGTACAGTTTGTTCTGCACTCCTGTGACCTGTTTTCAGCCGAGAGTGGCCTGAAGTCAACTCTCTGCTGACATCACAGAAGTCGATCACAGAGTTGGGATCCACCAGGTGCCTGGACTGACACCCAGCTCAGCCTCTCAGCAAACAGTGAGAGCCTAAGCCGGCCACTCCCCGCCCTTCCCCATCCCAGGGCTCCAATGAGCGAGGAGGGGGCAGAGCAGAGAGCTGCTAACTGACATTCAGCAGCTCTCTGCTCGGGGAGCTGTCAGAACCGAGTGATCGATGGTGTTCGATTGCTCGGTTCTCAGTGTAAAGGCGTCGGGGGACAGATGCAGCATTGGACCGATGCTGCATCTACCTAGGTAAGTATAAATGGGGGGGGGGGGGGGTGTGCCATACTTCTCTTTTAACTTGTGTCTTTTATATCTCCATGAAGTTCAGATTTGTACTATCTTGTAAACTCTAAGAAAGTTTCTGGATTTCTAACTATATGTATGCCAAATTAATCCCCATTAATAATGGAAACACTTACACTTTAGTATATCATGAACCCCAATCCTCTATAGCAAAGCAGAGTTTGAAGGTGCTCCTAAAAAGTAATGAAGTACAAAGTTATTGAAACAGGGGGAATACAGAACCCTCATATCATTTTTATTCAAACACAATTGTTAAAAATAAGCAACTACAAAATCTGCATAGATGGTTAAAACATGCAGAGGTCATTCCTTTTTAACAATCATATATGATTCAGCTCAACTGTTAGAGAATACATTTTGCTTGATATATTTTGTCCTCCATTAATACAAATTAGTATTCCTCTATGCATTTCACAGCGCTTATCACCTGCTTCCTCAGGAGGATAAGAAAATAAACCAACCACTTGTTCTGCAATAGCCAGATGCATTATAAAGTATGTTCCTTTTAAAAAGTCAGGACACTATACATACAGTAAATAAAGCCACATTATGGTATACATATACTGTATATATATATATATATATATATATATATATATATATATATATATATATATATATATATATATATATATATATATATATATATATATATGTACTATATATATATTTATATTTATATATATATATATATATATATATATATATATATATATATATATGTACTCAATATGAAATGACATTATTACCCCTTAATACATATGCTTCAGTTCTAGCTAATAAGAAAGTGTGCTATGCCTGCCATGGTCTTAATTCCGAAACCTGTAAACATGAAGAAAAGGAATGTGAAGAAGACAGTGATTGCATGACCATCTCTGAAGCATTTGGAAGCCTTGGTAAGTTTGAAATATTTATTCTCCCTCATTTAAACTTTGCAACCTACCCACACTGACCATATCCTTCACCAATGGCTGTTTGCAGCTCATACAGTTAATTTCCCTGGAGATGGAGAGTAGCTACAGTAGGCTCCAGCAGCAAAAAATTGTAGCATGCTGCAAACCTAGACTTGCCTGAGTCCTAAACAGACACCCTTGACTTATCCCTTGGGTGACATCACTGCCCTAATGAGGAAGTGCTATATTGTATACTATAACAAACATACAAGCAGCGCTGTTTTAAAATGAAATAAAATAAAGTCCAATATAAATGAAAGTAATCCAAAAGCCTGTAAGCTGGAACTTTCACTCAGGTGTTGAATAGACATGCAATGGTGAGCTTGAGCCTCCACCTCCACCACACACTGACTCTTACTGCCAAGCATGGACCACTGTAGCCACTATGGTCAAATAGCACAGTGAGTGATTTGAAGGATCACTCCACCATGCACCTCCGGGTCAGTATGGAACCTCAGCCGTGACCACGGAAAATCTCATGTATTGAAGAAGACCATTCCGCCTTTAAACCCTAATATAGTATGAAACTTCCTCTGTGACCATAATAAGCCTGCGATGGCAAAGGAACTGGATCCTCCTCGCTCACTCCTGCAAGTCTGCTGCGCTTTCTGTCATTCTCCCTCCTAGACTCGGCTTCCTCCTCCAAACGCTGTCTCTGCTGACATCCGCTGCCCCATAGAGATGCATGGGGCATCCGTTCAGATCCGCCTAAAAAACTGACAGGCGGATCTGAATGGTCCGCATGTGTGAAAGGGGTCTGACTCTTCAGTAGCCTGACACTCCCCCTGGACGCAACTCCAGTCAGCAATGCCCTGGCTCCTTGTGCAGCACTGTTGATTGGAGCTGTGTTAGAGCAGCAATCCAACTCTTCTAATGCACTTAAAATGTTACTAAATCTGCATCAGTAAAATCAGTCTGTATATGCAGAAAAGTATGCTTGATATACTCACTGTGGAACCTAAGGAGTTAATCATCCGCATTGTGTAAAAAGGCTGTTTGATTCTGCATGCACAGATCCTCCTCTTCTTGCATTATCCCCATAACATGTCTACATAAGACAGAGTTACTGGAGTCAGACTGCACAAGCTCAGTTTGGTGTGTATTGCTAGAGAGTTTTTTTTTTTTCTTGGAAGAGTGCAGGTGATCAACACAAGGCCAATCAGCACTGTCCAGACAGAGGGTCAGGGGTCCTGCATCCTGATAGGACAGTGCAGTATGAAAACTCCTCCTACACGCTTTTTCCAGACACTGATAGAAGTCACAAGGCTGCTCTATACTGCTGATGAGAAAAGGTATTTAGCAGTTTATATTTACTAAAATAAATTTGTGGGAACAAACCACCCCTCCTGCTCCAACAGGAGAAACAGGGGTAAAGTTAGAGGAATTTAGAGGTGCCAGGCATAAATGAAGATATAGACAATGTTAAAAATGAATACATTTTATTGGTATCAAAAACCTAAAAGCAGTATAACGTCTTGAACATAGAGTACATCACAAAATTATATATCTCACTGAACAGAGATATTAAAGAGGAAGTAAACTCCCCCCCAAAAAAATGGAAAAAAAAAACCCTGTAAGACAAAGGCATAATGAGCTAGTATGCATCGCATACAACTCATTATGAAATACTAACCTTAAAACGAAGCCCCCGCAGTGCCGCCTGCTCAGCTACAGGACGGCTGACATGTCCTGCTTCCTGGTTCACGTCCTCCGGCCATCTGATTGGCCAGAGGCGCGATTACATCACGAGCCGCCGTTCATGGCACTGGGCTCTGAAGAAACGGCACGGGTGGCCGTTCCTTCAGAGTGCATGCGCCGATGACGTCTTCGGCTTCATGCACTGTAAATATCTCCTAAACAGTGCATGTTTAGGAGATATTTATAGCACCTATAGGCAAGTCCTAATATAGGCTTACCTATAGGTAAAAGTCTTTAAAGTGGGTTTACAACCACTTTAACACCAAATGTGGGTTTATCTGAAGCTGTATCTATGCGTTTCGTTCAAGTGTGGGGGCTTCTTCAGGATCCGAAACAGATAGATAAACACCACTAAAGATACAAAATATAATTAAAGACAGATCATATTAGTCGACAATTACATTTATATGTCCATATGTATACAACATATGGACATATGTTTTTGGCCAATTTGTTTTCTGCTACATATGTTTGGTAAAAAAAATCGCAATAAGCGTATTTTGATTGGTTTGCGCAAAAGTTATTGCGTTTACTAACTACGGGAAAGAATTCTGTCATTTTTGGTGTTTTTTTTTTAACGAGTAATGGCGGCAATCTTCGATTTTTTTTGCGGGACTGCGACATTGCGGCGGACAGATCGGACCCCTGACTGACATTTTTGACACTTTTGGGGGTACCAGGGACATTACTGCAGTAATCAGTGCTATAAATATGCACTGTTACTGTAAAAATGACACTGACAGGGAAGGGGTTAATTTTATTGGAGAGGGAGGGGTTAATGTATGCCTGGTGCTTACTGACGTGTGTGGGGGGAGGTGATCGAGGGTTCAGCTATGCTGAACCCTGCAATCTGACCCTGCCTGTCACTTAGGAGATCACACAAGCGGGCGGATCTCCACACTCGATTCCCCGATGATCGCTGAAGAGCAGCGGTGATCGCCGCTGCTCCTCCCCTGGCCTGACTCCCGCTGTGACTGAATACAGCGGGAACGAGCCTCCGGCGGCGCGCGCGCGCCGCCTAGAAGGGGAAGTGTCTGCCGACGTAGTACTACGTCGTCAGACCTACAAGAGCCACTTTGCCGCAGTACAGCTCTAGTGAGCAGACGGTAAGTGGTTAACACTATACAGATGTCAATCAAAAATATAATAGCATATAAGAATACTAAAAAATCAATATTCAGGATAATCAACACACAAGAAAAAAAAAAACACACACCAGACCAAAGGAGCGATGAGGGGAATCCAACCGGATATCATAGCCTGGGAGAGCAGAGCACATGGGACCAGCAATAAGTCAACCTATTATGTAAAAACTCAAAGTAAACTTATCAAAATCCAATACCTTCAGTCTTTAGTGAGATCATTTTGCCTGGATAGTGGGAAATCCGTAGAAAAAGAAAAAAACTTTCAAAAACAGTGCAAGAAAATCAGTCTCCGATCACAAACAGATTGCTGTGTGGTCTGGAAAGAATAGAATAAAAACATCCACATGAACGTGTCATGTATAAAGAGTAGATAATGATATATGCAGGTGAAAGAGAATGTGTCAAGTGCATAGAATATATATACTTACTTCCCAAAAAGAAGGGAGGTATGAAAAGCTGAGAAATCACAGAGAATACTAAAATAATTGCATTTCTATACTCTGTGTACTGTGGGAGACCAGATATAGTGAATGCAGAGTCTTGGGTTTAGTAACACTTTAACAAATAAAAAAGTAAACACAAAAAAAATGCTTTTTGCTTACCATATATGCAACTTGAATGCATTACAGTAATACATTAAGAGGGTTTAATTGGCTTTAAAATCCCCACATTTTTAAAGTGGTTGTAAACCCACTTTAAAGACTTTTAACTATAGGTAAGCCTATATTAAGGCTTACCTCTATAGCATACTTGCCAACTGTCCCATTTTTACAGGGACAATCCCGGGAAATAGGAGCCTGTCCTGGGTAATTTACATTGTCCCGTCAATCGGGCTGCCCATAAATGGCCATTACAGGCAGCTGGTGCCCGTAAAAAAAATGGTTGCAGGCCGACATCGTAACTGTGCATGTGCCTTTCCGGGTTCGGGAAAGCTCGTACAAGCTCGGCCAGGCAAGCGCATGCGCAGTTATGTAATGGGGCCGCCTGGCGCCATTAAAACCTAATTATACCATATAGTATAATTAGGTTTTATCGTACTTATTTACACTTTAATTATATTTAGATATTACATTTTTTTGTATGGTCACACCTGACACTTTAGAATTGCAGGGAATTGTGATGAGAATTTTAAACTTTAGGCAGAAGTAGTGCAGCTGAATGGGAGAATTATTCCAACTCTGCTACTTTGGCCTTAAGTTTGAAATTCACTTTTCAATTGCCTGTAATTCTCTCTTTATTGAGTAGACCTTATAATCTGATGATAAGTAGGTGGAGATTAACTATGCAGAGTGGGCAGAGCTTCAGGGAAGTGGGTGTGGTAAGTAATTGATACCAAGTGTCCCTGGAAAATGTTTTCAAATGTAGGCAACTATGCTATAGGTGCTATAAATATCTCCTAAACTTGCAACGTTTAGGAGATATTTACGTGGCATGCAGCCGGTGATGTCATCGGTGCATGCGCTCTGCAGGAACGGCCACCCGTGCCGTTCCTTCAGAGCCCCGTGCCGTGAACGGCGGATCCTGCGCGCATGAGCGTGAGTGATGTAATCGCGCCTCCGGCCAATCAGATGGCCGGAGGACGCGGACCAGGAAGCAGGACAGCCGGACATGTCGGCTGTCCTGTTGCTGAGCAGCGGCACTACGGGGGATTCGTTTTAAGGTAAATATTTCATAATGAGCTGATGCACTGACAATGCATTGCCTTTGTCTTACAGGGTTTTTTTTTTTCATTTTATTTGGGGGGAGTTTATTTCCTCTTTAAGGCTTTGTTTTTTTTATATATATATATATATATATATATATATATATATATATATATATATATATATATATATACTCAATCTTTCTTTTTTCTTTTTTTTTTTGGGCAGGTAAAGAATCTCACTCCATTTATAAACGATGTGCACTGAACTTGCCTTGCAACAAAACTTACCACGTATCTGCAGGTCAGGATGTTTATTTACATCTTAACGTGGAATGTTGTAGTGGAAATCAGTGCAACTCTGGAAGCTATAACAGTAAGTATGGCGTATGTGCACTTTTTTTTTTTTTTTCTTGTCTGTGTTTCTTCTGCATTATGGTGGATAACATAAAACTAGAATTACATTACGGTTTTTTTTAACCACTTCTGGACCGGAAGGATTTGCCCCCTTAATGACCAGGCCATTTTTTGCGATTCGGCACTGCGTTACTTTAACGGACAATTGCATGGCCGCGCGGCGCTGTACCCAAATAAAGTTGATATTTTTTTTTCCCCACAAATAGAGTTTTCTTTTGGTGGTATTTGATCACCTGTGCGGTTTTTATTTTTTGTGCTATAAACAAAAAAAGAGCGACAATTCTGAAAAAAAAAAAACAAAACAAAACAATATTTTTAACTTTCTGCTACATAACATTCCAAAAAAAAAAAAACTATAATTTTAACTTTCTGCTATATAACATTCCGAAAAAAAAAATCAAAATTGTTTAACATATTAGGCCAATTTGTTTTCTGCTACATATTTTTTGTAAAAAAAAAAAAAAAAAACGAAATAAGCGTATTTTGATTGGTTTGCGCAAAAGTTATCGCGTCTACAAACTACGGGAAAGGTTTATGTCATTTTTATTGTTTTTTTTTTACTAGTAATGGCGGCGATTTGCGATTTTTACAGGGACTGCGACATTGTGGCGGACAGATCGGACCCCGAACTGACATTTTTGACACTTTTGGGGGACCAGCGACATTACTACAGTAATCAGTGCTATATATATGCACTGTTACTGTAATAATGACACTGGCAGGGAAGGGGTTAACACTATGGGTGATCAAGGGGTTAAATGTGAGCCTAGGGGAGTGATTCTAACTGTGGGGGGGGGGGTGGCTTGTGAAATGACCATAGAGACCTGTGATCCTATATTATAGGATCACGGGAGCTCTGTGGTCATTCCAGGGAGAAGAATGGTCAGCTGTGTTTACAACAGCCGACCATTCTCTCTCAGCGGGGAACGATCGCGGGTGTCAGGTGCCAATCGGAGCTGCCGGCCCCGTGCATCGGAGCCCCCGTTGCCAAGTGGGGGCGGGAGCGCGGTGGCGCGCACTCGCCACCTAGCTGCAGGCGTGCGACCGACCTAGTCCTACGTCGGTTCGAGCAGGAGGGCCGCCCTGCCGGAGTATATATGCGGTGGGCGGTTCAGAACCGGTCTATATATATATATATATATATATATATATATATATATATATATATATACTTTATTTTTTTTTCTGACACTATGTTCACCATATCTGTTTAAAAAGACATATTATTCCTCTTATTTAGTGCCAATCATTGATCAGACTGAACCGAAAGGCAGACTATGTCCAACTTGCTATGCGTTTAACACCCAGAACGGCTGTAATGCAACAAAATCGTCCGTTTGTTTAGGAGAAGATGATGAGTGTGTACGTTTCCGAGGAACTCTTAAACCACCTGGTAAGTGTTTGTTAAATGTTATTTTTTAAAAGCGTTTGCTAATTTTAAAGTATTTATTTATTACGGTAATACATGGTATATTATGTATTTATATAGTTCCAACAACGTATGCAGTGCTTTACATATATTGTACATTTACATCATTCCCTGCTTGCAATCCACTATCCTTAACATGCATGCATACAAATACAAGGCTAACACACAAGCAATGGGAGATCATGCAAAGCCCGTGTGTAGATAGGGTAACAACTGGAACTTAAACCAATGCCCCCAATGCTGGCAAGGCAGGAGTGCTAACCACTAAGCCACTGTGCTGTCAGGAGTGCTAACCACTAAGCCACTGTGCTGTCCCACGAGCTCAATAAAAAAAAATACACAACCTAACAATTCTTCAAAACTGGTAATTTTGTTTGTTATGTAAGAAAAGTGCTGTGCTATTATACAATAACATAGTTAACCACTTGCCTACCGGGCACTTTCACCCCCTTCCTATCCAGGCCAATTTTCAGCTTTCAGTGCTCTCACGCTTTGAATGAAAATTGCGCGGTCATGCTACACTGTACCCATATGAAATTTTTATCATTTTTTTCACACAAATAGAGCTTTCTTTTGGTGGTATTTAATCATCTCTGGGTTTTTTATTTCTTACAAAAAAAAAAAGACAGAAAATTTTGAAAAAAAAAAAGTTTTTCTTATTTTCTGTGAGTAAATTTTGAAAATAAATACATTTTTCTCCTTCACTGATGTGCGCTGATGAGGCGGCACTGATGGGCACTGATAGGCTGCACTGATGGGCACTGATGAGGTGGCACTTATGGGCACTGATGAGGTGGCACTTATGGGCACTGATGAGGTGGCACTGATGAGGAGGTACTAATATGCCGCACTGATGAGCACTGATAGGCTGCACTGATGAGCACTAATAGGCAGCACTGATGAGCACTGATAGGTGGCACTGCTGGGCACTGAGAGGTGGCACTGATGAGCGACACTGATGGGCACTGAGAGGCGGCACTGCTGGACACTGATGGGTGGCACTGATGGACACTGACGGGTGGCACTGATGGGCGGCACTGATGAGCACTGATGGGCAGCACCATCAGTGCCCACACTCAGTGCCCATAGTGCTGCCAGTCAGTGCTCATCAGTGCCTAGATGAGCAGGCACTGATGGGCACTGACTGGCAGCACTATGGGCACTGATTGTGGACACTGATGGGGGGCACTGATGGCGGGCACTGTGGGCACTGATGGTGGGCACTTAGTGTATTTTATTTACCTTGTGTAATCAGGGCACTGGTGATCAGTGCCCTGATTACATTCCTCTGTGTCCCCGAACGGCTGATCGGCTCTGCTCCTTCCTCACACGCAGTCTCTGTGTGAGGAAGGAGAGCTGGCGATGAGAGATGATCTCATATGTTTACTGTACATATAAGATCATCTCTCATTGCATGGGCCGATCACGTGGTAAATGGCCGCTGTGATTGGCCATTTACCACGATCCGTGGTTGGCTGTGTCCAAGGGACACGGCCGACACAGATTTTCCCCGATGCACGCTCGCGGGAGCGCACGGGGAGCCTGTTTCTGGGAGGCCGTTTAAAGACGGCCTCCCAGAAATTTGAGTCCGCACTGTAGCTGTACTTTGGCTATAGCACGGATCGGAAGAAGTTAAATGTGCAAAAACCAACACATCAAACACATGTGATAAATAAAAACAATAATGGTGATCTTGCATAACCACTTCCATGCCTATTTTGGCACTTGTAAAAATCATAATTTTTTTTTTTTTTGCTAGAAAATAACTCAGAACCCCCAAACATTATATATGCTTTTTTTTTTTAGCAGAGACCCTAAGGAATAAAACGGCGGTCATTGTAACTTTTTATGTCACATGGTATTTGCATAGCAATTTTTCAAACGCATTTTTTGGGGGGGGGGGGGGGACGGTTTCATAGATTGAAAAAAAAAAAACAAAACACTAAAGTTAGCCTATTTGTTTTGTATAATGTGAAGGATGATGTTACACAGAGTGAATAGATACCTAACTTGTCACGCTCTAAAGTTGCGCACACTCATAGAATGACGTCAAACTTTGGTACTTAAAAATCTCCATAGGCGACACTTTAAACATTTTTACAGGTTAACAGTTTAGAGTTACAGAGGTGGTCTTGGGCTAGAACTGTTGCTGTCACTCTAATGTTTGCGGCGATAACTTGTATGTGTGGTTTGAACATTGTTTACTTACGTGGGTGTGACGTACGTATGCGTTCGCTTTTGCGTGGAATTGCTTTTTTTTATTGTTCATTTCATTTTTAGATTTTTACACTTTCTCTTTACATTTTTTTTTTTTTTTGGTGCTGTGACTCGGATCATTTTTGTTTTTGTTTAGGGTTGAGCGGACACCTAGATGTCCGTGTTCGACGGGTTCGGCCGAACTTTAAAAAAAAGTCCGGGTCCGTGTCCCGGACTTTTACCGAACTTTTCCCGGACACCGAACCCCATTGAAGTCAATGGGGACCCGAACTTTAAGGCACTAAAATGGCTCTAAAACACCAAAGGAAAGGGCTAGAGTGCTGCAAATGGCAGCAAAACGTAATTAAGAGCATGGCAAGTGCTCTGCAAACAAATGTGGATAGGGAAATAACTTAAAACAACAAAAAAAAACAGAAAAATAAAACAATGTTCTTCTTCATCTCTGAAGGACGAGGCCCATATGGAGTAGGAGGGAGGTTGAGGTGGTGGTGGATGTGGCGGTGACATAGGCGTGCGCACAGGGTGTGCTGGGTGTGCCTGGGCACACCCTAATCACCTAGGGCACATAGCATTGCCAGTGAGGAGATGGGAAAGATCTCCCTGGGACCTGCTCTGCTCTATTTCTCCTTGCCTACAGGTACATGGCCCCGATACATTACTCTCCCTGCTGGAAAACACATGCATGTGTATTTCAACTTTGGGGTGCACACCTTAATGCAATAGGCTGCGCACACCTATGGGCGGTGTAGGTGGAAGCGGCGGTGGAGGAGGACCAGGGCCGGATTAACAGCATCATGGGCTTGGTGCTGAGGATTTTGAAGGGCCTTAGGGCCGTGCCTTGCCATGAACCCAGAGGAGGAAGGGTGCAGCCATGCATGCCTAATTCAACATGGGATGCTGTCTCTGAAGCCCATAAACACATCCATGCATCGCCAACTGTCCCTCCTTGTCCGGCCTTCACGCTGTGTGGGGAGGTTCTGAGGGTGCTGCCTGGGGAAGCGAGCATAGAAGCCAGACTTCTGTGTTTACAAGTGACAGAAGAGCGGTAACAGTGAATATGGCCAACCCGGGGCCTATATAAAAGGTAGGGGCCTGGAGCTGCAGCTCCAATAGCCCCTACATTAATCTGGCCCTGAGGAGGAGGACGAGGTAGCCAACACTGCTTCTTTTCACAAATTTTAAATGAGGGTACACCCCAAAAGAGTGAGAAAGAGCAAAAATGGAACAATGGGTGGGTAAGGTCGGTATCCATTGCTATTCTGCATAAGGTACGGAAAAGTCCCGTGGGATCCATGCCTGGTTCATTTTAATGAACGTGAGCTTGTCCACATTGTCTCTGGACAGGCGGCTGCGCTTGTCTGTTATAACGCCCCCAGCCGTGCTAAATACCCGTTCAGATAATACACTGGCTGCAGGGCACGCCAGCACCTCCAAGGCGTAAAGGGCAAGCTCAGGCCATGTGCCCAATTTGGAGACCCAGAAGTTGAAGGGGGCAGACCCGTCATTCACTACATGTAGGCGTGTGCACACATACTGCTCCACCATGTTGGTAAAATGCTGCCTCCTGCTAAGACGTTCCATCTGAGCTGCTGGTGCTGCTGTTTGTTGTGGCGTGCTGACAAAGCTTTTCCACATTTCGGCCATGCTAACCCTGCCTTCTGAGGTGCTGGCGGTGCCCTGGTTGCGTTGGCGACCTCCTCCTCCTCCTCCTCTGCCTTGTGCTTCCACTGTGGCCCCGCTGTCAGATGGGAATGCCAGCAGCATGGCGTCTACCAGCGTGCGCTTGTACTCGCGCATCTTGCGATCGCGCTCCAGTGAGTGAATTAAGGACGGTACGTTGTCCTTGTAACGGGGATCCAGCAGCGTGGCCACCCAGTAATCAGCACAAGTTAGAATGTGGGCAACTCGGCGGTCGTTGTGGAGACACTGCAGCATGTAATCGCTCATGTGTGCCAGGCTGCCCAGAGGCAACGAAAGGCTGTCCTCTGTGGGAGGTGTATGGTCCGTGTCCTCTGTATCCCCCCAGCCACGCACCAGTGATGGCCATGAGCTGGCCTGGGTGCCACCCTGCTGTGAACATGGTTCCATCTCCTCCTCCAGCTCCTCCTCCTCCTCATCCTCCTCATCCTCCAGAACTGTGCCCCTGCTGGACAATTGCGTCCCTGGCGTTTGCGTGTGCAGGAACCCACCCTCGGAGCCCCTTGCGAATGACTGCCCTGAAAGCCTTGGAAATGTTACCTCTTCATCCTCCTCCTCCTCCTCATCCTGTGCCACATCCTCTTCCATCATCGCCCGAATTGTTTTTTCAAGGAGGCATAGAAGTGGGATAGTTAAGCTGAGAACGGCGTCATTGCCACTGGCCATGTTGGTGGAGTACTCAAAACAGCGCAACAAGGCACACAGGTCTCGCATGGAGGCCCAGTTATTGGTGGTGAAGTGGTGCTGTTCCGCAGAGCGACTCACGCGTGCGTGCTGCAGCTGAAACTCCACTATGGCCTGCTGCTGCTCGCACAGTCTTTCCAGCATGTGCAAGGTGGAGTTCCACCTTGTGGGCACGTCACATATGAGGCGGTGAGCGGGAAGGCCGAAGTTACGCTGCAGCGCTGCCAGGCGAGCAGCAGCAGGGTGAGAACGCCGAAAGTGCGCACAAACGGCCCGCACTTTCTGCAGCAGCTCTGACATATCGGGGTAGTTTTTAAGGAACCTCTGCACCACCAAATTCAGCACATGCGCCAGGCAAGGGATGTGCGTCAAACCGGCTAGGCCCAGAGCTGCTATGAGATTTCGCCCGTTATCGCACACCACCAGGCCGGGCTTGAGGCTCGCTGGCAGCAACCACTCATTTGTCTGCTGTTCCATGCTCCTCCACAACTCCTGCGCGGTGTGTGGTTTGTCCCCCAAACAGGCAAGTTGTAAAACTGCCTGCTGTCGTTTACCCCTGGCCGTGCTGAAGTTGGTGGTGAAGGTGTTACGCTGTCCGGATGAGGAGGCGGTAGAGGATGAGGAAGCGGAGTAGGAGGAGTTAGGAACAGGAGGCAAACTGAAGCGCCCTGCAATCCTCGGTGGTGGAAGGACATGCGCCAAATTGCTATCCGCCTCAGGCCCATCCGCCACTGCATTTACCCAGTGTGCCGTTAGGGAGATATAACGCCCCTGACCGTGCTTACTGGTCCACGTATCCGTAGTTAGGTGGACCTTGGCACAGATGGCGTTGCGCAGTGCACACCTGATTTTTTCCCCCACTTGGTTGTGCAGGGAAGGGATGGCTTGCCTGGAAAAGTAGTGGCGGCTGGGCACGACGTACTGTGGGACAGCCACCGACATAAGGTTTTTAAAACTGTGCGTCTCCACCAGACGGAATGACAGCATTTCAAAGGCCAATAATTTTGAAATGCTGGCATTCAGGGCCAGGGATCGCGGGTGGGTAGGGGGGTACTTCCTCTTCCTCTCAAGTGTTTGGGAGATGGAAAGCTGAACGCTTCCACGGGACATTGTGGAGATGGTTGTTGGTGACCCAGGTGGTGGTGTTGCTGACAGATCGTCTGTTTGCGGGGTGGCAGGTGCCGGTATCACTACAGATGTGGCTGGAGCGGCCGAGACTGCAGCAGAAGAGGAAGCAGGATGAGCCAGAGACGTTTCTTGGTTTTGAAGGTGTGTACTCCACTGCAGCTCGTGCTTTGCACTTAGATGCCTGATCATGCAGGTTGTGCTCAGGTTGAGAAGGTTCATGCCTCGCTTCAAGCTCTGATTGCACAGGGTGCAAACCACTCGTGTCCTGTCATCAGCACATTTTCTAAAGAACTTCCACGCTAGAGAACTCCTTTGAGCTGACTTTGGTGCGCTCGTTCCCTTGCTGCGTTGGGCAGTAGCGGGCGTAGTGTCTAGGGCACGGCCGCTCCGCTTCTGCACCCTGCTCCCTCTTCTGCTGTGCTGGTGGCTCTGTGCGACCACCGCCTCTTCCTCCAAACTACTCAGTTCACCTGCATGACGTTCATTCCATGTGGGGTCGAGGACCTCATCGTCCTCCACATCATCTTCCACCCAGTCTTCACCCCTGCCCTCCTTGTCGGTCTCCACAATGCTGAACGCCGCAGCAGTTGGCACCTGCGTTTCGTCATCATCGGAGACGTGCTGCGATGATCCTTGCATGTACTCATCTTGAGGAATAAGTGGTTGGGCATCGCTGCACTCAATCTCTTCCACTTCTGGGGCAGGGCTAGGTGGATGGCCCTGGGAAACCCTGCTGACAGAGTCCTCAAAAAGAATAAGAGACTGCTGTATGGCTTGGGGCTCAGACTGCTGGCCTGATTTGCAAGGGGGTGAGGTGAAAGACGGTTGGACATTGGCTGCAGGTGCCAACTCTGACCTTTCTGCAGTAGACTGGGTGGGAGACAATGTGAAGGAACTGGAGGCACTGTCAGCAGCAAACCAATCTACTATCGCCTCAACTTGTTCTGGCCTCATCACTTCTAGGGGCGTTTGATGCCCTACCAAATACTGATGCAGGTTCTGTCGCCTACTCACACTTGAGGAAGGTGTTTCACTTGTGCGTGTAGCTGGCACAGATCGACCATGTCCTCTCCTTGCAACAGGAGCTCTACCAGCAGCACCACGACCCAGGCCACGGCCCTTATTTGACGGTCTCCTCATATTTCTGTAATTTAAGATCTTGCCCTAGAAAGGTTTTTATTGAATAGCGGAATAGAAAATATGATCCAAAAAAAGTGTATGTATATCACACGTACACAACCACACTAGGCCCCAATTACTATTGTTTGTACCCCTAAAAGGCTAGATGAGGAGTAGGGGGAGTATGGAACAGGCAGCACCCTCAAACCTTCAGAAGTATGAGATGAACCCCAACAACTTGGAAAGGTGGATCTCTCTCACACGTACCGACACAGACTATCCCGCAATTCAATTGATCCTCAAAGGTTTTTATTGAATAGCGGAATAGGAAATATGATCAAAAAAAGTGTATGTATCTCGCACGTACACAACCACACTAGGCCCCAATTACTATTGTTTGTACCCCTAAAAGGCTAGATGAGGAGTAGGGGGGGTATGGAACAGGCAGCACCCTCAAACCTTCAGAAGTATGAGATGAACCCCAACAACTTGGAAAGGTGGATCTCTCTCACACGTACCGACACAGACTATCCCGCAATTCAATTGATCCCCAAAGGTTTTTATTGAATAGCGGAATAGGAAATATGATCAAAAAAAGTGTATGTATCTCACACGTACAGAAACACACTAGGCCCCAATTACTATTGTTTGTACACCTAAAAGGATGGATGAGGAGGAGGAGGAGTATGGAACAGGCAGCACCCTCAAAGCTTCAGAAGTATGAGATGAACCCCAAAAACTTGGAAAGGTGGATCTCACACGTACCGACACAGACTATTCCGCAATTTAATTGATCCCCAAAGGTTTTTATTGAATAGCGGAATAGGAAATATGATCAAAAAATGTGTATGTATCTCACACGTACAGAAGCACACTAGGCCCCAATTACTATTGTTTGTACACCTAAAAGGATGGATGAGGAGGAGGAGGAGTATGGAACAGGCAGCACCCTCAAAGCTTCAGAAGTATGAGATGAACCCCAAAAACTTGGAAAGGTGGATCTCACACGTACCGACACAGACTATCCCGCAATTTAATTGATCCCCAAAGGTTTTTATTGAATAGCGGAATAGGAAATATGATCAAAAAATGTGTATGTATCTCACACGTACAGAAGCACACTAGGCCCCAATTACTATTGTTTGTACACCTAAAAGGATGGATGAGGAGGAGGAGGAGTATGGAACAGGCAGCACCCTCAAAGCTTCAGAAGTATGAGATGAACCCCAAAAACTTGGAAAGGTGGATCTCACACGTACCGACACAGACTATCCCGCAATTTAATTGATCCCCAAAGGTTTTTATTGAATAGCGGAATAGGAAATATGATCAAAAAATGTGTATGTATCTCACACGTACAGAAGCACACTAGGCCCCAATTACTATTGTTTGTACACCTAAAAGGATGGATGAGGAGGAGGAGGAGTATGGAACAGGCAGCACCCTCAAAGCTTCAGAAGTATGAGATGAACCCCAAAAACTTGGAAAGGTGGATCTCACACGTACCGACACAGACTATCCCGCAATTTAATTGATCCCCAAAGGTTTTTATTGAATAGCGGAATAGGAAATATGATCAAAAAAAGTGTATGTATCTCGCACGTACAGAAACACACTAGGCCCCAATTACTATTGTTTGTACACCTAAAAGGATGGATGAGGAGGAGGAGGAGTATGGAACAGGCAGCACCCTCAAAGCTTCAGAAGTATGAGATGAACCCCAAAAACTTGGAAAGGTGGATCTCACACGTACCGACACAGACTATTCCGCAATTTAATTGATCCCCAAAGGTTTTTATTGAATAGCGGAATAGGAAATATGATCAAAAAATGTGTATGTATCTCACACGTACAGAAGCACACTAGGCCCCAATTACTATTGTTTGTACACCTAAAAGGATGGATGAGGAGGAGGAGGAGTATGGAACAGGCAGCACCCTCAAAGCTTCAGAAGTATGAGATGAACCCCAAAAACTTGGAAAGGTGGATCTCACACGTACCGACACAGACTATCCCGCAATTTAATTGATCCCCAAAGGTTTTTATTGAATAGCGGAATAGGAAATATGATCAAAAAAAGTGTATGTATCTCGCACGTACACAACCACACTAGGCCCCAATTACTATTGTTTGTACCCCTAAAAGGCTAGATGAGGAGTAGGGGGGGTATGGAACAGGCAGCACCCTCAAACCTTCAGAAGTATGAGATGAACCCCAACAACTTGGAAAGGTGGATCTCTCTCACACGTACCGACACAGACTATCCCGCAATTCAATTGATCCTCAAAGGTTTTTATTGAATAGCGGAATAGGAAATATGATCAAAAAAAGTGTATGTATCTCGCACGTACACAACCACACTAGGCCCCAATTACTATTGTTTGTACCCCTAAAAGGCTAGATGAGGAGTAGGGGGGGTATGGAACAGGCAGCACCCTCAAACCTTCAGAAGTATGAGATGAACCCCAACAACTTGGAAAGGTGGATCTCTCTCACACGTACCGACACAGACTATCCCGCAATTCAATTGATCCTCAAAGGTTTTTATTGAATAGCGGAATAGGAAATATGATCAAAAAAAGTGTATGTATCTCGCACGTACACAACCACACTAGGCCCCAATTACTATTGTTTGTACCCCTAAAAGGCTAGATGAGGAGTAGGGGGAGTATGGAACAGGCAGCACCCTCAAACCTTCAGAAGTATGAGATGAACCCCAACAACTTGGAAAGGTGGATCTCTCTCACACGTACCAACACAGACTATCCCCCAATTTAACTGATCCCCAAAGGTTTTTGATTAAATAGCGGAATAGAAAATATGATCCCAAAAAAGTGTATGTATATCACACGTACACAACCACACTAGGCCCCAATTACTATTGTTTGTACCCCTAAAAGGCTAGGAGTAGGGGGGAGTATGGAACAGGCAGCACCCTCAAACCTTCAGAAGTATGAGATGAACCCCAACAACTTGGAAAGGTGGATCTCTCTCACACGTACCAACACAGACTATCCCCCAATTTAACTGATCCCCAGAGGTTTTTGATTAAATAGCGGAATAGAAAATATGATCCCAAAAAAGTGTATGTATATCACACGTACACAACCACACTAGGCCCCAATTACTATTGTTTGTACCCCTAAAAGGCTAGGAGTAGGGGGAGTATGGAACAGGCAGCACCCTCAAACCTTCAGAAGTATGAGATGAACCCCAACAACTTGGAAAGGTGGATCTCTCTCACACGTACCAACACAGACTATCCCCCAATTTAACTGATCCCCAAAGGTTTTTGATTAAATAGCGGAATAGAAAATATGATCCCAAAAAAGTGTATGTATATCACACGTACACAACCACACTAGGCCCCAATTACTATTGTTTGTACCCCTAAAAGGCTAGGAGTAGGGGGAGTATGGAACAGGCAGCACCCTCAAACCTTCAGAAGTATGAGATGAACCCCAACAACTTGGAAAGGTGGATCTCTCTCACACGTACCAACACAGACTATCCCCCAATTTAACTGATCCCCAGAGGTTTTTGATTAAATAGCGGAATAGAAAATATGATCCCAAAAAAGTGTATGTATATCACACGTACACAACCACACTAGGCCCCAATTACTATTGTTTGTACCCCTAAAAGGCTAGGAGTAGGGGGGAGTATGGAACAGGCAGCACCCTCAAACCTTCAGAAGTATGAGATGAACCCCAACAACTTGGAAAGGTGGATCTCTCTCACACGTACCAACACAGACTATCCCCCAATTTAACTGATCCCCAGAGGTTTTTGATTAAATAGCGGAATAGAAAATATGATCCCAAAAAAGTGTATGTATATCACACGTACACAACCACACTAGGCCCCAATTACTATTGTTTGTACCCCTAAAAGGCTAGGAGTAGGGGGAGTATGGAACAGGCAGCACCCTCAAACCTTCAGAAGTATGAGATGAACCCCAACAACTTGGAAAGGTGGATCTCTCTCACACGTACCAACACAGACTATCCCCCAATTTAACTGATCCCCAGAGGTTTTTGATTAAATAGCGGAATAGAAAATATGATCCCAAAAAAGTGTATGTATATCACACGTACACAACCACACTAGGCCCCAATTACTATTGTTTGTACCCCTAAAAGGCTAGGAGTAGGGGGAGTATGGAACAGGCAGCACCCTCAAACCTTCAGAAGTATGAGATGAACCCCAACAACTTGGAAAGGTGGATCTCTCTCACACGTACCAACACAGACTATCCCCCAATTTAACTGATCCCCAAAGGTTTTTGATTAAATAGCGGAATAGAAAATATGATCCCAAAAAAGTGTATGTATATCACACGTACACAACCACACTAGGCCCCAATTACTATTGTTTGTACCCCTAAAAGGCTAGGAGTAGGGGGAGTATGGAACAGGCAGCACCCTCAAACCTTCAGAAGTATGAGATGAACCCCAACAACTTGGAAAGGTGGATCTCTCTCACACGTACCAACACAGACTATCCCCCAATTTAACTGATCCCCAGAGGTTTTTGATTAAATAGCGGAATAGAAAATATGATCCCAAAAAAGTGTATGTATATCACACGTACACAACCACACTAGGCCCCAATTACTATTGTTTGTACCCCTAAAAGGCTAGGAGTAGGGGGGAGTATGGAACAGGCAGCACCCTCAAACCTTCAGAAGTATGAGATGAACCCCAACAACTTGGAAAGGTGGATCTCTCTCACACGTACCAACACAGACTATCCCCCAATTTAACTGATCCCCAGAGGTTTTTGATTAAATAGCGGAATAGAAAATATGATCCCAAAAAAGTGTATGTATATCACACGTACACAACCACACTAGGCCCCAATTACTATTGTTTGTACCCCTAAAAGGCTAGGAGTAGGGGGAGTATGGAACAGGCAGCACCCTCAAACCTTCAGAAGTATGAGATGAACCCCAACAACTTGGAAAGGTGGATCTCTCTCACACGTACCAACACAGACTATCCCCCAATTTAACTGATCCCCAGAGGTTTTTGATTAAATAGCGGAATAGAAAATATGATCCCAAAAAAGTGTATGTATATCACACGTACACAACCACACTAGGCCCCAATTACTATTGTTTGTACCCCTAAAAGGCTAGGAGTAGGGGGAGTATGGAACAGGCAGCACCCTCAAACCTTCAGAAGTATGAGATGAACCCCAACAACTTGGAAAGGTGGATCTCTCTCACACGTACCAACACAGACTATCCCCCAATTTAACTGATCCCCAGAGGTTTTTGATTAAATAGCGGAATAGAAAATATGATCCCAAAAAAGTGTATGTATATCACACGTACACAACCACACTAGGCCCCAATTACTATTGTTTGTACCCCTAAAAGGCTAGGAGTAGGGGGAGTATGGAACAGGCAGCACCCTCAAACCTTCAGAAGTATGAGATGAACCCCAACAACTTGGAAAGGTGGATCTCTCTCACACGTACCAACACAGACTATCCCCCAATTTAACTGATCCCCAGAGGTTTTTGATTAAATAGCGGAATAGAAAATATGATCCCAAAAAAGTGTATGTATATCACACGTACACAACCACACTAGGCCCCAATTACTATTGTTTGTACCCCTAAAAGGCTAGGAGTAGGGGGGAGTATGGAACAGGCAGCACCCTCAAACCTTCAGAAGTATGAGATGAACCCCAACAACTTGGAAAGGTGGATCTCTCTCACACGTACCAACACAGACTATCCCCCAATTTAACTGATCCCCAGAGGTTTTTGATTAAATAGCGGAATAGAAAATATGATCCCAAAAAAGTGTATGTATATCACACGTACACAACCACACTAGGCCCCAATTACTATTGTTTGTACCCCTAAAAGGCTAGGAGTAGGGGGGAGTATGGAACAGGCAGCACCCTCAAACCTTCAGAAGTATGAGATGAACCCCAACAACTTGGAAAGGTGGATCTCTCTCACACGTACCAACACAGACTATCCCCCAATTTAACTGATCCCCAGAGGTTTTTGATTAAATAGCGGAATAGAAAATATGATCCCAAAAAAGTGTATGTATATCACACGTACACAACCACACTAGGCCCCAATTACTATTGTTTGTACCCCTAAAAGGCTAGGAGTAGGGGGAGTATGGAACAGGCAGCACCCTCAAACCTTCAGAAGTATGAGATGAACCCCAACAACTTGGAAAGGTGGATCTCTCTCACACGTACCAACACAGACTATCCCCCAATTTAACTGATCCCCAGAGGTTTTTGATTAAATAGCGGAATAGAAAATATGATCCCAAAAAAGTGTATGTATATCACACGTACACAACCACACTAGGCCCCAATTACTATTGTTTGTACCCCTAAAAGGCTAGGAGTAGGGGGAGTATGGAACAGGCAGCACCCTCAAACCTTCAGAAGTATGAGATGAACCCCAACAACTTGGAAAGGTGGATCTCTCTCACACGTACCAACACAGACTATCCCCCAATTTAACTGATCCCCAAAGGTTTTTGATTAAATAGCGGAATAGAAAATATGATCCCAAAAAAGTGTATGTATATCACACGTACACAACCACACTAGGCCCCAATTACTATTGTTTGTACCCCTAAAAGGCTAGGAGTAGGGGGAGTATGGAACAGGCAGCACCCTCAAACCTTCAGAAGTATGAGATGAACCCCAACAACTTGGAAAGGTGGATCTCTCTCACACGTACCAACACAGACTATCCCCCAATTTAACTGATCCCCAGAGGTTTTTGATTAAATAGCGGAATAGAAAATATGATCCCAAAAAAGTGTATGTATATCACACGTACACAACCACACTAGGCCCCAATTACTATTGTTTGTACCCCTAAAAGGCTAGGAGTAGGGGGAGTATGGAACAGGCAGCACCCTCAAACCTTCAGAAGTATGAGATGAACCCCAACAACTTGGAAAGGTGGATCTCTCTCACACGTACCAACACAGACTATCCCCCAATTTAACTGATCCCCAAAGGTTTTTGATTAAATAGCGGAATAGAAAATATGATCCCAAAAAAGTGTATGTATATCACACGTACACAACCACACTAGGCCCCAATTACTATTGTTTGTACCCCTAAAAGGCTAGATGAGGAGTAGGGGGAGTATGGAACAGGCAGCACCCTCAAACCTTCAGTATGAGATTGTGTTCACTGTACCCCACAAAGATTGAGTTCACTGCACCCCACAATGATTGTGTTCACTGCACCCCACAAAGATTGTGTTCACTGCACCTCACAAAGATTGTGTTCACTGTACCCCCCAAAGATTGTGTTCACTGCACCCCACAAAGATTCTGTTCACTGTACCCCACAAAGATTGTGTTCACTGCACCCCAAAAAGATTGTGTTCACTGCACCCCAAAAAGGATGTTGTTCACTGCACCCCAAAAAGGATGTTGTTCACTCCACCCCAAAAAGATTGTGTTCACTGCACCCCACAAAGATTGTGTTCACTGCACCCCAAAAAGATTGTGTTCACTGCACCCCAAAAATGATTTTGTTCACTGCACCCCAAAAAGGATTTTGTTCACTGCACCCCAAAAAGGATGTTGTTCACTCCACCCCAAAAAGATTGTGTTCACTGCACCCCAAAAAGATTGTGTTCACTGCACCCCACAAAGGATTTTGTTCACTGCACCCCAAAAAGATTGTGTTCACTGCACCCCAAAAAGGATGTTGTT
This sequence comes from Pelophylax lessonae, assembly GCF_965119305.1. Lineage (NCBI taxonomy): Eukaryota > Metazoa > Chordata > Amphibia > Anura > Ranidae > Pelophylax > Pelophylax lessonae. Next base: position 199,200,305 of record NC_138779.1, on the reverse strand, counting down.
CACTGCACCCCAAAAAGGATTTTGTTCACTGCACCCCAAAAAGATTGTGTTCACTGCACCCCACAAAGGATTTTGTTCACTGCACCCCACAAAGATTGTGTTCACTGCACACCAAAAAGGATTGTGTTCACTGCACCCCAAAAAGATTTTGTTCACTGCACCCCAAAAAGATTGTGTTCACTGCAGCCCAAAAAGATTGTGTTCACTGCAGCCCAAAAAGATTGTGTTCACTGCAGCCCAAAAAGATTGTGTTCACTGCAGCCCAAAAAGATTGTGTTCACTGCAGCTCACACACAGAAAAATGGATGTGGATCACTGACACCTGCCTATCTCCAATCCCACACCACACAGCAATATCGATTGTAGTTTGTAGAACACAGTTTCCCTAAAATTCAGCAGACTCTGTCCCTAACAGGATTGAGAAGAGATCGTAGATCAGGATTGAGTGCAGATTCACCCCACCCCCCACACAGCAATATCGATTGTAGTTTGTAGAACACAGTTTCCCTAAAATTCAGCAGACTCTGTCCCTAACAGGATTGAGAAGAGATCGTAGATCAGGATTGAGTGCAGATTCACCCCACCCCCCACACAGCAATATCGATTGTAGTTTGTAGAAGACACTGACCCTATATAATTCAGCAGACTCTATCCCTAAAATGCCTACAACTCGCCCTGCCTAAACACTCCGACCTGTCCCTCAATTCTATCCGGACACAAATGGTTTTTTCCTGCCTATCTTTCCCTAATCAGCAGCCAGCACGTTGATGTGTGCTCTGTCCCTGAATCTAAGCAGCATAATGACGCCGCTGCGGCTGCCTCGAACTTATAAAGACTTGGTCACATGCTTCAGACGGCCAATCACAGCTACTGAGACATTTGCAGGCATGGCTGGGATGGCTTAAGGCACACCAGTTAAACGATTGTTGATTGGCTGTTGAAAGCCCGCCATGAAAAGAGCGCCAAAGCATGCAAAACCCGGAAATAAAACGACCGAACACGGATTTTTACCCGAACATACAGTAAAGTGTCCGTGTCCGTGTTCGGGTACAAAAAATCCAATTATTCGGTACGAACACGAATAATACAGTCCGTGTTCGCTCAACACTATTTTTGTTATCACTTTTATTCTTATTACAAGGAATGTAAACATCCCTTGTAAAAAGAATATGGCGTGACAGGTCCTCTTTATGAAGAGATGTGGGGACTATAAGATGCCACATCTCTGCTCTAGGCTGGAAAGACTGAGATCTACAAAAAAAAAAAAAAGATCTCGGCCTTTCCAGCCCAGTCCACGACAGTATTTCCCAGGCAAGATGTGACGTCATAACGTCAAGCCTGAGCCTCCGAGAGTCAGAAAGACTGCCAGGGACTTCTGGCTGCAAAAGATGATATTTGAATGATGCCTGTAGCTGCAGGCATCATTCAGATATTATCTCCATATACAGTTCAGGACATCATATTGCGTCCTTGAGCTGGAAGTGGTTACTAGAAGTTAATAATGTATAAAATTATTTATAATAAATTTATAATAAAAGTCCACCACGAATGTTGACCAGTGGATCCAACAATCATGTGCCACCTCCTCCAGGACTCCCAATTATGCTACCATCTTGTTGTTTGACCCTCATTACAAAGGTCAAACAAGCATGAGCTACAGCGATCCAGGAGAGGATGAGACTAGTTGTGAGGGCTAATAGCATCTGATTTCATATGGGAGCGATCCCAGCCTGCAGAGGTTCAACAGACACATCAACGGAGGCTGGTGCAAGCAGGATTTGGTGCAGCCGTGCATGGTGACCAATCAGCTTCTAACTTCAGCTTGCTCAACCAAGCTTTGACAGTAAAACTTGGAACTGACTGGTTACTATCTAGAGCTGCACCAGATTTTGCACTCTCCAATTTTAGTAAATCCCCCACGTGTGTCTCTTCATGCTTTGATTCATTTATTATGAGTGCATTTTGCATTTGCTTGCCTTAAAAAAATATTTTTAGCAGTGCGCACTATGAATTGCTTTTTCTCTTTGAGCCTTTGGACACCGGGCTGCAGAGACTTGATATATATTTTCTGCTGGCTGCTTAACCTATGTAGCAGTGGAAATGCCTCCATTATCTTTGGAAGTGTTCAAGAGGGATATACCTTTGAGATATCCACCCACCCATGCTTGTTTGACCTTTGTAATGGGGGTCTAACTAAACAGTGAGAGCATACCATTGGAAGTGGAGGTGGCACATGATTATTGGATTTGCTTGTCATTCAACATTTGTTGTTGACTGAATTCCAAGGTGTCAGATTAAAATGAAGGTACCTACGTCCTATTCTATATATATATAGAAGGGAATTTTGAGGCATAATGGACTTTGATGGTACCATAAACACTGGACGTACACTACAGGTACCAATAAAAAAATACAAATTTATTACATCATCAAAAAATCATCAATGAAGATGAAATACACATAAACAGGTCATTTTAAAATTATGCATTTTTTTTAAAATGACCTGTTTAGGTGTATTTCTTTTTCATGCATGATTTTATGATGATGTAATAAATGTGTATTTTTTATTGATACCTCTAGTGTACATCCAGTGTTTATGGTACCATCAAAGCCCATTATGCCTCTAAATTTCTTTCTACATTTGTTGTTGACTGTTATTGTAAATTATTATGGACATTGCTTCCGTTACGCATAATCATCCTTATTGTTTTTCTTTATCATATTTGTTTGATGTACTGTATTATTTTTTTGCACACTCAAATATACTTTTGTATAATAGCTTAGTATCAATATAGAGAAGTGGTTGTCTGCTTACTAGGTATAAAGCCTAGTACACACGCAATGAATTTCCGCCGACCGGTCGTCCATCTTTTGTCCAGAGTGGTGTTTTGTTGGTTGGAATGTGCCTAGACTGCACACAAATTTTCCCGCACAACAAAATTCTTCTTTGTGTTCTTTCTTCTCTGAGCATGCCCAGTCTTGATCATAAGATTTTTCCCTGTTGAAATCTGTACTGACTGCACGAAAATTGGACGTGTTTTGACAGAGGACAAAAATTTTATAGCCTGCACACCAGATTTTTTTCGGCCGAAAAGTCGGAGTCGGTTGTCGGAAGCATCATACTAACAAGCCGAAAATCGGCAGATCGGTCGTCGGACGAAAATTCCCGACCGAATTTCAACTCGTGTGTACGGGGCTTAAGTAACCTCAGCTGTGGCCACTTACATCACCAAAGGACCACATGTTCAGTATTTGTGCTCATAAAAATGATGCTAAGAGACTGCAGACATACTAGAGAAATTATGACCACATTCGAACATTTGTTTTTAAAAAAATGATCGAATCAGTATTAGAATTCCAAAACACATCCATATTCAATTTTTTTTTTCCAGTTAAATGCAGCTGTTGCAGTAAGCTATAGATACTGACTGTGTGACAATTCAAAAATTCAGACAATTCGAAAAAATAGAATAAAGTAGAAACAATATTTAACCATCTTCCAAAATTCGAATTCCGAATAGACTAAATTCTAATTCGAGTAGAAAAGTATAGACTAGAAAATAATAGAAAACAATAGAATTGAAAATAAGAAAACAGAATGGAATAGAATAGAATAGAAAGAATATAATATATAACTATCTTCCGAAATTCAAATGTAGAACAGAACGAATTTGAATACAAAAGAAAAGAATATAATAAAAAAAAAAATAATAGAACAGAATAGAATAAAACAGAAAAAATATTTAACCATCCTCTGAAATTCAAATTTTGAATAGAATAAAATCAAATTGGAATAGAAAAGATTTGAGTAGAGAAGAACAGAGTAGAATATAATAGAGTAGAGAAGAATAGAGTAGAAAATAAGACATTACAATAGAAAATCAATAGAATAGAATAAAATAAAATAGAAAGAATATATCAGTTGTATTCTTGCTATTTTATTCTATTCCATCCATATTAATTGTTTTTCAATTCTTTTCTATTCCATTCTCTAATTTTCTATTATATTAATTTCTATTTTTTTTTATATTCTAATCTTTTCTATCCAAATTCATTCTATTCAAATTTCTGAAGATGGTTACATTCTTTATATTTATTCTATTATATTGTTATTCTATTCTATTCTCTCCTTTTACATTCTAATATTTTTAATTATTTTGGATTCCATTGTTTTGGAATCTACTCTAATCAATTCAAATTCAAATTCATTCTATTCAAATTTCGAAAGACATATCATGTAAAGGTCATATTCTATTTTATTTTATTCTATTATGTTAAATTCTATTCTATTCTTTACTATTTTTTCTTTTTTTTTCTTTTACTTTATTATTTTATATTCTATTTTATTGTATTTTTTTTTTTAGAAAATCAATTTTCATTTTTTTTCTAATTTAAATCAAATTTTTTTTCACATTCACATTGAATTTCATCCGAACTTCGGTTCGTTATTTAGAATTAGTTTAAATTCATTACTATTATAATTCGGTAATTTTAGAATACCAAAACATTTGTGCAAATTTTGATTCGGAACAAAACTAACCACACATGTCTATTATTGGTTATCGAATCTTTATTTTTGTAAAACACACATTCAACTTCTGTACTGAAAAGGCTGATTTAGCAGGCGTGAAAGCAGGGGGAAATACATGCTTTTAATTTAAAAAAAAAATAAAAATAATTGCTTTTGCCAAGTGTTACCATGGTTGTACTGCTTTCATGTGTAAGTTAGCACCCCTCAAGGCCGAAGGCCAAATTAAATCCCTGGGTCCCACGCCAGAAAGATAACGTCGTTTCATTTACCAGTGACACCTTCCCCAGCACTTATTACAGAGTCCTTTTGAGGGAAATAGCATTGAACACCACTTTTCCTCCACCAGATCTGCACACACGTTACATGGTACACTTTATTTACTTCAGCCTGAAGGCATGTATGGAAGCTGCTGTATTGTTTGTGAAGTCTTGCTTGTCCATGGTCCCGGCCCAGTCCATAGGAGGGTTCTGTTGTGCAGTGAGCCCTAACTTAAGGACCCTTCTGCTTAGAAGGGTAGACCATACAACCAATCATCCACTCTTCCGAAGGAACCTTTGTCGCTGGCCGCCACCGCCTCCTTTCCCAAAACTGACTACTCCTCCCTGATTTTCCCAGTCTTTACTTACCCAGAAAATAACATGAACATTTACACTCCATTCCCTGTTCCCATTCACTGAAGGAGCACACTCTCATTCTCCTTGAAAGTAATTTAGAACAGGCAATTCACTTAAAGCGTAACTCCACTTTGAGGCTAAATAAAATAACAAATGGAAAACAATGAATCTAGCACATACAATATCTAGGTGCATCATTTGTAAATAATGGCATAAAAATTACATAGACATTTTCAGTAACTTTGTTGTCTGACTATAGATCTATGTTTGTCCCAAACATGTTTAAAGCCATGTACTGTTGAGAGCCGGTTCATACTACTCCGACTCAAAGTCGCCCCATGAAGGAGCAACTTTTTAGCGCAGACTTTAGCATGACTTTGAAGAGACTTTGAAGAGACTTAAATGATAGGCGACTTTGTCTGTGGGGAATGCCTGGGTAATCTCTTTCTTCTTCCTGGAAAGTCTGATCACAGTAACTTGAAAATAGATAAGGATCCGACTTAGAGGCGACTCCCATTGAAGTCTATGTGCACAAGTCGGATAGAGGTCGCCTTGAAGTAGTACAGGAACCTTTTCTGAAGTCGAAGCGACTTCAGTAGTGCATATTAACCACTTAAGCCCCAGCCCTATTTTGGACACTTTTTGTTCACAAGTTAAAACCAGTATTTTTTCCTAGAAAACTACTTAGAACCCCCAAACATTATATATATTTTTTTAGCAAAGACTCTGGAGAATAAAATGTCGGTCATTGCAATATTTTTTGTCATGCGGTATTTGCGCAGCGGTCTTTAAAATGCCATTTTTTTTGGAAAAATTTTGAAAAATCATATTTCATTTTCAATTGCGCCCCCCCCCCCCCCCCCCGTGGGATGGCGACATACTACGGTCAATAGAGATCTCAATAGGCGACGATTTAAATTTATTTAACGGTTACCAGTTTAGAGTTAGAGTGTAGCTCTTTTTTTTTTAATTATTGCTCACGCTCTGGTGATCGCGGCGATACCTCTCATGTGTGGTTTGAACAGCGATTTCATTTGCCGCTCGACTTCCGTATACGTTTTTTTTTGTGCGCGAGCTAACGGTGACGGGGCGGCTACATTTTTTTTTCCCATTTATTTTATTTATTTTTTTAACTACAGTTTTTTTTTAAAACATCCCTTGTGACAGCAATATGCAGTGACAGGTACTCTTTATGGAGGGATCGAGGGTCTAAAAGACCCTCTACACTTCCCTGTATGCAAAACGCCGAAAACGGCGTTTTTGCATACAGCCATTTTTCAAATTTGCCGCCTTTTGCAGCATAGTAACCCGGGAGTGACGTCATGGATGCCGCCTCCGGGTTACGTCATCGGAGACCCGATGGAAGCCGTTTCCGGCTTTGATCGGGACTCCATCCAGCCGGTGGACATGACGGCTGGGTGCTCGGGGCTCCCGGTGGGACGGGAGCCCCGGTAAAAGCCACGGAAGGCGGCGGGAGGGGGGGAACACGATCGAGCGGCTTCAATTCAAATTTTGGAAATTCAGACACATTTCCTTTCATTATTTGGAAGAATTTGGTAAAATTTGTTTGTACTTTAATTCTGGGATTTGGATATATCTGAATAACGAAAAATTTCTCTGAATATTTATTTGAAACAAAACAAACTGCATATGTCTAATAGTCTGCAGCTATACAAAGCTACTGTAGGGCTGTACTTTGGTGTTCCATACACTTCAGATTAATCCATAGCGTGAAAGAGACCCAGACTTTGTGTCAACATCCTAGCAAATCATGGACAACTATGAACAGAATATGTAGTCATGGACTTTGTGAGGACATATAGAAGAGAGTACCATAAAAACACCTTTATTATGTACCATTAAAAATCTATTACACAACATTAAAAATTACTCTCCAAATAGGGGTTCACAGCATGCAAAGATTCCGATAACAGCTCACATGTGGACTTGACGTGTTTCAGGAACCCTTCTTCAGGAGCACATGTGACAGAATCAGTACACTGGAACCCAGTTCTAATCTTTAATAGAGTATAATCAACCGGTAGGGTGGACTGGAATTCATAGCATGTGTATGTAGCCCATAGAGGTGCAAATGAGTAAGCCAAGGTGAAGCCACTGGTTCTTGGATGGAAAATGCAGGTACATTCAGTAAGCAGCTAATGGTTTTGTACACATAATCTTAAAATAAAAGGACCAGCTTCCCAATGGGGAGCCATTTAGACCCAATGTGGGTAAGTCAACAGAAAGACATCATGGTAGTTAAAGTAATCAAGGCACCAAAAGAGGGGGCTCTTGATAAGTATCTTAGAAATAAACTTAGTTCACATGAATCCAGTGTCTTCTATATGTCCACAGAAAGTCTATGACTACATATTCTGTTTATAGTTGTACATTTAAGAATAACTTTAGCTGTGCTCCCCATAAGGTAGTTTAAGTCCATTCATGGTTCCATGCTCAGGTCCCATTAAGAGGTTACCCCAACTTGGTAAGCAATCACATCTCACATATGTGGTCCAGCTGCCAACTTCCCACTGGAACAAGGAAAAGACCTTCAGGCCCCACCTCCACCTGCATACAGTATTTCACCTCCAAACAGGACGTGACATCCACAGGGAAAGGTTACACCACAGCACGTTAACCCCTGCTAAACCACGCTTTAACTCTTAGTATAGATTTAGAAGCACATCTAAATCTACCCTGAGGAGACAATGATATCTTTATAAGAAATTGTGGTAGTTGTAGATTTTTGTTTTTTTAAGACATAGGGGTTGATCTTTAAAGAACCTGCATTGCCATTTGCCCAGCGTTCATTGCAAATGGGGCAAAAAAATAAACAAACAAATAATGTTAATAGGCTATATTCTTTTGGTGGACAGGTAGGGGGATGGGATATTCATGGAGTCTGTCCTTAGCCCCCCTTCACACCACAACCCCCCTCCCTTTACAGTACAGTCTCCACTTTATACCAGTGTCCTCAGTTCCCCTTCACATCACAGCCCCTCTTTACATTACAGTGCCCCTATGCAGTGCAGTCCCCTTTACAGCACAGTCCCCCCTTTATATCAGTGTTCTCAAATCCCTTTCCCATCAGAGCCCCCCTTTACATCACAGTGCCCCTTTAAATTAATATAATGGGGACTGCACTGTAAAGGGGGCACTGTGATGTAAAAGGGGGGTGTGATGTAAAGGGGACTGCACTGTATAGGGGGCACTGTGATATAAAGGGGACTGCACTGTAAAGGGGCACTGTAATGATTACAATGCTCCTTTACAGTGCAGTCCCCTTTATATTACAGTGTCCCTAGCAATCACAGGTTCCTCTATCACAGTGATAAAGATAAAAAGACAAGGCGCCTCTAAGTGCAGTAGGCTCTGAGTATTTATTAGGTTAAAAGTTTAAAAGCACTCACATTTGGTAAATGTGACATGGGCATAGCAAAGCTCTGTCTGGAGTCTTCCTATCCGCTGTGCTGAATGGTTGCAATGAGGACATCCGCTTCCTGTAGATGCGTAGATGCGTCCAGCGGGTGGAGGTCTGACGAAGGAGCTGAGCTCCGAAACATGTAACCGCCCACCACCCGCTCTATTGGACACCAGCCGCTGCGTCCACACCCTGCCTTCAGGAAATCTCATGCCGACCAGGCTGAGACACAGACGAAAGGACGCATCTACAGGAAGCGGATCACCGGATGTCCTCATTTCAACCACTCAGCACAGCGGATAGGAAGACTCCAGACAGATCTTTGCTATGCCCATGTCACATTTACCAAATGTGAGTGCTTTTATACTTTTAACCTAATAAATACTCAGAGCCTACTGCACTTAGAGGCGCCTTGTCTTTTTATCTTTATCACTTTCAGAGCAGCTTCTCCTCTCCAGTGCTGCCGAAGTGCAGTGTCTCACCTAAAGCCTGCTGTATTCCACGGAAGCGCCCATACAACAAACCCTTTTCCTTTATCACAGTGCCCCTGCAACCCCCCCCCCTTTCCTCTCTAACATAACATGTTGCTAACCTCTGACTCCCCTGCACAGGACTCCAGGTAGTGAACAGTCTGTGTGTCCTCTCCCAGCTACCCCACCCACCCAACTATGTCATCCTGTCAACAGGGCAGGGGGCGGAAGGAGCTCTCCAAATCCGATCTGCAACTCCTCCCTCCCCTCGCCCTGCTGATTTTATGACATCATAGACTGGGTGGGCGGAGGAGCCAGGAGAGTACACATGGGTATGGCCGCACGGCAGGAGGTGCGTGGCGAGCTTGGTCTGTGATAGCCCTGTGCAGACCACAGTCACCGCTCATCTACTGCTGTGCGGCAAGATCATTAACAGACCGTGGGCCTGCACTTGTCCATGGCTCGTGGGTTGGGGACCCCTGTTTTATGAGATCTGAATACACATGCTAACCTGCAAGAAAAGCATGCTGATTATCTTTGTAGTGATTTCCTTGTTTGTGTACATTTCCTTTTAGCAAATTAGGCTTGCTGATTATTTTCTTTTCATAGGTGGGAGCGATGTTGACTTCTCAGGACAAGGGTGCAGCTCTAAGGAAGCTTGCGGCTTGGACTACAGCTCGCTGATTGGTGTGAAAGTAACTAAGCAACTAGAACACACATGCTATGTACCTAAAGTTTCTCATCCATCACATGCATAATATCCACAAAACTGAATTGTCCTGGTTCAAGAAATGCAAAGAAAATTTGCATAAATATTAGTAAAGACAATGAATTAGTTATAAGTAATAGATGTAATGATTAAATAATCTTACTAGCTGGTTGATAGGCATAAAAAACCAATGTGCTTTCAAAAAGTTCACATATTTTCCAAGTAGCACTGGAATGCTCCATTCATTTCACACCACGGTTGGTTTTCTACATGGCTAAAAGGTTGGTAAACACCTGACCAACTTACCTTTACTATACGCACAAAGGTTTTTAAATGCATGGCCTTCTGGACTATTTGGGTAAAAGTAAATGAATTCCTATGACTGAGTTCAGGTGTTCCCATTGAAGGGTGCTGTTAATGCTAGAGTGTACATTTTAGACAATTGTGGCAACTTTGTGGTAAGAGTTTGGTGAAATCCAACTTCATAAAGATTTTGTGTGATGGGTTTGATGTGGAAGAACTTGAATGGGCTGCACATAGCCATGACCCTAAACCAACTGAACACCTTTGGCATAAAATGTAACACTAGTCTTTTCATCCAACACCAGTACCTGACCTCAAGAATGCTCTTTTGACTGAATGGACACTCATTTCCACAGAAGTAGTCCACAATCTTTAGGAAAGCTTTCACAGAAGAGCGGAGACTGTTATACAGTAAATGCAAAGAGTTGTCCAACTCCATATTATTGTCTAGAAATTTGGATCGAGATGGCCATCTAGGTGAAACAACCACCTATATAGGCTTGTTGGCTATCCCATAAAACCTTTGCCCATATAGTACATACGTACATTATGTAATGAATGTTGTGTTTTCACTTTGTTTGTGTGAGATTCCTCAGGGTACTTGGGATTCTACTCACAATTATGGCTATTACCAAGGGTTCTTAATGTGTGTACTGAATCTGGATGACTATGGTAGATATATTAGATTGTAAGCTCCTTTGAAGAAAGGACTGATATGCATTTGGATTGAAGTGGGTATCTGTGTATCAAATAGTGCATTTGGCTTTTTTGCTGCAAAACTTCTATATCATATGACCTTGCTCTGCCCATTCATTTGAATTAAAGAAGAGCTACAGCAAAATTAGAATAGTAGGAAACACAGCCTGAATATATAATGCACTCATACGGACAAAGTTATTTACAAACTGCAAAGGGGATACAACTGAAATAAAAAAAGAGAAATTATTTTGATGTCATACTATTGTACACAGCCTTTTATCGAATTACCTACATTACACATTGTTAAATGCTTACCAACCTAATCATTATTGTAGATAAGAGCTTAATAGCCTTCATGCAATAAATATAGTTCATGACAAAAATCTCTTGTTTTTTTTTTTCTGGTAAGAGTAAAGACAGAACAGCTAAAATGCAATACTTGTGGTTTTAAATAATTCTTTAAGCAGCATTACTGTAATGGGGCATTACCCCTTTGCAATAGCAGAGTATAAGCAGCTTGTTTGCCTCTTTGTATAAAAAAAACACTGTGCAATTATTTGTCTTGAAATATTTGATTAGCTACATCTGGCTAAAAATAGTCAACATGGTGCCATAGGTGGTGCCATAGCCTGGGCTAAGGCAAACTACAAAGGTGGCGCCATAGCCTGGGCTAAGGCAAACTACAAAGGTGGCGCCATAGCCTGGGCTACGGCAAACTACCAACGTGCCAATATGGCACCAAAGCCTGGGCTATGGCAAACTACAAAGTTTGATAAAATTCCTCAGGACAAATCCTATGGCTTTAAGGACCACTGAAGAATCCAATCGAGCACACTTAAAGAGTACTTCTGAAAGACTGAAGAGATCTCTTGGCGGCAAACACATAAAAGGAGCAAAGTGCACAGACTAAGTGTAATGGGTTTTTAAACATTTATTAAAAAAATGACAATTGGCAACTCACATAAAATAAACTAATTAGTGCTTATCATGGTTTTCCAAAGGGATCCATGCCTAGGAGGACACCAAAGGAACTGTAACAACGCATAGACTGGATATGGTCTGCGTGGCACCTGTAATAGCTAATAAAGACAGCAAGGGGGTGCCAAACTAAGTACAGCAAGATGGAAAGGAGGTCAAAGCACATAATATTTGGCAATTCACAGTGTATGGATGATCTCATGCATAAAAGTCTTGATGCATCTGGGAGGAGGGGGCGCCCAGGATCCCAAGATGGAGCCGCAGCTGTGGGCATGGAATACGGATGCCAGGGTAACCAGGAATCCTCAGGACAGGAAGCAGGAGGCAACACATGTGGATCGATGATGCACAAGCAGGCACCAGAAGTGACAAAATTGGAAGTGACACTAGGGGGCTATGATTCAAGGCCCACGCCTCTTTTTCAAGCCAGCCTTGCATCAATACCTCCATCTTGGGATCCTAAATACCCCCTCGTAGATGGTGTAGATGCACCAATGACTGTTACGATGTTATAAGGGAGATCATCCCTAGCCAACCCCCCTTCTAGCATAGTTCCTCTCCCCTCCCAAAGGGCCCCCTAGCACAGTATCCCCTTACCACCCCCTCCAAATAACTGCAAATATAAATCTTTGTCAAGTTGCCCCTCACCCCTCTTTGCTGTGTCCCCCTAACCTACAAGTCTCATGTATTCTGCACTAATTACAGACCCCAGATCAGCAAGGGCACATGTAAACTGTAAACTCCCCAGCTCCTCCTCCTGTTTGTGTAGAGGAAAACATCAGAGCCGAGAAGGAGGCGGCTTCAGTCTGCAGTATGCTAATGTAAGAGACAGCTAGCGGAGAAAGATGTTGGCTGCCATATAGAGATGCAATCGCAGTATGTGAGACCACAAACATCCCAGCAAGTTACGGGGCAGGTGTCCCTGGTTCCCATACTAACACACCCCTGCCGAGCAAGTCACTGGAGCCAAGTTTCAGAACATGTTTCGGGGTGTCAGAACATGTTTCGGGAGTGGGCTTTGCTCCGTGATTGAGCCTTGATTCACCAGGACTTGCATCAAACCTGAAAAATCCAGGTCGGCTGGGAGGTATGTAAAGGGAAGACAGGCATTTTAAATATTTGAATACCCAGAAAGTAGCTGGGGATTCAGATTTTACAGCCACCCCCCCCCCCCATCCTGGTGCCATCAGGTGGCTGCCTAAGTGGCCTTATGCTTGCACCAGCCCTGGCGGGGTGTGTGTATTGCGAAATCAGATGCATTATGAATGTTTGATTTACTAGTACGCATGTCTAAAATAAAAACTTGATAAGCCATTTGAGCTAGAGTACAAAAGATACAATCAAATAATTGTGAAAGATCCCATGACTAAACAGTGATTTTCTTTTGGCAACTAATCTGTTGAACAGGTACACAATTTAGGAGCCCTGAGCAAAAAGTGAAGACATTTTATAATCCAGCCAGAGAATACCACCAGCAGAAGTGTATTTTGATGTCATGGAAAGTTTCCTGCATCTATTGAAGCTTCTGCACACGTGGTAAAATCTAGCAGGTCACCTGTTGCTTATGAGATACAGTACGTATGAGATCTTTTCTTGCAGTTTTGCGCATCAAGTGCAAGTGTACATTTCCAAAATAACACTGTGTTTGGGTACAATTTTCCAGTAGGTTGGTTATGCATCCTTCATTACTTGGTGCTACATCACCAATGAAGATGGTACCGTAATTATAAAAGTTACAGAAACCGCCCTTTTCACAGTTTAGACAAATGGCTAAAAAGTCAAAAATGGAAAAAAAAAAGACTAAGGGGTCAATTAAAAAAAAAAAAGCAATGTGGCCTTACTGTGGTCATGTCACTGCTTACAATTAAGAAAAGGCACAGTTCCAAAGTGAGTGGAGCATCGTAAAAAGGAAATTGGACTGAGTGGCCTCTGACATAGGACTGATGCAGTTTATTCGAGCTGGGTTGGCCAATACTTGAGGAGGAAAATGTGCTGTGCATATCTGGTCACTACAATACTACACCTGTACACCTGTTGGGCCTTTGAAGGGAACGTCCTTCAAGGCGAACTACTAAGTAATCATATCCAATCATTTTTAAAGGACTGCTATTATTACTGAGGTTGGATTTGTACACGGCCAACTTAGGCTGGGCTGGTAATACCAACACACAGCTTGACCTCCAGAAGATTTACCCCCTTCATGACCAGGCCATTTTTTTTTGCGATACAGCATTGCGTTACTTTAACTGACAATTGCGATGTTGTATCCAAATACAATTTATATCCTTTTTTCCCACAAATAGAGCTTTCTTTTGGTGGTATTTGATCATCTGCGGTTTTTTATTCTTTGTGCTATAAACAAAAAAAAATACCAACAATTTAAAAAAAAATATATATATTTTTTTTACTTTCTGCATACATATCCAATAGAATTTTTTTTTTTAAAAAAATCAAATTTCTTCATCAGTTTAGGCCAATATGTATTCTGCTACATACAGTATTTTTGGAAAAAAATCCCAATAAGCATATATTGATAGGTTTGCTCAAAAGTTATAGCGTCTACAAACTATGGGATCTTTTTAAATGTTTTCACTAGTAATGGCAGTGTTTAGCGACTTTTAGCAGGACTGCGATATTGCTTGATACGTTTTGGGGTCCAGTGACACTAATACAGAGATCATTGGGGTCACGCTGGTAGAATTGTCTAAAGTGCTCAGAGATACTATGGCAGTGGTTCTTAACCTGGGTTCGATCGAACCCCAGGGGTTCGGTGAGTCAGTCTCACGGGTTCGGCGGAGGTCAAGACACACACCCGACTCATATGATTCGTGATGACACACCCCGCTCATTGGCTGCAGGTGATCACGCAACATCGCTTGGCCAATCTGGGCTGCAGGGAATTTGGTGCGCCCAGTAGTCGAATCGTAACTGTTGTGATGGTACGTCGTGTGATTTCTTTCTTAATATTAATCCCTTCATACTAACTACAGTATGTCGAGCAAAAAAAGAAAGTGGTCGGACGAATATGTACAATATGGATTCACATGTATAACGGAACGTGATGGGAGTCAGCATCCTAACTGCATGATTTGCAATGACAAGTTGAGCAATTCTAGTCTAGCACCAGCAAAACTAAGAGAACACTTCCTTAAGCTGCATGGAGATGGAAAATACAAGAACACAACACTTGCTGAATTCAAGGTGAGGAGAGCCAGATTCGATGAAAAGGCTAGTCTGCCTATTCTCGGCTTTGTACCCATCAACAAACCGATCCTCATAGCATTGTACGAAGCAACGGCAGAAGTCACACTGATTTGCAGTAAATATTCATTATTATGTTTTTGTTTTTGTGTGAAAATCATGTTTTAATGGTTTTGTTCTTGTTCTTAATGGTTTTGTTCTTTAAAGGTTTTGTTCATTTTGTGCACCTATGTATAAATATATACCTAAATATATACCTATGTTTTGAATTTGAAAAAAATCATATTTTATTTTTCCAATTAAGAAGGGTTCGGTGAATGCGCATATGAAACTGGTGGGGTTCAGTACCTCCAACAAGGTTAAGAACCACTGTACTATGGTCTCTGTACCCTTTAAGAATGTTCGTAATGTTCTCACCCACACGCTTCTTGACCATACATTTAGTTTGACCTATATAGATCAATCCATATGAGCACATTAAGGCATAAACCACATGTGTGGTGTCACAAGTGATTAAATGTTGGACCTCAAATTCTTTATTGATAGATGGAACTCTAAATTGATTTGTTTTTTTTTCACATTAGTTCTAGTGAAGAAGCAGACTCTACACCTCCCACAAGTGTGAAACCCCTTTCTGCATGCAAAAAAAAATAGAAGTATTCGGTGGATCCAATTTTTTTTTACCACCTTATCCCCAAAATTAGGGGCCCTTCTATATATAAAAGAAGGGTTTGTAGGTAACACCGGTCCTAATGTGCGGTCCATAAGGAGGATATGCCAGTGAGTGCGGAAAATGTTCTTGATTTCTTTATACTGATCGGTGAAGTCAGATAAGAATTCTTTCGTGTTCTCCTGTATTCTTTCTTTATCTGCCAAGCATTGTTGCCTTGGGATGGCCCTGACTTTGTTAATTTCCTCATTCTTGTTTTTTTTTTTTTCATTTTATTTTTATTTGCATATAAATTTACAAAAGAAA
This sequence comes from Pelophylax lessonae, assembly GCF_965119305.1. Lineage (NCBI taxonomy): Eukaryota > Metazoa > Chordata > Amphibia > Anura > Ranidae > Pelophylax > Pelophylax lessonae. The sequence continues at coordinate 199,184,403 of NC_138779.1, read as the reverse complement.
TTCCAAAAGTGGAATTACATATATACATTTAGTCTTCATTCACACTAGTAGGACTTGTCAGGCGACTTGTCAGCCTGACAAGTCGCGGACCGTCACGTTCCCATTGAGTAGTACAGGAACGGTTCTAATAGGAGCGACACAAGTCGCTCCGACTTAGAAAAAGGGTCCTGTACTACTTCGGGGCGACCTGGAGCGACTTGCATAGACATTCATTTTATGAAGTCCGTGCAAGTCGTGCCGAAGTCGCGGTGCACGCGACTTCACTGGTCGCCCCCGAAGTCGTGCCGCTGCAGTGTGAACCGGCACTAATACAGAAAAGCAATACAGGCATACCCCACTTTTAAGTACGCAATGGGACCGGAGCATGTATGTAAAACGAAAATGTACTTAAAGTGAAGCAATACCTTTTTTCACTTCTCAATGCATGTACTACATTCCAATAGTCATTTAGAGGCATAACTGATATAAATAATGCATTGATAACTAAAATAAACATAATACAGAACAGTATTAAAAAAAAAAATTGTAAGCTTGCCTTGCCCTTGCTTGTGACAGGGACCCACAGTGCACACCTTGGCCTGCACTCCCATCCCAGAGCAAAGTAGGCTTAGGTGTTATCAAACTATACCTATTTAAGCCCCTTCCAGTTTGGCCACACCCAACTGTTGGCGTGGTGCACTTCACATGCTGCCATTAAAGAAGCCCCTCTGCTCAAACCTACCCCACCCCCCCCCAAAGAAAACTGGGTGCAGTCAGTAGGGTCTCCCTGAATTTGATTTTCAAAAAGTGGTCACCTTATCATAGCACAGCCTAGAACATAGAGCCACAAATACACACAGCTGTTTCCAACTTCTTAACATTGGCACAAGTAATGGAGGTAAAGGCTTCTATGGGCTCGGCTTATGTAACCTGGCAGGCAACTCACGGATGGCTGGTGGTCAACTCCAAGCTGTCTGTGGGCATATCTCGCAACACCAGGGTATACTGCGGCTGCGCGGCGAGCTGTCTGTGGGCGTATTCTGGGCAGGAACCTGGCCTCTCGCACCTCCAGGGTATACTGCGGCTGCGCGGCGAGCTGTCTGTGGGCGTATTCTGGGCAGGAACCTGGCCTCTCGCACCTCCAGGGTATACTGCGGCTGCGCGGCGCGGGAATGTCGGAACGTCCGTACTTGCGAGGCACTTTACGTACACTCTCGGGGCATGTCCGTACTCGCGAGTGTACGTAAAGTGAGTGTACGTAAAACGGGGTATGCCTGTATTTAATAACTGTAAACTTATAATACTTTATCCCCTTTTCCTGTCCCCTACCACCCCCCCCCCCCCAAAAAAAAAAACTCCCTCCCCTTTCTGCCCATAGCTTTCTTTCTCCTATTTTCCCCTGCAGTAATGTTTAATCATTTATTTCAGTATATTTAATTGATTTTTAAAATTATCCATTTTCCCCATTTTCCTTTCATATTCATTGGAATCTCCTTTTGCGAATTACAGATGTATTCCATATTAAAGGTATTATTTATCTTATTGCACCATTCCTTTAATTTTGGGCTGTCTACTTTTCTCCACTTTTTTGGTATTATTCCCTTTGCTGCGTTTAATAAGGTTGGGACCAATGTCATTTTGTATTTTTTTAGTGGCATTGCTGTTTTGGGAAATAAGCAAACCCATGGGTCGTTTGGAATTATTATTCCTGTGATTTCACCGGTCAGTTGACGGACTTTTGTCCAAAATTCTCTTATTTTTGGACAATCCCAGAACATGTGGTACATTGTTCCGGTATTACCACATTCCCTCCAACATTTATCTGTCTTGTCCAGTTGGTATTTATTTATGAATTCTGGTGTAATATACCATCTTAACAAACATTTGTAATTTAGTTCTATTGTGCTCACATCTATGGCTATGGATCCAACCGCCTTCAATACAACATCCGATTCCTGTTTTAACAGTTGTGCCCCTATTTCTTTCTCCCATTTTACCATGAACGGAGGTCTCTCCAAGCTGTGCCACTCTGTCAGCATTTTATATATTTGTAACACTCCATGTTTTTGGGTGGAGGTATAACTTAATTTCTCGATGGTATTGAGATTTTTTTCTGATCTAATCGGCTGTGGCAATGACTTTACAAAGTGGCTCAGCTGGAGATATCTCCATTCATCTAATTTCATATTTTTATTATTTTGTTTTACATTTTGGAGTTTTTTAATGTGACCTTTGTGGAGTACGTCCTTTAATTGAGTGTTTCCTATCCATTTTCCACATTTTTCTTCATTCCCTGGTGGAAAGTATTTAGTGCTATTTAGTGATATCATTGGTGAGTTGTATTCCCATTTCAATTGTTTATTAATCCTATCCCATATTTTATAGACTACCTTTGTTAATTTGTGTGCTCCTTGTGATTCCCTATATTTTGGTGGTATCCATATTGTTTTGTGTAAGTGAGTATTATTTTGTGCGCATTCTATCTCCACCCATCTTTTCCCCTTTTCTACTTTTGTCCAGTCAATCATTCGCGCGATAATTACCGCCTTATAGTACCTTTCTATATCTGGGGTTGCTAATCCACCTTGTGTTTTACCTCTTGTGAGAATCTTATATTGCACTCTGGGTTTTTTCCGCAGCCATATGTATTTTGTTAATAAAGTTTTTATTACCCTAAAAAAAATTGCAGGAATGTTAATTTCCTCATTCAAGGCTTCCTCACTGTACCCCTTCTGCGGCAGGTCCTGGCAGGGAGGAACGCAGGTGGAACGCACGCTATTGCAGAGCGGCAATTCCAAGTTTTATTGCTAAATGAATGCAGAGAGTGCCGCTGGAGGCACCCTAAAATGTGAGTGTAGCACTGCCCCCTAGGGAGCTGCTGAGTGTGGATTCCCCTGGGTTACTCATAGCAACAGTCCATAAAACTTATCACTTTAGGACTTGGCTCAGACAATAAACAGTCCAGGGATTTGTTTTTTTTTTGTGTTTTATTTTGGGACTTGGATGGGAGAAGGGATGAGTGGGATACTCCAACTTGAACTATGCACAAATGCTGAGGACACTAACTGTAAAGTGCGGCAAGGCCGCTGCTTCACCTTGACAATTGTCAATGCAGTGAAGATAGTAAATGTGTTCCTGTTGTGTTGAACCTTCAGGGTCCTACCTTGGCACCCCCTTTCTCACCTTGCGGTGTGTGCTAGCCCCTTTCCACTGACTCTCCACTGGAGTGGTCCCCTTCCTGGGCAGACCTCTGGCAAGCTTCCCGGTACTCACAGACACTGTTTTTCCCTGGGTCGCTCTGCCTTCAGCTCCACTGTCAGTATCCTGGACCTCCTGGCTCGGCATCACACTCCCGTTCACCAATCCGACTGCCTGTGACTAGGGATGATTGAACTTTTGAAAAGTTTGGTTCGGCCAGATCACCCGAACTTCCCGAAAGTTCGGGTCTGGATTCCAGAACCCCATTGAAATCAATGGGATCCAAACTTCGGTAATCAAAAAACACAATTTTGAAGCCCTAAAACCCAACAAATGCCCCTAAAAAGTGCCTCCGGTTCTGGGTCATGCCCCAGGGACTATTAATCACACAAAAAAAAGTTCTTAAAAATTGTCGTTTTTGATAGAGAGCCAATTATTGAAAAAATTATTGAAAAAAAAAATGAGATTTCGTTGGATTTAGTGTCTGGGGGGTATAAAAAGTGTACCTGTGAAGTGTCAGCTCTGTAGCATGTCCAGAACCAGAAAAAAAAAGATAATTTTTCTTAGAATTTTTATTAGCGCAGGGATGGTCCATTGGAACATATAATAACATGGTACCAGGTCCAATTAGCGGACCAGTACTCTCTTCTGTAATCCACTGGACAAAGCCATCACAGATCCCGCTCACATTCTGTAAATCGCTGAGCCAGTCACACAAGCAGGAAATTACATTTATTGGTGTGTGCTGTACACCATTGGTGTACATAATGTCCTTAGCACTGTAATTTCCTGCTTGTGTCATTGGCTCACTGATTTTCCCAGAAGTCTGCACCAAGATACAAGTACTTTTTAGGGATCTCTTGCAAGAGGAATTTTAAATAGTTCTAAAGAGATGCAAATACTGCAGTTTTTCTCATCAGAACACTGAAAGTGCAGTTATAATGAACCAGAACCTCATTCAGAATTAATCTGAAAGGAACATCGTGAAAAGAAATAGCTGAAAACAGTAGGGATCTTTAGCACCATTTGTTAAAATCCCTGCAATGTACATTGATCACCCAGAGGAGATTTTTTTTTAATTTTTTAATTTTTTTTAACTTGATTTTTATTAGGTTTTCAAAAATAACAGAAAAACAGAACATTCCAGACATATGCGTACAAAGTAAAACTTGCGCAACAGTAGTACTGTTATTTGCAATAGTTGAGAATAACATTAGAAAACATCAAAAAATATGGAGCGCTTCACGAAATCTTGGTTGATGATAGATTAGGCAACAGCATGCAATGTCAAGCGGCAGCTGCCAAAGCCAGCAGAATATTAGCATGCATAAAGAAAGGGATGTATTCCAGAGATAAGACTATAATCCTTCCACTTTATAAAACTCTGGTCCGACCGCATCTGGAGTATTCTGTCCAGTTCTGGTCGCCAGTCCTCAGGAGGGATGTGTTGGAGCTGGAGAGAGTCCAGAGAAGGGCAACTAAACTAATTAGGGGATTGGAGGACCTTGACTATGAAGAGCGTCTACAATCGCTCGATTTATTCTCCCTGGAGAAGAGACGTCTGAGGGGGGACATGATAGCAATTTATAAATATCTTAATGGGGATCCCAGCTTAGAAAAAAAGCTGTTCATTCGAAGGGATTGCATGAGGACTCGAGGGCATACAATGCGATTAGAGGAGAAGCGTTTTAACCTCAGGCAACGTGGGGGGTTCTTTACTGTTAGGGCTACAAGATTGTGGAATTCTCTACCACAAGAATTGTTTTCTGAGGGTAGTATGGTGGCTTTCAAAAGACTCTTAGACTTACATCTCAAGGATCAGAACATTCAGGGGTATGAGAGATGATTACAGCCACACACACCTACACAGGTTGAACTGGATGGACTATTGTCTTTATTCAACCTCACCTACTATGTAACTATGTAACTATGTAACGAATTTGCGTGTCATCCTTGCGCAGGGGCCATGCTAATCTTCTCTGTATGGTTCCAATTTTAGTATGCCGAGGCAAGCACTTTTTTTATTTATTTTTTTTAATCAAAAGTGGAGTTACATTTTAATTGAGCCTGTAAACCTTGTTATATGTGAGTTGTCTCATTTCTCAAGATAAAGCTATAAGTTGTAGGGCAGTATTTTTGGTAGAGATGTTCCACCAATGTATTCCTTCCAGGTACCATAGATGTACCTTCCTTATTCATGAAATTCCAAAAATGTAAGCCGTAGGAATCATTAAAAGTTGGAAAATTCTCCCAGACTTCAAAATATTTTCTCCATGATTGATAAACGATAGGGTAGAAACGGCGAGGGTGAAAATAATGGATGTTTGCACACATGACATCGTCCGTAGTGTTAAATACTGGCCTGCCACACATATTCTTCATAACACGTTGGACAACCCCCGGCCCCTGGTGTCCCCATCTATTTCCAATGTAGTTCTCAACAAAGTTCTCCATAAACTGCCATGTCAACTGGTGATGTGAAGAAAGGCCAAAAACACCACTGCTAGCACTTCCCAAAGTTTGAGCAGTTAGAAAATGGTCCTGAGGTATTGGACGAAGTGTGATGACATCAGTGTCAATGTAAATTCCACCATATTTCCACACCATGGAAAATCTACAGGCATCTGAGCAAACGTGTTTCCAGTAGATTTCTTTTTTAGGATTTACCTGGTAATCCAAAAAAGTACAGCATTTTATGAGATCATAGCATTAGCATCATTTTTTTTATATTTAAAATACCATGTTAATTAACCTCTCTTTGTGCCCCTTCCTTTCTTCTCTGCTTCAGCTTGTAGCACCCGAGCTGGCCACCTTGTTTGCCTCTGGGTTGGTCTGGCTCTGACTTACAGTATTTTATTTTACTTTATTTTGTGGCCTTTGTATTTGTTTTCTTTTTTTTTTTGTGTGTATTTTATATGTTTTCTAACTTTTTAATAATTAGGTTGATATGTGATAGCTGAAATTAGGGATAGATGATTATCGGCAAGGCTAAAATATCGGCAATATCGGCCAGTTCCGGGGGCCGATACCGATATGTCAGGGGAAGTGCATATCGGCCCCCGGAACTGGCCGGTATTACCGATATTTTGTGACGTCATTCTGCCTTCTTCCGCCTCCCTTGCCTTGCACAGCCTCGTCTAGAGTCGGGACTAGTCTTGCGGGAGTGTATCACAGCCATACACCTACCCACAGCAGCCCAGTTCCAGCCAGCCAGCCACATCCACAGGCACTGTACCAGCCAGCCAGCCAGCCAGCCAAAGGCACTGTACCAGCAAGCCAGCCAGCCACCCACAGGCCCTGTACCAGTCAGCAAAGGCACTGTGCCAGCGAGCCACCCACAGGCCTGGTACCAGCCAGCCACCCACAGCCCCTGTGCCAGCCACCCACCCACTACAGGGTGCCAGCCAGCCAGCCACTCACCACAGGGTGCCAGACAGCAACCCATCCACAGACAGGGTGCCAGACAGCCAGCCACCCACAGGCCCTGTACCAGCTAGCCACAGGCACTGTACCAGCCAGCCAGCCACCCACAGGCCCGGTACCAGCCAGCCACCCACAGCCCCTGTGCCAGCCACCCACCCACTACAAGGTGCTAGCCAGCCAGCCACTCACCACAGGGTGCCAGGCAGCCACCTATCCACAGACAGGGTGCCAGACAGCCAGCCACCCACAGGCCCTGTACCAGCTAGCCACAGGCACTGTACCAGCCAGCCAACCACCCACAGGCCCTGTACCAGCCAGCCACCCACAGCCCCTGTGCCAGCCAGCCACCTACCACAGGGTGCCAGCCAGCCACTCACCCACCACAGGCTGCCAGACAGCCACCCATCCACAGACTGGGTGCCAGACAGCCAGCCACCCACCCACAGGCCCTGTACCAGCCAGCCACAGGCACTGTACCAGCCAGCCAGCCACCCACAGGCTCTGTACCAGCCAACCACCCACCCACCACAGGGTGCCAGCCACCCACCCACCACGGGGTGCCAGACAGCCACCCATCCACAAACTGGGTGCCAGACAGCCAGCCACCCAGAGGCCCTGTACCAGCCAGCCACAGGCACAGTACCAGCCAGCCACCCACAGGCCCTGTGCCAGTCAGCCACCCACAGCCCATGTGCCAGCCAGCCACCCACCACAGGGTGCCAGCCAGCCACCCACCACAGGGTGCCAGCAAGCCAGCAAATTAAGCATTAAACAAAAATTAACATGTTCATTACCAGATTTGTGTCAACAATTGTCTTTATTTTTCAAAACTTTAAATGTACAAAATATCGGCCCATATTGGCTGATACCGATACATTGTGACCAAAATATCGGTATCGGCCCTGAAAAAGCCATATCTGTCTATCCGTAGTTAAAACGAGCTTCTGTATTGATGAGCTAAAGATGCCTGGGTTCTGTTCAAGACAGGTTCACAGAACATAAGTAAAGTTTGAATGTGAAATCTGAACCCTATTGAAGTCAATAGATGCCAAAGGTTAAAAAACAGTAATGGTCATTTTGTAGGCCAATAGGCAAGAGATTGTTAAGCATGGGGGCTGGACACTGCCCTGGAGAACATGTAGCAAAAGCAAAAACATATTTTAATTTCTGTTTGATGGAGAACAGCAGTTTTTTTTTTTTTTTTTAACCACTTGCCAACCGCCTGCAGCATTGGCTTGGCTGCCCAAACCGCTGTACCTTTATGACGGTTCACGAGAGCGCTCCTGGGGGCGCCTTTCCCCATTTGAAAGCGGAGAAGCTGATCCATAGGGCCGCCGGCCACAATTGCGGGAGAGAGTACGACTGTCTGCTGTTGTAAACACAGCAGACCGTTGTTCTGTCTGGAATGAACGCCTGTGATCCTTCTATTTAGGATCACAGATCTCTGTGTTGATTCCACAAGTCCATCCGCTCTTCAGTTAGAAAACACTCCCCTAGGCTCACACTTAACCCTTTGATTGCCCCTGGCTTAACCCCTTCCCTGCCAATGTCATTATTACAGTAACAGTGCATATTTTTTTTTAGAACTGATTACTGTAGTAATGTCACTCGTCACCCCAAAAGTGTCAAAAATGTCAGCTAGGGATCCCATCTGTCCGCCGCAATGTTGCAGTCCCGCTAAAAATCGCAGATTGCTGCCATTAATATTAAAAAATAAATAAATAAAAATGACATAAATCTTTCCCTTAGTGTGAAGACGCGATAACTTTTTTGCAAACCAATCAAAAACGCTTATTGCAATTTTTTTTTATCAAAAATATGTAGCAGAATACAAATTGGCCTAAAATAATGAAAAAATCTGATTTTTATTTATTTATTTATTTTTTTAGGAATGTTATATAGCAGAATGTGAAAAATATTGTTTTGTTTTTTTTTTTTCAGAATTGTCGCTCATTTTTTGTTTATAGCGCAAAAAATAAAAAATCGCACAGATGATCAACTACCACCGAAATAAATCTTTATTTATGAGGAAAAAAAGGACATCAATTTTTTTTTAGGGTACAGCATGGCACGACCGCCAGTGAAAAAAAACCCAAAGTTTTGACAAAAAAAAAATGTAAAGTTGTTCCACGATGCACATGCATCATTAGTCAAGTTGTCCAGTAATGCAGACCCACAGCAATTATTAAGAATAATACCCAATGCCTGCTGAAAGAACAAATCACATTAACCACTTCTGGACCGGAAGGATTTGCCCCTTAATGACCAGACCATATTTTGCGATACGGCACTGCGTTACTTTAACAGACAATTGCGCGGTCATGTGACGCTGTACCTAAATAAAATTTTTCACACAAGTAGAGCTTTCTTTTGGTGGTATTTGATCACCTCTGCAATTTTCATTTTTTGCGCTATAAACAAAAAAAGAGCGACAATTCTGAAAAAAAATATATATTTTCACTTTTTGCTATATAACATTAGCAAAAAAAAAATTAAAAAATACATTTTTTTTAACATTTTAGGCCAATTTCTTCCAAAGTTTTCTGCTACATATTTTTGGTAAAAAAAATTGCAATAAGCGTATTTTGATTGGTTTGCGCAAAAAGTTATCGCGTCTACTAACTACGGGAAAGATTTATGTAATTTTAATTGTTTTTTTTTATTCGTAATGGCGGCGATCTTACTGCGACATTGCGACGAATAGATTGGACCCCTGACTGACATTTTTGACACTTTTGGGGGGACCAGTGACATTACTACAGTAATCAGTGCAATGGTACTGTAATAATGACACTGGCAGGGAAGGGGTTAAAACTGGGGATGATCAAGGGGTTAAATGTGTACCTAGGGGTGTGTTTCTAACTGTGTGGGGGACGTGGCTTGTGAAATGACCATAGAGACCCGTGATCCTATATAGAAGGATCACAGGCGCTCTGTGATCATTCCAGGGAGAAGAACGGTCAGCTGTGTTTATAATAGCTGACTGTTCTTCTCTCTCAGCAGGGAGCGATCACAGGTGTCAGGAGGCAATCTGAGCCACCTGCCCCGCGCATCGGCTTCCCCACTGATGAGTGGCCTGTGGCACGCGCTTGCCCCCTAGCTGCCTGCGCGCGACCAACGTATACCTACGGCGGTGTGCGCAGGAGCGGCTGCCTGCCGCAGTGTAACTGCGGTGGGCAGTCGTAAAGTGGTTAAACAATGGACATAGCTGATCCAATCCCTGATGGTGCTCATTGACATCTTCCTGGTTCCTCCTCTAGAAGTAAATAAAGAAGCAGAATTCCCCATGTGACGTAATTTACCAAACATGACCATGACCATATTTGGTCAATGTCTTTGCCCAGATATGGCCATATTTGGTCAGTGTTGTCATGTTAATCCCACCCCTTTGTTTAGAACCTCTGGGTGAGTCTAGGATGGAAAAGGACCTGGGGGGGGGGGTCTTAGTAGACAACAGGCTTGGCAGTGGCATGCAATGTCAAGCCGCTGCAAGCAAAGCCAACAGAATACTGGGATGTATAAAAAAGGGGATTCACTCCAGAAATAAAGAGATTATTCTCCTACTCTACAAGACTCTGGTCCGGCCACATCTGGAGTATTGCATCCAGTTCTGGGCACCGGTCCTCAGGAAGGATGTGCTAGAACTGGAGAAAGTCCAGAAAAGGGCAACAAAAATAATCAGGGGAATGGAGGACATCAGCTATGAGGAAAGACTACAAGCACTGAACTTATTCTCTCTGGAGAAGAGACGATTGAGGGGGGATATGATATCAATGTACAAATACTGTACTGGCGACCCTAGCATAAGGAAGAAACTATTCAGAGAAAGGGAAATACAATAAGACACGTGGCCACTCACTAAAACTAGAGGAAAGGCGGTTTAACCTTAAAATACGTAGGGGGGTTCTTCACTGTAAGAGCAGTAAGGATGTGGAATTCTCTTCCACAAACAGTGGTATCAGCAGGGAGCATCAATAGTTTCAAAAAACTATTAGATGGGCACCTTAAAGACCACAACATACAGGGGTATACAATGTACAACATACAGGGGTATACAATGTACAACATACAGGGGTATACAATGTACAACATACAGGGGTATACAATGTACGGTTAACAGCAAACACACACACACATTATGGGTTGAACTGGAGGGACTGGTGTCTTTTTTCAACCTCACTAACTATGTAACTATAGGTAACATAGCTGGGGATTCTTGGCCATTAAATAAATTAAATAAATTAGGCTGGGTGACATCACTGATTGTGAAGGATACAGCCAGCACCTATAACTTTCTTAGCTGTAACATATAGTAGTAGCAGTTTTTTAACAACTTCTACATATGAATGACATTCAGCTCCCACCAAACAAAAAAAAAGCAAATTTCCGTCTAAACTTTGAGCTCTTCCTTATCGGTAACACTCAGAAGCTATGTAAACTCCCTGCACCTCTACAACCCATCTTAATTTCACCTCCCCCATTGACTCAAATGCATTTTTACAAAAATGGCATCATTTTAGAAAGAAGACTCTCCATTTCTTTCATCCCCAGTAGCCACTGTATTTTCAGGACAAGGTTATTTTAAACCAGATTTTTAGCTTTCCTGTCACTTAAAATACATTTTTTGGGCAAGCTCGGCTAAAACGAATGTCTACCATTGTAGAATGGATGGCCTGCTGGGGATGCTGTAATATACTGTAGTAGCTTGTGCTACATACAGTAAGCAGTCCTGTCTTCCTAAAAGAATACCAAACTCTTCCTCTCTGCTGCCAGTAAGAAGAAAAGTTGGTTACAAGGCACCTAAGCCATTCAGGGGCCATGTTCATAGGCGCCTGGGCACACCCTAATCACCCATGCGCATTAGCATTATTGCTCTGTGTGCCACTTGGAAGATGGGAAAGGTCTCCCTCTCATCGGCTCTGCCATAAGAGAAGTGTTTAAACACTTCTCTTTCACTGTGTCGGCAGGGAGATCAACGTGCCAGGGTCATATATATATAGGCACACATACACGTGTGCTTGAGTTTTATGCTGGCCATACACTAGCCCAAAATTTTTTGAAAATCTGTCATTTGGTCCATTCGTTCGTTTTTTGTCCAGTTAATGGGCACAAATAGAAAATCGGTTTTAACTCTGAAAAATTGAAGAAACAGTTTGGAAAATTCTGCCGAATGAATGATAAATTAAAAAGGTTAATGTGTTTCTCACTCAAACTGTTTGCACTATGCATATGTGACAAAAAACAGATTCATTTATGTCCATTGAATGATTTATCAATCAAAATCCAATCATTACATGACGGCACGATCGTCTGCTCTCATGGCCGAGTGTTCGTTTTTCGAAAATAGGTTAGAACGATTTTTCATATATTGTATGACCAGCATTAGGGTGCACACCCTAATACAATAGGCTGCGCACACCAATGCCCATGTTGCTTACATGGCACCTCACCAACAGCCTGGTATTTTTTTCAATAAATTCAAGGCATTTTTTGATTGGCTGAGGTGAAGAGGTAGATGATGTCATGAGTGTCTGGTACCTTTGCAGGAAGGTAGCACCACTTACTTTATATAGCACCAGCTACCACAATGTATTACAGCAGCAGTCCCCAACCTTTTTGGCACCACTTAATGATTTTGTGGCAGTCAATCTTTCCAGGGATCGGGGGGTGGGGTGGTGGGATCGCTTCTCAGCCCCCTTTGACATCACAACTGTTACAGCACAGCCCCCCCCCCCATATCAGTTTCCACAGTCTGCATTTACATTACAGTTCCCCCTTTACATTACAGTGCCCTTTACAGTGCAGCCCCCTTTACATCACAGTGCTCCTTTACAGTGCAGTCCCTTTTACATCACAGTCCCACTTTACAGTGCAGTCCCCTTTACATCACAGTGCTCCTTTACAGTGCAGTCCCTTTTACATCACAGTCCCACTTTACAGTGCAGCCCCCTTTACATCACAGTGCCCCTTTACAGTGCAGTACCCTTTACATCACAGTCCCCCTTTACAGTGCAGTACCCTTTACATCACAGTCCCCCTTTACAGTGCAGTCCCCTTTACATCACAGTGCCCCTTTATGGAGCAGTCCCTTTTACATCACAGTCCCCCTTTACAGTGCAGCCCCCTTTACATCACAGTGCCCCTTTACAGTGCAGTACCCTTTACATCACAGTCCCCCTTTACAGTGCAGTCCCCTTTACATCACAGTCCCCCTTTACAGTGCAGTCCCCTTTACATCACAGTGCCGCTTTACAGTGCAGTCCCCTTTACATCACAGTGCCCCTTTACAGTGCTGTCCCCTTTATATCACAACAAATTACCGTGGAAGTTGGCCTATGCCCCAAAAATATTTAGCAAAACCAAGGATACAGGGAAAGTAGGGGTTTCTCTGGTCCTGACGAAGCCTTATGCAAAACGCGTTGGCTCATTGGGACCTTCAAACCAAATGTCTTTAGAGACTTCTTGCGTCAACATCAGCTTGAAGCATGTATTTTTCCCGCTATAGGGAATATATTTCTGTGCTGCTGTTTTTAATTCATTGGTGAATATATGAGGGATTTTCTTTCTTTTTGTATCCCTCATCTATACACATATTTTATATGTATCAATAAACTGATTTATTTTTAGTTGTTTGCATCCTGGTCTTCCTTCTCCCAATCGGCCTTATAAACCCCTACTTTCTCTGTATCCTTGGTTTTCCCTTTATATCACAGTTCCATTTTTTCAATGCAGTTGCCTTTACAGTCCCCCCATCACAGTGTCCCTTGCAGTCATGGCCTGCCTTTCCTCTCTTACATCCCTGCCCTCCTTTCAATCGTTGCCTTCCCTGCACAAGTCCTACCTTCCGCAGGGCAGAGGCATTTATCAGCCTTTGTGTCCACTCCCGGGTCCCGATGTCATCCTATCAGCAGGGCAGGGGGGCAGGAGGAGCTGCAGATCTGGACTGAGGGGGGGCTGCCTGATTTATCATGTTAATAAAGGGATGATTACTCACTTATTAATATGAATAGACTCCCAGATAGACCCTCACTGTCCAGATCTGCAGCATCTCCCGCCCCCCTGCCCTGCTGATTGGATGACATCAGCAGCTAGGCGGGAGACCCGGGAGCGGATACATAGGCTGATAAATGGCACAGCCATGGTCCTGACAGGACTGTCACCTGGCATGGACCGTGGTCTGCCAATTAGAGTTCTCTTTATGTGTTCATTGTTCTCCGAAACTCAGGAGGAGGAGGGACACATATCTTGCAGCCAAAGAGTAGCCGCCACTGATCTGACAGAAGGCGGAGCTTCACACTCTTACCCGCCACTCACCTCCTGCTGTGCAGCCCAGTTACTAAAAGGCCATGGTGGTTGGGGACCTCTATATTACAGCAACCCTACCGTTCAGACTGTTCCACAATGGTGAGCATTCGTTTTAACCAAACTGGCCCAAACAATCTATTTAAAGCTGAAGTTATTGCTATATTACATTTAAGAGCTTTGTTTGCCTTTGAAGCAGCGGCCTGCAGAAAAAACATTATCCAGCTTTCTATCTGCAAGCACCTAAATCTTTTTTCTGTAATAGTTTTCCCTAAGTCTATAATGTACCTTATCAAACCATATTTTAAGAGGTGTTTTATCCAATAATTGTTCCATTCTAAGAGGGAAGAGGTAAACATTGCCAAAAGATGAAAGGGTTGGAAAATGTTTTTTTGCTCTCTTCTCATCTTCTTCAGTGGTAATGTTCTCCAGTCCTTTCATGAAGAAGGCCACCGGTCTGTCAGAGTAGACTCGAGCAGCTGATTCAATAGCACACAGTATCAGGGATGACAGATCCATTTTGTCCGTGGTCTCCATAAATAAGATTCCGTTTCCTTCTCTTAAAATGGTATTTGCATTAAAATAATTTGACATTCCTTTAGCATTGTCCAAGATTACTAATTCCAACTCATTAGAAAGTAGAAAATTCAACATGTAATAGCCTTTTTGCCTAATAGAAATCCTACTGATATAGCCCAAAGCTGCTATCATCAGGACCATTGCAACTATTTTTATTTCTCTTAGCATGGTGGTAGAGTACAATTGTTGACCTGTAACAAGAACAGACAGAAGTATATCAAATTTTAATTAAACTTTTATCAAAAACAAAAACAGGGACTTTAGGGGCCAATGCCCGGTACATTTTCCATCTAAACCCCACATGCAAATCAAGAATCCCCACTTCACTGACTGCTTTAACTTAAGTACAAAAATGGGCACAACCCTGAATTTCATGGTATAGCCATTAGTCATGCAAACCCCCCCTCCCCCCTCCCCCTCCAACCCCCATCCAATGCATTTAAAGGTATGGTGCGAGGATGGATTTTTGTGGTGTGCAGCTGCATTAAAAAGATGCTCACAAAGCCTGCCCAAAAGAGAAAGTGAACAACCCAAGCGCTTCAGGAAAACACAATGCCAATCCTTAGTGTTGCTACTTAAAGTTAAATGTATAAATCACGGAAAACAAGAAATATGTAAAAACATATATTATGTGTCCAGTAGCGCAGGGATGGTGGTAACCTCTCACCATCAATAGGATAAAAGAAGCATATATGCAAACAATCCCTCTACTTTGCAATCAGAATTGATAAAATCAAATTGATAAAACGATAGGAAAGTCCATCAAGGCATCAAATGTCCATAAATGAATAAAGACATCCAGGAACATAAACTTGATAAGTGGATGTAATACCGGTCACCTCTTAACACCACCACCGTGCAAACAAAGGGGAGTAGATCACACTCACCAACACTAATGGCTTAGCCACTCTCGTGGTCAAGCAAACACACCAGATGTTAGTAATGCCCACCAAAGGCAATCCCGGGTGCTCACAATGATGAGAGGAACCAAAGTGCTTTGAATCATGTGGGAGAGAAAACACAGACCCCGCTAGTGCAATACTGTCTAAACACTTTTATTTTGCATCCACTTTAAAATTACACTCACATTTCACTAGTAGTTACAGTCGCATATATACATTACGGAGGATAATACTGAACCGTGCAGGAAACGTCTCCAGGCTCGGCGTCAACATACTACACAACATTGTTCTAAGGAGTGATAGCGTACCCGGAAGGTGTGTCGAGCACGCCGTGGAGCCTGGAGATGTTTCCTGAACGGTTCAGTATGCATATATGCTTCTTTTATCCTATTGATGGTGAGAGGTTACCACCATCCCTGCGCTACTGGACACATTATATGTTTTTACATATTTCTTGTTTTCCGTGATTTGTGCAGCTGCATTACCTAACATGGATGAGTTGACCAGTGTCTTAACCTCCCTGGCGGTATGATTCTTTTGGATTTTAGGTGCTGAAAGCGGTACCATTATTTTGCATGTAATTCTTGTGAATGAGCAGCCCAAACCAACTGTATACATTTATTATATATATATATATATATATATATATATATATATATATATATATATATATATATATATATATATACTGATAATGGGGTACTTTGACGTAGTGGTGGGCTTGAGCACTATATGGCCATATGGTGGGACCAAATCCCCATTTTTATTTATGGATTGTCTTCACATTTGGTAGTAATTTCTTTTGCATGTGTGCGCTATTCTTCTTTTTTAATATATATATATATATATATATATATATATATATATATATATATATATATATATATATATATATATATATATATGTATTGTGACAGGAAGTCAGGTAAATCTGTGGATGTAGTCACAGACAGGAGATACATTTCCACCCGGTGTAGAAAGTTCACCAATTACTATAGGGTGTTGGCTGCAAAGGTAGCCAGAACTGGCTTAAGGATGTTGAAAGGCCTTCAGCTGTTCGGAATGAGGAAGTTAAGGTCTCTATAATTTGTCCAGAGGAAGTATAAGGATTGCTGCCTCCTGTCGCCGTGTGGGCTGGGAGAGGAGGACAGTCAGATGTGTGCCCCCTGAAAGCTGTGTGAGCATGGGGAAGACCTCCTGAAGCGATGTGAAGCTGAGGAGGGTAACAAGTGTGAAGACTACTCAAGGTGAGGTCTTGGATCGTTTCTATGTGAAAAGAGACCAATGGACATTTCCTGTGTGAAGGGGAAATTAATTAAGATTGAAGACTACTCAAGGTGAGGTCTTGGACTATTTCTATGTGGAAAGAAATAAATGCACTGTGTTCTATGTGAAGAGAAAAGCAAAGGGACATGTTCAATGTGAAGAGGAAAAGGGACATGATCAATGGACATTTGTTGTGTGAAGAAAAAACATGGACTATTGATCAGCAAAGTTTGCCCAACAGTAGGTTGGAGACAGACTCCGTAGGTAGGTTCCTGTAATGTGAGAAGGTAGCCGCCCACAGTGGCAAGGATTTATTTTGTGTTTTATTTTATTTTGGATGTTTTTGCTGCATGCACTTGTTTGAAGAAAATTGCATGAATAAACCAAAGTGTTGTTTGCACAGATGTCTCCCTGTGTAACGAACCCCCCCCCCAAGGGGTCATCCACGCCTAACACCGAGCTAATCTCCCACAGTATACATATATTATGTATACATATATTATATATATATATTTATACGTATATATATATATATATATATATATATATATATATAATGTATACAGTTGGTTTGGGCTGCTCATTCACAAGAATTACGTATATATATATATATATATATATACATATGTATATATATATATATATATATATATATATATATATATATATACGTATATATATATATATATATATATATATATATATATATATATATATATATACATAAAAAGTACAGTAAAACTGCAGGAAAAGGCACTGGGGGGGCAATGTAATGTGAATTTTTTTTATTTTGAATGGTATCAGTGTGTTTGGTGTGTTTTACATTTGAATTTGCTGCCGGTTCCACCCCCCGGTGAACGTCACGTTGCCGGAGACGGAAGCCGGGGCTCGCAGACGATCGGGAGGAAGCTCTGCCACCGCATACCGCCCGCATTCTTCGCTGGATCCCGGAGAAAAGGTAAGTAAAACCTCTACCAGGATCCAGCGATCTTCCTATCGGTACCCCGAGTGTGGCTCGGGGTTACCGCTTTTGGCTCTAAAATCTAACCCCGAGTCACACTCGGGAATACCGCTAGGAAGGTTAAGTCAGGCCTATACAGTTAGAGAGTTTTTCCATCCACTAGGGGTAGAGTGTTACCGAGCACTACAAAGGAAAAAGATCTGAGGGTAATTATTTCAGATGATTGTAGAATGAGCAAACAATGTGTCCAGGCAGTGGGAAAAGTGGATAGAATTCTAGGATGCATCACTAAAGGGATAATTATTAGGAAGAAGGAGGTCCTGATTTCTCTAGATAGATCTTTCTATCACTAGAGAAACAACCAGCAGGAAAAAGGAGATCCCGATTCCACTATACAGATCTTTAATAAGACCTCATTTAGAATACTGTGTCCATACTGTGGGCATTTTTTGGGCGTCTTTGGAGGCAGGCATAACATCTGAACTTCTGTATAAGGGTATATATACACACACATATATGTGTATATATACACATACACACATACAGGTGTGATAGGAGCGGAGCCACATGCCTGCAAATAATTTTATTAGTGCAGGCATAGGGTTCCGCTACTTTCACACCTATATGTGTGTATGTGTATATATACATATATTTGTGTGTATATATATACCCCTACACAGAAGTTCAGATGTCATGCCTGCCTCCAAAGATGTCCACAAAAAAGCCCAATAATCGCCTGCAACAAAAACGCCCAGGTGTGAAAGTAGCGGAGCCCTATTCCTGCTCTTCTGCAATTCTAAGACAAACAATCTTTTTTCTACGGCGGTCACCCTGACATGGAAGAGTTTGGTCACCCTGCCATAGCAGTCAGAGTCAGTTCACCCTACACTACACTCCGGTCACCCTGACACTAACACTTTCCCTACAGAAACTAGATTATTGAATCTAACTATAGTGGAAAATAGTACCCTAACTACACTAGATATCCCTTTCCTCACACTAATAATTTCTAATTGACACTTTTGTATACATTTATTATATATATATATATATATATATATATATATATATATATATATACTGATAATGGGGTACTTTGACGTAGTGGTGGGCTTGAGCACTATATGGCCATATGGTGGGACCAAATCCCCATTTTTATTTATGGATTGTCTTCACATTTGGTAGTAATTTCTTTTGCATGTGTGCGCTATTCTTCTTTTTTAATATATATATATATATATATATATATATATATATGTATTGTGACAGGAAGTCAGGTAAATCTGTGGATGTAGTCACAGACAGGAGATACATTTCCACCCGGTGTAGAAAGTTCACCAATTACTATAGGGTGTTGGCTGCAAAGGTAGCCAGAACTGGCTTAAGGATGTTGAAAGGCCTTCAGCTGTTCGGAATGAGGAAGTTAAGGTCTCTATAATTTGTCCAGAGGAAGTATAAGGATTGCTGCCTCCTGTCGCTGTGTGGGCTGGGAGAGGAGGACAGTCAGATGTGTGCCCCCTGAAAGCTGTGTGAGCATGGGGAAGACCTCCTGAAGCGATGTGAAGCTGAGGAGGGTAACAAGTGTGAAGACTACTCAAGGTGAGGTCTTGGATCGTTTCTATGTGAAAAGAGACCAATGGACATTTCCTGTGTGAAGGGGAAATTAATTAAGATTGAAGACTACTCAAGGTGAGGTCTTGGACTATTTCTATGTGGAAAGAAATAAATGCACTGTGTTCTATGTGAAGAGAAAAGCAAAGGGACATGTTCAATGTGAAGAGGAAAAGGGACATGATCAATGGACATTTGTTGTGTGAAGAAAAAACATGGACTATTGATCAGCAAAGTTTGCCCAACAGTAGGTTGGAGACAGACTCCGTAGGTAGGTTCCTGTAATGTGAGAAGGTAGCCGCCCACAGTGGCAAGGATTTATTTTGTGTTTTATTTTATTTTGGATGTTTTTGCTGCATGCACTTGTTTGAAGAAAATTGCATGAATAAACCAAAGTGTTGTTTGCACAGATGTCTCCCTGTGTAACGAACCCCCCCCCCAAGGGGTCATCCACGCCTAACACCGAGCTAATCTCCCACAGTATACATATATTATGTATACATATATTATATATATATATTTATACGTATATATATATATATATATATATATATATATATAATGTATACAGTTGGTTTGGGCTGCTCATTCACAAGAATTACGTATATATATATATATATATATATATATATACATATGTATATATATATATATATATATATATATATACGTATATATATATATATATATATATATATATATATATATATATATATACATAAAAAGTACAGTAAAACTGCAGGAAAAGGCACTGGGGGGGCAATGTAATGTGAATTTTTTTTATTTTGAATGGTATCAGTGTGTTTGGTGTGTTTTACATTTGAATTTGCTGCCGGTTCCACCCCCCGGTGAACGTCACGTTGCCGGAGACGGAAGCCGGGGCTCGCAGACGATCGGGAGGAAGCTCTGCCACCGCATACCGCCCGCATTCTTCGCTGGATCCCGGAGAAAAGGTAAGTAAAACCTCTACCAGGATCCAGCGATCTTCCTATCGGTACCCCGAGTGTGGCTCGGGGTTACCGCTTTTGGCTCTAAAATCTAACCCCGAGTCACACTCGGGAATACCGCTAGGAAGGTTAAGTCAGGCCTATACAGTTAGAGAGTTTTTCCATCCACTAGGGGTAGAGTGTTACCGAGCACTACAAAGGAAAAAGATCTGAGGGTAATTATTTCAGATGATTGTAGAATGAGCAAACAATGTGTCCAGGCAGTGGGAAAAGTGGATAGAATTCTAGGATGCATCACTAAAGGGATAATTATTAGGAAGAAGGAGGTCCTGATTTCTCTAGATAGATCTTTCTATCACTAGAGAAACAACCAGCAGGAAAAAGGAGATCCCGATTCCACTATACAGATCTTTAATAAGACCTCATTTAGAATACTGTGTCCATACTGTGGGCATTTTTTGGGCGTCTTTGGAGGCAGGCATAACATCTGAACTTCTGTATAAGGGTATATATACACACACATATATGTGTATATATACACATACACACATACAGGTGTGATAGGAGCGGAGCCACATGCCTGCAAATAATTTTATTAGTGCAGGCATAGGGTTCCGCTACTTTCACACCTATATGTGTGTATGTGTATATATACATATATTTGTGTGTATATATATACCCCTACACAGAAGTTCAGATGTCATGCCTGCCTCCAAAGATGTCCACAAAAAAGCCCAATAATCGCCTGCAACAAAAACGCCCAGGTGTGAAAGTAGCGGAGCCCTATTCCTGCTCTTCTGCAATTCTAAGACAAACAATCTTTTTTCTACGGCGGTCACCCTGACATGGAAGAGTTTGGTCACCCTGCCATAGCAGTCAGAGTCAGTTCACCCTACACTACACTCCGGTCACCCTGACACTAACACTTTCCCTACAGAAACTAGATTATTGAATCTAACTATAGTGGAAAATAGTACCCTAACTACACTAGATATCCCTTTCCTCACACTAATAATTTCTAATTGACACTTTTGAAGCAGGAGTAACAGAACTGCTTCCACTCTCTTCCACAGCCCCTGTATTACAGTGCTAGAGATTTGGCGGGGCTATGTTATATACTGGGGGGCGTATTCACTACTGATTGGCCTCTGGACCCACTAGTCACTCCAATCACATTCCTAGCATCCTCCTCAATTGGCTTTTACTAATGTTTCTGGTCCAATCACTGGCTTTTAAAGCCCAGTTCCTGTCCCATTGCATTTTGGTCGGTTCTGGTTGCCGAATTCCGAACTTTTGCCGCAAAAAGTTCGGAATTCGGCCGAATTTCGAACAGTCAATGTTCGGGT
Organism: Pelophylax lessonae; assembly: GCF_965119305.1. NCBI lineage: Eukaryota > Metazoa > Chordata > Amphibia > Anura > Ranidae > Pelophylax > Pelophylax lessonae. The sequence goes on along the minus strand of NC_138779.1, from coordinate 199,162,889 downwards.
AGAACTGATGGTCGTCCCGAACCGTTCGATCATCCCTATTAAATACATTAATGTGGTGAATGAGGTTCAGGAGGGCAGGATTTCCAATATGAAGCTAAGAACAAGAACACAGGGTCAGGACCCCAAACTAGCAGGTGGAAGGTTCAAAAGTAATTTTAGCATTTTTTACTGAAGTTGAGAGTTGCTGAGTCAGTCATCAGTAAGTAGATTCAATCATGCTTGGGAGAAACATAGATCTACGGTCAGATGAAAAAAAAAAAAGTAAAAAAAAAAAAATATATATATATATATATATATAAAATGGACCCGATTCAGTAGACCATTTGGTCTTTTTTTCTAAGGTCACTCTTCTATGTTTCTATATTTCAAACTTTATTTTTCAGCGTTTGTTAAATAGTTAAAGCTAATCTCTAGCCAAACAGTTAAATACACAGATAAAGTATGTATATGGGAGTTGTTTTACTTATTTCTGAAGGCTGGTAAACACAGGCTGAATATCAGCCGTTATCAGCTTTTTCAACAGAACCAGTGTATGGCAGCCTGTAATGACCGACTTTTATCAAACGGGAATGTTGGAAAACCAACTTCTGGTCAGTGCTGGCAGCCAATGGCAGCGAGCACTGATCAGTGTGTTTCGGCAAGGGGGGGTCCCCCTGTCAGAACACAAAGGCACAGCAGGGCAGATTGCCGCACTAACATCTCTTAGGTAGTATGGTGACCTCTCAGTTTTGTTTCATTTAGCCTGCTGGGTTGGACAAAAAGAAAAAACTTCTAGTGTGTACCCAGCATCACTTATACAAAGCTCTGCCCCACAGCACAGCCCTGTCTTGCCCGGAAGGAGACCTAATTTTTCTCTATTATAGTTAATTTTATACCTTACAGGTCTTGTCCCCTTTGCAGCCTTTGCAGCCTTTGACTAGACCAGGGTTTCTCAACTGGGGTTCCTCCAAATGTTGCTGGGGGTTCCTTGAGCAATGGCCAATCAGATAAGTTCCCACTGGCAACATCTTTTTAGCTATCTGTAGGAGGGAAATTCTTCCCAATTATCATAAGTGTAAGGAGCATTCTTCCTGATGACCATCACACTAATATATCATGATTTGTAGATGTAGCCATTATAGCAAGGGTTCCCTCAAACCAGAAATGTATTTCAAGGGTTCCTCTGTGTTAAAAATGCTGAGAAAGTCTGTACTAGACACTAAGCCCCCGTTCACACTGGGGCGACCTGTCAGGCGACCTGGTCGTCTGACAGGTCGCCGTAGGTCGCCTTCCATAGAGAAGCTATGGACCCATTCTAATAGGAGGGACACAAGTCTCTCCGACTTAGAAAAAGGGTCCGGAGCTTCTTTGGGGCGACCCGGAGCTACCTGCATAGACTTCAATGTTATGAAGTCCGTGCCGGCCGCTCCGAGGTCGCGGTGCGAGCAGCGCGCCGCGACCTAAGAGGTTGCCCCGGGAAGTAGCGTCGCCCCAGTATGAACGGGGCCTTATAGTTTCATCTCTGTTCCTTAGCTTTCTCCTCCTGCCAGCATGTTCCTTGTAAACACATGAGCGCTGCAGCACAACTCATTTGCTTCTTGTGCTCCTTCTTGTACTCTGTAAAGCGGTGAGGATCAGGTTCATCGCTACCAGCCTCCAAGCATGTTATTTGTTTATGTAATTGTAAGAAGCAGCAAAAGCAGACGAGAGACAGATTGCACTGTTGCTGAGAATGTCCTTAAAACTCTATGGCTCTGCAGTGAGAACTGAGCAAACAAACACTGCTGATCACTCAGTTCTCCCCGTCCGCTCTTAGCAGAGAGCCATGACTGTCAATCATTGGCTCTCTGCTCTGCCCCTCTAGTGCTCACTGGAGGGCTGGGCTGTGGAGGAGGAAGGGACTGGCTCAGGCTGTCAGCAGATCACTGAGTGACACCAGCCGACAGCGACAGTGGACTTTAGCCCTCTGTTGGCTGAAAACGGATCACTGGAGTGCAGAACCAACTGCACTCCTGTGACCTACAGGAGAAGTATGGCCTATAGAAGTATAGTAACTATATAGTAAATAGTGTAGTGTGTGCAATAATTATAGAAAGCTGTTCATTTTGAGATGAAACATTATGGAAACTTGAGGGACCACTTTTATATCGAGTGACTCCGGTAATTGAACAGAGGGTTTTACATCAAACATCACATTAATTTTAGATTCATTTATAACATGTGTCTTCCAGCTGCACAAGGCACTGAACTGAGGGATGTCTTTTTTCCAAAAACCTTATGGGCTGGGCTAATAGTGTCGCTCAACTTCATTGTAGACAGTTTCACTGCAACTCTTTCCAAGGTCTGATGTATAATTTCTAAGACTCTTCTTGTTACCCACAGAAGACTTAACGTGGACTCTTCCACTGGCTAGCAAACACAGATCTCTGATGGGCTAGGTTACCTTGTGCTGTATCCAGGCACAGAGGGCATTTGGTGACAGCATACCTCCATTCAATTAATCTCAAGCAATGCCTATTTCCATGTTTTGTCAGGGCTTCTCTTATGGCATCTGTTTGAAAATTGAGGCAATTTCACATGCCTACGTGTTGCTAGGGAGGTTGGCTTCCCCTCAATTAAAGCTTATTGGTCTTCCCAATCGTGATGGCTTTTCTCAATTAGCAGAATTTTACCTTTAATCTTGTCATAGTCTTGGAAATCTTGGCACATCACCCAACAGGCTGCCATAAACTTTACCACTAGAAGGGCAGGCACAGTAACATTTCTGACCAGTGTTGTTTAGTCTATGCAATACTCTCCCCTTGAAAAATGTTTGCATTACCATTTGGCAGCATCTTTTGCATAGAGTGGGTCTATTTACCTTAGGGTTGCAGCAGTGTTGCACTAACCTTCATTTTTTGGGCAGCTCGTGGCTCTTTCATGGCACTAAGAGCTGGTCTGCCGCTCTCTGTAATTTAGGTCACCACTAAAAAATAAGGTTTACACCAGTCCACAGTAGACTCTCAAACTGGCAGTTTCTGTTTGGGCAAATGTGAGGCTCACTCAGTTTGTATAATTCCCTCCAGCCACAAAATTCTCCCACTTATTTTAGCAATGTCTACTTTTGAGAGCTCCATATTGCAGATATACAGCTCACAAATGTCCAAGCAACGTGCACAGATCTAGCAAAATATGACACTTTAACCACTTTACCACCGGAGGATTTTGCTGTCTTACGTCCAGGCCACTTTTTGCGATTCGGCGCTGTGCGACTTTAACTGACAATTGCGCGGTCGTGCGATGCCATACCCAAGCAAAATTTATGTACTTTTTTTCCCACAAACAGAGCTTTCTTTTGGTGGTATTTGATCACATGTGCGATCTTTACTTTTTGCACTATAAACAAAAAAAGAGAGTAAATTTTGAAAAAACAACAATATTTTTCACATTTTTTTATATGAAATCCCCCCCCCCCAAAAAAAAATGTAAAAATCTAATTTTTTTAAAATTTTTGGCCAATTTGTTTTCTGCTACCTATGTTTGGTAAAAAAATTCACAATAAGCGTATTTTGATTGGTTTGCGCAAAAGTTATTGCGTTTACTAACTAAGGGAAAGATTTCTGTCATTTTTGGTGTGTTTTTTTTTTTAATTGCAAAAGTTTTTTATAGGTGTGTTTTTTTTTTAACGCGTAATGGCGGCAATCTGCGATTTTTTTTTGCGGGACTGCGACATTGTGGCGGACAGATCGGACCCTTGACTGACATTTTTGACACTTTTGGGGGTACCAGTGACATTACTGCAGTAATCAGTGCTATATATATGCACTGTTACTGTAAAAATGACACTACGTCGTCAGACGATAACGAGCCACTCTGCCGCAGTAATATTACTGCAGGCAGACGTAAAGTGGTTAAGGGCTGCTTGTGCTTAAATTCTTGGAGATGAATGTAACACCTGACACACACCATGTGCTGTGTCAATGCCTTTTTTCGCACATAGCATAAGCTCTTGATCACAAGAGAACCTTCTTCCCCAAATTGGGAGACCTTACTTTCCCTAATTGTGGGATTTAACTTCAAATGCAGAGTTTTCTAAAGACCCAAACCACTCAGGAGAATGAGTTGTAGGGTTTTTTACTCAGTTTTGTTCATTCAAAGTGCAGTGTGACATAGTATTCTTCCCCATGCAAGGATTGTTTGACATAACAGCAAACACAAAGTATTTCAGCCTTCTGGCTACTTTGTCGCCAAGCTCTATCTAGTTCTTAGGACAGAGCTGATTCAATCTTAGCCTTCCTGCTTAACTGGTTCCTTCGGTCATATACCATCAGATATAGTAAGTAGAATAATATTAAAGATATGTTCATCACTCAGTCAAGGAGTATTGTTATAGACATATGTTCATAATTCAGAATCTGAATAGGTCGGTAAATTTTAGACCGGAATTACCACCTCATTGCTAATAGGTTTCTGACACCATCCTGTAGCCTTGTGGCTATAGGTAAATCTAATCATCTATCACTTTAAAAATAGGTATGAGCTTCGGGTTCAGGTTTAACAAGACTTTGATCCTAATACCCCTTCCCCATAGTTTGATGAACAGGTGAGCTTACTGCCCATAGCTGCCATTTTGCCTTCTAAATCACCCAACTGATGTTCATAAACAAACATCAGCTGAAAGTCTGTATTTCATGGTGATACATTTACAGAGAATCACTAGTCTGGGTGATGTCACTGACCAATTGTTGAAAAGTATAGTGGTACACATATAAAAATACATTCAGATGTATACCAGGTAACTGCAGACCAGTCGGTCTTACATCAATAATATGCACGGTATAAGAAGGAATGGTAATGGCTGCATTTGAGAATTTCTCTGTGAAAATGATATCATACGGACCAACCAGCATGGACTTATGAAGGATCATTCTTGTCAGACAAACCTATTAAAATTCTTTCAGGAAGTGAACAGTAAAGTAGAGGGAGGCCAGTGGAGAAATCTTTTTTTGTAGTAAACAGATGTAAAGCCATCAGGTCCATGGGGTTTGGAAGATTTAGATTGCTTAATGGCTAAGAAGACTTCTTTCAAGGTAATTTCTTTATCCATAAGATTTTTGTTGGTTCCTGACAAGGCAGGAATGGGTAGGCGAGAGACAAAATTCTCAAATTCTAGACCAGTTGAGATTGTTATCTGTCTTTATATAGATTGGAAAACTTTATTACATCAGTCCACAGTACTAAACTGTCTCCATTTATAGACAGTTTATCTAACTGTCAACTTAAAAATCCCTAAACACTTTGAAATGGCTTTGTATCTCTTTCCAGCCAACTACTCTTGATCATATGTCTTCAGAAAGCTCCTTTCTGCAAGGCATGGCTCATTTCAGTTGATGCTTCTTATGAACATACATTTTCAAATGTTTGAGTGTCTTTTATCAATTAAAGTAGCTCTAAACCTCACCTCCAAACTCATTTCATTAATCGGACTCAATGTGTGCATACTACTGACTCAAATTAGCCTTCACTGAAGTAGTCTATGGGTTCACCTACTTTTTCCTCCAGCACTGTTTGTTGAATGGGTGGTAAATAAAGACATTAAAATGTAGAATTATTTGTATGTTATGAGCCTAATCATATTGTGATTGTCTATTGTTATGACTTAGATGAGGATCAGATCACATTTGATGGCAAATTACTGCAAAAAGCAGTACATTCCAAGGGGTCTGCATACATTTTCTTGTCACTGTATTTTAATTAGAAGTAGAATCTAGTGGGTTGACTCCCCCTGTATTGATTCACCCAATGAAGAGTCCATCAGCCTGATCTCTTTTCTATGGTTTCTGGCTCTGCCCCTGCCCACATTGATGTTTCTGTAGTTCTAGCTTAGAACAACCCAATTCAAAAGTGAGCATTGAAAATACTGCAGTTTAGCAGTTCTTAGATGTAGTGGCTGCATAAGTTTTCCCTTTCAAGCATTTTCTCCTTTAGTATTACCCGGGGATCCTGCCAGTAACATATTTCCTGCCTTAAGGTGACAAGGCTCATGGAAAATCAAGTTCAGTAAAATTATTCAAACAGAAAACAGAGTAAAATTATTCATTCTACCCTATTTAGGAATAATATTTGGTAAAGAAATTCTTACCTTGATTTGCAGATGGCGAGGAAGTACCAATGCCAATTCAATTCTGCATTACAGAAGGTGGTTGTAAAATGTGATTTAGTTTTATACCCATATCAAAGGAAATAAAAGCGATAGAGATGACGTGTACCCAAACCAATCAACGCAACTACAAGCCAAGCCTGTGTCTTTGTTAAAACATCGATGCACGTGTCATAAGCATCATAAGCTTTTCTTTAGAAACAATGAAGGCTGAAATTAACCATGAGATGTATCAAACAGTAGATATATTAAATGCATGCTTATAAAATCTTTAACTCCTCATAAGTGTCACTTTGTTTTTTCAATGACAATTTGCATTTGTCAGTATACCTTACGTACAGCAGTTAGTATATCCAAATACACTGCACAACGTCATTGATTCAATGATGTTGTATGAAGAATCAACCCCTGCAGCTGCCTTTTCCAACCATTTTACCCTGGAGGAACAGTTGAAATCCTTTTTAGGCCTCAGGGAACCCCCTGCTAAAACCAATTCTTTGGGAGTAAATGGAAAAACTCCCCTTGCATTGGTTCTTAGTAGGATGGGGACATCAGCAAATAGATGTTCCCTGATCTGCTCTCACTCTACCCATTGGCATTTGCCATGCTGGTTTATCGATGGGAAGTAGAGCACAGAAAACATGACTGTTGCTGGGGTGTGTGAAAGTGATCGGGCAGCTATACAGCCACTCAGTCACTTCTACCTGACAGTCAGCAGTAAGGAACCCCCTGATTATTGGTGACATATAGGATACGCTAGTGGCAGCGAAAGGGAAAAAGCCCAGCAACAGCAAACACATTTTATACAGTATTTAATTTTGGATACAGCAGAAAAGGGATTTTCTTGCTACCTGTGTATTTATTGGTTAGGTTAGCCTGCACTTCAATCTTTCCAACGGAGACACAGAAAAGACACATTTTATTGTAAAACGAGGAAAGGTTAAAGCTTCTGACAATGTTTTTTATTGCTGTTCGTGTCTTCCTGTTCCAGGAACATCCACACCCCCAAATATCGTATGGGTGTCAAAGGAACAGGAAGCAAGGGAAAATCTCATTAATAGGGATCATAGAGAAAAATTAAAACCTGAAAGAACTTTAAACTCCTCTCCTTTCGTTCTACAAAAAAAAAAAAAAATCTGCAGTTAGGTTTTAAGTTGTAGTTCAAGTTCAAGTTGTGAGAAGTTGTAATACCAAACTCTGAGCCTACAGATTTCTCTGATTGGTGCCATGCCTTCCCCCTCATGTGTTGAGCACTTCATAGGGCTGGTATCAAGACAACCAATGTTCCAATGAGCAGCTATGAGGTTGTCAGTTACTAGGGAAGACTGTGTGCTTGCAGTGATAGAACTCTAACCGCTATTTTTACGGCTGCCAAGATAACGCTAGCACGATCCTGGAGATCTCCAGTCCTGCCGTTTGACCAGCTCCGCCATAAACTTACCTGGATAATGCTCAATGAACGCATGTCGGCCATGCTAAATGATAAGATTAAACATTTGATAAGGTATGGGAGCCGTGGCTCCGTTATCTTACTGGGAGCGGCTAATGGGGTCTGGGGCATCGGGGATTCGGGGAGGGGGGGCTGGGCGGGGTCCTACTAATTCTCTTCCTACTACTTTTTTCCTTTCTTCTCTCTTGCTATTCCTTCTTATTCCTATCTATTTGGCCTTATGGGCATGTACCGTTAGCCCACTTAAATCTTCACACGTTCAAACCCTACAAGTGGTTACATGGGCAGCACTTGGGTCGGGATATGGCAATGAGCTGAATGACCTTTATTGCTTCCCATGTTTTTCACTTGCTGCACTGGGATACTCGTAATCCCATTGCCTGTCCTGGTTGGGTATTGTTATGTAACCTGTTTTTCGCTATGTTCGGAATATGTTACGTAGTGACTGCCTATGCTGCAAGAGCTTTCTTTTTCTACATTAATGCATTGTAATTGCGGTAGGACAATTGAAACTGTTATGCTCATGTTGACGGTATTCCTTTCTGTACCTTTGATGTTTTTTCAATTTCTCATGAAAATTTCAATAAAAACCATTGAAAAGAAAAGAACCCTAACCGCATGCTTTTTCTCCAGAGCAGGACAGTCTGTTTTCCGGTAAGTATTTGAATCACCAGAAAGCTGTATATATACTGTATTATCACTATTTAAATTCCTGTTAAAGGATATCAAAATCAAAAAAACAAAAATTGAATACATTTCAGCTTACCGTTTCAAAGATGTGGTGGCCTCATTACTTTAGATTTATTCGACTAAGCACATTTTCAGCAACAACAGAAAATACCTGTGGGTATTGCCAGAAATGAAATGTCCTGGTCACTTAATAAACAGGAAGCACAAACAATGTTATCTTCTTTCTGTATACTGATAATCTAGTCAACCTGAATGGTGATGAAGAGAGGAAGATGTGTTTCAAGTCCAGTCTGGGTGACCATCATATCTCCCTGCGTACAATGGACAAAACCACAATATATAGACTAGGGACTTTAGAGGCACAAAAATACAAACATGCATAGAAATATGGATACTTTGTTACAAATACACAAAAAAACAGTTTAAAAAACAATGGCTGACATTGTTGCTCAATGCAGCTCTACACCAAATATATAATAATGTCAGAGTCAGACCATTCCACTGCCCATATGTGTCATATAATTATCCCCATATTGTCACATTTTGACTCAGGATCACATGTGGAATCCAGCACATTTCACTAACAATAATCTTCTTGAAGGGTAAAACTGTAGTTTGTCTGTAATACATGTAAGCAAATATTTAAATATAGATGTTAACCACATAGATACCACTTACAGTTCATAGCACAGTGTGCCACCTGGAGTAGGTTGTCAGCCTGCCGTTAAAACAAGGAGGTCCAAAGGGTTACCACAATTCCCATCAGGGTGAATAGAGATGAGACACAAGGTTGGCCAAGAGTCCACCCAAATAGAATATGCTGTAAGGTGTATTGTGATATGCCATTAGTATGGATTCCCCAAAAATGTGTAAATATATCTGTAAGTAAATAATTAAAACTATAAAAGATTATAGATCTCACCTCATTGTTGAAAAGAACATCATAACATTAGCTCAACTGGTCCACTTAATCAATGGCAACACAATCCTCGGACAGCAACCAGCGAAAACAAACCACTGATGCTACCCAAAGGTTGTAAAGCCCAGAGGGGGAAAGGAAAGGCTGTCACAAATAAGAAAAAGCCAATTAAGAGTAAGTGTTTTGGAGCCCAGAGACTCAAATGGCGCAAACAAAGAATAATGTGAGTGGAAGTAGTACTTCCTAGTACTCTGATGTGATCCCCGTCACTTCCGATTGCAGCAACGTCACATCTGGTACAATGGAGCAAGTGAGTGTAGCTAACCAAGGGGAAGACGTTTGTTATTCACAGAATTAGCAAGTGAAAATAAAGCAACATGAAGCCCGAAAATATTAAAATCATGCAGCCATCTCATCTAAGAACTCATAAGCTGCAATATATTATCTTTTTTATTTTTTGGTTTACATGTTTTTTTAAGTGGCATTTTGCAGCAAATGTTCAATTCTACTGTCAAACCAGTGCCTCTGAGTGTTTCTTAGGGCACCAATCATACTCTTCAGGGATAGCAGCGTGGGTAATATGCAGGTTTTGTCCTTACATTCTCGTTAGATATTTATGCCTATATATTTAAAGGTTAACTTCGGCTTTAGCAACATGTTACACCCATATTTAGTATGTAATATGTTTCTAAGCACCTCCCACCCCCACCTCCACCCCCATAGCCCCTCCTGTGAGAGAGTGCATGGGTTCTTCCACACTGCTGTGGCTCTGAGGCTCAAGATCTGTGAATGAATGAACTACAAGTCCCAAGTACTTGTTGCACACAAACCCATAGTTCTCATTGCAACACAAAAGCCGTGAGCAGTGCACCTGTAGTCCATTGACACTTCTAACTGAAAGATTGTATAAAGGTAGAGCCTGGCATTGCACCCCTGATCCACTGCTTACAGGTACAATGCTTTGCAGGTTCCCGTGATCAAAATAATAAGTGCACGTTTTTTTCCTGCAAAAATATGTGCATTTATTATTATTATTTATTTTTATAAAAGTGAACTTAGCCTTTAACAGTTCAACTGATAGAATAGAGTAACCTTTCTTCACATATACAAGGCAACTTCTACAAATCCATTCAAGGTTATGCACAGGTTTTGCACATTTCAGATCATTGCCTTTCATTTCAGATTATTGTATTATTTAAGACATAATAGCCACAAATAATTTTCAGTGGGTGGATATTATGTAAGCAGCTTGGTTGGGCTGCAATATAAATTGGAGAGACAAAGCAGGTTTTATCCTGAAATAAACTTTAGAGTGTATTATTTGAGAGACTATAATCACAAATATTGCACAGTGGCTGGACAGTGGACACTAATAATCTTTTTAATGGAACAAAAACTAATTGTTCTAAAAAAAAGTTACTGGACAGTATGTAAGCAGCGTTGGGCTGCAATACAGGAGAGAGAGAAAAAGCAGGTTTTATCTTGAAATACATATTAGAGTGTATTTTTTTAGAAACTATAGTCCAAAATATTGCACAGTAGCTAGACACTAATACAATCTTTTTAACTGAGCAAAAACAAATTGTTCTAAAAATTGTAAAGTCATATTATGATGATGAAACAAATAATGGGTGCATTGAAAAGTAGATAAATTATACAATTTTTCAAAAATGTATAATGCATAGAACAGGGGTCAGCAAACTTGGCACTCTAACCATTATGATACTATACGTCTCATAAAGCTTTGCAAGACTCTGACAACCACAAGCATAATTTTTAGAGGCAGAAGCATGATAGGATTCCACCACAGCTGGAGTGCCAAGGTTTCCTACCCCTGGCAGAGAACGTATCATCTCTATATCTCAAAAGAGACTCAGGGTACTAGAAGCTATGCCCATGTATAGTGGAATAGGTAAGTACAGCCACCCAAGGCAGGAAGTGTGTTAGCAGCAAGATTATTCAGAAAAATTGTAGAAAAAAAAAACTGAAAATATGAAAAAGCTGAAAAATAATATGTCTTTGTTTCAGGGTTTAGATTTGCTTTAGGAGGCATTTTACAGCAAAGGGTTCTACTGTCAAACTGTAACGCTCTAGCGTTTGTTTAGAGAGTTGGATTTGCAGCTGCAGAATCTCCACTCAGTAGCCGTGTAGAGATGTGTTGAATCACCATGTCCAACTCTCCAGACTCATCATTGTGGCCAGCCTGCTTCAGCATACAATATACAAACACTCAATAAGATGTTCCTGGAGTGATAAGTTGTATATGATAGTATAGAGGTGATGTGCTGAAAGGACAGGCGTGAGTTATGATAGCAATGATGAGTACTCAATAGTAATGTTCAGGAGAGTAGTAGATGATGGTAGATAGGTTAGCAATCATGTGCAATAACAGGTGGTAGGGGACAGCAGATGGAGTGTACAAGAGAGGCTAACTTAATGCAAGGATATAGATGGTAGTAGACTCAAGAGCTAGCAATCTATGTAACAGTGCAGATGATAGAAATAGTAATGCATAGATAGTAACAGTCCTTAGTATGCAGAAGTAGATAGTGTAAGTTTGATAGGAAGGAATCCCCTGTGGGGTACTTATCACTAGTTAGATTAGTAAGCTGAAGGGTCCGGTAATGAGTGAATGATCGGGTAGCGAGATACGGGATCAATAGCGAGGTTCCGGTCTATCCAGGTATGGCAATAGCTGGAGGCTCCGGCAGCGTAAGACAAGGCTGTATACCATGCGGTTTGAACGAACAATTTGTGAGAGAGAAGCCGGCGATTGAAATAGCCGCTCAGAGCGGCGCTTAGTGATGACGTCATGCGGCTTAAAGGTATATGCGTTCCACCTAGCTGAAAAGGTGGGACGCAATATGAAGAAGGAAATGACCTATAAGGGTACCGAAGGTACCAGAATCTTACACAAACAGGCCTTTATGAGTTTATGAGTTTCCGTAAGCCACCAATCATAATCTTCAGGGACAGCTGCTGCCTGGGTTCATGGTCCTCACATACAGTATTTCTGCCTCAGATATTTAAACCCTTCCAAGTTTTTTTCATACGTGTCTAAACAGTTTAGATCAAAGGTTGAATAAACAATTAAATATCATGAAATTCAAAGAACTAATCTTTTGCCAAAGGGGAACTGCTTGTACTTTGGCACAATGTGAAACTTGTATAAATATCTATCCGGTCATCCTAACCTTTCATTCAAAGCTAGTCTCAGATAGGTGACAACAAGAGCTGACTAGCAACTCACCTATCAGCCTTCAAACCTGAACTGGGGCTTCCGTAACCATGAATAAAATCTTCGTTTTTTTTATTTTGAGCGCTATGGTAACTACAGGTAAGAAATTCTTTTGACACAAAATTGTATTTTATTATTTATCATACACCAACATACTAAATACAAAGTAGAGTTTAATAAAGCACATACATTTATTCACATTAGTACCTTTATATAAAACTTACAATCTAAGCACGCGACTTACTTACGTATACGCTATAAGTAGAATGGAAGGCAGCCATTTGCTTCTCTTATGTGCGCTCGTAAGTGCACAAAAATACCTATTAAACCTGCAAGAAATACAGTGGGTTGATAACTTTCTGTATTGCTGCTTGTGCTACAATCCCAAGCAGTGTTATCAGACCTGCCTAGTTCCCTGTAGACTACAGAAAACATCTATGGGAAGAGCAGAGGGTGAGGTCTTCTGTACACCAAATTAAAAGTGAGCAGCCTAGGGTAACAATGCTGCTTCTTCATAGCTATAGTTCAGTGAATGAGTGTATTACTGGCAGGATCAACATATAAAAAGAAAGGGGAGACTCCTAATGCAGCTACCACATCTAAGGACTGCTAAGCTTTAAATACAAATAGCACACTTGAAATGAACTCTGGACCTTTTATCTGCTCCTTGTAAATGGGATAATGAGGGAATAACACACACCTGGCCATGGAACAGCTGAGCAGCCAATTGTCCCATTACTTTTGGTCCCTTAAAAAGTGGGAGGCACATATACAAACTGTTGTAATCCCTACACCGTTCACCTGATTTGGATGTAAATACCCTCAAATTAAAGCTGAAAGTCTGTGGTTAAAGCACATCTTTGTTTCATTTCAAATCCATTGTGGTGGTGTATAGAGCCAAAAAGATTCGAATTGTGTCCATGTCCCAATATTTATGGACCTGACTGTGTATATATATATATATATATATATATATATATATATATATATATATATATATATATATATATCACATTAGTTTAAAGAGTAAGTTTTAGATCAAAAAATTAAAAAATCATTAAGCTTGTTTCATACACTGTAATGCCGCGCTATTAGTGCTCAATATGATAAGTGGTGTCAAAAACTCTTCATTAAAAAATATATTGCTGGTGCTAATTATAAATATTTGCAAGTGTCAAGTGCCAAAGCATATATCACAAATTGATATTTTATCTTATAGACACATTGTATATGCATTCACTCCTGAAGAAGCGAGCAGTAACCCCGCAAAACGGGTTGAGTTTTAAAGATGCCTGTGTATTATCCTGTATCCAACTGTGCAAAATGTTTCAAACATCAATGTACCATGCATTTATCAAATCGGTTTGGCATTTATGTCCATGCATTTTCTGCATGATGATTGTTATTTACTTTTAATACATTTAGAAACCATGTTTACCGCATATACATCTATTGGCCTTATGTGTTCACCTCATTTAAAGTCCCAGGGCGAAATCTTGCTTTGTTGTATGTATCTATGGGGATGGAGGTGTATCACTGGTCGCACCAGACCACTTTTTTAATTTTTTAATTTTTTAATATTTACATATCACAAATATTTCCGATATACACAAACTATACCAAAAGTGAGTGCAATCTAATGTCCATTCAAACATAAAAAAACATGTGCAGCTTTCTACAAACAATAATCCACAAACGTTGCTTCCCAAACATTCAACTTCTTTCCCGTGCTTGATTAAATCGTGTGTCACCACAGGGTGCTCCTCTTACCAGGAATAATACCACCTGGGGTCATGTGACCCCCACAATCAAGTAGGGTTTAGTAATAGCGTTTTAGCCTATCAAGGGCTATATCCAGCCCCTCTAACCTTCTCCTCTCTTATCTCCTCATAAAGGGATTATGGCAGCCAGAGAGCATATATATATATATATATATATATATATATATATATAAAGGTAAAAGGGCCAATAATTCTTATATCCTTCTAAAAACGTCTTATCACCACTATCTCTAAAGGAAAAGACAGATGACCCTGTCTCTGTAGCGCAGATGGCCTGTGGGGGATTACGCATGCGCAACTACTCCCTGTGCTGGAACTCAAGCATCAGCGGCCTGTAACGCAGTTCACGGCTATGTATAAAACACCTCACATCACCGCATGGCATCTCACACAGTGCCCAGGGAAGCAAGATGGTATACTTCCCCCAGGGCCATGTGGCCATCATAGTGCCCAGTACCTGGATGGTCAGCTTCAGATGGACAGTGGGCCTAATGGGAATGATGGGATCAACCTTAGACTCGGGAGGTCCTAAAGAAGACTCCTCTCAAATACTCCATACCCACCCACCCCAGGTGAACCCCAGGAGCACACAGGCAATAAAGATCAAGATAACAAGACATGTGGGGGGGGAGCAACTGCTGACACTGATGGCTGCATGAGCTCAGAGCTCTCTCCTAGGATTGCAACTGACTGAGGAGCGTTCATCAACATCCTCCACATTCGCCACCCTCCATATAGCCAATAGCGTTTGCCAGCATGCTCCAGAGACACCGTGACCCGCCACAGCCATGGAAATTGACAATGTTTTTCCTGGCGGTGTTTGCTGGACTCCAGCTAAATGGCGGCCTTACCCACGTGCCTCACTCCGCTGCGCTGAGAGACCTCGCTCCCTAAGCTACTCAATCCCTCCTAATGCTTCTGGGCACTCACCACCCTCTACTAGAAGACCAGCCAAAACAAAGCAGTGGCACGACTCACAGGGGGAAGCAGATGAAGAAGTAGAAGGGGTAAGCAATACTCCAGCTCCACACTCTATGGACACTGGTGTAACAGATCTGATCATATCCCTTCCTATTGTGGCCATCCTATCTCTGACACAACTCTCAAAGAGATGCTTATATCTTTAAGATCCTCTCTCCAAGCTGACCTGCTCTCTGGCCTCCATCAGTGTAGAGGAGAGGTACAGGCTCTCGGGGTCTAGAGTAGACCAAATAGAGCATCAAATGACAGACTACGCCACTTCTTTTTAATACAATGGTGGATGCACAAGAGGCACAAACAGAAGAAATATCTTGAATCAAATCTAAGCTTGCCGGTTTAGAAGATAGATCTAGACGCAACAATCCCTAAATACGAGGGATTCCTGAAACAATTATGCCATCTCAACTTTCACACTATGTCAGAGATTTATTTCTTGCAGCAATACCTAATCTCACATCAAATGACCTCACGATCGACTGGATTCGTCGCGTCCCAAAACCTCCACACCTACCAGCAGAGGTACCAAGGGATGTTCTCCTGAGAGTACAGTACTACTAGATCAAAGAAAGAATCCTGGCTACCTTCAGACAAATAGATCAACTCCCAGAGAATGTTAGGCATCTTCAAATCTTTACCGACTTCTCAAGATTTACCATGCAGTGTCTTAATAATCTTCTCACAATAACAAAAGTCTAACATAATCATGATATCCAATATAGTTGGAAGTATCCCGCCAGCCTCATTATTACACATGAAGAGTCCTCTAAAACAATTAATTCCTTGGAAGAAGGAATCAATCTTCTCCCACAACTACCTACATCAGCTGGTCCATTGTCTAAGACCAATTTCAAACATGGTTGGTCTAAAGTCTCACAGAAACGTCAACAATATCCATCGGAAGTCTCCTGATCTCAATGTCTTCCACACTATCTCATTCACAATGTCTGGTCCTGCATGCGAGTACACAACTCCGTACTTAATCCCCTTAATTTACCGCAGTCTATTCTGCTCAGAGCCCTCCTGAGGGGCTTCTTTTTTACTCTTCATTGTGGGAGTTGACCCACTTCATTCAAATTCTACCTCACTCAATATACATCCACAACTTCTAGATCTCATAATACTCCTGAAATATGGGACTTACCATCTCATCCTTTAACGCACATGGACTGAACCACCCGACCAAGCAGGGATCCATCTGGAAGGAAGCTCAGACCCACAAAGCAGATATAATACCATTCAAGAAACACATTTCCAAAAGGATGCAACCCCCTTCTGCAAACACCAGACCTTTCCCCACATCTTTCTTTGCTTCCATCAAGAAAAGAGGTGTCCTTGTGGTGATCAGAGACACTGTATCCTTTACCTAACATGAATCAATATTGGACTCAGGGGGTAGATATGTCATATTGGTTTGTACTATTGATACTTTGCTTCTTTTCCTGATATCTATTTATGCCCAAACTCAAACCAATTGAGGTTCCTTCACAAGCTTTTGTAGACGATCTCTACGAAGAAGAAAAGTGTTAATTTGCGGGGGGTTCAATATGGTACCTGATTCCCCACCTCGATTCCTCCTTGCTAGAGTAGAGGCCGATCAACCTCTTTGAGCGGTTTACTACACAGAGAGGAGCTATACGACATGTGGAGGTGCCTCCATGCTAATGAGAGGGACTTTACTTTTATTTCATCCAGACACCAATTTTACTCCAGAATAGATATTTTTGTGGTAGATAAATGGTTACTCCAGCACATCTCCTCATCCACGATACACGACATCACTTGGTCTGATCGCGCAGCAATAACTATCACCCTACAAACTGACAGTAACTCACCTTGGACGTTCACCTGGAGTTGTAACATTGCAGTAATTCAATCGCCTGCCAATGCAAATCTTCTATCCCAACATATACAATCCTTCTTTTCTAACAATGATACTACCGAAGTATCGGGTACCACCCTCTGGTACACCCAAAAGTCCTACATGAGGGGTATCCTAATTCAACTAGGAGCTAGAACAAAAGACAATACCAAGCATACCCCATCAAAATCTTACAAGAAATTCATCTTATGGAAACAATAAATAAAACCTGCCCTTATCCTCAAGACTCTGAAGTCCTCACTAAACTATGCACGGAATTGCGAACTCTGATAGTCTGCGACCATAACAAATTAATGCAACGGCTTAGACTTAAATTTTACTAACAACATAACAAGACAGGAACATTTCTAGCAACATGATTGAAATCCCGCAAAGCTAAATCCAAAATTCCCTACTGCTCATACATACCGACTTCCATACATATGGACATATAAAGAAATACCATATCTAGGCATAACTTTGACCCTGTCCGTTACCTCACTATCTGAAGCCAATCTCAAATACTTAATAAATATATATAATATAAATAACACCCAACAGCAGTATATATAATATATCCCCTGCGCGCACAATAAATAACACAATAAATATAATAAATATCAAATAGGTCTCGTTAGAGATGTATCGCTGCTACTTAAAAGGAAAATCTGTTAAAAATTACTTGAATAAAACAATCCCCAATGGAATCATAAAAATAAGTAATAGTAGCGCAGATATCTGATGTTAAGAAATGTAAAATCAGTCCTTTTGGATATTAAAAAAGTCCATCTCTGAATAAGATCCTGCCACAATCCTCTCCACCAAAAATGGGGGTCACCAGTGTATTATGGGGTCACCAGACAATATATCCTCCACCGTTGTGACATAGATAAGGATGGCAACTCACCAGACCAAGTGGCCCTCCTATTCTCATAGGACAGGCAAACAAGCATGAACACTAATCTCCCTTCTGGGTTAGCTGTAGCTGCTGGATATATCCCTCCTTAAACAGAGACTTGTGTCCCCTCTCCTCACGATTCTCCCATCCAGCGGATTCAGGAAAAACAAAAGAAAAGGAACCGCACTAGTGTGATACCGTATAACCACTTCACACTTTATTAATCACCAAATCCAAAAGAAATTCACTCACAAACGCTAAAGGCTGTTTATTTTACTGTGTTTTGTGAGTGCATTTCTTTTGGATTTGGTGAGAAAAACCTAAAACAATTGAAACTCATGTAGTCACATCATCTAAGGACTGGTAAACTTAAACATATTATGTTTTTTTGTTTGTGGTTTAGCTATGCTATAGGAGGCATTTTGTAACAAAGCTTTCCAACTGTAAAACCCATGCCTATAAATTATCATGGGGCACCAATCATACACTTCAAAGATAGCAGCAGAAGTATGCTGCTGCCTGGGTACATGGTCCTTACATATTTCTGACTGTATATTTAACAGTTCCTTCTTCTAATGTTAAAAAATGTTCTCAGATACTTGAATCCTTTCTTAAGTTTTTTTATAGGTGTTCAAATAGTTCAAAACAATGGCTGACAAAACAAGTACATATATTGTAGTTCAAAGACCGTATCTTTTGTCAAAGTGGAACTGCTTGAACCTTGGCACAACATCTAACTTAATAAAGTATAAATATCTTTCCAGTCATCATAACCTCTCATTCAAAGCTAGTCTCAGATAGGTGACTACAAGACCTGACTAGAAATTCAACTATCAGCCTTCAAACCTGATCTGGGGCTTCCATAACCATGAATAACATCTTCGTTTTTTTGATATTGAGCGCTATGATAACTACAGGTAAGAAATCCTTAATAAGGATTCCTTATGACACAAAATTGTATTTTATTAATTGTTTTGCACCAACATACCAAGCAGAGTTTAATAGAGCAGATAAATGTATTCACATTAGTACTTGTCCTTTATATAAAGCTTGCAACCTAAGCCCCCCAATTTATATACATGTACAGTAAAAGAAGTTTGAAAGGCAGCCAGTTACCTCTCTTATTTGCTCCCATAAGTTCACATACATACCTATTGATCCTGCCAAAAATCCAGTGAGTGGATTTTATTCTGTGCTTTCTGCTTGAGCTACAATCCCAAACAGTGTTATCAGTAATACCCAGTTCCCTGTAGACTACAGAAAACCTCACCCCTATGTTGTAAAGATGGGCAGAGGGTGAGGAGCTCTGTACACCAAATTAGCAGTAAGCAGCCTAGGGTGACAACGCAGCTTCTTCATAGATACAGGACAGTGAAGGGAAAAATACCTAATTAAATTACATCTAAGAGCTGCTAAGCCTTAATATATTAGATTTTGCCTTGGGTGTAGATGAAGTCAGTTGGTCAGTTTGTTATACAATGGAAACCATAAAAAGTCAAACCCAAAGCTGTAAGATAAGAGTACACTCACCATGTATAGTATGCTCTGTAGTAGCCAAGAATTTATAGAAAAACGTGTTCCATCATCATGGGAATTCGGTGTACATAGATAAGAGGATAAAAGAAGGAAACATTTCCTAAACTGTAACATGTATTCTGCTGAGCATTTTATTTCAAACCTATCGACAAATAAAACACAAAATGTTAGAACCTTTTATTTTTGGGGTGTGTGTGGGGGGTGCACATGATTTTATTCTAATTCCAAAGAGAACTGAAAAAAACTCAAAGAGACTGCTTGATATATTTGGTTAGTTGTCTGGTGTCAGAGCAAAGATTTCCATATACAAGTCTAAAAAATTGAGGATACCTGCGCAAATAAAAATAGTTTATAGGCATAAAGTTAGTATGTGAACAATTTTTTAAAAGGCAATTTTGGGTTCCCCTATCCCCAGTACAGGATTTATAAAGGGGCAAACAGCTTAACTGCCCCGGGCCCCCCTGTCAGAGGGTGCCCCAGACTTCCTTTATTATTATTATTAATATTATTATATAGGATTTATATAGCGCCGACAGTTTGCGCAGCGCTTTACAACTTGAGGGTAGATATAAAACATTTTTAAAACTTTATAAAACATGACATTTTTTATTCTTTAAAAAAACTCTTTAAAAAAAATGTAATAATTATAAAACAAGTTTAATTTATTTAAAAAAAAATGTTCGTTTAGTTTCGGATGCATTCGTTAATTGAAGAATTTTGTTTCATATGCATTAGTTAATTGAAACTTGCCGAAATTGAAATCTTTGGCATGCGTTTTGCATTTGGAATAGCTGGTTGTTAAGGAGCTGACAGCCGCCGTGTCCTTAACAACCATGACTCATCTGCTGTCAGCCCCTCCGAATGTAAAGCAGAATGTAAATGAACAAGTGCGGAATTTAAAAAAAATAGCATGGGGGGACCCCCTCAAGCCATACCAGGCCTAGCAAAGATTTCCATATACAAGTTTAAAAAAATTGAGGGTACCTGCGCAAATAAAAATAGTTTATAGGCATAAAGTTAGTATGTGAACAATTTTTAAAAGGAAATTTTGGGTTCCCCTATCCCCAGTACAGGATTTATAAAGGTGCAAACGGCTTAACTGCCCCGGGCCCCCCTGCAAGAGGGTGCCCCAGACTTCCTTTATTATTATTATTATTATTATTAATATTATTATACAGGATTTATATAGCGCTGACAGTTTACGCAGCGCTTTACAACTTGAGGGTAGATATTTTAAAACTTTATAAAACATGACATTTTTTATTCTTTAAAAAAAACTCTTAAAAAAAAATAATAATAATTTTAAAATTAGTTTAATTTATTTTAAAAAATGTTCGTTTAGTTTTGGATGCATTCGTTAATTGAAGAATTTTGTTTCATATGCATTAGTTAATTGAAACGATTCATTTTCGGAATTTGTTTTGCATCTTCGGCATGCTTTTTGCATTTGGAATAGCTGGTTGTTAAGGAGCTGACAGCCGCCGTGTCCTTAACAACCATGACTCATCTGCTGTCAGCCCCTCCGAATGTAAAACAGAATGTAACTAAACAAATGCCAAATTTAAAAAGAAATAGCATGGGGGGACTCCCTCAAGCCATACCAGGCCTTACAAACTGGAGGTCAACATTCAGCACAACAGCAGAAAGTTAAAGTAAACTGATTGTAATAGGTAAATGCCTTCCTCTCCATGTTTGTGTAGTCCAGCATCTAACTACTGGAGAACAAGAAAACGGGAATACTATGGAGCATCATTTCTTAAACAATTAGACATGAAGAAGACCTTGAAAGAACTTTCAGGCCTTAAATAACCCATGCTAATAATTTATACTGTATACATTGTATAGCTCACCATTAGTTCGAACAGAAAGTTGTAGATCTGGAAATAAAAATAAAATGGCCAGAAGAGAAAAGCAGGCAGTGTAAACTGTAGTGCTTCCTAACATTGGTGGTTCTTGTGTGGGTGGGTGCAGCATGGTGCACACAGAGTCCACATGCAGTATTTGGAACCCATGGCAACCTCCGTAGGAACACTAGGGCTCCAGGGAACCCTGGTAGAAAAAGGCTGCTATAGAGTGTTTTTTGAGGGACAGCGCTGAGTCTGCTGGGGCTGCTGACATCATATCCCAAGTGACAGTGCTACCAGCAGTCTCTGGGATTTTGAATGTCTACAGAAGGGAAGCTTTTACAGATAAATAACATGCACACATTGGTTAAAAGCACATGTAATCTTATGGGATGATGAATTTGGGAATTATGGAAATTATGAAATTAAAGCGGAGTTCCGGCCTATTTTGCAACTTTAGTGATTCCTGGAGTGTTCGCTATGCTGATCAACAATTGTGCATTTTCAATTTTTTTTCGGGGATCCCTTACCTTATTTTCAGGGCATTTTTGATTGTACTTCATCCTTCTCCCCCCTCTGTGGCCACGGCCACTGACATCACTTCCGCCTTTGCATTGCATCCTGGAAGCTGTTTGTCATCACTCCCAGGAGGCTGGAATCAGGAAGAACTCCCAGAACACTCCCTGGAATCAGGAAGAAGGACACAGCAGAATACAATGCGGCTTCAGATACCCACATCCAAGATGGCCGCGCTCAGACAGCATTTTTAAAAGTAAGATTTTGACTAAAATCCAATACTGTACACCTTGTAAGTATGAGAATAGCGGTTCTGTAAAGGGCGATGGATTAGTATTATAAGGGTATTTTTAGTTAAAAAAGGTATTTGAGGCCGGAATTCCGCTTTAATGGTCTGGTGATGAGATTTTTGAGTAAAGATGTTAGTAAAATCTGGACAGTTGAGAAATATGTCATTTGGTTGTTATGTCCAATAGCATTACGTTTGTTTCAGTTTACTTAAAGGGTTTTGGGTCAATTTTATATTATTTGATTGTATATTAATACATTGGTGATTTATATATTATTTTTTGATACACAAAATCTTTATTTTACCAATTAAGAGCTGCACCCATGACATGAGAAAAGCAGTGGGGGAGGTGGATTGGGTGCAAGAGGGGGCAAGTACATAAAACTAAAAAGGGCAGCAGTTAAATGAACCTTTTCCTTTGTCCTGGATGGATTTTTACTTTTCTTAATCAGATGCATTCTTTTTTAATTTTACAAATTGTAAAATACAAAAAAAAAACTACCCCGCCCCTTCCTTAACTATCCCGCCCCTATAATGTCCACATATAAGTAGCAAAGTCAAAGAGATCAGTAGATTTTACATACAATTGAATTAACAAACTAGATGTAACATACATTACACTTTAGTCACTAAGCTCTAAAGCAAATCCCCATTGCCTTTAGTAAATCGACCCCTTGGGGGCAAGCCCTATTGTAGACTCTATTTATTGTAGATATAATTGGTTTCTACTTTAATTCCTTCATGTTGCCTTGTTTGTGTTTCAGGCTATCTCACAACCATATGCAAAAAGTGTTGTACTCAAGACACAACTAAATGTTACAAAGAAATGGAGGTGGAATGTAATGGAACCAAGTGCATGATGATTTCACAATACACTAATATCAGTAAGTACTCATCGGAGTCCATTGGCAGCAGAGCCCCCTTATGGGTTCCCTCCTCCATTAGACTCCTCCCTTACAACAGGGTCTCCATTAGAATTCCCATCAGAATCCTCTTTTACAATAATGAGGTGGGTTCTATGCTGGAGAGATGTTAAAACACCTGTTTTGGGAATTTTACTCTCTCTAATTGTTTTCGTGATCATTATAACTACGACTGAAAGTAAGGAACCAAACATTTTTTTTTTTAAATTCGTTTTTTATTGAGTTTTTTTCAAAGTTTACAAAACAGTGGTACAACACAACATAACAGATCATAAGAGAAAAGAAAAAGAACACCTAACAAGAAAACACTGAACAGCAACATGATGGTGATAATCTCAAATGCATATCAAAAAGAGAGGTATACACCAAAACTGAAAGATGAGTTCAAGCACATAAATGGATAGATTACATATGAGTACACCGCTTGGAAAGAACATGGGAGATATTCACTAGAGCTCCTGATGGTGGAGATGGCTTTTGCTGCATGTGAGTACCAGGTTGCGGTCCTCAGGATCACCTCACCCAGGAGGTGAGCAGGGGGGCGGGGGTCCAGTAGCAGATTTAGCAGGTTGGGATCAAGCAGAAGTGTAGTAAGTAAACAAGCCAAAGGTTGGGAACAAGTGGTTTCAGGTTGGGATAAAGGGGAAACGTAGTATAGGAAGAAGCCAGAGGTCAATAATCAGTAGTAGTGGAGGGAAGGACAGCTGTGGGTTCACAAAGGAGCAAGATATCGGCTGGAGAGAGCACAATGATCTGGCAAACAGGAAGTGCGGAGGCATGGCTTAAATAGGAAGTTCCTGGGAGGAGCAAAGAGTTTAAGGTTTATCACAAACAAGCACAAGGCAAGATTATCTAAGGAATCAGGCAGGATGCCAGCATTTCAGGAGGCTCAACAAGAAGA
Organism: Pelophylax lessonae; assembly: GCF_965119305.1. Lineage (NCBI taxonomy): Eukaryota > Metazoa > Chordata > Amphibia > Anura > Ranidae > Pelophylax > Pelophylax lessonae. The sequence goes on along the minus strand of NC_138779.1, from coordinate 199,138,947 downwards.
GCTCTTTTTTTGTTTATAGTGCAAAAAAAAAAATTTTTACAGGTGATCAAATACCACCAAAAGCTCTATTTGTGGGGAAAAAAGGACATCGATTGTGTTTGGGTACAGCATTGCACACCCGCGCAATTGTCCGTTAAAATAACGCAGTGCCGATTCGCAAAAAATGGCCTGGTCATTAAGGGGGGTAAAACCTTCCGGTCCAGAAGTGGTTAATCATGGCTGATTAGCTTATTTGACCTGAACCGTTGATCTTCTGTAAGAAAAAATTTCACCTATATGTTTTGAGATTTATTTATTTTTTTTCAGACAATGTGACTTACAATACAATGAAGAAAATGTGTGCCCTCGAACCATTGTGTAGCAATTGTTTCTCTGTATCAACGAACAATGACTTCATTACCCGAGTCAGTGGTGAATGTGATGTTGGAGACAACAGTAACTCCAAAATGATATTTAAAAGTGAGTTTATATATCCATACCTGCAGAAATGATTAAAATAAGATTAATGATAGTAAAAATAATAGTAAAAACAATAATATAATCGATTTGCCGGTTTAGTAGTTTTTCTTACATCTGGTGAAGTAGAAAAGAAGTGTAAAAAATTTTGCAACCATAAGGTTTAAAGTGTATTTAAAGTGATATTAAAAGGTTTTTTTTTTTTTTGGTTTTAATTACAAACATGTTATAATATCATGAAATGATGCAGAAGCAGTGAGCATAATAAAAACTTACACAAAATAAGCAGATAAACAGTGTTCAATGTGCCAAGTTTGAAGTCCCTCTTAACTTAAAGTCCATTTAACCTCACTGGACACTTTATTAGGTACACCTTGCTAGTACCGAGTTGGACCCCCTTTTGCCTTCAGAACTGCCTTCATCCTTTGTGGAATACATTTAACCAGGTGTTAGAAACATTCCTCAGAGATTTTGGTCTATATTGACATGATAGCATCACGCAGTTGCTGCAGATTTGTCGGCTGCACATCCATGATCCAAATCTCCAGTCCCAAAGGTGCTCTATTGGATGAGATGTGGTGAGTGTGGAGGCCATTGGAGTACAGTGACCTCATTGTCATGTTGAAGAATCTAGTGGTGGAATGATTGGAACTTTGTGACATGGTGCATTATCCTGTTGGAAGGAGCCATCAGAAGATGGGGACACTGTAGTCATAAAGGGATGGACATGGTCAACAACAATACTCAGGTAGGTCGTGGGGTTTAAAAGATGCTCAATTGGTACTAAGGGGCCCAAAGTGTGCCACCAAAATATCCCCCACACCATTACAACACCAGCCTGAACCATTGATACAAGGCAGGATGGATCCATGCTTTCATGTTGTTTATGCCAAATTCTGACCCTACCATCTGAATGTTACAGTTGAAACAAGACTCATCAGACCAGGCAACATTTTTCCAATCTTCTATTCTCCAATTTTGGTGAGCCTGTGGGAATTGTAGCCTCGGTTTCCTGTTCTTAGCTGACAGGAGTGGCACCCGATTTGGTCTTCTGCTGCATACCTTGGTTGTAATGAGTTACTGTTGCCTTTCTATCATCTGGAACCAGTCTGCCCATTCTTCTCTGACCTCTGACATCAACAAGGCATTTTCGTCCCCATCTGCCGCTCACTGGATATTTTCTCTTTTTTGGGACAATTCTCTGTAAACCCGAGAGATGGTTGTGCATGAAAATCCCAGCCTGTCTGGCACCAAAAACCATGCCACGTTTAATCCCTTTCTTCTCCATTCTGATGCTCAATTTGAACTTCAGCAAGTCCTTTTCACCACATCTAGATGCCTAAATGTATTGTGTTTCTGCCATGTGATTGGCTGATTAGCAATTTGTGTTACCAAGCAATTGAAAAGGTGTACCTAATAAAGCGGCCGGTAAGTGTATATTAAAAAAAATATATAGATCCACCTTCCAACAGATCCTTAAAGTGTAATGAAAACAAAAATTGTCACCACCTTATTCAAAATTCACACTCACTAGAAGTTAAGATGTAAAAGGTACAACGGACACAGCATGCTTCTTAGGCACAGAGCCTACCCATGTGTATGACTTCCATTTTGAAGTCATTCAACAGCAAAAGGCAACTCCCACTGGAACGGATAGAGCTTATTAAGGTGCCAACATAAAGCCAGTGATAGTGTAGTAAGTTAACCACTTCCCGCAAACCAACGTACCTGTACAACGGCTTGAAGAAGTGGTTGTACCGGGGTGATGCCTGCAGCTAGAGGCATCACCCCGGTACTGTTTTTTAGAGCCAGCGGTCCACTTTCTGATGATAAGTAGTGATGAGCTGAACACTCCCCTGTTCGGTTCGCACCAGAACATCTCGAACAGGGGAAATGTTCTTGAGAACATGCGAACTCCATTAAAGTCTATGGGACACAAACATGAAAAATCAAAAGTCATAATTTTAAAGGCTTAAATGCAAGTTATTGGCCCAATAAAAAGTGTATGGAGGTCCAGGTACTGCCCTGGGGGACATGAATCAATGCAAACATTTTTTTTTAAAACAATCTTTTTTACAGGAGCAGTGATTTTAATAATGCTTAAAGGGAAACAATAAAAATGAAAAATTCCTTTAAATATCGTGCCTGGAGGGCCTTCTTAATGTGCCTGTAAAGTGGCATTTGTGCGATATATAGAGCCTGCTGCAGCAATACTGATATTTCTAAAGGAAAAAATGTAATTTAAACTTGCTCGCGACTGTAGTGTATTTTCGGCTCCCGGCAATACAGATAAAAAAAATGAGAAAATGACGTGGGGTCCCCCCCCAGTCCATACCAGGCCCCTCAGATCAGGTCTTAAGGGGAACTTAAAATTTTTAAAAAAATGGCGTGGGGTTCCCCCTAGAATCCATACCAGACCCTTATCCGAGCATACAGCCTGGCTGGCCAGGATGGGGGTGGGGGCGCTTACTCGCAAACCATACCAGGCCACATGCCCTCAAAATGAGGGGGTGGGTGCTTTGGGCCCCCCCCACCCCAAAGCATCTTGCCCCCCATGTTGATGGGGACAGGGGTCTCTTGGGCTGTGGTTGTGGGGGTCTGCGGGGGGGAGGCTTATCAGAATCTGGAAGCCCCCTTTAAGATCCCGCCCCCCTACGTGAATGGATATCAGGTACATCGTACCCCTACCCATTCACCAAAAAGTGTACAAAAAAAATGAAGACAAAAGCCAGTTTTGGAAAAGTCCATTATTAAAAAAGAAAAAAATAGTGTACCCCGATGATCAGTCGCCCGCCCACCCGTCTGAAAAATAGAAAAAAAAATAAAAGAAGCTGCTCCTTCTACAGACGCTTCCCGTGCTCTGAGCTGTTTTGATTTTGACATCTCTTTTATAGGGACCTGATGTCACAAGCCGCCCATCAATGCACTGTTCAGGTGCAGTGAATAAATTACTGACGTCAGTTGCTTGAAAAACTTTAAAAAAATCTAAATAACAATTTTTTGGCATGAGTTTTAATGGAAATATCCTCCAGTAGCGATATAAGGGGTGCTTTGGGACATTTGGAATAAAGAGACCTAAGGCAGTTTCAATAAAGCTGCATATCTGCCTCCAGAAAAGTTGTACAGTATCTCACAAAAGTGAGTACACGCCTCACATTTTTGTAAATATTGTATTATAACTTTTCATGTGACTACACTGAAGAAATGACACTTTGCTACAATGTAAAGTAGTGAGTGTACAGCTTGTATAACAGTGTAAATTTGCTGTCCCCTCAAAATAACTCAATACACAGCCATTAATGTCTAATCCGCTGGCAACAAAAGTGAGTACACCCCTAAGTGGAAATGTCCAAATTGGGCCCACAGTGTCAATATTTTGTGTGGCCACCATTATTTTTCAGCACTGCCTTAACCCTCTTGGGCATGGAGTTCACCAGAGCTTCACAGGTTGCCACTGGAGTCCTCTTCCGCTCCTCCATGACGACATCACGGAGCTGGTGGATGTTAGAGACCTTGCACTTCTCCACCTTCTGTCTGAGGATGCCCCACAGATTCTCAATAGGGTTTAGGTCTGGAGACATGCTTTTCCAGTCCATCACCTTTACCCTCAGCTTCTTTAGCAAGGCAGTGGTTGTCTTGGAGGTGTGTTTGGGGTCGTTATCATGTTGGAATACTGCCCTGTGGCCCAGTCTTCGAAGGGAGGGGATCATGCTCTGCTTCAGTATATCACAGTACTTGTTGGCATTCATGGTTCCCTCATTGAACTGTAGCTTCCCACGCAGCCCCAGACCATGACACTCCCACCACCATGGTTGACTGGAGGCAAGACACACTTGTCTTTGTACTCCTCACCTGGTTGCCACCACACACGCTTGACACCATCTGAACCAAATACGTTTATCTTGGTCTCATCAGACTACATGACATGGTTCCAGTAATCCATGTCCTTAGTCTACTTGTCTTCAGCAACTGTTTTCAGACTTTCTTGGGCATCATCTTTAGAAGAGGGTTTCTTCTGGGATGACAGCCACGCAGACCAATTTGATGCAGTGTGCAGTGTATGGTCTCAGCACTGACAGGCTGCCCCCCCCCCCCCCGCCCACCCCTTCAACCTCTGCTGCAATGCTGGCAGCACTCATACATCTATTTCCCAAAGACAACCTCTGGATATGACCCTGAGCACGTGCACCCAACTTCTTTGGTTTGGTCGACCATGGCGAGGCCTGTTCTGAGTGGAACCTGTCCTGTTAAACTGCTATATGGTCTTGGCCACCATGCTGCAGTTTAGTTTCAGGGTCCTGGCAATCTTCTTATAGCCTAGGCCATCTTTATGTAGAGAAACAATTATTTTTTTCAGATCTTCACAGAGTTCTTTGCCATGAGATGCCATGATGAACTTCCAGTGACCAGTATGAGAGAGTGAGAGCGATAACACCAAATTTAATACACATGCTCCCCATTCAAACCTTAGACCTTGTAAAAGTAACGAGTCACATGTCACCGGGGAGAAAAAATGGCTAATTGGGCCCAATTTGGACATTTTCACTTAGGGGTGTACTCACTTTTGTTGCCAGCGGTTTAGACATTAATGGCTGTGTTTTGAGTTTTGAATGGACAGAAAATTTACACTGTTATACAAGCTGTACACTCACTACTTTACATTGTAGCAAAGTGTCATTTCTTCAGTGTTGTCATATGAAAAAATATAATAAAATATTTACAAAAATGTGAGGGGTGTACTCACTTTTGTGAGATACTGTATGTTGGCACAAGACCAGAAAGCATAGAAAAAGTCAGCTGCCAGGAGACACAGACAGCAACAGAAACCTGAAAGAGGTTCTAACCTCTCACCAATCTATTTAGAACTAAAAATTCACCATCTTGAAGGACTTGGGCCCATTACAGTGGGAGTGTTGATTTGTTAAAAGATAGATGGACTGGTCAGTCAATAGATAGATAGATAGATATATAGAACATTTATTTTTCTGTCCTTTTTTTCAGATCTGTGTCCTGATCCATTGCCATTGAACAACTTGACGTGCCCGAGCTGCTATGTGATGGGATCTACTGATAGTTGTAACAGTACAGAAATGGTGTTGTGCGGTGGGAATGAATTGGAGTGTATTGAATATAGGGGAATTACGGAGCTATGCAGTATGTATCCATTACTACTTACCATACAACTTCAGCATAATTAATGTTGTGATTGCCAAATATATATGGGGTGATCGATGTACTCCCTACCATACATACTACACATACATTGCGATTCACTTTAAAATTCAGTGACCTTTAAATTGGTATAAGGTTTTCGAAGATCACTTTACCGGTTCACAAATACATCACAAAGGTAAAGTACCATAGCACTCCCTTTGCCTATTTAAATAGACTAAATATACATGTTGCCTGGAACAACCAAACCCAATAACACAAATTTAAAATATTGCAGCTTATGAGTCCTTCGATAAGGTAGTTGAATTAGATTTTGTTTTTTCAGCAACATGCTTCCTGCCCTAAGATGAGGATACTCACCACCCGAGGAGCAACATTGTCACTTTAGACCAGTGTTTCTCAACCTTTTTTCAATCAAGGCACCCTTTCAAATTATAAACAATCTCAAGGCACCCTTTAAAATTATGGACAGTCTTCGAGTCACCCCATTGTAAAATGTAAAAAACTATTCTAATAGCTTTACACAATGCAGCAACATCCACACAAAGGACACCCAAAGTTAGAGGTGATTTATTCTTCCAAAGCAAATACACTTTTGTACACTGGTACTGACCAGTATTCCAATGTTTCTCTTTTCCCTCAATTTCTCTCCATCAGTCAGTTAATGTCACCCCAGTGCTGAGGGAGAGAGGCAAAGGTGGGTCAAACAAGGATGCTGTGGAGGCAACTGACATCCTCCTCAACTCCAGTCCTCGGGAGTCAGGACCCAGATTTTAGGTATGGGAAAAGAGAAAATGATTTTGCGCTTGGAATACCCTATAAGTAAAACAGTTAAAGGCAGCTAATCATAAGGTAAGATTACACACCCAAAGTAAAATATAATAAAACAAGGTAGGGCCAATATAATGAATGTTAAAATTATAAAAAGTCCATAGTCCAATACTGAATGAAATTGCAAGTTCATAAAGAGTTGAAGAAAGTGCATCCAACACCAGTGAAGGGAGGTATATAAAATGTAATAGGTTACCTCGTGGGTATTCAAGAACTGCTTACCAGATACATATGACCCCTGGAACGTGCGACTCCCAGCTTATCATTGAAGATAATATACCTCAGGATGGAAAAGACTGCAACAGTGAAGCACGTCCCAAAGTAATGAAGTTTATTAAAGAATCACACTTACATTGATCCATGTTTACATCATGGTTTTTTATGGATCAATGTAAGTGTGATTCTTTAATAAACTTTATTACCTTGGGATGTGCTTCACTATTGAAGTCTTTTCCATGAGGTATATTATCTTCAATGATAAGCTGGGAGTCGCCCGTTCCATAACCTGTTTGACATCATACTTGCCACCAATGCCTGTTATGACCGCTCTATAATCTGAGAGTCTTGTGTATCTGGTAAGCAGTTTTGGAATACCCATGAGGTGACCTATTATATCTTATATACCTCCCTTCACTGGTGTTGGATGCACTTTCTTCAACCCTTTATGGACTTATAATTTAATTCAGTATTGGACTATGGGCTTTTTATCATTTTAACATTCATTATATTGGCGCTACCTTGTTTTATCAGATTTTAGGTATTACCTTGGAGAGATGCAGACTAGAATACTGCAATCAATGAGCAACAAATTATATCACCTGCAATGTATTTAATTTATCTTGCAAACTGGCCTGATAGTGGGTCCTGAGAACAAGAGTTGAGAACCATTGGTCTCGAAAGTCGTAATGGTCCATAATGGAATCCAGTGGCTTTGTGTAACTAAAAGGCAGGCGTCATCCACTAGCTGGCTTGTATACAATTTTTTATCAATTTTTAGGCATTTTGCCAAGGCACCCCTGAAGAGACCTCAAGGCACCCAAGGGTGCCTGGGCAACCTGGTTAAAAAAGGCTGCTTTAGACCACAGAATATCCCTCTTCCCAGTGCTGGATTTAGACCTTGAGGGGCTTCGGGCACTTGAAGTTTGGGAGCTCTCCATCATAGAAAATTAAATAATGTGACAAATAAAAAATATACCACATTCGTTCTAAAAAATATATATAATTTCATTTTCAAAGAAGACAGTTGTCTGATTTTTTTTCTCAATTTTATTGACTGTGAGTAATTGGAACTAGCAAGTCATACATCACAGTTATGAATCACGCTACAATATTTATAAAAAGTCAAAAAATCTTTAGCATCTGCAAAATATTTATAACTGTATCGTCTTGAGGACACGGTTTTCAACAGCCATTAAGCACAGAGCAGTTTGCCTTTCATGGGTCTTTGTGGATTCAGATAATTCTTTAGCAGTGCCAGTTTTCTGAAAGACCTCTTGTCATGCCTTCAGCTTGAAAATAATTAATTCCATTTGAACTTGTAATACCAATCTTGTCCACAAGATGTCACTGTGACATAGACTGTTGTACAGCACTTCATGGTACTTCCTGTTCTCTATTGCTGGATTACTTCCTCCCTTCTCTGAGGAGAATCTTAATTACCTCATAGAGACAGCCAGAAAGCCTCTGAGGTTCCTGTGGGAAGATTTCTGAACCCCCCTTTGTAGCATCGCTGGTATGCTCAGAACTGTCAGTTATATACTCAATTAGGGTGACCACATCTCCAAACTGCCATTCCGGGACCCCCCCCCCCCCCCCCAAAAAAATGATGTTTTTTGATACCTTCATTTGCCAATTTTTCAGCAGTGTGTGTGTGTGTGGGGGGGGGGGGGGGTGCCACATGTCACATTACACAGCCCAATCAGAAAAAATAGAATGGCTGAAGCACAGCGCTGAGCGCACGCTGTGTGCTTAGCATGAGGATTTTCCATTGGATTTGTACATTGCCGTACTTTCCGGGGTGCAAACCCTAAATATCATGGGGGGCTTTTACCACCTGACCTCCTCACTACATCATAACCTCAGGAGCCCCCCATCTAATGTTCCCCACATCAAGAGGACTTGCAGCAAGGTAAATAATGTAAGGGACACAGACCTGCCAGTACCACAGTATCTGCCTGCCCAGCCATAAACAAATCTCAGGCCATTGAAGTAAAAATGTTATTAATATTGGCTTCTGCTAGGCAAATCGTTTTATTCATTTCTTTCACATATACTTTTTCTGTGCTTTCAAAAATGTGGTAGCATTGATCTGCACTGCAATGTTGCTGTGATGGCAACGATTTCTAGCAATCTCGCCCAGGACTGGTGTCAGTCTGTCAGAGTTTTATTGAGAATTGGGTCTGGTCAGTGTGTGGCACTGGCACTCTGGCAGCAGCTGCAGACATCCATTAAAAATTTTAACTTACATTTTTTTGTCCTCCTCTGATAACCCGGCGGCGGCCGGCCGTTGGAGTTACAGGAGCAGGCTGAGTTGAGCTGAGTAGTGATGTCCGGTTCATGAACGAATCGTTCTTTTGAATCGATTCTTTTCAGTGAGCCGGATGACTCGGTTCTTCTTACTGAATGAGTCGGCAGGAAACGGTTCAGTATTCAGTGAAGGAGAGCTGAGAGCTGCTCTGGGCTGATGGTAATATGATCCTAGAGTGAGGAGCTCAGCTCCTCCCTCTAACCAATCAGCGTCTCCCAGGCCAGCACACTGAATAGCTGGCCAGAAACAAAGCCTGTAATGAACCGATCAGGGAGAAGAGTCGAATCATTTCACTGATTGGTTCAGTGCAGCGGTTACTGAGTCTAAAGAATCTAAACTACGAGTCGGTCTCTGTTAGCACACAGTACACTAGAAGAACCGTTCATCACCAGCAGCACATACAGCTGTATAAATCAAAAGCAGGTTTCTGTGCATGTGAACTGCATTCTGATGGGCAAACTTCACAGTTAACATTGCCAGCTATCAGATTTGTCCGGTTTTTACAGATTATGCACAGGAATAAAAATCTAATTTTATTACTGTGGCCGAAGTACCCACACACAGTAATAAAATCCGATCGTTATTCCTGTGCATAATCTGTAAAAACCGGACAAATCTGATAGCTGGCAATGTTAACTGTGAAGTTTGCCCATCAGAATGCAGTTCACATGCACAGAAACCTGCTTTAAATGTATACAGCTGTCACCTGAAGTCCTGAAAGTGTATTGTGTCTGACATACCGTAGGCTTGAGACAGCTCTGAGGAGCCAAGGAGTTAAATAAAAAAAAGAAAACATCCCCAGAGAGCTGCCGAACCTATGAGTCACTCCTCTGATTCAGCTCTTTTGTATAGAGTCGAGTCAGAGCTTCGGTTCACTGCTTGTCAGTAGACTCAGCAAGTGAACCGAAGATTCGATTCAATGAATCGGTTCATTTCAGTGAGTGAGTCGAAATTAACCGATTCACTTCAAAGAGTCGAACTTCCCATCACTAGAGCTGAGGCGGCGCCGCACAGTAGATGCTCCGGCTGACGTCACCATCCACCTCTGCTCACTGCTCTCCTATTGGTTGGCTCGAATTGCAGCCCGCCCATTCGCCCAACATGGTACACACAGCCCTGCCCAGCATGCATGAGTCATCCTCCCTCATCCAGCCACGGCGGACTGTCTGTGTCGGACATAATACAGACAGACAGTCCAGACTGAGACTCACGGTCGGCGGACATTCCGGGACACTGCATTGTCCCGTAATGAGGGTGACCGGGACCCGGGACAGACTCCCCAAAAACGGGACTGTCCTGGGCGATCCGGGACACGTGGTCACCCTATACTCAATGCATAGGTTTGTTAATGTTTGTATACTGACTGTATGCTTTATATGTTTATTTACAGTTTCACCTCTATTCACAATCCTATTCGCATTTCCATTCTAACTTGTAACCTGTGACCACTATTCTATCTCTGGAATAAAGCCTTAAGTTACAAAAGGACTGGTTATTGCAGGATTAAAGGTTTAGCTGTATGTTGAGCTGCATACGCCTGGGGCATAGGTGTAGTGAGAACAGAACAGTGAAACAGCGACTATCCAGCAAGTGGGATTTAGGACAGAGACTATACAGAGGCCTGCTACCCTGCCAGCGCAGTCATCTGCATATGCAATACAGCAGTCTCTACACAGTCAAGCATTCCTACAAGCAACATGTCACACAGCCAGTCATCCTCACTCAAGACAAGGTCCCGAGTTTCCGGCTCCTCTAGATCTTCCTCCTCAAGCAGTGCACTCGCCATAGCACGTGCGAAAGCTGAAGCCGCCAAGGTGCGAGCAGCCTTTACTGAGCAGGAAATGCAGATTAAACAGGAGAAAGTGAGGATAAAAAAAGAGACAGAGGAAGCTCTCCTAAAAGCAAAGACAGAGGAAGCCCTCCTGAAAACACAGAAAGAGGCAGAGGAGGCCCTCCTAGAAGTAGCCCTAGAGAAACTCACTGTAGAGAAGGAAGTAGCAGCAGCCATAGCTGAAGCAGACGCCTTAGAATTAGCTGTATACCCGAGAAGTGAACGCAGCAGACGCAGCAATATTCTCGATCCAGCAGCTGAAACTTCAAATTCTCTACAACAAACTTCAGATTACATCAATCAACACTTTAAAACAAGCAGTGTCAAAGATGATGTCAAAGAGACAAGCCAAAGACACTCCACGGTACCGCCGCAAGTCAGTGACAAGCCTCCAGCCTGCAAACGGGAGAAATCTGTGCAAAGTGACGTCTCCTACGACAGACTCCCCATAAGTGGTATAATAGAATCACCCTCTAATCGCCCTCCAGAACCAACGCCCAAGCCAGAACGGTACATCAGAGGACAGCTCGGTGCCAGCAAAAGGTATGACTACACACAGCCATCTTACCATGACAACACACAACAGGCTAACCAAGCCACCATAGACTTTGCAAGGTTCTTTGCACGACGCGAGTTAGTCACCAAAGGACTTGAAAAGTTTAATGACCGCCCTAAAAACTACAGAGCCTGGCAGTCATCCTTTCAAAACACTATCAGAGACTTAGGGCTATCTTGCAGCGAAGAGATAGACCTCCTGATCAAATGGCTTGGAAATGAGTCTGCCGAGCACGCCAGGCGAATCAGGACAATAAATATAAACTACCCAGACATTGGTCTTAGAACAATCTGGGACAGACTTGATGAGTGTTATGGTTCAGCAGAAGTAGTAGAAAATGCATTATTCAAAAGACTTGATAACTTTCCCAGAATACCTAGCAAAGCCTACCATAAACTTAGAGAGTTAAGTGACTTGCTAATGGAACTTCAAGTAGCTAAATCTGAGATAGACTTACAAGGACTTGCATTCCTTGACACAGCCAGAGGTGTCAACCCCATTGTGCAAAAGTTACCCTATAACTTGCAAGAGCAGTGGATTACACATGGATCCCAATATAAAAGACAGCATGATGTTTCATTCCCTCCTTTTTCTGTTCTTGTGGACTTTGTGTGCCAGCAAGCTAAAACCAGAAATGATCCAAGTTTTGATTTTACGCTGTTGTGTGCTGCTCCTGTGGGACTTAACCCTCGCAAACCTCCAGTAGCAGTACACAAAACTAACGTGTCTCCTCCAGGTTCCTTTCACAGGTCTGCCAACTTCTCTAACTCAGAGACAAAGGTCAATGATCCTGGTAAGCAGTGTCCCTTGCATCGGAAGCCACATCCTCTCCTAAAATGCAGAGCCTTCAGAGAGAAAACCCTGCAGGACCGCAAAGCCTTCCTCAAGGAGAACCACATCTGCTACAGGTGCTGCTCTTCAACATCTCATCTCGCCAAGGACTGTAAGGTCAGTTTGAAATGCACAGAATGTGACAGCTCAGATCACAACACAGGGTTGCATCCTGGGCCAGCTCCATGGACTTTACAACACACCCTCAGCACTAGTGAGCACGGCGGGGAGGAGGAGCACACCACCACAACTACACCAGAGGTCACTTCACAATGTACAGAGATCTGCAAAGGAGCCATAGGTGGTAGGTCCTGCTCCAAAATCTGCCTAGTCAGAGTCTACCCAGCAGGCCAAAAAGACAAAGCTATTAAGCTTTACGTAATCCTGGATGACCAAAGTAACAAGTCATTAGCCAGCTCAACTTTCTTTGACATGTTCGGCATTAAAGGCCCCAGCATTCCCTACTCCTTAAAAACTTGTGCAGGAATAGTGGAGACGGCTGGTAGGAGAGCATCCGGCTACCAAATCGAGTCCATCGATGGGCGATCTCGCTTGTCTTTGCCAACTCTTATTGAATGCAATCAGATCCCTGATCATAGATCTAATATTCCTACACCAGATGTAGCGGCTAATCACCCACACTTGAAACGAATAGCACATCTGATACCAGAACTTGATCCTCAGGCTCAGATTATCCTACTCCTCGGGAGAGATATCTTACAAGCCCACAAATCAAGAGCTCAGATTAATGGTCCCAATAATGCTCCTTATGCTCAGAAGTTAGACCTTGGATGGGTCATCATAGGAGATGTCTGTCTAGGAAGCGTGCACAAACCTAACTCCGTTAGCAGCATGCTCACAAATACCCTAGAGAATGGGCGTCCCTCTCTTTGCCAGCCATGCCACAACCATTTCCTTGTTAAGGAATCAGCCTACGCCACCCACTCATATTGTCCCTTCACAAGCCTCACTAGTGACAACTTTGCCTGTGACAGTGACCAAGACCATTTAGGGTGCACAGTCTTTCAGAGAACTAAAGATGACAATCGTGTGGCAATGTCTATCGAAGACAATCTCTTCTTAGAAATAATGGAGCAAGGTCTAGTCAAAGACAGCACAAACAGCTGGGTCGCACCTCTTCCCTTCAGACCACAGAGACAACGCTTGCCCAATAACAAAGAACAAGCTTTACAACGTTTTGCTTCCCTTAGACGTAATTTACAAAGAAAGCCAGAGATGAGGGAACATCTCTTTTCTTTCATGGGGAAGATCTTTGAGAACGGTCATGCCGAGGTGGCTCCCACCCCTAAAGACTCTGAAGAGTGTTGGTATCTCCCTATATTCGGAGTGTACCATCCCAAAAAGCCAGGTCAAATCAGAGTAGTGTTTGACTCTAGTGCCAAATACAAGGGTATCTCCTTAAACGATGTCCTCTTGACAGGCCCAGACCTTAACAACAAACTCCTGGGAGTGCTCTTACGCTTCCGCAAAGATTCTATTGCCTTCATAGCTGACATCCAGCAGATGTTCCATTGTTTCTTGGTCAGAGAGGAAGACAGGAACTTCCTAAGGTTCCTTTGGTTCCAAGACTATGATCCTTCAAAAGATATCTCAGAGTATCGCATGAGGGTACACATCTTTGGCAATAGCCCTTCACCTACAGTCGCCATCTACGGACTCAGACATTCCGCCCAAGAAGGCGAACTTGAGTTTGGCTCAGATGCAAGACAATTCGTAGAGAAAGACTTTTATGTGGATGACTGTTTAAAATCCTTACCTTCCAGTGAGTCTGCAATCTGTCTTCTTAAAAGAGCGCAGGAAATGCTCGCTTGCTCCAATCTCAGGCTTCACAAGATTGCTTCTAACAGCAAAGAGGTAATGGAAGCTTTCCCCGCTCAAGACCATTCCAGTGATCTAAAGGACTTAGATCTGGGTACAGACTCTTTACCTGTACTGCGCAGTCTAGGTCTACTTTGGGACTTGAAATCCGATTCCTTTACCTTCCAAGTAAATGGAGAAGAAAGACCCTTCACTCGCAGAGGTGTCTTGTCTACAATCAATAGTCTGTACGATCCATTAGGATTTGCGGCACCTGTTACAATTCAAGGCAAAGCCTTACTTAGAGACTTGATTCGTGAAACATCCGACTGGGATGCCCCACTACCGTCTCTATCAGTCTTATCTGATCTCCATGTTTCACGCCCATATGCTCCTGTACCTTCTACAGAGATACAGAGTCAAAACCTTTGTATATTCTGTGATGCTTCTGTCAAGGCAATAGCTGCTGTGGCCTACTTAAGGACTGTTGACACTACAGCGCAATGCCACGTAGGATTCATCATGGGCAAAGCAAAGCTTGCTCCACACCCTGAGCATACTATACCTAGGCTAGAACTTTGTGCTGCAGTACTAGCTGTTGAACTAGCAGAGCTAATAGCCTCAGAGATGGACATTGACCTCAAGGATGTTCAACTCTACACAGACAGCAAGGTAGTTCTAGGCTACATCTACAATGAGACCAGACGTTTCTACGTCTATGTCAACAACAGAGTGTTGAGGATTAGGAGATCTACCATTCCAACACAATGGCACTATGTACCTACTGACTACAACCCTGCAGACCATGCTACAAGAGCTGTTGCTGCATGTAACCTGAAAGACACAACATGGTTTACTGGACCTGCATTCTTGTACGATGCAGAACAAACTTTTCCTAAAAGTAACACTGTTGAACTAATAGATCCAGACTCAGATAATGACATCCGTCCTGAGATCTCAACATTTCATACTGCAACTTCAGGTTGCCAGCTTAAATCTGACAGATTTACCAGATTCTCAAAATGGAAGACACTCGTTCGAGCTATTTCTTGTCTTATTCACATAGCTCGCTCCTTTAAAGGTAACTCAAACAACTGTGACCGCAAGGGATGGCACCATTGCCAAAGGGTAAGTTCAGTATTAGAGCTACAGCAGTCTCAGGATCTTATCATCCGCACTGTACAGCATGAAGCATATGCTAAGGAGATTGACTGTACCTTGAACGGAAAACCTATCCCTAGAGACAGTGTCCTGAGAAAACTCGACCCATTCCTTGATCAAAATGGACTACTTAGGGTAGGTGGTCGTCTAAGACAAGCCAACCTAGAGTCAGAAGAGAGAAATCCTCTAATAGTTCCTGGTCACCACCACATCGTTCACTTGATTGTGTCACGTCATCACTCCCATGTAAAGTGGAAGTCAAGATCCAGAGAATCAAGGAGACAAAGTTGTTCCTCAGACCAGTTTCCAAACTAGTTCTGTTGTTATCATCTGAAGAATAAATAGTGGTATCTGATGATACCAGACGGGGAGTGTCATGCCTTCAGCTTGAAAATAATTAATTCCATTTGAACTTGTAATACCAATCTTGTCCACAAGATGCCACTGTGACATAGACTGTTGTACAGCACTTCATGGTACTTCCTGTTCTCTATTGCTGGATTACTTCCTCCCTTCTCTGAGGAGAATCTCAATTACCTCATAGAGACAGCCAGAAAGCCTCTGAGGTTCCTGTGGGAAGATTTCTGAACCCCCCTTTGTAGCATCGCTGGTATGCTCAGAACTGTCAGTTATATACTCAATGCATATGTTTGTTAATGTTTGTATACTGACTGTATGCTTTATATGTTTATTTACAGTTTCACCTCTATTCACAATCCTATTCCCATTTCCATTCTAACTTGTAACCTGTGACCACTATTCTATCTCTGGAATAAAGCCTTAAGTTACAAAAGGACTGGTTATTGCAGGATTAAAGGTTTAGCTGTATGTTGAGCTGCATACGCCTGGGGCATACGTGTAGTGAGAACAGAACACCTCTCTACCAAACAAATACTGACCATCATGGTCAAATATATTCTAAAAGCTACAATAGCACCTGTAAAGGTATCAGCAAGCCCTCATCATGTACTAAAACTGCTTGTTGAGATGGAGTAAGACATGACCTAAGTTTTGCAAAAGCTGCAAACTAGACAATTTCCTCAACAAACAACTTATAAATCTAGCAATCCCTCTTCATGAGGAGGTTGCAGTCCACAGAGAGAAGTCAGGATAGGCATTGTCAGCTCACTTCTGCAAAGTTAGAAGTTCACTGAGTTTCTTGCAGGATCAATAGGCATTTTTACAGCAGACTGCAAGCAGGCAGGCTATTATTATAAAACAGGCACGCAATGTCTCTTTTGCAATAAAATACATCTACCTGCCTAATCGCAGCCTTCCCAAGAGCTGCCCATGCACAGCTTAGCTTGCAAGGCCAGCGCTGTCCCTGTGTGTCGGGATGACTGACTCTTGCAAATGTGCAGGAGTTATGTCATCCTGTGCCTGTTAAAGAAGATGCCTGAAGACCACCAATGGGAGAGAACATTCAAGCTCCAGTGAGGACCATTAGAGTAGAGGCAGCCACAGTGCCTTTAGTTACCATTTAATGTGTATATCAAGCCAAAACCTTTAGGGCTTGTTTAGACTAATAACTGGGGAGCATTAAAACTATGCAGTTGAGATACATTTTTAGCACCCCCAACTGCCCCACTCAAGCTGCAAAAGCAGTGGACAGAGGTGTTCACATGCCGCTGTTGCAATGCTTTGCTTCATGACCTTAGCAAAAACTAACAGTCCCGCCACGTTCAGCAAGCAGTAACTCCTGCAATGCACTGAATTTAAGTAGGTGGCGAGGAGGTATCATGTTGCCTCTGCACCGTCTGTCCAACACCTCTGAAAAGTAGTCTTGCCACACATCTTACCGTACCCCTTTTGATTTAAGATAGGAACCCTTGACAATTTTTTTCTGCTATCTGAGGATGTATTATAGAGATTTCCCCTCACTTCCTGTCCTGCTGGTAATGGTTTTACCAGTAAAGAAAAAGGAACGGCTGCACTCCAGATGAGGTCAAAATCCAGATTTATTGACTGGACATCCCAGTGTGACAATGGTGGCAAGGTATCTTGCCACCATTGTCACACTGGAACGTCCAGTCAATAAATCTGGATTTTGACCTCATCTGGAGTGCAGCCGTTCCTTTTTTCTTTACTGATTAATCCACGGAGGCGAGCCGGGGCGTGCACCGGTGTGTGTCATCAGGCTTTCATACCACCTTGAGCAGTGAGTTTCTTTTCTTTGATGGTTTTACCAGACAGGAAATTTTGAAAACAGGAACACAGACAGAAATACAAATCTAAATTGGTAATTTAATGCAGAAATCACCCCCAGCAACATTAATTACCCTTCATTATTTAAAAGTTTTCAAAGAAAATTCTATTTTGATTTGCAGATGGTGAAGAATTCATGTTTTCAGTGAAAGGCTGCGTTACAAAAGGCATTTGTGATATGGGTTTTGGATCTGTACCTGGAACGAAGGAATTAAAGAGGGTCCTACTGAAGTGTACCCCTGCAAATCCAGTTCATCATGGTGGACATCAATGACCAGTCAACGCAACTGCAAGCCAAGACTGTGTCTTGTAAGAACATCGACTGTGCCAAGACTGTGTCTTTGTTAGAACATAGACTGTGCCAAGATTGTGTCTTTGTTAGAACATAGACTGTGCCAAGACTGTGTCTTTGTTAGAACATAGACTGTGCCAAGATTGTGTCTTTGTTAGAACATAGACTGTGCCAAGAATGTGTCTTTGTTAGATCATAGACTGTGCCAAGACTGTGTCTTTGTTAGAACATAGACTGTGCCAAGATTGTGTCTTTGTTAGAACATAGACTGTGCCAATACTGTGTCTTTGTTAGAACATAGACTGTGCCAAGACTGTGTCTTTGTTAAAACATATGTATGTGTAAAATGTCATAAGCTTTCCTTTAGAAACACTTCCAGCTAAAATCAAACATTAAATGTGCTAAGTGTATGCTAATAAAATCTTTAATTCCCATAAGTGTTTTTTTCTTTTTTTAAACAATACATTTTTATTAAAGTATAATGCGTAACATTACATTACAATCATATTAAGTCATTACTTCAGATACAATGTAAGTGGTAGTCAAGCAAGTAAAGTAATACCAAAATAAAATAAAAGGAAAGGAACAGTTATAGGTATAGTACTTCTTTGTCATAACCCGCTTACCCCAGAAGGGATCAGACTGTAAGCAGGCCATACCCAAAATAATAAAATGTAAAAGAAGGAACATTGTTAGAAACATTAGGAAAATGAGTAACATCAAAATCTGAATTGAGTTTGTCTAATCTCTAAAGTTACAGGTATAGTCACTACCCCCACCCCGGACCCAGCCACCCTCGGCCTAGGAGTTGACCACTTCCCACATCCCATGAGACCCATAGTCAGGCATATCTTACTAGCAGCACGGAATACCATCCTCAGAAAACGGAAGTCAGTAGATGCACCAAATATAACGGATACTGTCAATATCATCCACACTAACTTCACATACGAACGACTCCTTGCGATCAACTCGTCATACATGTTGACATACTGTTTTTATTTTTTGTAACTTGTCAAACTTTAATAAAAATGTATTGACACAAAAAAAATCTGAATTGAGATACATGCTTTGTGTTTTTTTTAAAAGATTACATTAATCATTATTACCTACCTATGCTGTACATATGACTTGCAATACGCTGCACCATTAGGAATACGTCCTGTGAGCAACCCTGAGGCTCTAAATCGATCAGTTATTTGCTGCAGACACTCCACTTCTCATAATAGTGTGCTTAATTGAAATAAATATATCGTGTTGAGCAAATAAAAAATTATTAAATCAATTAATTTGTGCTTAAATTATTAAAAATCCAAAATATTTATATGTGACATGATATTAAAGTGCCAATAGTGCTAATAAAGTGGTAAATATAATATAATATAATACTCATAGAAAAGATAAGATATATAGATATAAAAGTCCAGTGTGCAAAGTGCAAAAAAGCCACTAAATAAAGTCCAAAATGTAATCCTAAAGTGATCTGTGCTCCCAGAGAGAAGTGACCAGAGTGTCACAGTGGACAGCCAGCCATGCACCCCCTTGTGAATGGGTGCTCACCTCAAATCCTTAAAAAGAGCGCATAGATTGTTATCCCAAAAAGATCATCCATCCATATCCTTCAGGGCTCCTCTCATTCACAGGAGTTGCAGCATCAATCAATGCAGTATATATGCAAACAAAAAGACTTGCAATAGTGTATGAAATCCTTAAACAATCAGCTTTTATTAAATAAAGGTGGATAAATCTCACTCACATTTGTAGGTGCAACACATGCACTTGGACAATAGCATCAAGTAAATGGTGGAAATCGTGGTGGTATAGTGGGAGAGACTGCACAGCGCCGCCGGTCTCCACAGCATGCGCCGATAGCTGACAATAGTGTATCGCTCCGTCCGTCCTGTCCCCTCCCCTACGTGTGACGACACAGGGATCACGTGTCTTCCTCAGGGGGATATATCCTGGTCAGACCGAATACATAACAAACAAGCAAAAAATTGGGGGAGCAAACCCCGAACATGTGCATCTAAAGCCGGTGCAGCTATGGACCAAGCGACATGTATATTAAAAAAGAATAGCGCACACATGCAAAATAAATGACTATCAAATATGGCTAATATCATATATATATATATATATATATATATATATATTTATGTACATCTAGAAAGTACATACAAAAAAAAAAAAAATTTTTATACAAATAAATATAAATCTAGTTCCGAGTTTAAACCTTTAGGCTGTAATGTATCCAAAGAATTGATCCATTGAATTTCTCGTTTTATGAGAAGTAATTCACAATTACCACCCCTTCTAGTTTTTTATACCCCATCAATAACCATAAATTTCAGATTTCCTTTCTCTATAAAATGTCTAGCAAGTGGTAATTGTACCAATTTGTCCCTAATAGACTATTTATGTCGGGCGATGCGGTCTGTAATTTTTTGGGTTGTTTCACCAAAATTAAGCCACATGGGCATTTAATAATATAGATGACATATAGATGTTTTCAGAAATAGAAGTGTTAATGGTTTATTTAAAAACAAACAACAAAATGGAAGGTAAATTAACCGAAGAAGATTTCAAAATAAAATATTATTAATTAAACGATTTATTAAATTAATTATGTGGCGTGACCACCCTTTGCTTTCAAAACAACATCAATTCTTCTAAGTACATTTGTACACAGTTTTTGAGGGTATATATATATATATATATATACTGGCTGTATGTGTAAGGTATGAATGTGTCTTAGTCCCTATGTGTATGCTCAAATACAATCCAAGAGTGACCACTGGACTTTGGAAGACATAGACCATATTAAAAAAAATACAGTTTATCATTTAAATGCAATATCTAAAAACATTTTTTCAATCACATACTGTAAAAAAAAAAGTCTTAGGACACAATTTCCAAATATATGCACATAAGATATCTATAATTACATGAATCATGACATGATTAGTGATCCAGGCAGCAAACGTCTATAAATCGAATCTCTACAAGTTTCGCGAGATAACACTTGCTTCCTCAGGAGAAAAATATCTAAATATAGTTCAGATGTATTCATTTTGGATCTGTACTTGGTCAAAAGATTTCTTCTGTGTAGGGTACATTTATAGCATAAACCAAACCAACGTGGGAAAAAACACAGCAGAAACAGGGGAGATTGCCCAATGGTCCACACTGTCCTCTTCGGGAGGACAGTGCGCAATTGGCATAAAGCAAAAATCAGCATGAAATTCCTTATATACTTAAAGAGATTGGTTGTTGGATAAACTGTAGTCACTAGGTAAGATAACCCTACAATCCCAATGAATATATAGATAAAAGAAAGAACAGGAGTAGTAAGGTCCCACTACTAACCAGAAAGCAGGATCCTGACTAAACCTATAAAATAAGGGGATGGTGAGGAGGGCATCAAAAACCAGTGAGTCTGAGCATCGTGATAAAGTAAGTAAAGAAAAATAGATAATAAATAGTCATAAAAAATTTCATTTTATTTAATACATATATAAACATTAAAATGGAACAAGATCCAAAGACCTAACATCACATATCTCACAATGACAGTGCAGGCAATTATTGTAGTAACAACCGGTAGGGATGGTTGACGCGTTTCGCTTAGATAAAGCTTTCTCAAAGACCACTTAATAATCCCCAGTTGACAAAATACTAGTGCTGCCAAAGTAAGGATACGGAAGTGAAAAAATAGGCATAAGCTGTCCAGAGCACACTCCAAACTACGGATAAGGGGTACAACCTGTTGATGAATTAACCCCCAGTTCCCCAACTTTAGAGATAAGTAGAGTGCCGAGTCCCGTACCCGCAGAGGAAGGGGGGGACAAATAACACCCCACTCCCCAACGACCGGAAATCCTCAGGTATTCACCCGGACGAAGCCCACCTTAACCATAGAAGAAAGAAGCCAGAGAGACAAATCCCTAGTCTGGAGTGAAGAGGATCCGTTACCCCTCTGAGGGGGAGAGACAGCCACTGTCATGCAAGTTTCTTTCTGATATGTGCTCAATTACATCATTAAGCCCCGCCCAATATGTTTTATCACAGTCACATGACTTCATCAGGAGAATCCCATTATGATGACATAACAAATAAAAATGGAATAAAAAGTAGATAGATTATACAATATTGCAAAACAATATAAATCATCAAACAGGGGTGGGCATCCTTGGCACTCTAGCCAAAACTACAAGTCTCATGAAGGATTCCAAGACTTTGACAACCACAGACATGACTCGTGAAGACAGAAGCATGATGGGATTTGTGGTTGCCATTTGTGTGCCAAAGTTGCCTACCCCGGCCACACAGAATGTATCATCAACGTATCTCAAAAGAGACCCAGGGCACTCAGTAGAAGACCTGGGGTATGTACCCCAGTTACCAGGTCTATCAATGCCCATGTACAGTGGATTGAGTGAACATAGCCACCCACAAACAGAATGCGTGTTAGTCGCAGGATTACTGTAAGGTTCTGGCACTCTCAGTGCCTCCTATCACATTTATTCCGGGTGATTTCCATCTACCTAGACAGAAGAAACACATATAGGTGTGTTTCCCTTTAAGGCTGAAGCTGTCATCACCCAGCGCCGGACTAGATGGCTATTTAGGGCGTCGGTTCTCACTCACATGTGTTCGTTCAAACACCTTTACTTGGAGACTAACCTTGCTTGAAGCTTCCATGCTTGCAAGCTTTCCCCGCTGACGAACCTTACCGCGCTGATCCCTGCATCCCGCTACTAGGATCATCCGCTTCTCTGGAACCACCCTTCGGCTATACTGCTTATAGTGCTAAGTACCCCACAGGGGAAATCTCTATAGACTTATACTAAGCTTTCACTATTTAGCTCTGCATAGCAAGGACTGTTTATATCATCTGCATAACTAGATTGCTAGCTCTTGAGGCTAATGCTACTTATTCCTGCACTGGGTTGATCTCTCTCGTATGACCACCTCCTACTCTGTCATCTGCTATCATACTAGATTGCTAACCTTCCTGCATCCATCTGCTACTGTCTCACCTTCAAGAGTCTATCAACTAACACTTCCACTCAAACCTATCCCTAAGACCTTTATCATTGTCTTACCACATGTATATAAAGTCACACTAGGAACCAGCTTAATTACTGTGTGTATTTACTGGCTGAAATAAGACCTTCCACACATGATGAGTCATTGAGGTTGGGAATGGTATCTCAGCATATCTCCTACATGACTACTGACGTGGAACTATTTCTGCCGCTGAAAATCCACACCATATAAGAAACGCAAGGAGCGTTACAATTACACAGTAAAAAGAAAAAAGAAACTCTAAAACAATTGAATCTCCTCATCTAAAGGACTGGTAAGCTGAAATATTGTATATTATGTTTTTGTTTTGGGGTTTAGCTATGCTTTAGGAGGCATTTTGCAGCAAGAGTTTCCAACTGTCAAACCCATGGCTATGTGTTTTCATGGGGCACCAATCATAGCCTTCAGGGATAGCAGTGGAAGTATGTCACTTCCTCAGTACATAGTCCTTACATATTTCTTACTGTATATTTTACAATTTATGGGACTCCCTTCCTTCTTCCAATGTAGAAAAATGGTTCTCAGATACGTGAACCCTTTCAAGTTTTTTCCTAGGTGTCCAAATAGTTCAGAGCAATAGCTGAGTAAACAATTACGTATACATAATGTAATTCAATAGACCGTATCTTTTGCCAAAGCAGAACTGCTTGAACTTTGGCACAACATGTAACTCAATAAAGTATAAATTTCTATCCGGTCATCATGACCTCCCACTCAAAGCTAGTCTCAGTCAGATAGGTGACTATAAAGACCTGCCTAGCAACTCAAATATAAGCCTTTAAATCTGAACTGAGGCTTTCCTACCATGAATAAAATATTCGGCTTTTTGATCTTGAGCGCTATGGTAACTACAGGTAAGAAATTCTTATGACACAGAATTATATTTTATTGATTATTTGGCGCCAACATACCAAGCAGAGTTGGATAGAGCACTTAAATGTATTCACATTAGTATTAGTTCTTTATAAAAAGCTTGCAATCTAAGTCCCCAACGTATTTACATATACTCTAAAAGTAGTATGGAAAGCAGCCAGTTGCCTCTTTGATTTGCTCCCAGAAGTGCACAAACATATCTATTGATTCTGCCAGAAATCCAGTGAGCTGATAACTTTCTGTGCTCCCTGCTTGAGTTACAATCCCAAACAGTGTTATCAGTCGTGCCCAGTTCCCTGTGGACTGCAGACAACCTCATCCCTATGTTGTATAGATGGGCAGAGGGTGAGGAGCTCTGTACACCAAATTAGGAGTGAGCAGCCTAGGGTGACAACGCAGCTTCTTCATAGATACAGGACAGTGAATGAGTGTGTTACTGGCAGGATCTACAGATGAAAGAAAAAAGGGAAAAATACCTAATACAGTTACATCTAAGAGCTGATAAGCTTTAATATATTAGATTTTGTCTTGGGTGTAGATAATCTCAGTTGGTCAGTTTGCTATACAATGGAAATCATAGAAAACCTAAACCCAGAGCTGCAAGATAAGAGCTTATCCACCATGTACAGTATGCTGGGCAAGAAATTATAGCAAACATGTTACATTATCATTGGGAATTTAGTGTACAAAGATGAGAGGAAAAAGAAGGAAACCTTTATTAAATTGTATTATTCTGCTAGGTATTTTATTTCTACTCTACACTATGTTACCAAAAGTATTGGGACGCCTGTCTTTATACGCACATGAATTTTAATGGCATCCCAGTCTTATTCCATAGGGTTCAATACTGAGTTGGCCGACCCTTTGCTGCTATAACGGCTTCAGCTCTTCTGGGAAGGCTGTCCACAAGGTTTAGGAGTGTGTCTATGGGAATGTTTAATCATTCTTCGAGAAGTGCATTTGTGAGGTCAGGCATTGATGTTGGATGAAAAGACCTGACTCTGCTCTAATTCATCCCAAATGTGTTCTATCAGGTTGAGGTCAGGACTCTGTGCAGGCCAGGCAAGTTCCTCCACCCCAAACTCACTCATCCATGTCTTTATGGACCTTACATTGTGCACTGGTCCAAATCATTTGGTGGAGGGGGGATTATGGTGTGCGGTTGTTTTTCAGGAGTTGGGCTTGGCCCCTTAGTTCCAGTGAAGGGAACTCTTAAGGCAACAGCATACCAAGACATTTGGACAATTTCATGCTCCCAACTTTGAGGGAACAGTTTGGGGATGGCCCCTTCCTGTTCCAACATGACTGCGCACCAGTGCACAAAGCAAGGTCCATAACACGGATGAGCGAGTTTGGGGTGGAGGAACTTGACTGACCTGCACAGAGTCCTGACCTCATCCCGATAGAACACTTTTGGGATGAATTACAGCGGAGACTGTGAGCCAGGCCTTTCCATTCAACATCAGTGCCTGACTTTACAAATGCACTTCTGGAAGAATGGTCAAACATTTCCATAAACACACACTAAACCTTGTCAACAGTAGGGATGATCGAACGGTTCGGTTCGACCATCGGTTCCACCCGAACATTGGGTGTTCGAAATTCGGTCACCCGAACCGCCCAAAATGCAATGGGACAGGAAGTGGGCTTTAAAAGCCAGGGATTGGCCCAGAAACGTCAGTAAAAGCCAATGAGGGGGCAGGAGTCTGCTAGGAACGTGATTGGAGTGACTACGGGGACCAGTGGCCAATCAAGAGTGAATACACCCCCCCAGTATATAACATCGCCCCGCCTAACCTCTAGCACTTTAATACAGAGGCTTTGGAAGAGAGTGGAAGCATTTGTGTTTCTCCTGCTGTGTTAAACAACGTTGCTGCATAGGTGATTGCTTGTAAAGCTCCATATCAGCAGAAGAGCAGTCAGCTTACAGAAAGATTGTCAGTGTAGTTAGAAATACAGCAATTGTGCTGTTTGAGTTAGAAAAAAAAAAAAAAAAATTTAAAGGGACAGTGTCAGTTAGAAATGATCTTCTGCTGTATGGAGCTGTTCTTTTAGTGTGAGGAAAGGGATAAGCAGTGTAGTTAGGGTACTATATACCACTATAGTTAGATTCAATAATCTAGTTTTTGTAGGGATACTTTTAAGTGTCAGGGTTCCGTCTAGTGAGCACGTTGCACTGCTGATATATCTACAGCAGGTATACATGCTTGCTAGTCAGCTATTGTGCAAAATACATTTCAGCGGTACACACATCTGCTGTATTTAGCGACAACTTTGGGTCGCATAGCAGTGTGCGTTTTGCAGGTGAATTTCACCACGCAGAGTTGCCAAAGCCTCAGTGACAACTTAATGCCTGTTCTTGTTGTAAGCGTTAAGTCCACTGCAAAAGGCTTTGTTACTCTGCGTCACACACATCTGCTTTATTTAGGGACAACTTTGGGTCGCATAGCAGTGTGCGTCTTGCAGGTGATTTTCACATCGCACATTTGATAAAGCCTCAGTGACAACTATACATAAATTAAAATTCATCACAAAAAAATGATTATTTTTCTTAGAATTTCAGTAGCGCAGGGATTGTGTTACCCTCCTTTCATAAAGTGCAAATAAATAAAGTGCATAAATTGCATAAATAATCCAAAACATCCAACTAAGCAAGAACAGAGTCCTTCAAAAGTCTTTGTTTATGTAGTGCCAGAGCAATACAGAGTGCCTTTAATGCAGGGTCATTGGTGTCAGTTATAGGAACCACCGTACAATGTCACCACCACCAGCTCTGGCACTACATAAACAAAGACTTTTGAAGGACTCTGTTCTTGCTTAGTTGGATGTTTTGGATTATTTATGTAATTCATGCACTTTATTTATTTGCACTTTATGAAAGGAGGGTAACACCATCCCTGCGCTACTGAAATTCTAAGAAAAATAATCAGTTTTTTTGTGATGAATTTTAATTTATCTATAGTTGTCACTGAGGCTTTATCAACTGTGCGATGTGAAAATCACCTGCAAGATGCACACTGCTATGCGACCCAAAATTGTCGCTAAATAAAGAAGATCTGTGTGACGCAGAGTAGCAAAGCCTTTTGCAGTGGACTTAAAGCCTCAGTGACAAGTTAATGCCTGTTCTTTTTGTAAGCGTTAAGTCCACTGCAAAAGGCGTCACACACACATCTGCTTTATTAGGAGCAAAAGAAAGGCGCGGTTAAGCAAAAAAGTCATTTTTGAAGGTTTGGCATGCTATAATTCTTGTTATGGACATGCTACAGTGCTGAAACATCACAGGTACACTTTTTAGACCCCCCAGACACTAAATCCCAAAAAAATCTCATTTTTTTTTTCAATAATTTTTTCAATAATTTTCTCTCTATCAAAAACGACAATTTTTAAGAACTTTTTTTTGCCTGATTCATATTCCCTGGGGCATTACCCAGAACCCTAAGCACTTTTTAGGGGCATTTATTAGGTTTTAGGGCTTCAAAATGGTGTTTTTTGATTCCCGAAGTTTGGGTCCCATTGATTTCAATGGGGTTCGGGAATCCGAACCGAACTTTCGGGAAATTCGGGTGTTCTGGTTGAACCGAACTTTTCAAAAGTTCGATCATCCTTAGTGAACAGCCCTCTCAGATAAACTGAGGCTGTTATAGCTGTAAATCAGGGGTGGGGAACCTTTGTCCCGGGGGCCGTATGCGGCCCTCAAAGTCATTTGGTCCGGCCCCCCGTGCAGCTGAGTCTGTGTCTCTCAGCTGATCTGTCAGAATGGAGCCAATGCTCCCTGTATAGTTCCGGCTCCGTTGTGACAGTTTGAGTGAGTCACAGGCGGAGTAATATCAAATGCACTCCACCTGTGACCAATACAGGAAACATCGCCTCTTCCTCCAGTGCAGAACTGCTGCTAGCCAGCATTTCCCGCCAGCAGCACACACAGCCAGAGCCAGCAGTACCAGCCAGAGCCAGCAGTACCAGCTAGAACCAGCAGTACTCACAGCAGTACCAGCCAGAGCCAGCAGTACTCACAGCAGTACTGTATAAGCCAGAGCCAGCAGTACCAGCCAGAACCAGCAGTACCAGCCAGAGTCAGCAGTACCCACAGCAGAACCAGCAGTACCCAAAGCAGTACCAGCCAGAGCCAGTAGTACTCACAGCAGTACCAGCCAGAGTCAGCAGTACCCACAACAGTACTAGCCAGCAGTACCTACAGCACAGTACCAGCCAGCAGTACCCACAGCAATAACAGCCAGCAGTACCAGCCTGAGCCAGCAGTACCAGCCAGTAGTACCAGCCTGAGCCAGCAGTACCCACAGCACAGTACCAGCCAGCAGTACCAGCCTGAGCCAGCAGTACCCAAGGCAGTACCAGCCAGCAGTACCTACAGCACAGTACCAGCCTGAATCAGCAATACTACAGCAGTACCAGCCTGAGCCAGCAGTACCCACAGCAGTACCAACCAGCAGTACCCATAGCACAGTACAAGCCAGCAGTACCAGCCTGAGCCAGCAGTACCAGCCAGCTGTACCCACCAACAGTACCAGCCAGCTATGCTCACCAACATTGCCTGCCAGCAGTTCTTTTCAAAACTTACCACCACAAAGTCGACTGCGCTCCAGACTGACCGACGCAACCTGGAAAACCAGTTCCGAGTAGCAACATCATCAATACCAGCTAACATCACACACCTCACCAAAGATAAGCAGTTGCAGCCATCACATTAGGGGTGAGTTAATTAAATGTTTGACCAAATATAACAGGCAAATTTTTAAGTTGATAATTTTGTAAGGCCCCCGAATGATTTTATAAATACCCAAATGGCCCTTGGCAGAAAAAAGGTTCCCCGTCCCTGCTGTAAAGTGTGGGCCAACACAATATTGAACCCTACGAACTAAGACTGGGATGCCATTAAAGTTCATGTGCGTGTAAAGGCAGGCCTTCTAATACTGGTTAGGGTCCTTTAACACTTTGACACATAAGCTCTGATGGTTAGATAAAAGAAAGCAAGGGATCCTCTTAGCTTGGTGTCTATTAGCAGTGTCCGTGTGTGAAAGATGGGCATCTAAGAAAGAGTAAAGCTGTCTGCTAACAGTGTTCATGTAATAAAGTGGAATAAAGACTGGACAAATGTCTTCTCACCAATCCTGACTGTAGATGGAACTCTATGGTAGTAATGATGGAGATCAGACTCTGGGACTGTAGCAAGATGAGCGGGTGTAGTCATGAGGCAATGGAGATGGTGGGAAAATGCTGGTGCCAATAAGTATGAATGTCTCTGCCTATGGATGTCTTGCGTTGAGATATGCAGTATTGCCGCATCTCTGATCGCTGGGGTGGACTGTAATACTGAGAATCTGGAGCTGAGTTACCCGGGGGCCCCACTTGCCAAGGGGCCCAACATGGATGGTGGCATGTCCCTGGTGGTCTAGGGCCCCCCCGTTATGTTGTCCGCCGGCCCGGGCCCCCCCCCTTATTGCTTTCGCCCACCGGCGGTGGCGGCGGTGGCGGCCGTGGCGGCCGTGGCTTGATTCTGCACTGCAGTGCACACTGGTTGCTAAGGCCAGCCCGATTGGCATCTAGCAACCAGTGACGTTAGCAGAGCAGACCCAGGATGCACGGCGCCGCAGCGCAGGACTCGGAGGAGGATCCTCCTCCTCGTCGGCTCGTCCACCTCTCCTCCCTCCGGCTCCGTCTCGACCCGACTGGCTCCGCCTCCACCCACCTCCTCCCATGTGCAGCTGCTGAGCCGTTGTAAAGGTAAGGCTGCCACGGCCCACAGCATGCCAGGCTCAATGAATCTGATGATATATATTATTTTTTTAACTCTCTCATGGCTGGCAATGATAATGATGGAATCGATGATACAAGAGACAGACAACTCTGTCCTGGAGGATATACCTTTCTATATATATTGGTCCCTGTAATATGTATATAGTAAGGTATATATCCTCCAGGTAGTAGTTGTACTCTCTTGTAGTATAGTGTTCCCTGTAATATGTAAATAGTCTATATACATATTACAGGGACCGATATATACTACAAGAGAGTGCAACTACTACCTGGAGTATATATGTTATGTTGTCCAAACGTTTTGTTAATGTTTAAACACTGATTTAGTTTGAGGTACTAATAAAAATAAATATCGCCTTATCGATAACTTGCATTTTTATTCTCTTGCGTGATTGTGTAGGCAGGGGGCCCCAGTGCACTGCATTGCCCAGGGGCCTATAAGGCTCTTAAGATGGCACTGGCCCTGAGCCCAACAACGCTGTTGAACTTTTAGCTTCCCTCATAAATTCCCAGTTGTCTCAGAACACTGGGATTGTGGTCCACAGGCCTCTTGACTCCTCAGTAGATGCTAGCTGGGAAAAAGTCCCAAGAAGTTAGGAAAGATTTCCCTCTAGATACTGGAAATGCTAGCTTGAGCATAAGAGGGGAAACAATAAGTCTGTTGTACATTATAAAGATGTCCATTCTCTTCCACTCGTTAGTAGTCCCTACACCTGGCTACAATACAATTGCAACATACAAACAAGACATAACATACATTTCACTTCATTCCCTATGATTTGGAGCAAATTCCCTTGCAAAGTGAACAGCCTGTTTAGTAAATTGACCTCTTGGTAATAAGCCCCATTGTCAGATTGAAGCCTCTGTTTATTGTAGATGTGATGGTTTTTCCACTTTATTTCCTTCATGTTGCCTTTTTTTGTATTTTAGGCCATCTCAAAACCAAATGCAGTGGGTGTTGGGCTCTTAGTTCAACTAAATGCCCCATAGAAAATGAGATTAATTGTGAAGGATCCGAGTGCATGATGGTTTCACAATACAGCAACATCAGTAAGTTCCCATTGTAGTCCCTTTTACAGCAGAGCCCCAATTCAGGTTCCCCCCTTATATCAGAGTCTGCCTTTACAAAAGGGTCCCCATTAGAATCTCCATCAGAGTGCCTCATAAATTGCATTTGAATCGAATTCCAATCGAAATCGAATGTATTCTGTTCAAAATTTGAATTTAGGAAGATGGTTATATTCTTTCTATTCCATTCTATTTCATTGTTTGTTTTCTATTCTATTCTATTCTATTCTATTCTTTTATTTTCTGTTCTATTGTTTTCTGTTATATTATATTATTTTCTATTCTATTCAAACTCAAATTTATTCTATTTGAAATCCGAATTTCGGAAAACAGTTATATTGTTATATTCTTTCTATCCTATTCTACTCTTTTCTGTTGTTTGTTCTATTCTATTTCTTTTCTATTCTATTATTTTATTTTCTATTCCATTATTTTCTATTCCATTCTATTTCATTGTTTGTTTTCTATTCTATTCTATTCTATTCTTTTATTTTCTGTTTTATTCTTTTCTGTTATATTATATTATTTTCTATTCTATTCAAACTCAAATTTATTCTATTTGAAATCCGAATTTCGGAAAACAGTTATATTGTTATATACTTTCTATCCTATTCTACTCTTTTCTGTTGTTTGTTCTATTCTATTTCTTTTCTATTCTATTATTTTATTTTCTATTCCATTCTTTTCTATTCCATTCTATTTCATTGTTTGTTTTATATTCTATTCTATTCTATTCTTTTATTTTCTGTTCTATTCTTTTATCTTATATTATATTCTTTTCTATTCTATTCAAACTCAAATTTATTCTATTTGAAATCCGAATTTCGGAAAACAGTTATATTGTTATATTCTTTCTATCCTATTGTACTCTTTTCTGTTGTTTGTTCCATTCTATTTTCTTTTCTATTCTATTATTTTATTTTCTATTCCATTCTTTTCTATTCCATTCTATTTCATTGTTTGTTTTCTATTCTATTCTATTCTTTTATTTTCTGTTCTATTCGTTTCTGTTATATTATATTCTTTTCTATTCTATTCAAACTCAAATTTATTTTATTTGAAATCCAAATTTCGGAAAACAGTTATATTGTTATATTCTTTCTATCCGATTCTACTCTTTTCTGTTGTTTGTTCTATTCTATTTTCTTTTCTATTCTATTATTTTATTTTCTATTCCATTCTTTTCTATTCTATTCAAAAATTCGAATTCTATTCTATTCAAAATTCAAATTTCAGAAGAGGGTTATATTATAGTTTATTCTATTCTATTCTACTTTTTTTATTTTATTCTTTTCTTTTTTATTATATTCTAATTTATTTTTTCTCTTCTATTCTTTCATATTGTATTCAAATTGAAATGTGTTCTATTTGAAATTTTCCTTTATTTTCTATTTTATTTTATTCTGTCCTTTTATTTTCTATTCTTTTTTGTTCTTTTACTCTATTTGTTTCTGTTCTATTCTTTTATTTTTATTCTATCAATCTAATATTTTATTTTCTATTCTATCACTTTTTTATTCTATTTTTTTTTTCTATTCTGTTCTGTTTTACTCTATTATATTATATTCTTTTATTTTCTATTCTATTCTGTTCTATTCCTTTATTTCCTGTTCTATTTTATTCTCTTCAGAAAACGATTTGAAAACGATTTGATTTAAAAAATGTTTCGAATTCAAAAACTATTTGATTTTGAAAATTATTTGAATTAGAAAATGACTCACTTTTGAAAATTGTTTGAATTTGAAAACTATTCAAATTCAAATTTTGGCAGAAATGTTGTTTTGTTATTTCAAATTTGTTTTAATTCGTTACTATTGTAAATCAGAAATTTGGATATGTCCAACTTTCTAAATAACGAAAAATGTGTCCGAATTATGATTTGGGAACGTATTGAACCGCACATGTCTAGGTTTGTTACTGGCCAAATCACCAGGTGAAAACAGAGGGGAAAAAGCCAAGTAAAAGAAAATGGATGCAGCCATCATACCTAATGATTGGTAAAGATTGATCTAGCTCTTGAAGCAGCAAACTTACCTTAACCACTTGCCGACCGCTCACATTGAGCGTACTGTGGCAAAGTGGTTCGTTATCGTCCAGCGACGTAGGTCTACGTCGCTGGACTCCTCCCCTTGTGGGTGGCGCGCGCGCGCGCCGCCGTAGGCTCGCTTCCACTGTATTCAGTCACAGCAGGAGTCGGGCCAGGGGAGGAGCGATGATAACCGCAGCTCTTCCCCGATCGTCGGGGATCAAGTGAGGAGATCCGCCCGCTTGTGTAAACAAAGCGGGCAGATCTCCTAAGTGACAGGCAGGGACAGATTACAGGATTCAGCATAGCTGAATGATCTGTCCCTGTGTCACTCAGTCCCCTCCCTCCACACACATCAGTAAGCACCAGGCATACATTAACCCCTTGATCACCAATAAAAGTTAACCTCTTCCCTGCCAGTGTCATTTTTACAGTAACAGTGCATATTTATAGCACTGATTACTGTAGTAATATCACTGGTACCCCCAAAAGTGTCAAAAATGTCAGTCAAGGGTCCGATCTGTCCGCCGCAATGTCGCAGTCCCGCAAAAAAAATCGCAGATCGCCGCCATTACTAGTTTAAAAAAAAAAAACAATAAAAATGACATAAATTTCCCGTAGTTAGTAGCTGCAATAACTTTTGCGCAAACCAGTCACAAAACGCTTATTGCGATTTTTTTTACCAAAATAATGTAGCAGAAAACAAATTGCCCTAAAATGTTAAAACATTTTGATTTTTAAATTTTTTTGGGGGGAATTTCATATAAAAAAATGTGAAAAATATTGTTATTTTTTCAAAATTGTCGCTCTTTTTTTGTTTATAGCGCAAAAAGTAAAAATCACACAGGTGATCAAATACCACCAAAAGAAAGCTCTATTTGTGGGGAAAAAAGGACATAAATTTACTTTGGGTACATCATCGCATGACTGCGCAATTGTCCGTTAAATTAATGCAGTGCCGAATCACAAAATATGGCCTGGTCAGGATTGGGGTAAAATCTTCGTCTTAAAGCGATTAAAAATACGCTCATTAAGATTTTTTTTGTCAAAGACATGGAGATAAATACATTTTGGCCTAAATATATGACAAAAATTGAATATATTGGATATTTTTTAACTGTCAAAGTAGAAAAATATTGTTATTTTTTCAAAATTGTCGCTTTTTTTTATTAATATCGCAAAAAATTATAAGCGCAGGGGTGATCAAATACCACCAAAAGAAAGCTCTGTTTGTGGGAAAAAAAGGACGTAAATTTTGTTTGAGTATGGCGTTGCATGACCGCGCAATTGTCAGTTAAAGTCACACAGTGCCGAATCGCAAAAAGTGGCCTGGACGTAAAGCAGGAAAATCCTCCGGTGGTAAAGTGGTTAATGAGGGCTGATTTGTTGATTTGACCCGAACCGGTGATCTTCTGTAAGACAAATTTTCACTTTCATGCTTTATGATTTATTTATTTGTTTTTTCAGCTAAGGAGATTTATAATACAGTGAGGAAAACATGTGCCTTCGAGCCATTGTGCAATAATTGCTTCTCTGTATCAACGAACCATGGCTTCATTGTCCGAGTCAGTGGCGAATGTGGGGTTGGAAACAACAGTAACTCAAACATGATATTTAAGAGTGAGTTTATATATCCATACCTGCAAAAAATTATTTTAAAAATTACATTAATAATAGTAAAAATTTGCCGGTTTAGTAGACTTTCTTAGATCTGGGAAAGTAGTAAAGAAGTGTATAAATTCAGCAACTGTAAGGTTTAACCATTTGACCTTGGGAAGGTTTTACTCCCTTCATGACCAGGACGTTTTTTTGCTGTTCAGCACTGCGCTACTTTAACCACTTTAGCCCCGGAGGATTTGGCTACTCAATGACCAGGCCCTATTTTGCGATTCGGCACTGCGTTTCTTTAACGGACAATTGCGCGGTCGTGCGATCCTGTACCCAAACGAACCTGTGCAATTTTTTTTTTTTTTTTTTTGCGCTATAAACAAAAAAAGAGTGACAATTTTGAAAAAAATTAAAATCATTTTCACATTCTTTTATATGAAATTCTCCAAAAAAAAAAAAATGTAAATCAAAATGTTTTAACATTTTAGGCCAATTTGTTTTCTGCTACATATTTTTGGTAAAAAAAAAAAATCGCAATAAGCGTATTTTGATTGGTTTACGCAAAATTTATTGCGTTTACTAACTACGGGAAAGATTTATGTCATTTTTATTGTTTTTTTTTTTACTAGTAATGGAGGCGATCTGTGATTTTTTTTGCGGGACTGCGATATTGCGGTTGACAGACCGGAACCCTAACTGACATTTTTTACACTTTTGAGGGTACCAGTAACATTACTACAGTAATCAGTTGCCCCCTAGAGTCTCCTGAGCGAGGGACGTAGTATAACGTCACTTTGCCCAGGTGCAGCTGCCTGCCGCAGTAAAACTGCAGCGGGCGGAGCTAAAGTGGTTAAAGTGATAATAAAGTCTTGGTTTTTTGGGGGGTTTTTTGTTTAAAAATAACAAACTAGTTATATGTACCTGCTCTGTGCAGTGGTTTTGCACAGAGCAGCCCAGATCCTCCTCTTCCCTGGGTCCCTCGGCCACACTCCTGGCTCCTCCCTCCTGCCGAGTGCCCCCACAGCAAGCAGCTCGCTATGGGGGCACCCGAGCCAAGTCAATGTTCTGTCTGTCCATTCAGACACAGAGCGGTGGCTCAGGCCCATCCCCTCTCTCTCCTAATGGGCTCACTGACTTTGATCATCAGGTGACACTGGCTGTCTCAACCAATGAGGAGTGAGAGTCCCTGGACTACATGGCTCTCGTGCAACATCCCTGGATGAGAATGAGGCTTACATAAGTATTAGGGGGGCTGCACACAGAAGGTTTTTTATCTTAAAACAGACGTATGGCTTTTAGTGTTTTTCCCAATTTATATTTACCTTGGAGGATGCAGCCTCGGTCCCCCGGCGCCTCTACACTGAGAACCGAGCGATCAAACACCGCTGATTGCTTGGTTCTCACAGCTCCCCGAGCAGAGAGCTGCTTATCTACACCATATTGTCAAAAGTATTGGGACGCCTGCCTTTACATGCACGTGAGCTTTAATGGCATCCCAGTCTGTAGGGTTCAATATTGAGTTGGCCCACCCTTTACAGCTATAACAGATTCAAGTCTTCTGGGAAGGCTGTCCACAAGGTTTAGGAGTGTGTCTATGGGAATGTTTGACCTTTCTTCCAGAAGGGTATTTGTGAGCATGAATTGATGTTGGACTAGAAGGCCTGGCTCGCAGTCTCTGCTCTAATTTATCCCAAAAGGTGTTATATCGGGTTAAGATCAGGACTCTCTGCAGGCCAGTCAAGTTCTGCCAGTCATGTTGGAACAGGAAGGGCCATCCTAAACTGTTTCCACAAAGTTGGGAGCATGAAATTGTCCAAAATGTCTTGGTATGCTGACACCTTTAGAGTTCCCTTCACTGGAACTAATGGGTCAAGCCCAACCCCTTAAAACAACTCCACATCATAATCCCCCCTCCACTAATTTATTTGGACCAGTGCACAAAGCAAGGTCAATAAAGACATGGATCAGTGAGTTTGGGGTGGAGGAACTTGACTGTCCTGCACAGAGCCCTGACCTCAACCCAATAGAACACCTTTGGGATGAATAAGAGAGGAGACTGGGAGCCAGGTCTTCTCGTCCAACATCAGTGCCTGACCTCACCAATGCGTTTCTGGAAGAAAGGTCAAAGATTCCCATAGACACACTCCTAAACCTTGTGGACAGCCTTCCCAGAAGAGTTGAAGCTCTTATAGCTGCAAAGGGTGGGCCAACTCAATATTGAACCCTACAGACTGGGATGCCATTAAAGCTCATGTGCGTGTAAAGGCAGGCATCCCAATACTTTTGACAATATGGTGTAGATCATTAATTTATTTTTTTCAATTCTTTTTTTTTTTCAGAAGGGTGTCCTGATCCATTGCCAAAAAACAACTTGACATGCCCAAGCTGCTATGTGAAGGGATCTACTGATGGTTGCGAGAGCAATGATACGGTGTTGTGCGGTGGGAATGAATTGGATTGTGTGGAATACAGGGGAATTATAAGGCGGTCCAGTATGTATCTATTCCTACTTACTGAACAACTTCAGCATGTATACTGTTGTACTAAAAAATAATTAAATAAAATCAATCTGCGCAGTCAGTCACCTATCTAATATGGGTTACAAGCAACACAGAAAAAGAGATTCCACACCACCTAGGAAATAAGATAATGAATAAAAAGTGTAGCACTACCGAAACAACTAAATTATGTGTTTAAATAAAAATTGTTATGACAAAATATATCCATATGACTTTTAGAAATCTTCAATTAGTCGTCTATTCTCCATATTCAGAGGCAGATGAGATAAAAGTCAAAACACATCATATAATTGGATTAATAAAGATATAGTCCAACAAAAATCTTCTAATGTCTCGTTTCCACTGAGTGGTACGGTTCGGTTCGGTTCAGTACGGTACGGTTCGGAACGGTACACCTTGCGTTTTCACTGCCAATAGTACCCTTTCATGATAGGCGTGGTGTAGCAGGAAAGCTGTGATAGACGATTCTCTGTCAACCAATCAAAGTTCTGCAGAGTGTAGCTCCACCCTGTTGGTACGGTACTAATGTGCTTGGTACCCCAACGAAAGGGTCCCAAAAAAGTGGTACGGTACGGTTCGGAATTAGGGTACCATTCACAATGGAAACGGCATAAATAGCGTACCGTAGTGAACCGAACCGTACCAGAAAGCTCAGTGGAAACGGGGCATAATTTGAACAGTGCCAAAACTTTTCTTTGAATGTGCTCCCCTGTTCCACAAAACATGTGACATACACTCCACCCAGTGGTACTTGAGTTTGCTTGTGGATAGGTACAGCTTGGTGCGACGGGGCAGAAAAACACAGTCCAAGTGCAGTAACAGGAATATATTGTAATAGAAGTCCAGCAATACCTAACAGGCCCAGAGGGAAGGCAACCCGGGTGGGAGCACTCACAAGTTGGAACAGCAATGTGACAGCAATATGGTGGCTCAGGGGTGCCGATAGCGTCTGAATTGAGGAACGAAATGCGGCCAGCCGGTCTGTACCCAGCTGGGGGGGCTTCCAGGAAGCATGATGTATCCCTGCACTTTCTCTACTACTCCAGAACCTTTCCCTAACCCTGAGCACTCTTCCTCACAGACGGGTGACCTGTCTAGACATGTGCAATTCGTTTCGGTCCGAATGTAGATTCGGATGAATTTTTGGTAATTTGGCGATTCAGATGTATCCAAATTTCTGAATGAAATAGTAAGAAATTTCGTTGAAATTTGTTAAATTTCATTTCGTTTATTCATTTTCCAACAAACTCCAAATTTTTCAGAATGCTTTGAATTTGGATCAGTCGAAAAATGATCAACCAATTCAAATTCTGTGTTAGGAATAGCTGGTTGTTAAGGTGGCTGCCACATCCTTAACAACCAATGACTCATCAGCTGTCAGCGGGCTTCCCCACTAAGAGCTGAAAAGTAAATAAAAGAATGCCAGCAATAGTGGAGTCCCCCCCCCCCCATCCCCAATCCATACAGGCCTTTCAGATCTGCTAGGGGTTTTGAGGGGAACCCCATGCCAAGATTTAAAAAAACGATGTGGGGTCCCCCCCAAAATTCATACCAGACCCTTTTCTGAGCATGCAGCCTGGCGGGGGGGGCGAGCAAGCGCCCCCCCCCCCCTCCCCCTCCTGGACCAGACCAGGCCACATGCCTTCAACATGGGGGGACTGTGTTTACTATGCTTCAGTTTATGAATGAATAGGAGCCCCTGTCTCCTGTTTATTCATATTCAATGTTGAGGCTGCAGAGAAAGGAATTGGAGAATCTGTGTCCCCAATTATTTTCTCTGTCTCAAAGTTGAGTTGTCAGGGGTCTGTTTAGACACCTGATATGCCACCCAAGCCCCCCTAACAGCATTGAAAAAAAAATGTAAAAAAAATATTAAAAAAATGAAGGGCTCATTAACATGGGTTCTCTGGCCCATACAGTGTAAATGAGCAATTTTGTTACTCATAGGGGGTCTCCAAACGATGGCCCTCCAGTTGTTCTACAATTCCCATCATGTCTGTGCATGTCAGAGTTTTACAATGCCTCATGGGACGTGTAGTTCCGTAACAGCTGGAGGGCCGTAGTTTGGAGATCCCATGCATGGGGATGCAATGGCTGCATGAACTCAGCCGCAGGTCCTAAATTGATAAGTGTGCAGGTGTGGGTGAGTGGCCCTGAATGCATACTGTCTGTGTGTGGGGCCCTACATCTGCATCCGCACGCCTGTCACATTAGGACCTGCAGGTATGTTCATACAGCTGCTGCATCCCCATAGCGCAACATGGACTGCCTGCACACAGCAATAGCCATACAAAAAGTTTATAGTAAATAGTTTTAACAGAAACTGACTACTTAGTAGTAATAGTTATATTATCTTTGTGTCTGCTAATAATGGTTGTAGTGTATTTTTTGGAGAAAATATTATTGTGAAAATTTCAGGGGGGGGGGGGGGGGCATCAGGTAGGCTGTATGGGGTCCCATGATTTTTAACAGCAGCCCTGGGCAGAGCAATCACCACTTAGTATACAGGGTCTCATCAGGTTGCAGTGAAGTCATCTTTTAATGGGGTTAGGTCCCTACAGAACGACGTCGTTTACAGGAGTCGGTGGAAAGGGCTGCTTTTCTACTCAATATGGGGTGTGCTCCCACTTAGGATCCAGATTACTGCCTCTTTAACTTTTAGTGTTCCTCACAAACACCTGGTCTCCCGGTCCCAACGGAATCTCCTCTAGGGCAGAATCCCCAGCCAAGCCCTTGAGTCTGTCCATCTGCTTGGCTCTCTGCAACTGGTCCCAGTGTTCCTGTCCCCAAGTGCTAGGAGACCTGGGTGTAGAGCCGCTGAATGCGTTGGAAAATCCACTTCCTGGGGCATATCGTGGAAGCCGGGGGGTCTCCCTGGACCCAGCCAAAATTCAGGCAGTGCAGGATTGGCACCCCTAAAAGACTATCACTGTGCTGCACTCTTTCCAGGAGCTGGTGTGATACTATTGGTGGTTCATCTCTAAGTTTCCACAAATTGCCACCCATCTCAGCCAGCTACTGAGTGACCATTCCACCCAGAAGAGACGGGGGGCTGTCACCCTCAACAGTCTCTATTGTCTTTATTGGATTTAGGTCAGGGGAGCATGGGGGCCATTCAATGATATCAATTCCTTCATCCTCTAGGAACTGGCTGTATACTCTTGCCACATGAGGACGGGTGTTGTCGTGCACCAGGAGGAACCAAGGACCCACTGCCCCAGCATAAGGTCTGACAATGGGTCCAAGGATTTCAGCCCAATACCCAATGGGAGCCAGGGTGACATTGTCTAGCCTGTAGAGGTCTGTGCGTCCCTCCATGGATATGCCTCCCCAGACCATTGCTGACCCATCACCAAACCATTCATGCTACCAGTAGTGACACTGACCCCAATCCAAATGCAAAACTAGTGAAAAAGATGAGTAGGGAAAAAAATGTCAGTGGCCTCCACCTGTAAAACCATTCCTGTTTTGGAGGTCTTTCTATTTGTTGCCCATCTATTGTACATGCTGTTAATTTATATAACACCAAAGCAGCTGAAACTGATTAACAACTACCTCTTGCTACTTAACTGACCAGATCAATATTCCAGGAGTTCAACTGACTTGATACTGTACTCTGATTAAAAAGTATTTCTTTAATTTTTTTGAGCATTGTATTAAAGAAAATACTGTTTTATTTGCAGATGGTGGTGTGTTAAGGGTTTCAATGAAAGGCTGCATTACAAAAGGTGGTTGTGAACTGGATTTTCAAGCTACGCCCAAAACAAAGGAAATAATAAGGGTGCTGTTGAAGTGTACCCATGCAGAGCCAGTTGCTGGAGATCAATGACAAGTCAACGCAACTGCAAGCCAAGCCTGTGTCTTTGATAAAACATTGATGCACGTGAAATTATAATATAAGTTTATATAAGTTTTTCTTTAGAAACACTGCCAGATCCAGCTGAAAACAGCCCTGAGATATATCAAACATTAAATGTGCTAAGTGCATGCTAATAAAATCTTTAACTCCCCATAAATGTCACTTTGTATGTGTAGCACTCTAGTGGACTGCTGAGAATTACACCTTCTGGATTACCCTGGGTTACCCTTAGCAACATACAGCAGATAACAGCGTTAAAAGTTCTTGGTTCAGTCAATAATCAATCCGGGAGAAGGGATGAGTGGGATACTCCAACTATTAACTATTCACAGTCTGAAGGACAACTAACTTGTAGAATGCGGCAAGGCTGCTGCTTCACTTTGCCACTAAGTGAGGTCACTTTTAAGTGCTCCTGAGTAAATACTCTCTTCAGGGTTCTGAAACTGGCACCCCCTTTTCCCTCTATGCTGGTGTGCTGACGCCTGTCCGCTGACTCTAGCTTCAGAAGTGGTCCCCTTCCTGGCAGACCCCTAGGCAAGTTCCCCTGTACTCATGGACACTGTTTTTCCATAGTCACTGTTGCCTCCAAACTCCCCTTGTCAGCATCCACTGGACCTCTGGGTTCAGCCACACCTCCAGGTTCACCAGGCCGGCTGCCTGTGACCACCATTCACAGCTGCACAAGGAAAAACAGCCGTATCTTCTCCTTCTGGGACTTGACTTCCCGCCCAAAGACCCCCTGCCACATGTGCCCTTGACTTTTATAGCCTATGCCAGGATGCACCACTGTCTGTGCCAACCCACTGGGACAGCTACAAAAGCCTGTGTGTCACTGGCTGGGTTTCCTCCACTATCCAACAGCCCCCCCCCCCCATTGGATACAGTGGGGACACTCCCTCAGACCAGATGAATCACACATGGACACATGCAACAGGCATAACTAATGATCAGGCTGCCCTGATAAGCAGACAGAGCAAATTATACTTTACCTGCCTAGCACCTATCTAGGAGGGTGCTACAAATGTTTTTAAGACAGTTTACATTTATCATTATTATCTATCTATGCTGTATTTATGACATGCAATACGCTGCACCATGCTGGTACCTCCAAGATGTTGCACGAGCATTCAAACCCTAGAGCAGCCTTTCTCAACCTTTTTACTCCAAACAAACCCTTCCACTCGTGTAAGATTAGTTTATTATTGGCCATTGGGAAAATGCCGATTACGTTAGTTCTGGTCAGTAGGAAGAATGCTCCCCTTACAGTGGTGGTCAGATTGCCAGCCTTACAGTCATACCTTTGCCTCTACAAAGTGGTGTTGGACCTGGAACTATACTTGCACCATCACATGGGAGGTCAGTTAGCAACAGCTCAAGGAATCCCTGGTCACTTCTGGAGGCACCCTGTCTATGAATGGCTGCCCTAGCAAGTCAATTAAATCTATAGGAGTATCTTTGAATACTAATTGCCAACTGGTTCACAATGGATTATTTGCATTCCTTTACCTCACAGTCTTTAGGTTCATTATTCAAATTCATACCTCCCAACTTTCTGAAATGGCACTTTTTAGCAAAAAGTATGTAAAACACCAAAAAATGCTAACAATAGCTCCATGTGAAATTCAAAGTGTTACATTAATTACATCAGACTCAAAAAACATATAAAATATACATTGTTATTTAGTAATAAAGCCTAAAAGTTAAAGACACACAGACACTTCCTGTTGTTTAACCTGGAACACAGCATATACAGTATAATACACTTTGAGTTTCTTCTCTAAAAAGAATTTCTCAATGTGAGTTTCTTCTCTAAAAAGAATTTCCGTAGTGTTTAAGCCATTTCAGTGTACATTAACAGTA
The DNA here is from genome assembly GCF_965119305.1 of Pelophylax lessonae. Classification (NCBI taxonomy): domain Eukaryota; kingdom Metazoa; phylum Chordata; class Amphibia; order Anura; family Ranidae; genus Pelophylax; species Pelophylax lessonae. The sequence goes on along the minus strand of NC_138779.1, from coordinate 199,096,591 downwards.
TTCCACCTTTTTAACTTTCTTGACACCAGTGGAAGTCTATTTTAACTCCCAATGCGTTTTGCAGACATAGCTTCTTCAGGAAAACTGATAGAGGACATTTATCTCAGTTACTGTATCTCTTAGTCACTCACCCTGGCAGGGTTAAAATGTATTACTGATACCAAATAAAAGTATTGGTAGTTAAATAGCACATTTTTCACAGAGGTTTATACATCAGACCAAAAAGAAAAAAAAAAAAGACTAAGGAAAAAGAAGGGACAGGGGGACTTGGTTCCAAAAGAGGGACAATCCCTCCAAATGTGAACTATGATCATGTAGCACTCTCCTAGGTAGGTGCTAGGTAAAACATATTGGGGACCCTGTTCTGCTTATCAGGAGGGTCTGGTTTATTAGTTTAGCCTGTCACGTGTTTCCAAGTGTGATTCACAGGGTCTGAGGGAGGGTCCCCACTTTAGCTAATGAAGGAGCTAATTGGACTGTGGAGGAAACACAGCCAGTGACACACTCTGTTTTATGTCAGTCCCAGTGGGCGGGCATTCTGGCAATGCATCTTGGGATTGCACATAAATGGGGGGGAGCATGTGACAGGGTGTCTTTTGGCTGAAGCAGAGTTTCGGGAGGGGGTGACAGCTGTCTCTCCTCCTGCTGAAGTGAGGAAGGTGGTCCAGGCAGTCGGCCTAGGGACCAGGGGTTGAGCGGTGCTGCAGGGGATTCACTGTGTGCTGACCAAGTGGAGCTGTGGGGCAGGATTCTTCTGGAAAACCAGCGGTTGTGAGTACTCAAGATCTGCCCAGGAGTCTGCCTAAGAGAGGGGACCACTCCAGAGAGGTCAAAGGGATCAGAGAGCCAGCTAACCCGGGATGTTATAGTAAAGGGGGTGCCGCCAAGTTGTGAAGCTCTGAAGATTATGGAGTAAAGAGGGCGCCAGGAAGGGCCCTGAAGTGTCTCAGCAGTACAGTCAGCATTACAAGTCAGCTCCTCAGGGGAGGAGCCTGTACACACGCCGACATCTATACACATCCCTGCTTGTATGCCTGCACTGGATAGTGCCACCAAATGTGAGTGTTATATATATTTTTATGTGCTTTAATAAAACGCTGTATACAGAGAGCACTAGATTCTGTGTCTTTCCTCCTATGGTGTCATCCTATCGAGGGAGAGAGGAGTCAGAGGAGTTGATGTCTCAGCATAGCTGTATGAGTGGACACAGTTGATCTGGCCATATCTTGTATTACCCAGCAGATCCCCTGCTCTGTGAAAGGAATAGGAGAGGTATTCAGCCCATGCCCTATTAGCACCTGAGAGTGCACAAAGTGAGTCTGGCTCATTATAACTTGTAAGCCAGACTTTGAGGTGAGCGGCTAGTATATATCCATTTAACCAGCACCTTGAGTCCCTTAGATGGGGATTGGAGCACCAGCACTTTTGTTTGCTTGATTTGCACAGAAGATTGCAGATGGACTTTGCATATTATTTCGCTTTTGGATTGATTTATCATTATAAATATATATTGGATCTCTTTATAATACCACTAGGTTATCCATTATTTTGATTGTAACAATCATTTGAGCATGTGCACTTTCTCTACTGTATCACTTTGCACAGAATATGTTATATGGAGTTTGCAAATAATTTATTTATTTATTTATTTATTTACCACTTGGTTATTAGTCTTATCACAGTGTTGTAGCACACATGCACTTTTGTCCTTTGTGACACTCCACCTACTGGCTAAAATGTTTTACAACACTTTGCTATGTATTGAATCACCACACTATTTGCACTTTAGAGTGGTATATATTTATTGGTATTTCATTTTATTCCTTTGGCGCTGCATTTTTCTTTATTTTATTTTACCTCAGGAAAGAGTACCTTAGGGAGCTAAAAAATACTTTTTCACAGTCAAAGGTGAATTTAAAGTAAGCGGCATAGCCGTGACCAGCATCAGTCAGCGTTAATCAGCGCCAGTCAGCGCTAACCAGCGTCAATCAGCAGTTCTGTATAGTCCTTGCCTAATTTTGTGCATAGTTCAGTCGTTGGAGTATCCCACTCATCCCTTCTCCCATCCAAGTTCCAAATAAAACATAAAAACCAAGGAAACTGGACTGGTTCTTGTCGTTTTGCTGTTGCTAATGGTAACCCAGGGGAACCCACACTCAGCGGCTCCCATGGGAGTACTGCTACAATCATATGAGTAGCATCTGGAATCCAAACCTTTGTCCCCAGAATAAAGCTTAAAGGACAACCTTTACCTTTACCATCCACATACAATACTTACCTTTGTCCTTGATTCAGTGTTATTCACAGTGCAGCCCTGCATAGAGCTGCACAGCCTTGCTTCAGAAAGCTCCCCACCAGAGCCTCTTTATTATAAAAAATGAATGTTACAGCCACATTTTTTCGCACGGGGAGATCTTTACTCAGCAGGACTGCTAAAGACTAGGGATGATCGAACTTTTGAAAAGTTTGGTTCGGCCAGAACACCCGAATTTCCCGAAAGTTCGGTTCGGATTCCAGAACCCCATTGAAATCAAGGGGAATCCGAACTTCTGGAATCAAAAAACACAATTTTGAAGCCCTAAAACCCAGTAAATGTCCCTAAAAAGTGCCTAGGGTTCTGGGTCATGCCCCAGGGACTATTAATCACACAAAAAAAAAAGTTCTTAAAAATTGTCGTTTTTGATAGAGAGCCAATTATTGAAAAAATTGTTGAAAAAAAAAAAAAATTTGATTTCTTTGGATTTAGTATCTGGGGGGGGGTCTTAAAAGTGTACCTGTGAAGTTTCAGCTCTGTAGCATGTCCAGAACCAGAAAAAAAACAGATTATTTTTCTTAGAATTTCAATAGCGCAGGGATGGTGTTACCCTCCTTTCACACCTGGGCTTTTTGTTTCAGGCGTTTTTCAGGCGTTTGGAGGCAGGCATGACATCTTAACTTCTGTATAGGGGTATATATATATATATATATATATATATATATATATATATATATATATATATATATATATATATATATGTGTGTATGTATATATATATACATATATATATACATATACTGTACATAAAAATAAATGTCCCTAAAAAGGGAATTTTATTTTATTATTATTTTATTAGGGGTATTTAACTTGGATGGGGGATGGGATTATTATTGGATGCCCACTTGACTTCAAATAACTCTTCAGGGACACTTCAACTATATACAGTACACAGTCCTCAGCTTCCTCCAGCACCTCTTGCTTGCAGGACAAAATCACAGTTCCAGCTGGCACACTGTTAGTTAATCTGACAAAAGGCAACATTCAGATGCAGCAAAGGCCCTTTACAGGCAGTGGCCATGAGCCCCTTAGTTGGCTACTTCCCACAGCCCTACCAGTGCTCACACATCAGCCATCTTGGCTGACTTCTCCCTGGAGATCTCCCAGATGTGCTGACTCTCCCCCGCTGTCCTTACACCTGTTACTGTGCATCCAGGATAGGACTTCTCTGTGTGCTGTAGAGAATCTCTCCAGCACCCGAGCCCCTGGCCCAAGGTCACCCTCCAGACAAGGGGGCACCCTCAATGGCCCCAATAGTCTTCTCAACACTCCATCTCCAATCTTCCACCTGACACCACACTGCTCCTGTTGGCCTGACTCTAAGTATTTAAGAGGGTCCTACCCCCTGCCAGCCCCTCCTCAATGCTCCAGGCATAAGTGTGCGCAGCCTATTGCATTAGGGTGTGCACCCAAATATTTTAAAACATTAATTGGTGTCAATAGAGCAGTGGAGTTCTCAGTAGGGCAGAGGTTGGTGTCAGTATTTTTTATTTTTATTATTTCATTCTTTATTATTTTCTACAACTTTTTTTAGGGCTTTGGTAAAATATCAGCAGGGGGAATCTGTACCACACAGGGAGATTGGGGAGTGCCCAGGCACACCCGGCACACCCCCTGCGCACGCCTATGGTTCCAGGCAGCTCCTCCTAGCCTCCCTCCCATTCTTCTGGAAACTTCTCCAAGGTTCCAGAAAGTAGGGGGAGGTACCAGAGGTGCTGCCTAATGAGTCATCCAGCCTTCCTGAGTCACTCACCCTGACCCAGATTCAAAACAGGCTTGGCTGCTAGCCAAGCCAAACAATGTACCTACACAACAGAAAAACCTATGTACATCCTAGCACTTTACACTAGAGCAGTGATGGCGAACCTTGGCACCCCAGATGTTTTGGAACTACATTTCCCATGATGCTCATGCACTTTGCAGTGTAGTTGAGCATCATGGGAAATGTAGTTGCAAAACATCTGGGGTGCCAAGGTTCGCCATCACTGCACTAGAGGATGCTACATTTAATTGAAATATCCCGCTAACCACTTGACTACAGGGCACTTTTATCCCCTTTCTGCCCAGACCAATTTTTAGCTTGCGGTGCTCCAACACTTTGAATGATAATTACTCAGGCATGCTAAATTGTACCCAACCAAAACTTTTATAATTTTTTCCACACAAATAGTACTTTCATTTGGTGGTATTTAATCACTGCATTTTTAATTTTTTTTTTTTCAATATAAGTGAGAAAAGAGAGAACATTTTGAAAAAGAAACAAAAACTTTTTTTAGTTTCTTTTATAAAATTTAGCAAATAGGTAATTTTTCTTCATAAATTTTGGGCAAAATTTACATTGCTACATATCTTTGGTAACACTTACCCAAATGAGTGTGTATTATTTCTTCTGTGTGAAAGTTATAGAGTCTACAAGCTATGCTACGTATCATTACAAATTGATCAGTCCTGATATACTGACTGTCTATCTAATTTCTTGAGGCCCTGAAATGTCAGGACAGTACAAATACCCCCCAAATTAACCCCTTTAGGAAAGTAGACAGTCCAAGGTATTTAGTAAGAGGCTTGGTAAGTTTTTTGAAGTTGTAATTTTTTCCCACAATTTTTGGGGAAATGAAGAAATTAATAAAAATGTAAGAAAATAAAAAACAAAACTGTCATATTAACAGGTTGTTTCTCACACAGGGCATAGGCATACTTACAATTTCACCCCAAAACACATTTGCTACTTGTCCTGAGTATGGCGATACCACATATGTGAGACTTTTTCACAGCCTGGCCACATACAGAGGCCCAACATCCAAGTAGAACCTTCAAGTGTTCTAGGGACATAAATTACACATCTAATTTCCTGACTACCAATCACAGGCCCTAGCGTACCAGGACAGTGGAATTACTCACAAAATGACCCCATTTTTGGAAAGCAAACATCCCAACAAATATTCTATGAGGCATAATGAGTCTTTTGAACATGTAATTTTTTTCCACTAGTTTTTGGAAAATGTGGAAAGAAAATTAAAACCTATTTTTTTTTTTACACAAAGTTGTCAATTTATAAGATATTTCTAACAAATTGCAAGTATATAGCAAGCATTTCAACCAAAAATACATTCTGCTACTCCTCCTGTGTATGGCGATACTACATGTTGGAGAGACTTTTACACAGCCTGGCCACATACAGAGGCCCAACATCCAAGTAGCACATTTAGGCATTCTAGGGGCATACATTTTACTTTTATTTCCTCACTCCCTATCAAATTTTTGAAGGTCCTGGACCACCAGAACAGTGGAATTACCCACAAAATTATTAAATTTTTGGAAAGTAAACACCCCAACATATATTCTATGAGGCATAATGTGTTTTGAACATGTAATTATTTTCCATATTTTTGTAAAATGTGAAAAGAAAATGAAAATTCTATTTTTTTACACAGAGTTGTCAATTTAAAACACAGCATTGACATAGCAAGAATTGCATTCCAAAATACATTTTGTTACTCCTCCTGAGTATGGCTATATACTGTACCACATGTATGAGACTTTTTCACAGCCTAGCAACATAGAGATGCCCAACATCAAAGGAGCACCATCAGGGGCTCTAGGGACATAAACTACACATATAAATTCCTGACAACCTATCACATTTTTGAAGGTCCTTCATATTTCTAACACATGACATGTACAGTACATACCAATTACACCTGCAAAATACATTCTGCTGAGCAAAGGGTAAACAAAAGATTACCTGAGGTTTTAGTAGTGCAGTGGTCCATAGAGAAGAGGTGGCTCTCAAGAAGAGGTTAACCCTCGAAACGCGTCAGCCCATTGGACCTCTAATTTCTGTCTTATGAGTTGTTTGAACTATTCTGGAATTTATGATGTTCTTTTAACAATAGCCAGTTTTATGAGTATAATACTTACTACTTTTTTATTCAATATATTATTTGTCTTAGGATAATGCACTAGGTCGGTTCGCCCTCTGTTTCTTTTGTTTGGGTCCAGAGAGAAAAGCATTAGTCCAGGCAGCGGACAGGGACATAGACAGCGCCAGCGAAAGGATTGTCCAGGCATCAGGCAGGAATAATGTCCATAGTCAGTACAGGCAGAGATGTTGTCAGCACAGCCAAAGCATTGGTCCAGGTAGCAGGCAGGGACGTGGTTAGCAACAGTGAAAGGAAGCGTGCATGCAGAAGGCAGGAAAAAAGTCCATAGTCAATACAAGCCGGCAGAAATATGGTCAGCACATCCAAAGTATTGGTCCAAGCAGCAGGCAGGGACATCAAGCTTAGGGCCTAGGTCAGGAAGGAATGGGGACAAGGGTAGAGGCTTCCCCCAACCAAATCTTTTTAAAGCCTCCAGTCTCCAGACCCTGTTCTGGGAATTACAAAACTCAGAGAAAACTAAAAACTGTTTTTCTCTGCTCAGAACACTATTCTGAAGCCCACCACATTTGCGAGTCCCCTGTGTTATCTTGAATCCCACTACTACAGTAGCAGGGCAAAAGATCAGTCCCAGCGGCAGGCAGAAAACATGGTTGATTCACAAGCCGAGATCAGTGCAAGTAAAAGGCAGAAATGTTGTTGATAATCCAGATGGCAGGCAGAGGCATAGTCAATAAACAGTCCAGGGTCAGTTCAGGTGAAATGCAGACACATGGTGGATAAACAGTGCAGATGGCAGGCAGAGGCATAGTCAATAAACAGTCCAGGGTTAGTTTTGGTGAAAAGACTCTTCACTTCTCATCCAAGTAGCTTGCTTAGCTGTAATGTGTCTCAATAACTTACCTTGGCATTTATAGCTACACTGATAGCCCAGTCACTTAGAGTTCTTGTAAAACTCCAATATGAAATACGAACAAAGCATATCCCTCTATAGTGTGTGCTTGACACAATCCAAAGCACTAAGTGTCATTTTTGTCTGCTGCCTAGTTCCTCTGCTATATGCTTGAGTTACTTCTGACAAGTTTTCCTGACACCAAAGGAAAAAGGTGACAGGGGAGAGAGCTCCAGCACACAGCCTGTGATTTGCAGCATCAGCTCTCTTCCTGTGTGCTGTGTGAAGGGTAATTGTGGCCCTTCTTATGTAAGAAGATTTGTTTAATTTCAGTGTATCACCTGTAGCCAGTCACTTCAATGGGTGTATGCAAGGGTTTACAACCACTTTAAAACCAATTACTAAGAGATGTGTCAAGGCAGATACTCATTGTCCAAGAATATGATGGGAGGTGTTAAATGATTTATTGGTAGGTATGTACTGCTGTTGGCAGCACTGCCTCCCCAAGTCATAGCCTAAATTGGCACAGCCTTTGTCATGGTACAATGTTTTCATGATAGTGGTTCTTTAATAATTAATGGACATAGTTCCACTAGTAGTTCGCCTTTAGGAGGTTCCCTTCAAAAGCCAAACAGGTATACCACCAATCTATGTGTAGTACCACTAAGAGCAGATTTTCACAGTATACTGTAGTTTCCCTCTGGTGTACTGGCCCCCAAGCAGTCCTGCTCAAATTACTTGCTTTAGCTCTTTTTTAGAGGTTACCCAGTCCAAGGGCATCCCCTGTGACCTGAGGAACCCCATTATTTTTTATAATGCTCTGCAGGCTTTGGGATGTTGCTTTCTTTTTAAACTGAACCACAATAAGGACATGTAGCACACCCGATGTAGGAGCCACTTGAGTCAGGAAACATATAGTTCATATTCCTATTGCACACCTTCCTGGTTTGTAGGCTCGTGTGTACTGGGTGCTGAAGCAATCACCAGTTGGCAACTGGATTAGTTACAAGTAAATACATATTCGCCAGCACACCAAGGATCCTGCAAAAGCAGTCCAAAAAACTTTATTCAGGTTACGATCACATCAAAAAATAGTGCAATGTTTCGGAGCCGCACAGGACCCCTTCGTCAGGCATGCCTGACGAAGGGGTCCTGTGCGGCTCCGAAACGTTGCACTATTTTTTGATGTGATCGTAACCTGAATAAAGTTTTCTGGACATGCCTGACGAAGGGGTCCTGTGCGGCTCCGAAACGTTGCACTATTTTTTGATGTGATCGTAACCTGAATAAAGTTTTTTTGGACTGCTTTTGCAAGATCCTTGGTGTGCTGGCGAATATGTATTTACTTGAGTCAGGAAACAGTCTAGCACTTGATAAAACTTGAATGGGGATTATGAATAGAGATTATGGGATGCCAACTTGACTTTAGCAAACTCTTCAGGGACACAATTTTGATAATATGACAATAATTTCCCCATTAGTCTGAAGTCATTTTCAGCATCTCAGATCTCAGGACCTTAGTGTAAAATCCAAGCTCTTCCACCACTTCTACTGCTGTAGGCAGCAAATGATAAAAAAAGTTGCTTAGGAGATGCCACTTGCCGGCCCATAGTAATAATACGTCATTACTTTGACATTAAATATTGGTGTTATGGCAGCAGCTAGATGCCATCACCCCACAATTTGTTTTTTACTATGACCCCAGATCCCTCAATAAAGAGGACATGCCATCCTCTTTTCTATTACAAGAGATGCTTACATTTCTAGTAATAGGAATAAAAGTGGTCAGAAAAAAAAAAAAAAAAAATAGTGTAAAAATAAAAAATAAAAAGTAAAATAAAGAGGAAAAAAAATGTTAAGCGCCCCATCCCTCCGTGCTCGCTTGCAGAAGTAAACGCATACGTAAGTCACGCAAGCATATGTAAATGGTGCTCAAACCACACATGTGAGTTATCGCCGTGTTAGAGCAAGAGCAATATTTATAGCACAAGACCTCCTCTGTAAATCTAAACAAGCAACCTGTAAAAAAAAAAAAGTGGCACCTATAGAGATATTGAAGTACCATAGCTTGTCGCCATTATGACATGTTAGGTATCTATTTACTAAGCGTAACATCAGTTTTTATATTATACAAAAGAAATGTGGGTAAATATTGTGTTTTTTTTTTTTTTTTTTTAATTCAATAAAGTGTATGTTTTACCAAAAAATTGTGTTTTAAAAGACCACTGTGCAAATACCGTGTGACATGAAATATTACAATAATTGCCATTTTATTCTCTAGGCCTAGGGTCTCTGCTAAAAAAAAAAAAATAAATAAATAAATAAATAAAAAAAAATAAAAAATATATATATATATAAGTATTAGGCTCAGTGCAGCTAACCTGCAGAAAAGCCACAGTTGCACTGAGCTGCACCCAAGGTGTCGGTAAACTGCAGCACATCAGTGTGAAAGCAGCCTTATAGGGTGCTCAGGACAGTAAGGGCTCGTTTACATTTGCGGTTTGGAGGGCAGTAAAACCCCATAGTTAATTGTGGTTTGCAACCAATTATAAAATCACTTAGGGGCATGGGCGTCCACAGAAATTTTTTCAGAGGGGGGCATCATTTTAAGTTCACCCATGCGCCGCCCCTTTTTAACAATGTCATGAAGGGGAGGGGCTTAGTCATTATACTTATTTTGAGTATTTATTTTTAAAGAGCAGATGGCAGCATTTATTTTTAAAGCATTTGTTAACCTAAAAAAAAAAAAAAAATGGATCCTGTTCCCTTAACCACTTGCCGACCGCCGCAAGTAAATATACTGCGGCGGTCAGCCCCGGCCAGGCAAAGTGACGTAAATAAACGTCACTAGCCTGTGAGGCTCTGGGGAGCGAGCGTGTGCCGCTGGAGGCGCGCTCCTGCTCCCGTGCGGTCACGGACCCCCCCCGCGCGTGTGACCGGCGGACCCGATGTCCGCCAGTCACTCGGCGATCGTCGCTGCAGAGGGAGAAAGGCAGGCGGCTAGTGTAAACAAGCCGCCTGTCATTCTCCCCTGTATAGAAACAGTGATTATACGGTTCTACTATGTAGGAACGTTGATCATTGTTCCTATAGCTCAAGCCACAGCCAATCACAGTTAGAATCACGCCCCTAGGAACACACACCACCCCTCCCTCTCAAAAAAAGTTAACCCCTTCACTGCCAGTGTAATTTTACAGTAACAGTGCATATGTATAGCACTGATTACTGTAGAAATGTCACTGGTAACCCCAAAAGTGTCAAAAATGTCAGTCAAGGGTCCGATCTGTCCGCCGCAATGTCGCAGTCCCGCAAAAAAAAGTCGCAGATCGCCGCCATTATGCGTTAAAAAAACAACAAAAATGACAAAAATCTTTACCTTTGTTAGTAAACGCGATAACTTTTGCGCAAACCAATCAAAATACGCTTTTTGCGATTTTTTTACCAAACATATGTAGCATAAAAAAATTGGCCGAAAATGTTAAAAAATTTAGATTTTTACATTTTTTAGGGGGGAATTTCATATAAAAAAATTTGAAAAATATTGTTATTTTTGCAAAATTGACGCTCTTTTTTTGTTTATGGCGCATGATCAAAAATCGCACAGGTGATCAAATACCACCAAAAGAAAGCTCTGTTTGTGGGAAAAAAAGGACGTCGAATTAGTTTAGGTACAGCGTCGCACGACCGCGCAATTGTCCGTTAAAGTCACGCAGTGCTGAATCGCAAAATAGGCCCTGGTCAGGAAGGGGGTAAAATCTTCCGGGGCTTAATTAAAGCATGTTATACAGCACAGTGCTGTATAACATTCCCCCCTCCCTTCCGTATCACCCCAAGTCCTCTACTCACAACTTTTATTTTTAAAATAAAAATGTATACCTTAAATTTAATCCAAAATATATTTTAATAAATCTACCTTTTTTAATAATTTTACGGACTTTTATAGTGTAATAATAGGAGTTATCAGTGTATATATTTTTTTCTGCTGATGGACATATATTTACTGTCATGTTTTCTAGTTTAATTATATATACATTGAGTGATTTTTTTTTTAATAGTAACAGCATATTCTTAAAATTAATTACTTATTCATTGATTTTTTTTTAATATTTCTAGGATACATTTTGACATATACAATACTTCACTTCAGGGTTCGGAATTTTAGGATGCATTCTTATAGGTTTTATTTTTTTTTTTCCAAATTAATAAATAATCAGCAATTTTAAAAGTGAAATTATTTTTGGACCATAGTAATATGGCTGCCGGGCTCTCTGGCTTGTCTCAGAATGTAGTAAATACGAAGCTGAATATTGATAAGGCATAATATGGTTGGGGAGATTTTCAAAGATGGCTTCCTGGCCATTTCCGGTTAACATACTCACGTGACCCGCCGCCTCTCCCCCTCCACTCCTCTTCCCCTCCCGACTGACTGCAGCGAGGAATCCTTGGCCCCACCCGCTGCAGGCAGCTGTCAGATGGGGAGAGGAGAGAGCCAACGGGTCACGTGAGCGGCGCTCGGCGCTCTGAAAACTAGTAAAGAACACCTTATTTTTTTAAAACACATACACAGACACATAGGATTATTATACAGACCAGACAGGATGGTATAAAGTGGCTTAACAACCACTTTAAAGGGGAATTTTAGATTCCGAGGGGGGGGGGGGGGCATTTGCCCCCCCCCCCCTTGCCCCTACCTGCAGACGTCCATCCTTAGGGGGTCCTCCCTATTGAAAAGGTTGAGTACCCCTGCCATGTACAAGAGTAGAAGACTGAGCATAAACATGTGGAAAAAAAACGGACACTTACAAGGAGTCCAAGATTTTGATAGGATTTATTAAGCACATTGACCTTTTCCTTTTCAGTGATTGTTAGATTTAAATGACATTGCTCTTAAACAAAGCTTATTTTTTTACACAGTTCTTCTCTTATACAGGTTTCTTATTTATTAAAAATGATGAAGGGTCTGATGTGCATTTCTTGTATAGTGATATACCACATTCTATTATTTTTCAATTGCGGTTGTACACGTCAAATGATCCCTCTGCAATTCCTTGCCTCCAACTATTGCTGCAAATCCAATTTCACAACCACCATTGATAACGCATCCTTTAACTGAGACACTCCTTGGTATTCCATCTGCAAGTCAAATTTCAGATATTGAAATAAAGTTTTATTTTCCATAATACCTAAAGTATGAATAAAACGACTTGCCTGGACATTATACTACTCAAATAACAACATTTTTGTTTATGTTTTGCCCCAAAAAAAATTATTGTTATCGTTTTTATCAATTACAATTTGTGATAACGTATTCCTTTTTTTGCCTCTTTTGTCAACCATTGGACTTATTGTATGTGTCTAAAATTATCAAAAAAAAAATAGAAAATGGTGTAGAAGATGTTAAGAGGAATTAAAAAGCTTTTTAAAATTTAGATATTATTCTCTTTTGGAACAAATAAAATGGGACAAATAACACGAGGGGCTGGGCAATGCCCTGGTAAACACGTGGCAAAACAAAAAACAAAAACAAATGAGTTTGGTAGAGTAGAAATTTTAATATTTACTAATTAATTTAAAAATGAATCTTTAATTTGGAATGAATAAAATGTGACAAATGAGATGGGGGGGGGGGGGGCTAGGCAATGCCCTGGTAAACAAGTAGGCAATGCCCTGGTAAACATGTAGTAAAGTGCAAAAAAAAAAAAAAATGAGTTTGGTAGTGAGTAGCAATTTTAATATTTAATATTATAATATAGAAATTAATCTCTCTTTTGGAATGAATTAATAAAATGGGACAAATAACATGGGGGGGGGGGGCTAGGTAATGCCCTGGTAAACATGTAGCAAAGCAAAAAAAAAAAAAACATTAGTTTGGTAATGAGTAGCAATTTTAATATTTATTATTATAATCTAAAAATGTATCTTTCTTTTGGAACAAATAAAATGGGACAAATAACACGAGGGGCTGGGCAATGCCCTGGTAAACACGTGGCAACCATTGGACTTATTGTATGTGTCTAAAATGATTTTAATATTTATTATTATAATTTAAAAATTCATCTTTAATTTGGAATGAATAGAATATGACAAATAAGATGGGGGGGGGGGGGGGGCTAGGCAATGCCCTGGTAAACATGTAGTAAAGTGCAAAAAAAAAAAATGAGTTTGGTAGTGAGTAGCTATTTTAATATTTATTATTATAATCTGAAAATGTATCTTTCTTTTGGAACAAATAAAATGGGACAAATAACATGAGGGGCTGGGCAATGCCCTGGTAAACACGTGGCAAAGCAAAAAAAAAAAACAAATGAGTTTGGTAGAGTAGCAATTTTAATATTTTTTATTATAATTTAAAAATTAATCTTTAATTTGGAATGAATAAAATGTGACAAATAAGATGGGGGGGGGGGGCTAGGCAATGCCCTGGTAAACAAGTAGTATAGCAAACAAAAAAACATTAGTTTGGTAATGAGTAGCAATTTTAATATTTATTATTATAATCTAAAAATGTATCTTTCTTTTGGAACAAATAAAATGGGACAGATAACATGGGGGGGGGGGGGAGCTAGGCAATGCCCTGGTAAACATGTAGTATAGCAAACAAAAAAAGATTAGTTTGGTAACGAGTAGCAATTTTAATATTTAATATTATAATTTAAAAATAACATTTTCTTTTGGAACAAATAAAATGGGGCAAGTAACATAGAACAAATAACATGGGGGGGGGGGGGGTAAACAATGCCTTGAAAAACATGTAGCAAAGCAAAAAAAAAATTAAAAATTGAGTTTATTAGTGAGAATCAATTTTAATATTGCTCATAGAAACATCTCCCAGTAAACCATTTGCTAAAATTGTTAGCCCAGCAGTTTACAACTTTCAGTGTTGCTGGCTATTGTTCTCTCAGTTCTGATTCCCTTAACTTTCCAGTCTTTAGATGGAAGAGATACAATGGACAGTGCAGTCTGGAGTCACTCTTTTTGCTCGGAGAAGGGAGGGGAGAGGAGGAGGAAGGGAAAGGGGAGTGTCTTGCTATCTTAGGCCATGGAGCCAGGGCCAGGACAAGGGGTGGGCAGGAGGTGTTGCTGCCCTGGGCACTGTTTTATTATGTGAGATAGATGGTGTGGGGGGGGGGGACACAAGGAGATGGGGGGAGGGGATTTGTATGGTGCGGGGGAAATTGGGGGCAGGGGGGTAAGAATTGTTCTAGAATGGGAAATTGGGGGGGGGGGTTAGGAAAGGTGATTTGGAGAGATTTGTGCTGGAAGGGGAATGGGGGAAGAGGATTTGTGCTAGGAGGAGGGATTTGGGGTGTTTGTGCTAGAACAGGTGATATGGTAGAGGGGGAAGGGGATTTGTGCTAGGAGGGGATTTGGAGTAGGGGGAGAGGATGTGTGCTGAGGGGGGGGGGGGGGTTGGAGGGATTCGAGGAGAAGAGGTTTTGGGAGTGATTTGTTTTTGTTTTTTTGGGTGGGTGATGTGTGCTGGGGAGATTTGGGGAGAGAGGGGATTGGAACTGGGGGGAGGGGAGGGGGTCAAAGCCTTGTGCTGGGAGGGGGAATTTCAGCAGGGGGTGGAAGGAGGTATAATTTATTCTTAGGAGGTAAGCATTTATTCTTAGGGGGTTGCTAACACATAATACTCATACATCTGGGGGGAGGGGCAAATACTTGTGCTGGGAGGGGGGATTTCAGCAGGGGGGTGGATTTGTCCTGGGAGGGTGGATTTGGAGTAGGGGGTGAGGATGTGTTTTGGGGGGGGTGGAGGGATTTGAGGAGAAGAGGTTTTGGGAGTGATTTTTTTTGGGGGGAGGTGATGTGTGCTGGGGAGATTTGGGGAGAGAGGGGATTGGAACTGGGGGGGGGGGGGGCAAAGACTTGTGCTGGCAGAGGGGATTTCAGCAGGGGGGGTGGATTTGTCCCAGGAGGAGGTATAATTTATTCTTAGGGGGTAAGCATGCAGATTAGTGGTAAGTTTATCTTTCGGGGGGGGTTGCTAATACATAATGCTCATACATCTGGGGGGGGGGGGCAAATACTTATGCTGGGAGCGAGGATTTCAGCAGGGGGGTGGATTTGTCCTCGGAGGAGGCATCATTTATTCTTACGTTTTAAGCATGCAGATTAGTGGCCAATTTCTTTTTTTTTGGGGGGAGGGGTTTGCTAAAACATATTGCTTATACATCTGGGGTGGGGCAAATACTTGTGCTGGGAGGGGGGATTTCAGCGGGGGGGTGGATTTGTCCTGGGAGGAGGTATCATTTATTCTTAGGGGGTAAGCATGCAGATTAGTGGTCAATTTATTTTTTGGGTGGGGGGGGGGGGTTTGCTAACACATAATGCTCATACATCTGGGGGGGGGATGCAGTTTGGCATGTTTGCCCTGGGCTCTAGGTGGGCTTGTCCCTGCACTGCATGGGGCTGTGTGTTTCTATTGATGCTCACAGTGTAGGGAGTCATTACCCTAGTCCCTGAAGACAAGGTTGGCTCCACAAGATGCTGCCTGAGAAAGGAGCCACCCTGCAGCAGGAAACCTTGGGCAGTTGTCATGGCACCAACTAAACTGCAACATAGGCAAGGATTAAAAGATAAAGAAGCTGCTTACTCAGGAAATGATTAAATCAGGTGCTGAAAGTGCATAAAACAGAGGATTAAATATGACTTTAAGCAAACATGGATAGTAGGAATAGATACTTACCAGACAGCTCAATAATTGCACCAAAATCCACACATTGTGTTTCCAATCCAAGGCAGTCCACAAATCCAGTGCTCTCACAGCCTGTGGTGGTGCCAACCTCGAAGCAGCTTGGACACTGATAGTTGTTTGGTTCTAACTGAGTATCACAAATGTCTAGAGAAAAAAAGGTGAAAAATAATAAATAAACTATTTATAATAAAGGGACTACTTATTAATACATTTGTTGCACAAATGTCAGAAACATTCCTGCAAGCAGGGCTGTCTTTAACACAGGGCAAAAGGGGCAGCTGCCCCGGGTCTAGTCATTGTTGTGGGGCTCAAAGCAGCTGCCCCTTGAGCCCCCAAATAGTTGATAAGCGGATTCAAGAGGGCCCAAGAAAATTTTTGCCCAGGGTCCAATCAAGAATAAAGACGGCCCTGCCTGCAAGTGGAACAAAAGTTTTATGTTATGGATTCATTCCTATCTCATCAGCTCCATCTAGTGTCCAAAATGTGGTTTAAGTTCTTATTGAGTTATTTCAGAAAACAATACCGCATATTGGCCACTGGATGGAGCTGAGGATTCAGGAATGAATCTATTAGAAAACTTATGATGACATTTCAATTAGCTTGCATGAATGTTTCTGACATTCCTGTGAAGAATGTTTTATAAATAGCCTCCTAAGTATTTGGTTGATTTCCAAGTCCAGTGTTTTACCTTTAGTTTTACATTGAGTGGCTCTGTCACTCTTTCAGCTCTGAGGTTTGCCTCACAAGCGTGCCGCAATTGATGTTTACATGCACATGCTCGTCTTACTCTTTTGCACTTCTTGCACTTTTATTATGGGGTGTGCAAGGGGGGGACAGGGATACTTTATGTTCTTTTTAAATGTATTTTATATAACTGTATATATATATATATTTTAAACTTTATTACTATCACAAGGGGGGTAACAAGTCCCGAATGTGATAGCACGGGCAGGTGACAAGTCCTCTTTATAGAGACATTGGGGGAATGACAGCTGTGATCCTTGGAGTGACGTAATACATATCGGTTTCCGGGGTCATTAGTTGCAGCAGGGATGTTCCACTTTTTTTTTCCTCCAAAAAAAATAAAAAATAATAATAAATATTATTAATAATAATACTAATAATATTTAAAAATAATAATAATAATTAATAATTAATGACTAATAAATATTTAATATTAATAATTCTATCTATCTATCTATCTATCTATCTATCTACCTATCTATATATATATATATATATATATATATATATATATATATATATATATATATATATATATATATATATATATGTGTATATATATATATATATATATATATATATGTGTATGTATATATATATATATATATATATATATATATATATATATAGATACACAGTATCTCACGAAAATGAGTACACCCCCCACATTTTTGTACATATTTTACTATATCTTTTCATGTGACAACACTGAAGAAATGTCGCTTTGCTACAATGTAAAGTAGTGAGTGTACAGCTTGTATAACAGTGTAAATTTGTTGTCCCCTCAAAATATCTCAACACACAGCCATTAATGTCTAAACCGCTGGCAACAAAAGTGAGTACACCACTAAGAGGAAATGTCCAAATTGGGCCCATTTAGCCATTTTCCCTCCCAGGTGTCATGTGACTTCTTAGTGTTACAAGGTCTCAGGTGTGAATGGGGAGTAGCTGTGGTAAATTTGGTGTTATCGCTCTCACTCTCATACTGGTCACTGGAAGTTCAACATGGCACCTCATGGCAAAGAACTCTCTGAGGACGTGAAAAAAAAAGAATTGTTGCTCTACATAAAGATGGCCTAGGCTATAAGAAAATTGCTAAGACTCTGAAACTGAGCTGCAGCATAATGGCCAAGACCATACAAAGGTTTAACAGGAGAGGTTCCACTCAGAACAGGCCTCACTATGGTCGACCAAAGGAGTTGAGTGCACGTCCTCAGCTTCATATCCAGGTTGTCTTTGGGAAATAGACCTGTGAGTGCTGCCAGCATTGCTGCAGAGGTTGAAGGGGTGGGGGGATCAGCCTGTCAGTGCTCAGAGCATACACCGCACACTGCATCAAACTGGTCTGCATGGCTGTCATCCCAGGAGGAAGCCTCTACTAAAGATGATGCACAAGAAAGCCCGCAAACAGTTTGCTGAAGACAAGCAGTGTAAGGACATGGATTACTGGAACCATGTCCTGTGGTCTAATGAGACCAAGATAAACCTACTTAGTTCAGATGGTGTTAAGT
The DNA here is from genome assembly GCF_965119305.1 of Pelophylax lessonae. NCBI lineage: Eukaryota > Metazoa > Chordata > Amphibia > Anura > Ranidae > Pelophylax > Pelophylax lessonae. Next base: position 199,078,548 of record NC_138779.1, on the reverse strand, counting down.
GTGTGTGGCGGCAACCAGGTGAGGAGTACAAAGACAAGTGTGTGTTGCCTACAGTCAAGCATGGTGGTGGGAGTGTCATGGTCTGGGGCTGCAGGAGTGCTGCTGGCACTGGGGAGCTACAGTTCATTGAGGGAACCATGAATGCCAACATGTACTGTGACATACTGAAGCAGAGCATGATCCCCTCCCTTTGGAGACTGGGCCGCAGGGCAGTATTCCAACATGATAACGACCCCAAATACACCTCCAAGATGACCACTGCCTTGCTAAAGAAGCTGAGGGTAAAGGTGATGGACTGGTCAAGCATGTCTCCAGACCTAAACCCTATTGAGCATCTGTGGGGCATCCTCAAAAGGAAGGTGGAGGAGCGCAAGGTCTCTAATATCCCTCAGCTCCGTGATGTCGTCATGGAGGAGTGGAAGAGGACTCCAGTGGCAACCTGTGAAGCTCTGGTGAACTCCATGCCCAAGAGGGTTAAGGCAGTGCTGGAAAATAATGGTGGCCACACAAAATATTGACACTTAGGGCCCAGTATGGACATTTCCACTTAGGGGTGTACTCACTTTTGTTGCCAGCGGTTTGGACATTAATGGCTGTGTGTTGAGTTATTTGGAGGGGACAGCAAATTTACACTGTTATACAAGCTGTACACTCACTACTTTACATTGTAGCAAAGTGTAATTTCTTCAGTGTTGTCACATGACAAGATATAATAAAAGATTTACAAAAATGTAATGGGTGTATATACACTATATTATCAAAAGTATTGGGACGCCTGCCTTAACACGCACATGAACTTTAATTGCTTCTGGATCGGAAAATTTTGCTCCTAATGACCAGGCCATTTTTTGCGATTCAGCGCTGAGTTACTTAAACGGACAATTGCGCAGTCGTGCGACAATATTTTTCGCTTTCTGCTATATAACATTCCCGATAAAAAAAAAAAAAAAATGTAATCACATTTTTTTCATAATTTTAGGCCAATTTGTATTCTGCTACATATTTTTGGTAAAAAAAAATCCCGATAAGTGTATTTTGATTAGTTTGTGCAAAATATATCACGTCTACAAAATAGGGGAAAGATTTATGTCATTTTTTTTATTTATTTTTTTTACTAGTAATGGCGGCAAGCTGCGATTTTTTAGCGGGACATTGCGGCGGACAGATCGGACCCCTAACTGACATTTTTGACACTTTTTGACGCTTCCCCTGTGTCTCCTCCCTCCTCCTCCTACTTGGCCAATACCATGGCCTTTCCTTTCGGCCAATCAGGAAACTGGTCTCAGGACCTGCTTCCTGATCGCTGGGAGGAGAATCAGTGTGATAATAGTGAATATTAATTCGCTATTGTCACATAAGTGGGTGGGCTCGGGGCGCAGTGCTCTGCGCCCTGAGCCCACCCTTTTTTGAAGCCTATTAGAGCCTCTGCCTCTAATCACATGCTTAAAAAAAAAAACAATTGGAATCCATGCGTCCAGCGCCCTGCATGTAGATTAGGGGGCTGGACGCATGGATGGGGGGGGGTGGCGCCCCTGTGCCCCCAATGCACCAGCCGCCACTATATATATATATATATATATATATATATATTCTCATATTTACAGTACAACACATTTAGTAAGCATTGGGGTTGTATTATCTACGGCAAATTTTAACACTTGTTTTGTTGATCATATACATATATATAAAATTGCTTTAAAAATATCTATATTCAACCATCTCCCACTTGGGCTTATAGTACAATCCTTTAGCAAACAGCACCAGCATCAATGTATGAGCGCCGTTCTCTGTAGCAGTGAGGACTGCTCTTACTAGGAATAATCCTCACAAAAAATGTTTTGGTCCAAAAACTACTAGGGATTAGTGGTACCAAAATAAATTGAATGGTTTGTAAAAAAAAAAGTAACGTAAAAATACCTAATGCATTTCGGGGCAACATGCCCCTTCATCAAGGTTCAATACAGAATAAGAAAACAACATTCTCAAAGAGGCCCAGAGGAACTTGTAGACTTCCATGTGTAGTCAGATGAAGGAAGACTCCAAACAAGCTCAATAGCTCTGGAAAAGTGGTTCCCACACAGCAAGGCTTCCTTGCTAGGAATCCAACACTAGCTTAAACCTTAGAAATACAGAAAGAAGTGCCAGACTAAAACCACACAAAAGAGTCCAAAATAATTTGTATGGCTGGTAAAAAGTCATATGAAGACATCTAATATGTTTCAGGGCCATGGACCCCCTTCATCAGGGCTCAAACACAGGATAAAACCTGGATGGACTTGACAGTCCAATATAAGAACCAATATTGAATTTGCGTTTATGGAGTAACCACTTGAAAACAGTTGTTAGGTCTGGCGCTCCTTTCGATACTTTCCAATAGGCAATTTTGACTTTCTCTCTGACTTAATCTACCTATTTGGTTTGGGTAAGTATGTCAGAAAGTTACATAGTTACATAGTAGGTGAGGTTGAATAAAGACAATAGTCCATCCAGTTCAACCTGTGTAGGTGTGTGTGGCCGTAATCATATTGCATACCCCTGAATGTTCTGATCCTTGAGATGTACGTCTATGAGTCTTTTGAAAGCTACCATACTTCCTGCAGAAACCACCTCTTGTGGTAGAGAATTCCACAATCTTGTAGCCCTAACAGTAAAGAACCCCTCACGTTGCCTGAGGATAAAACGCTTCTCCTCTAATCGCATTGTATGTCCTCGTGTCCTCATGCAATCCTTCCGACTGAACAGCTTTTTTTCTATGCTGAGATCACCAGTGAGTTATTTATAAATTGCTATCATGTCCCCTCTCAGGCGTCTCTTCTCCAGGGAGAATAAATCAAGCGATTACAGACGCTCATCATAATTAAGGTCCTCTAATCCCCGAATTAGTTAGTTGCCATTCTCTGGACTCTCTCCAGCTCCTGAGGACCGGTGACCAGAACTGGACAGAATACTCCAGATGCGGTCGGACCAAAGTTTTATAAAGTGGTAGGATTATAGTTTTATCTCTGGAATACATCCCCTTCTTTATGCATGCTAATATTCTGCTGGCTTTGGCAGCTGCCGCTTGACATTGCATGCTATTGCTTAGTCTATCCTCTATCAGGACTCCCAGATCCATTTTTGATTCCCTCAAAGGTTCCCCCCCCTAAAGTGTATTGTGCTTTTATGCTTTTAGTCCCCAAGTGCAAAACCTTACACTTCTCCACATTAAAGTAATTATTATATTATTACATTGCTATTACTTTCAGAGACCAGGATACATAAACTTACTGGTATTATAGTCTAGTTCTGCATTGCTGTTATCTCCTTCCCCACAGTCACTGCTCACTCGCACAAGGAAGTTGTCTTTGGTTGTTATAGAAAAGCAATTACCACATAATTGTGGAATGGGACAGCCTTTCTGTATTGCATGATATTCTACATCGTCTGATGGGAGAAAAAACATAAAATAAACATTAGGATGTATTTAAACCTGAAAACAAAAAAAAAATTAATATATATATATATATATATATATATATATATATATATATATCTACAGTATCTCACAAAAGTGAGTACACCCCCCCCACATTTTTTATTATATTTTTATATCTTTCCATGTGACAACACTGAAGAAATGACACTTTGCTACAATGTAAAGTAGTGAGTGCACAGCTTGTATAACAGTGTAAATTTGCTGTCCCCTAAAAATAATGCAACACACAGCCATTAGTGCCGGTTCACATTTGTGCGATGTGGGATCGCTGCCAATATGCAGCGTGATCCCGCATCGCATCCGAACCTCTGGCAGTTCACACTGCCATATGCGATACGCAGGGGGTTTCAATTAAAAGTTAACGACACCCCCAGTTGCGATCGCAGTGCGATCTGCAAGTACGCACAGAATCAGATCGCATTAGTGTGAACCACTATGCGATCCGATTCTTCTGCGGATAAAAAAAAGCCTCATGTGCGAGTTTAGTGCGGATGCGGTTCGAGTTCAGCCATACAAAGTGTATGGCTGCAATTTGCGCCGGACATGAGATTGATTGTAATTTAGGAGCAGTTCGCTCCAAATGACATGCGATCTCCGCGATCGCACTAATGTGAACCGGGGCTCGATGTCTAAACCGCTGGCAACAAAAGTGAGTACACTTAAGTGTAAAAGTCCAAATTGGGCCCAATTAGCCATTTTCCCTCACCGGGGGGGGGGGGGGGGGTCAGCCTGCCAGTGCTCAGACCATACGCCAGACCATAGGTCTCTAACATCCACCAGCTCTGTGATGTCGTCATGGAGGAGTGGTAGAGGACTCCAGTGGCAACCTGCGAAGCTCTGGTAAACTCTATGCCCAAGAGGTTAAGGCAGTGCTGGAAAATAATGGTGGTCACACAATATAATGACACTTGTGCCCTATTTGGACATTGTCACTTAGGGGTGTACTCACTTTTGGTGCCAGCGGTTTAGACATTAATGGCTGTGTGTTGAGTTCATTTGAGGGGACAGCAAATTTACACTGTTATACAAGCTGTACACTCACTACTTTACATTGTAGCAAAGTGTCATTTCTTCAGTGTTGTCACATGAAAAGATATAATAAAATATTTACAAAAATGTGAGGGATATATATATATATATATATATATATATATATATATATATATATGTATATGTATATGTATATATATATATATATATATATATATATATATATATATATACAGTCAGGTCCATAAATATTGGGACATTGACACAATTCTAATCTTTTTAGCTCTATACACCACTACGATGGATTTGAAATTAAACAAACAAGATGTGCTTTAACTGCAGACTTTTAGCTTTAATTTGAGGGTATTTACATCCATGTGAAAGGTGTGGAAATTACAAAAGTTTGTATATATGCCTCCCACTTTTTAAGGGACCAAGAGTAATGGGACAATTGGCTGCTCATCTGTTCCATGGCCAGGTGTGTGTTATTCCCTCATTATCCCATTTACAAGGAGCAGAAAAAAGGTCCAGAGTTCATTTCAAGTGTGCTATTTGCATTTGGAATCTGTTGCTGTCAACTCTCAATATGAGATCCAAAGGGCTGTCACTATCAGTGAAGCAAGCCATCATTAGGCTGAAAAAAACAAAACAAACCCATCAGAGAGATCGCAAATACATTAGGTGTGGCCAAATCAACTGTTTGGAACATCCTTAAAAAGAAAGAACGCACCGGTGAGCTCAGTAACACCAAAAGACTCGGAAGACCACGGAAAACAACTGTGGTGGATGACCAAAGAATTCTTTCCCTGGTGAAGAAAACTCCCTTCACAACAGTTGACCAGATCAAGAACACTCTCCAGGAGGTAGGTGTATGTGTGTCAAAGTCAACAATCAAGAGAAGACTTCACCAGAGTGAATACAGAGGGTTCACCACAAGATGTAAACCATTGGTGAGCCTCAAAAACAGGAAGGCCAGATTAGAGTTTGCCAAACAACATCTAAAAAAGAACAAGAACAACTTGTACCAGAGTGATGGGAAGAGAAGAGTATGGAGAAGGAAAGGAACTGCTCATGATCCAAAGCATACCACCTCATCAGTGAAGCATGGTGGTGGTAGTGTCATGGCGTGGGCATGTATGGCTGCCAATGGAACTGGTTCTCTTGTATTTATTGATGATGTGACTGCTGACAAAAGCAGCAGGATGAATTCTGAAGTGTTTTGGGCAATATTATCTGCTCATATTCAGCCAAATGCTTCAGAACTCATTGGACGGTGCTTCACAGTGCAGATGGACAATGACCCGAAGCATACTGCGAAAGCAACCAAAGAGTTTTTTAAGGGAAAGAAGTGGAATGTTATGCAATGGCCAAGTCAATCACCTGACCTGAATTCGATTGAGCATGCATTTCACTTGCTGAAGAAAAAACTGGAGGGAAAATGCCCCAAGAACAAGCAGGAACTGAAGACAGTTGCAGTAGAGGCCTGGCAGAGCATCACCAGGGATGAAACCCAGCGTCTGGTGATGTCTATGCTTTCCAGACTTCTTCAGGCTGTAATTGACTTCAAAGGATTGGCAACCAAGCATTAAAAAGTGAAAGTTTGATTTATGATTGTTAATCTGTCCCATTACTTTTGGTTCCCTTAAAAAGTAGGAGGCACATATACAAACTGTTATAATTCCTACACCTTTCACCTGATTTGGATGTAAATACCCTCAAAGCTGAAAGTCTGCAGTTAAAGCACATCTTGTTTGTTTCATTTCAAATCCATTGTGGTGGTGTATAGAGCCAAAAAGATTAGAATTGTGTTGATGTCCCAATATTAATGGACCTGACTGTATGTATATATATCAGCTTACCAGTCCTTACATGAAGTAGCTGCATTAATTTCCCTTTTTTTTTTCATTATTTTTTTTTTTTTTTTTTAGGGTTTTTTTTTCTTCATAAAGGTGGTGTTTTGCCATTCACAGCAGAGCTTTTGCTAGGAAAGTGGGAACCATTATTTGAGATATCTGCGCAGGACGTTGCAAAGACACCAACATTTTGGTAGTATCAACAGTAGTTTTTCTGTATTTAACCACTTCAATACCAGACATTTTCACCCAGTTCCTGCACAGGCCAATTTTCAGCTTTCAGCGCTGTCACATTTTGAATGGTAATTACTCAGTCATGCAACACTTTACCCAAAATAAATGTTTATCTTTTTTTTTTTTTAGACAGATATAGCTTTCTTTTTAGTGGTTTTTAATCACCACTGTTTTTTAATTATTTATTTATTGCCAAATAAATGCAAAAAGACTAAAAATTAAAAAAAAAAACATGTTTTTCTTAATTTTGTCATAAAATTTTACAAATAAATTATCTTTCTTGACCAAATTGTATTTTGCTACATTTAGTTGGTACAAGAAAAACAAAAAAACCCTAAATCAGTGACTATTATTTAGTCTTTAGAAAAGTTCTAGAGTCTACAAACTATGATCTATCTATCTATCTATCTATCTATCTATCTATCTATCTATCTATCTATCTATCTATCTATCTATCTATCTATCTATCTATCTATCTATCTATCTATCTATCTATCTATCTATCTATCTATCTATCTATCTATCTATCTATCTATCTATCTATCTATATGTATATATACACACACACACACCATAGAAGCACCATTTTTTTCTACAATAAAAATGTACATTTATATACTTGAAAACATTCCAAAATTTCTAATAAAATTTACCATATACAGTACCATCTTATTTTTCCCCTAAATCCAGGACATCTTACTCCCTAAACAAGGGAAGATGTGTCCATGGTTTCTCTTGGTACTAGAGCCATGGTTGAAAAACACAATCCCACTTACTGATTTTGCAGTATTCGGACACGGTCATGCAACCTGTTCCATCACATTCAAGCTCATTTTCGCCGCAGCATTCGGTTGAGCCAAGAGTCCAGCACCGATTGCATGTGGTAGTCAGATGGCCTGAGATAAGAAAAGGTAAGACACAGGAATTAATAACCTAATGAGCAAAGTACAAAATGTAATAATATGAAAGCATTTGCAGGAACTGTAATGCCATTAGATATATGTGTATGAAAAAAAAAAAAAAAATGGTCAATGTAGTGCCTTCAGTTTATTTATGTTCAGTCAAGTCTCCCCTAGTTGCATTGGTGGTCCATGTATTGTCCCTCTAATATTATTGGTCAGTGTAGTGTCCCAGTAACATTGGTGATCAGTTTAGTACCCTCAATTACATTGACGGTCAGTGTAGTCCCCCCAGTTCCAGTTAGTGTGGTGCCCCATTACATTGTAGGTCAGTATAGTTCCCCCAGTTACATTGGTAGTGGTCAGTTTAGTACCACCAGTTACATTGGTCTAGTGGAATATTCCCAATTACAGCTAGTGATGTTCCCCTATTACACTGGGGGTCAGTGCACTGCCCCCCAGTTACATTGGTGGTCATTGTAGAACCCCTTATTGCATTGATGGTTAGTGTAGTATCCCCACTTACACTAATGTAGTGCCCCTATTACTTTGGGGGTCAGTGTAGTCCTCACAGTTACAATGGTGGTCAATTTAGTAACATCAGTTACACTAGTGCTGCGAAATGTATCCTGTTACAGTAAGTGCAGTTCCCCCATAACACTGAGAGTCATTGTAGCGTCCCCAGTTACATTGGTGGTCAATGAAAAGTTCCCGTAATATTGGTGGTCAATGTAGTGCCCCAGTTACATTGGTGGTCAGTTTAGTGCCCCCAATTGCATTGATGTTCAGTGTATTACCCCTGCTTACAGTTAATGTAGTGCCTCTAATACTTTGGGGGTCAGTATAGTCCCCCCATTTACATTGGTGGTAGGTTTAGTAGCACCAGTTACACTGGTTTAGTGAAGTGTCCCCAGTTACAGTTAGTGAAGTTTCACTATCACATCAGGGGTCAGTGTAGTGCTTCCAGTTACACTAGTGGTCAATGTAGTGCACCTAACTACTTTGATGGTCAGTGCAGTACACTGAGGTTAGTGCACCTATTGACATTGATAGTAACAGGGTTTTTTTCAGCGGGAACGCAGGCGAACGCAGTTCTGGCACCTTCAGTACTGAATGTATGTACCGTAATTTCAAGGGGTGCTGGGGTGTGCTGGAGGAACCAATATTAGTTACATAGTTACATAGTAGGCGAGGTTGAATAAAGACAATAGTCCATCCAGTTCAACCTGTGTAGGTGTGTGTGACTGTAATCATCTAACATAGCCCTCAATCTCCTGATCCTTGAGATGTAAGTCTAAGAGTCTTTTGAAAGTCACCATACTACCCGCAGAAACCACCTCTTGTGGTAGACAATTCCACAATCTTGTAGCCCTAACAGTAAAGAACCCCCCACGTTGCCTGAGGTTAAAACGCTTCTCCTCTAATCGCATTGTATGTCCTCGAGTCCTCATGCAATTATTGATGGCTGCTGGGGGATCTATTGTCACTGGTGGGAATCTATTTTTCCATAGGGGGTCTATTGTTGCTGGGGCCTCAGCTGCTGCTTTGAGGGATCTACTGCTGAGGAAGGGGTCTATTGATGCTGGCTGCTGGAGGGTTTATTGATGCTGGTTGCTGGAGGGTCTATTGATGCTGGTTGCTGGAGGGTCTATTGATGCTGGCTGCTGGAGGGTCTATTGATGCTGGCTGCTGGAGGGTCTATTGATGCTGGCTGCTGAAGGGTCTATTGATGCTGGTTGCTGGAGGGTCTATTGATGCTGGCTGCAGGAGGATCTATCGAAGCTGGCTACTGGAGAGTCTATTGATGCTGGCTGCTGGAGGGTCTATTGATGCTGGCTGCTGGAGGGTCTATTGATGCTGGCTGCTGGAGGATCTATCAAAGCTGGCTGCTGGAGGGTCTATTGATGCTGGCTGCTGGAGGGTCTACTGATGCTGGTTGCTGGGAGATCTGTTGCTGCTGCTGGGGATCTATGGTTTTACCAGGGTGCATCCATTGTTGCAGGGGGGTCTATAATTGCTGGCTGCAGGGGATCTATTTAACTGCTTTTTTTGTTATCATTAACACATTGTATACAAATTTAGCTCCACAAAATTATACTTGGTTCTATATCCTCCATATTCTGTAGGGGTGGTACTGGGAGGTGGGTAGGGGGTGGAACCAAGGAACGGTACAGAGAGAAAAAAAGCCCTGGATAGCAAACATATTGCCCCCCCGCAAACACAATATGTAAACCATATCTTTATAGGGCTGGCTTTGTACACAGGGTATATATGTTCTGGATCAGTGTACTTTATTTTGAAGTTTTGAATATTGTGGGATCCTATTCCACTTCTGCTTTTATATCTACTTCTTTGCTTAAGATACTGTTGCCTTATTGTGACTTTCACCAACAATCTTCCTATCAGATGATATGTGCATATACCATAATTAATCTTGCATAGACATCCAACAGTCCTAAAACTACTGCTGTGTGCCGCCATCTTGGATGAGATATCAGCACCCACTGCAGACTCAGAACTGTCCCTCTATGATACTCTTTATTATTCCCGTTTCCTTGTCCCCAGCAGCTACATAAAAGTTGATACAAGGAGGTTAAGGGAGGGGCAGAGAAGCTGGGACAGCACAGACAGCAATTAGACACTGTGGGAACTGACTTTTCCTACAAAATCAAATATTTGAGCTAATTCAAAGGCAATTTATGGAAAGGAAAAAAAACTGCTATATTTATAATACCTGATTTTGTTGTGTTTTTTCCTGCAATTTTCTAAGTTTGGGCTAGGGTCTCTCTAAGTAACTACTGCCACCCAGTCTTGTCAAGGAGCGTAGTTAAGGTCATATATTTTAATGATGTCTATTTTAATCTTACCAGGATAGAATTTATCAAACATTTGAGATAGGTGCACTAGGTGCAGGTGGGACCATGGAGATCTGATCCATCTACTGTGGAGATGCCCCAAGCGACACACATACTGGAGGGGGGTGCTGGACACTCTTAATGGTATATTTCAGACCTCTATTCCTTTGGACCCAAAACCATGCCTGCTTAAAGAGGAAGTAAAGTCCCTAAAAAAAAAAAAAACGAGGAAAAAAAAGCCCTGTAAAGAGAAAGGCATAATGAGCTAGTATGCATCGCATACTAGCTCATTATGAAGTACTTACCATAAAACGAAGCCCCCGCCGTGTCCCGCCCGCTCAGCGACAGGACGGCCGACATGTTCAGCCGTCCTGCTTCCGGGTTCGCGTCCTCCGGCCATCTGATTGGCTGGAGGCGCGATTACATCACTTCCGCGCGTTCACGGCACTGAGCTCTGAAGGAACGGCACGGGTGGCCGTTTCTTCAGAGCGCATGCGCCGATGATGTCATTGGCAGTATGCACTCAAAATATCTCCTAAACGGTGCAAGTTTGGGAGATATTTATAGCACCTATAGGTAAGCCTTAATATAGGCTTACCTATAGGTAAAAGTTTGTGAGGTGGGTTTACAACCTCTTTAAACTTGCTAGATGATTATGACTTAGAAGGGAGTACCAGAGAGGCAATGACTCGGTCTTTATTTCTAGCTCCCACATTGATTATGATACATTGGAAGTCAGAGAACCCTCCTACTGTAAAGGAATGGATTAGCAATGTAGGCAATATGCTCAGACTGAAGAAAATAATCTATCAACATAGGGGTAGCACACACAAGTTTGATGGACTGTGGGGACCATGGCTGGAAACACCTGGGCTGGCCCCGGTGGACCTGGTCATGGATAGGCTACTAGGCGGGCTTGCTGGTTGAACAGGACACATTCCAGTCCTTGTTGGAGGTGGAGATATCAAGGTTGATGACATAGTTATTCTGGAAGGGGGAGAATGTTATATATCCCTTAAATATGTGTCTGGAAGGTGTAACTAATACAGGCATGGCTCTTTATATCTTATGCATTGCAATATTGCTATCCCCGTGCCATGTTATTATACTGACTTGGGTTGTATGTATTTTGTATACGCTTTCTGGTTTTTATTCTCTAATAAAGTTTATTCTTTGAGAAAAAAAAAAAAAAACATTTGAGAAAGAATTAGAGGGGAAGGGGTCCCAAATCTATCTTAAAAAAAAATGTTCTCATTGTGTTGTAATGCATGACCTCTGCATTGGAAGGAAAAATGTATTTTTTTGTATTTTTTCAATAAAAACCTTTTTGGATTTAAAAAAATAAATAAATAAAAAATGTTCACATTCTAACTTTATCTGCACAGATAACCTCTGTTTTTGTATATTTGTTTTATGACATTTTTTCCCTTTGAATGCACCCCACCAGAAACAATATCTGCATAGAATTTGTAAATTTATCCAAGCCTATGAGTTTTTGTACATTGTACATATCATACTGGCTAAATAAAAGTGTATCTAAACCCTAGAAAAAAAAACAAAAAAAAAAAAACAAATATATTACAGCTCACCAGTGCTTAGATGTGGTGACTGCATTAGGTTTCCTTTTTCCCGTCCTTTTCATCTGATGATCCTGCCAGCAACCCACTTTTACCACAATCTTAGGGTGACAACACTTACTGCACTTAATCTATAAAGAAGCAGCGTTGTCACCCTGCTTGCTCCTTATTTAGCTTACAAAACACCTCCCCCTCTTCACATCTCCATAATATAGGGGCAAGGTATCATATGCATATACTGTCTATATATATATATATATATATATATATATATATATATATATATATATATATATATATATATATACACAGTTGTAGATGTACAATATATATATATATATATATATATATATATATATATATATATATATATTGTACATCTAAAACTGCCCTCAAGGAGCTTACAATCTAAGGCCCCTAACTCACATTCATACATACAAGGACCAAATTCGACAAGATCCAATTAAACTACCAGCATGTTTTTGGAGTGTGAGAGGAAACCAGAGTTTACTTGAATGTGATTCTTCTGCATTCAGGAGAACAAGAATGAAGCTCACCTAACCACAGCAGCTCCTAAACTCTGCTAAAAGCCTATGTTTACCTTGACACATAGGCTTTTATTAAGTTGAGTTTAGGAGCTTTGGCAAAAAAACGGCAAAAGCTCTGAGCTGTATGTACATGAAGCCTTAATGGTATATTTAAAGTACAACCCAACTGTACCTGAGCACAGCAAACTGAAAATGCTATTTATTTAATTTTAATTAGTGATGGGCAAACGGTTCTGTTCTGGCCATGAGTGCGGGATGAATATTTGCCTGTACGGCCATTCGCTGAACACCTGAATTTACAGGGTGTGGGCCCCGACGAACAACCTGCAATGCACTGCGCGCTGCACAGTGCATTCTGCACTCTGATCGGGCAAAGCTTTGCCCAATCAGGGTGCAGTGTAAGTTGGTTGTTAAGGAGCGGGGCCAGGAAGCTGGCTGCGGTGTCGTTAACAACCATTGAGTCATCAGCTGTCAATGGGTTTCCCTACTGACAGCTGTATAATAAAAAAACAAACAAAGTGCTGGTTACAAAAAAAAACTGCAAAAAATGGAGTAGCCCCCCCCCCCCCCCCACCGCCCCCCAAAATCCATACCAGACTCTTATCCGGGCATTCAGCCTGGCAGGTCAGGTAAGGCGGGGATGAGCAAGTCCTCCTCCCTCCTGAAACATACCAGACCACATACCCTTACCTTGGGGAGGGGGGGGGGTGCTTTGGGGCAGGGGGCTCTGCAGTGTTACAGCCAGAGAGGGACAGATGCAGCATCAGAACGATGCTGCATCCACCAAGGTAAGTATAGTTAAATAACAAAATGATTCCAATAATTCTATTTTAATGCTAGAAGCATAAGAATGAAAATAGTTAATGCTGATTGAGATAGTTTAGTTCCACTTTAACAGGTAATGTAGGAGCAAATAAGAGAAGTACATTAGGGTCTGTGCAGTGCAAGCTGGTTGTTAACCACTTAAGCCCCAGCCCTATTTCGGACACTTTTTGTTCACACGTTAAAACCAGTATTTTTTCCTAGAAAACAACTTAGAACCCCCAAACATTATATATATTATTTTAGCAAAGACTCTGGAGAATAAAATGTCGGTCATTGCAATAATTTTTGTCACGCGGTATTTGCGCAGCGGTCTATAAAGCGCCATTTTTTTGGAAAAATTTTGAAAAATCACATTTCACTGCATTTAAAAAATACTAAACAGTAAAGTTAGCCCATTTTTTTTGTATATTGTGAAAGAACATGTCACACCGAGTAAATAGATACCCAACATGTTACGGTTTAAAATTGCGCCCCCCCGTGGGATGTCGACAAACTACGGTCAATAGAGATCTCAATCTGCGACGCTTTAAATTTATTTAACGGTTACCAGTTTTGAGGTAGAGTGTAGCTCTTTTTTTTAAATTATTGCTCACACTCTGGCGATCGCGGCAATACCTCACATGTGTGGTTTGAACAGCGATTTAATTTGCGGCTCGACTTGCGTATACGTTTTTTTTTGTGCGCGAGCTAACGGTGACGGGGGCGGCTAAATTTTTTTTTTTTCCCATTTATTTAATTTATTTTTTTAACTTTATTACAGTTTTTTAAAAAAAAAAAAAATCTGATCACTTTTATTGCTGTCACAAGCAATGTAAACATCCCTTGTGACAGCAATATGTCGTGACAGGTACACTTTATGGAGGGATCGAGGGTCTAAAAGACCCTAGACCCCTCCACTACACTTCCCTGTATGCAAAACGCCAAAAACGGCGTTTTTGCATACAGCCGATTTTTAAATTTGCCGCCTTTTGCAGCACACTAACCCGGAAGTGACGTCATGGACGCCGCCTCCGGGTTACGTCAACGGAGCCCCGATCGATGCTGTTTCCGGCATTCATCGGGACTCCATCCAGCCGGCGGACGCGCCGGCTGGGTGCTCGGGGCTCCCGGTGGGACGGGAGCCCCGAGCAAAGCCACGGAAGGCGGCGGGAGGGGGGGACGTCCCCTCCCGCCCCCCCGGGTACCGATCGAGCGGCTCTCGAGCCGCATCGGTCGGTACCGACGGAAAGCCAACCGTCGGCTTCAAACCACGGTACCGGAATGATGCCTCTAGCTAGAGGCACCATCCCGGTACACTACCGCAAAGTTTGCTGACGTAGACCTACGTCAGTATGCGGTAAGTGGTTAAGGAGCGGGGCCAGGAAGCTGGCTGCGGTGTCGTTAACAACCATTGTGTCATCAGCTGTCAATGGGTTTCCCTGCTGACAGCTGTATAATAAAAAATATAGTTAATGTTGATTGAGATAGTTTAGTTCCTCTTTAACAGGCAATGTAGGTGCAAATAGGAGAAGTACATTGTTAGGGTCTGTGCAGTGTAAGCTGGTTATTAAGGAGCGGGACCAGGAAGCTGGCTGCGGTGTCATTAACAACCATTGAGTCATCCGATGTCAATGGGTTTCCCTGCTGACAGCTGTATAATAAGAAACAAACAAAGTGCTACTTACAAAAAAAAAAAAAAAAAACAGCAAAAACGGAGTGGGGTCCCCCCCCCCAAAATCCATACCAGACCCTTATCATTCAGCCTGGCAGGTCAGGTAAGGGGGGGATGAGCAAGCCCCCTCCCTCCTGAAACATATTAGGCCACATACCCTTACCCTGAGAGGGGGGGGGGGTGCTTTGGGGCAGGGGGACTCTGCAGTGTTACAGCCAGAGAGGGACAGATGCAGCATCAGAACGATGCTGCATCCACCAAGGTAAGTATAGTTAAATAACAAAATGATTCCAATACTTCTATTTTAATGCTTGAAGCATAAGAATGAAAATAGTTAATGCTGATTGAGATAGTTTAGTTCCACTTTAACAGGCAATGTAGGAGCAAATAAGAGACATTGTTAGGGTCTGTGCAGTGTAAGCTGGTTGTTAAGGAGCGGGGCCAGGAAGCTGGCTGCAGTGTCGTTAACAACCATTGTGCCATCAGCTGTCAATGGGTTTCCCTGCTGACAGCTGTATAATACAAAATATAGTTAATATTGATTGAGATAGTTTAGTTCCTCTTTAACAGGCAATGTAGGCGCAAATAGGAGAAGTACATTGTTATGGTCTGTGCAGTGTAAGCTGGTTGGTAAGGAGCGGGGCCAGGAAGCTGGCTGCAGTGTCATTAACAACCATACAGCTGCATAATAAGAAACAAACAAAGTGCTGGTTACAAAAAAAACCCTGCAAAAACGGAGTGGGGTCCCCCCCCAAAATCCATACCAGACCCTTATCCGGGCATTCAGCCTGGCAGGTCAGGTAAGGGGGGAGAAGTACATTGTTAGGGTCTACATGCACTATAACTGGCTGCCTTTAGAGAGCAAATCAGTAAGTTGAGGGCCTAAACTTAAAGTTTCATATAAAAGAGATGTACTAATGTGAAATAATACTCTGCCTAATATGGTGGCACAAATAAAATAATAAGATACAATTTTAAGTATTTATCTACTTACCTGTAATTGCCAAACCGCTCAAGATGAAAAAGCTGAAGATTGCATTCATGGTTATGGAAGCTCCGGTTCAGGTTTAAAGGCTGATAGTTGAGTTGCTAGTTCGGTCTTGTAGTCAACTGTCTAGCTTTGAGTGATAAGTTAATCTGACAGGATAGATATTTATACCCTTTTGAGTGTCATGCTGTGGCAAGGTACAAACAGTTCCTCTTCCTTTTGAATCACATTTTTTTGGATGTGTTTACACAACTAATTATCAAAAATATTTAGACACCTGTGCAAATTCTTTTGAAATAATGTGTAAATAGATTTCAATTAAAAGGGATTATGGCAGCCAAACAAATATAGCCAAGGCATGGAAAAACCCCATATTCTTGCCTTAACTAAACCAAAAACAAGATCACCCAAGCAGTGATACATAACGAGATTGGAGCCATAGAATATGGCTGCCATAGGTAGGTAAATCTCGAACAACATACCCAAAGAGGAACTGGGAACTTTTAGACTTGCAAGTGTAGTCAGAGGAAGTAAAACTTCAAACAAGCTCAATAGCTCTGGCAAGGTAGCTCTCGCACGGCAAGGCTTCCCTAGAAGAGCACCCAACAGTAGATCAAACCAGATCAATACAGAAAGGGCCGCCAGACCAAAACTGGATGAAAGAGTTCAAGATAATTTTATTTTTTGGTAAAAAAAGTCATAAAAATACAATTAACGTGTTTCAGAGGCAACAACACTCCTGTTTCATCAGAGCTCAACCCAGGATAAAACTTGGGTGGACAGTGACTTCACAGATCTGTATCAGAACCAGTATTGATCTCTCCTCATGGAGTAACAACTTAACATCAGTTGTTGAGCAGCAGTAATGAAAACCATTGCTGCTCAACAATTGCTTTTATGTTGTTACTAACAATTAAAACTGTCATGGATTCTTTCATCTGGATTTATTCTGACACTCCATTCTGTATTTCTTTTTTTTTTTTTATAAATATAATTTTTATTTAACATTATCCAAAAAAGTACAACACTACATGAGACATTCTGCATGAAAAGGGAAAGAGAAGTATGACATAGGTGAAGATCAACTGATATATTTTGGTAAGACAAGTAAGGAGTTGCTTGGTTTTCACTGTCTTCCATGCCACCCAACTGAAAATGGATTGGGCTCTTTTCAGAGATAAGGAAGGTAGGCTGATTGGAGCGTTTGCATTGGATATGGAAAAACAGAGAAAGATTAATTTTTATAGTTGTCATCCTACCAAACCAAAAGAAATGTGCAATGTCCAATTTTTTGAGATCTTGGGCAATACACTGAAGTAATGGTATAAAGTTAGCTCCCACTAAATTGTAAAGTTTGGCTTTGATATTTGCACCTGAAGGGAAAGGGGAAGAATATAAGGGTATCTGGTGTTGCCAGTGGGGTTAGGGTCTGGACTTCTGACATTGATATTGATTTTTTAAATTGGAAAGCCAGCCATATTCTACAAATAATTTTAGAAGATTAGAGGCAGTAGCTAAAGGTTTTTTTTTTTTTTTTTTATAAAAGTTCAAGTCATAGTTATATAGTTTGTGAGGTTGAAAAAAGACATCAGTCCATCCAGTCCAACCTATGATGTGTGTGTGTTTGCTGTTAACCGTACATTGTATACCCCTGTATGTTGTGGTCTTTAAGGTGCCCATCTAATAGTTTTTTGAAACTATTGATGCTCCCTGCTGATACCACAGCTTGTGGAAGAGAATTCTACATCCTTACTGCTCTGACAGTGAAGAACCCCTTATTGTATTCCCTTTCTCTAAAAAGTTTGTTCCTTATGCTAGGGTCATCACCAGTACAGTATTTGTACATTGATATCATATCCCCCCCTCAATCGTCTCTTCTCCAGAGAGAATAAGTTCAGTGCTTGAAGTCTTTCCTCATAGCCGATGCCCTCCATTCCCCTAATTATTTTTGTTGCCCTTCTCTGGACTCTCTCCAGTTCCAGTACATCCTTCCTGAGGACCGGTGCCCAGAACTGGACAGCATACTCCAGCTGTGGCCCGGACCAGAGTCTTGTAGAGTGGGAGAATAATCTCTTTATTTCTGGAGTGAATCCCCTTTTTTATACATGCCAGTATTCTGTTGGCTTTGCTTGCAGCGGCTTGGCATTGAATGCCACTGCCAAGCCTGTTGTCCACCAGTACCCCCAGGTCCTTTTCCATCCTAGACTCACCCAGAGGTCCCCCCCCCCCCAGTGAGTAGCTTGCTTTCGTGGTTCTGATACCCAAGTGCATTACATTTTTCAACATTAAACCTCATCTGCCATGTAGTTGCCCACCCTATTATTTTGTTCAGGCTTGTAAGGTTTCCACATCCTGCATAGAAGATATTGTCATGCTTAGTTTAGTATTATCCACAAATACTGAGATTGTACTAGATATCCCCTCCTCTAGATCATTTATTAATAAATTAAACAGGATTGGTCCCAGGACAGAACCTTCGGGGACCCCACTTTCCACACCCGCCCAATCCGAGTACTCCCCATTTATCACCACTCTCTGGACTCTCCCCTGGAGCCAGTTCTCTATCCAGGTACTCACCCTATGGTCCATACCTACATTCCTTCGTTTTTACAGTAAGCGTTTGTGGGGAACGGTGTCAAAGGCCTTTGCAAAGTCCAGATACACCACATCCACAGTCTTACCTTTATCTAGGTGGCAGCTCACTTCATCATAGAAGGTTAATAGATTGGTTTGGCAAGAACGATTTTTCATGAATCCATGCTGATTACTACTAATAATACCGTTTTCATTACTAAAGTCTTGTATGTGGTCCCTTAACATCCCCTCCAAAATCTTGCAGACTACTGATGTTAGGCTGACCGGCCTATAGTTACCCAGGATATATCTTGGCTCTTTTTTAAATATTGGTACCACGTTGTCTTTTTTCCAATCAGCTGGCACCATACCCGTCTGTAGACTATCCTTAAAAATCAAGAATAATGGTCTGGCAATCACCTGGCTGAGCTCTTTAAGAACCCTCGGGTGCAAGCCATCCAGTCCTGGTGATTTATTTATCTTAAGTTTCTCTAGTTTAGTTCTAAGTCTATCTTCTATTAGCCATGGCGGTACTTCCTGAGGTGTATTATTTAGTTTAGCATTACAAGCTGGGTTAGTGTAGCCCCCCGATTCTTTTGTGAAGACTGAAGAGAAGAAATTATTTAACACGTTCGCCTCTTCTCTGTCCTCTGTGGCCAAATTTCCTTCGTCGTCTTTTATGGAGCCAATGTGTTCTGGCCTCGCTTTCTTACTGTTTATATACTTAAAGAATTTCTTGGGGTTCTTTTTACTCTCTTCCGCTATATGTCACTCGTGTTCTATTTTAGCCGCCTTGATTTCGCCTTTACATTTCTTATTGCACTCTTTGTAATGCTTGAATGCTGCCAATGACCTCTCAGCCTTGTATTTTTTGAAGGCCTTTTCTTTAGTATTAATATGCATTTTTATGTTGGAGTTTAGCCACCCAGGGTTTAGTTTTGCTTTTTTAAATTTATTTCCCTTTGGAATGCACTGGCCAATCCCTTTGTTAAGTATGCTCTTGAAGCACTCCCATTTTTGCTCCGTGCTCTTTGTTCCCAGGGTTCTATCCCATTTGATATTTTCTAGCAGAGAGCGCAGTTGTGGGAAATTATTGGCTCTTTTGAAATTCATTGTCCTTATATTACCCTTGTGTTTCCTATTACTGTAATTAATACTGAAACTTATTGACCTATGGTCACTGTTTCCTAAGTTGCCCCGTATTTCTATATCCGTGAGCAGGTCTGTATTGTTAGTAATCAGTAGGTCTAGTACCGCATTGTTTCTTGTCGGTGCGTTCACCATCTGACCCATAAAATTGTCCTGCAAAACATTTAGGAACTGCCGAGCCTTGGCTGAATGCACGGTTCCTTCTGCCCAGTCTATATCTGGATAATTAAAGTCCCCCATTATAACGACATTTCCCATCCTTGCTGCCAATCCTATCTGTAAAAGGAGGTCCGCCTCCCCCTCCTCCCTCTGGTTGGGGGGCCTATAGCATACGCCCAATATTACCTTCCCTATAGTGCCTTCCCTTTTGAGTTCTACCCATAGGGATTCTGCCTCGTCCATAGCTCCATTATTAATATCATCCCTCATATAGCAAGCGCTATACAAATCCCAGCTACTTTGGGATTTTCCTTTCTATACTTATCACTTATCTTATAGCAGCTGCTATTACCCCCTCCCCATTATATTTAGATTTATTTACTTATTTATTTATTCCTACACTTGCCCTTCTCCCAATAGGCCATCCATAGGCGCGAGGGATATACACTATTTAGTGTATATATCTTTAACACCATCCCTCATATTTACCTGTACACTGTTCTTAATATACAGGCATACCCCTCCCCTTTTTTACCTTCTCTATCCCTGCGATAAAGGGAATACCCCTGAATGGTCGCCATCCAATCGTGAGAGCTGTGGAACCAAGTCTCTGTTATCCCCACAAAATCTAAGTCCTCCTCAAACATCAGCAGCTCCAGCACTCCCATCTTGTTGGCCAGGCTTCTGGCATTGGTATACAAACCTCGTAATTTTGACCGGTTGCATACTATATCCTCGTTTGATGTTGTTTTTCAGCTGCTCTTGTGATTTTTCCCCATACCCACCTTGGATTTAGGTACTCTAAACACCCTACCACTAATGTCCCCATTTGTGCCCTCTGAATCTTGCTCCCTGCTGGCTAATTCTACATCTGTACCCTCCCCCCATCACCTAGTTTAAAAGCCCCTCTAACTTTTTGGCCATCCTCTCACCCAGTACGGTTGCACCCTCCCTATTTAGGTGTAATCCGTCCCTACCAAAGAGCCGGTGGCCGACTGAGAAGTCAGCCCAGTTCTCCAGAAACCCAAAACCCTCCTTACTGGGAAGTCAACTGGGAAGACTACATGCTAGTCATTGAAGCCCTCTCTTACAATTGTAATACTGGTAGAGTTGATAGCTCTAATGAAAGGTTCAATATTTAACATGAAAATGATGAGGGGCAGAAGGAAATCTCATTGTGTCCCAAAAATAATGATGTAGCACCCTCCTAGATAGATGCTAGGTAAGGAGAGTGGTTTTGTCTCTGCCTGCTTATCAGGATAGCAGCAGGCAAAATATAGATGCACTCTGCTTATCAGGGGAGCATGCTTCATAGTTAGGCCTGCTTCATATGCTCAGTGTGTGATACATTTGGACTGAGGGAGTGTCCCCACTGTGTCCAATGGGGAGGCACATTGGACAGTGGAGGAAACCCAGCCAATGACACACAGGCTTTGATACTATCCCATGGGTTTGGCACACAGACTGATGCATTGTGGGATAGGGTATAAAAGCCAGGGGCACATGAGGCAGGGGGTCTTTGGGTGGGAAGCCAGGTCCCAGAAGGAGGGTGATGGCTGCCTCCTCTTCTGCAGCAGTGGATGGTGGTCTCAGGAGGTCAGCCTGGTGAACCAGAGTGTGTGGCTGAATCCGGAGGTCCAAGAGAAGCTGACTGGTGGAGTTGGGGGCATCGGTGACTCTGGGAAAACAGTGTCCGTGAATACAGAGGAACTTGCCCAGGGTCTGCCCAGGAAGGGCACCACTCCAGAGTGTAGAGTCAGTGGACGGGTGTAAGCACACAGAGAGAGAGAAAGGGAGTGCCAAGTTAGAACCCTGAAGATAATTACAAGCAGAAACACTTAAATTACCTTCTTTCCAGTGGCAGAATGAAGCAGCGGCCTTGCTGCATCCTAAAGTCAGATGTCCTCAATACTGTGAATAGTTACTAGTTGGAGTATCCCACTTATCCCTTCTCCTATCCCAGTTCTAAATAAAACTACAAAACATCATCCCCCGGACTGATCATTGACTGAGCCAAGTACTTAAAGTGATAAGTTTCAGCAAGCAGTTGCTATGGGTAACCCAGGGGAATCCAGAAAGTGTTATATCCAGCAGTCCTCTAGGGGGCAGTGCTACAATTGCAAATGGTTAAGACAGTAAGTAATTCTGGTAGAAGGTTTAGAATATGTGTGGTAGAAGACCTAGAAGGCAGATCTTCTCAGTCTTGGCACAATGCTTTTACAATAGTGACCCATTAATATGTAATGGACATGATTGCACTAGTAGTTTGCCTTGAAGGAGGTTCCCCTCAAAGGCCCAACAGGTGCACCACTGGTTTGTTGTATATGTAGTACCACTTGGCCAAGATTTGTGCAGCATATTTTCTCTCTCTGGTGTATCGGCCAATATCCAAAGCAACCCAGCTAAAACAAACTTCATCAGCCCTACATCAGGAATCACTAAGTCCAAGGGGTGCTCCCATGACCTGGAAAATCTCCTTCGCTTTAATAAAACTTTTTAGAACATCAATATGACCATGTTAGGGCCATGACCCCTTAATGTTTATTTTCAAATTTTTGCCTTTTTGCCTTTTTGACCAGTTGTCTGACCCATAACAAGGACAGTTCCTGTCACCTGTATGAAACTTTGCTGGTAATTAATGAAGCCTGTTGACCAAACCCCCTAGAAACCTGGACCCACGTTGATGCTTAACCACTTGCCAACTGCTCATAGTATTCCTACTGCAGCAGTGCGGCTCCCCTGGGTCCAGCGACGTAGATCTCCTAGTAATCTCAGGCCGTAGGAGGAGAGGCGGTGATTGCTGCCTCCCTTCCCCGATTGTCAGGGAAACTGTGAGAAGATGTGTGATGTAAACAAAGCAGGCGGATCTTCTCAGCGACAGACAGGAGGAGATCATAGGATTCAGTATAGCTGAACCTGCAATCTCTGTCTGTGTCACAGAACCCCCTCCCCCCCACACACCTCAGTAAGCATGAGGCATGTATTTAACCCATTGATCACCCATAGGGTTAACCTCTTCCCTGCCAGTGTCATTATTACAGTAACAATGCATATTTTTAGCACTGATTACTGTAGTAATGTCACTGGTCCCCCCAAAAGTGTCAAAAATGTCAGTTAGTGGTCCGATCTGTCCGCCAAAATGTCGCAGTCCCGTAAAAAATCACAGATCGCCGCCATTAGTAAAAGTAGTAAAAAAAAAACAATAAAAATTACATAAATCTTTCCCGTAGTTTGCACTTTTGTGCAAACCAATCAAAATACGCTTATTGCAATTTTTTTTACCAAAAATATGTAGCAGAAAACAAATTGGCCTAAAATGTTAAAACATTTTGATTTTGAAATTTTTTTGGGGAATGTTATATAGCAGAATGTGAAAAATATTGTTTTTTTTTTTTCAAAATTGTCGCTCTTTTTTTGTTTATAGTGCAAAAAATTTAAATTGCACGAGTGATCAAATACCATCAAAAGAAAGCTCTATTTGTGGGGAAAAAAAGGACGTCAATTTTATTTGGGTACAGCGTTGTAGGACCGCGCAATTGTCCGTTAAGGTACCAAATCTAAAAATAGGGCCTGGTCATTAAGGGGGGCAAATCCTTCCGGTCTTAAAGTGGTTAAAGTCACAACGTTCTGGAAATTAAGAATTGCGCTTTACATGCCAAGCTGCAAATAAATACCTAAATTTTATTCTGCCAAATCCTTCATCTCTGATGTTGGTTCCTTACCATTGTTTACAAAGGTAAACAATTATATGAGGCTTCACTTTTTGTGCAGAAGCCTCTGCGGAGACTGCCAAGTAAACTTTGCGTCATCTCAAAATACACTTTGCATACATCTTCTGCCATTTTCTTCTTGGATTATAAAATTTGCTTCATTTTGCCCTGGGCTCCTAAACTGTGTACATGTTCTACAGATCTGCTGCCAAAGAACATCACTGTTTGATGACTTGTCATGAGATCTTTGGATCTTTCAAAATTAGTTCATTGCACCCCTTCTGCTCTAACTCAGATGGCCAAGCCAATTTTCCTTTTGAATATATGTGCTAATAAACTAAAAATTACAGAATTACAGAATTTCTAAAGCTGAACCTGTTCTTTTTCTCATTCACAATGAATCATATTTCCCAATGTACATCTCCTATGCAAGTAGCCTTATTCCTCAATCAGGGATGAGCGAGATTGAGAAATGTAATCTCACCAATCAAAATACAGAAAAGTTTCACCATTTTGGCATAATGCTTTGTATATAATAGGGAAAGTGAGATTAAAGCTACAGTATTTTTTATTATTATTTTATTATTAGTTATTATAGAGGGTTACAGAAGATCTTTGCTTTCATTTTTTTTTTTTTTTTACAGAAAGAAAAAAACAGAAAAATAACAAAATTAAAATATGTAAAAAATGTAAAAGGACAGTAGTACACAATTAACAATCAAATAAGGAAAAAAAGCAAAAAATATAAAAATATACATGAAACCTGGACTGTCGCTGATAATTGCTGCAGAACATCTTTCTTTGTTGCTGCTGTACTATCCTTCTGCAGCGTGGACAGGGTTAAATTGAATATTAAGAAAGGCAGAAGTACAGAAGTTATCTTTAACCTCTTCCCGACCGCCCGCTGCCTTTTTACTGCGGCAGTGCGGCCCTCCTGCGTAAACTGACGTATACTTAAGTCGGTCGCGCGCCTGCAGCTAGGGGGTACACTCCCGCCCCCACTTGACATCGTGGGAAGCTGATGCACGGGGCAGGTGGCTCCGATTGCCACCTGACACCAGCGATCGCTCCCTGCTGAGAGAGAAGGACGGTCAGCTGTTGTAAACACAGCCAACCGTTCTTCTCCCTGGAATGATCACCGAGCCCCTGTGATCCTTCTATATAGGATCACATGTCTCTATGATCATTTCACAAGCCACGCCCCACACCTCACAGTTAGAATCACTCCCCTAGGCTCACATTTAACCCCTTGATCACCCACAATGTTAACCCCTTCCCTGCCAGTGTCATTATTACAGTAACAGTGCATATTTTTAGCACTGATTACTGTAGTAATGTCACTGGTCCCCCTAAAAGTGTCAAAAATGTCAGTCAGGGGTCCGATCTGTCCGCCGCAATGTCGCAGTCCCGCTAAAAATCGCAGATCGCCGCCATTAGTAACAAAAAATAAATAAATAAAAAGTCCAAAAATCTATCCTATAGTTTGTAAACGCTATAACTTTTGTGCAAACCAATTAAAATACGCTTTTTGGGACAGCACCCACGCCACCCGCCACCCACGCTTGACACCATCTGAACCAAATACTTTTATCTTGGTCTCATCAGACCACAGGACATGGTTCCAGTAATCCATGTCCTTAGTGTGCTTGTCTTCAGCAAACTGTTTGCAGGCTTTCTTGTGCATCATCTTTGGAAGAGGCTTCCTTCTGGGACGCCATGCAGATCAATTTGATGCAGTGTGTGGCGTATGGTCTGAGCACTGACAAGCTGTCCCCCCCACCCCTTCAAACTCTGCAGCAATGCTGGCAGCATTTATACGTCTATTTCCCAATGACGACCTCTGGATATGACGCTGAGCACATGCACTGAACTTCTTTGGTTGACCATGGCGAGACCTGTTCTGAGTGAAACCTGTCCTGGTAAACCTCTGTATGGTCTTGGCCACCGTGATGCAGTGCAGTTTCAGGGTCTTGGAAATCTTCTTAAAGCCTAGGCCATCTTTATGTAGAGAAACAGTTCTTTTTTTAGATCCTCAGAGAGTTCTTTGCCATGAGGTGCCATGTTGAACATTCAGTGACCAGTATGAGAGAGTGAGAGCGATAACACACAATTTAACACACCTGCTTCCCATTCACACCTGAGACCTTGTAACACTAACGAGTCACATGACACCGGGAGGGCAAATGGCTAATTGGGCCCAATTTGGACATTTTCACTTAGGGGTGTACTCTCTTTTGTTGCCAGCAATTTAGACATTAATGGCTGTGTGTTGAGTTATTTTGAGGGGACAGTAAATTTACACTGTTATACAAGCTGTACACTCACTACTTTACATTGTAGCAAAGTGTCATTTCTTCAGTGTTCTAACATGTAAAGATAAAATAAAATATTTACAAAAATGTGAGACACTGTATATATATATATATATATATTTATGTATATGTATATATAATTAATTAACACTGACACAGCACAAAGGGGTTAATTAACTGCCACAGGTTGGTCACTAATGCAGCAGTGACCAGCAGTGACAATACATTAACCCCCTCATGCAGCATATTACTAATACCAATGGTAAGCTCGCCTCAGTGGAAGTGTATGGGTGGTATGTCATCCTTTTGTACCTAGCACATTACCCAGTCCATATCAGTATAGATGTCCATCATGATATTTTTCCTCATCAGATCTGATGTGTTTTCAAAATATTCCTTTAATTTTTTTGAGCAGTGTATATTGTAGAGAGGTGACCCCGGGTCACTGTGTGTATTAGCAATTTACGCCTGTTTTTTGCAAAGACAGGCATGCTCATTGCACACCTGTGGGCTGGGTTCATATTCTTCCCAGGGTTAACACTCAGGGATCCCAGTTGGAGACATCCCCCACCCTACAGACACAAGGTCTGTATATGGTAGTCAGGAGGGCTCCCACCACCTCTAAGAGAGAGAGAGAGACTGCAGGCGACAGTTTGAGCGTACATGTCTGCAGGAGGCAGAGGTAGTCCAAGACAGCACAGCGCTAAGCTGATCCCAAGTAAGTTTCAAGGGAGCTTGACCGAAGGGTACTTGTGTTGGTCTGAGGAGCAGACCTAAGGCCTAGGTGTGATGCCTAAAGCAGCTGTGTGGCAAGTGAGTAAGCCAGGAGGCTGATCTATCAAGTTACAGCAATGGTGGAAACCCTTGTGAGGAAAATTTCTGTTGTTCTTTTTGACCTTTCTGTTCCTTTATATAAAAGTGGGCTTCCATGCCCTTAAAAATGCAGTCTGGACTGGCCCTATTTCTTAGAACCGCATGCACCAATAGAGTTTATTCACCCCGGATATTTGCAATTGGTGGAGGAATGCTATGGGCACAGATGGCGATGGTCCAGATCCTCGCATGCCAGAAACCCTGAGTGTCAGGGACTGTTTGTGCTTTGCTGTGTGAGCAAAGAGTTGTGTGTTGTCTCTCAGTCTTAAGGAGACAGTACACTAACATTTCTCGAAGGAACTGCGTGTTCCTGACTGCAGAGATGGGGCAGTCAAAGTGCAAAAAGGAAGCAAGACTTGCTGAAATTAGAGATATTCTACTACTCTGTGGCTGTGGCTGGAGGGGTTGTTACTGACAGAAAAAGACAGAAAAAGCCCCAGACTGGTGCAAGATGCATATGGCCACACTGGAGCAAGGGGAAAAAGGAAAACAAGCCATCACTCAGTGCAAGGACTATACAGGTGGGGGTGGTTGCACGAGGAAGGAGTTCATACAGCCTATGTTAACTGATGATCACATTGAGGACTTTTTGGCTGAATTTGTGGACATGGCTTCATTTAAATTATGGTCTAGAAGCCACTGGGCTGAATTGGTGCAGCCGCTTCTTACAGAGGAGTACCGAGAAGTGTACCACTGGATAGTTCATAACCAAGATGATTATGACAACGACAAAGCAGCAATCTGGTCCTAGATAGCACTGGAAAAGTTCTGCAGGGGGGGGAATGTGATCTCCCATAGCAACCGGTGAAAGTCTGTTTGCAAAAAATAGGAGCAACAGTGAAGATGTTTGTGCTAAAGTGTCTGCTGTTACCACTGGCAACAAGAAACCTGTTTGGCCTGCAGGGGATGTTGGAAAGTCCAAGAAGGCTGCAATGTCGCCCTATGTCCATGTGGAGGATTGGCCTGTGAGAGCACAACCAAGGAGGGACTATGCCCCCCAATTGAAGTTTCCAACACATGACACCTAGAATGGTAAGACTGTACCTGTTTCTTGTGTGAAGGAGACTATTTCTCTTGCCGTTGAAGTGGTGACAAGTCCGGTGAGACGTTTTGTTTCCAAGAAGCACTTGCTGCTGTGCATAAAACTAACACTAAAAAGTGTTGATCTCCTCTGAGAAGAAAGGGGGGATTTTTAAGGCAATAATACATGAAAAAAACAATGAATGAATAAAATGTATAAAATTTATTGATTAAAAACAACATATCATATCATAGATACATAGATATACAAATTCTATGGCCGAATGTGGAAAACCACAGCAGGCCATGGATCACAAAAACATGTGACATATATCTTACTGTGTAAAAAATAGAAATCAAGAATATGGAGATGTGTAAGAAAGCAAGGGATATAGTACCCCTCCCGCTGTGCAATGTACAAGCTGAGTTAATGCAATGTGGTGTGAGAATTAATAAGGACTTGTCTTCAGGCAGAGTACTGTGTAGCAAAAGGACAAGTGGAGACGGCTCCACTCGGCAGACAGGAGGCCTGGCCCAGGAGCCTGTGCATGGGAGTCAGGAGGGCTCCCACCACCTCTAAGAGAGAGAGAGACTGTATGCGGCATTTTGAGTGTACATGCAGTGCTGTATCATGGCCTAGGCCAACAAGGCCCAGGCCTAGGGCGGCACTTTGCAGGGGGGCAGCAAAAAAGCTGCACCCCTCACAAAAAAAAACAGCCTCCTCCTAGGCTCCCACACGAAAAGGGTCCCCGCCGGCTTGCGCTACACTTTTAGTATAGTGCCAGTCTTATGGGGCAAATTGGGCTGGAGGGCAGGGTCCAGGAGACAAATCAGTCTGGCACCCCCATAAAGCGGTCACACTGCTACCTGCTGGTATGATAATACCGACTATTCAGGACATTCAGACAGACTGCAGGCTGCCGACCACACTTAACTCAACTGGCCTGACGGCCGCCAATGCTAATGAGCGTGGCACTGCAGCCTAATGCTCCACATACCCTCCTCTGCCCCAAGGGATGGCAGGCTTCATGTCAATAAAAAAATTTCATTTCTTTAAACATCCTTGTCCTTGAGCGAGCATATTGAATTGCATCATATACAATTATGACTTCTAATTGTATACGATTTCAATAATATTTTGGACTTGCTCACCTCATATGTGCTATCGCAATATGTCACGGGGTAAGTAAGATTACTCCAATCTTATAAGATATTTTGAATTGTGTTTGGTGCCACTGATTATTTCACTTATTTGTATAATGACTATGTACTTCCTGGTCATTGTACAAATAAGTGAAATAAGCCTATGATTACAATCAGTGGCAGCAAACACAAGTCCAAATATCCTAAAAGAAAGGAGTAATCTTACTAATCCAGTGACATACGGCTGCACTGATGGGCAAAATTATGCTGCTCTGATTGCCACTGATGAGTCGGCAATGGTGGGTACTGATAAACTGCACTGATGGGCACTAATGAGGCTTCACGGATAAGGCAGTACTGTTATGCTGCACTGATGGACACTAATGAGGCTGAACTTATGGGAACTAATGAGGCTGCCCTGATTGGCACTGATAGGCTGTGGTTGTGGTCTGTGTTTTACAGATGACAGGGCGGGTCATAAACAGTAAGGGGTGTGGCATCTACAGGAAGGGGTGGGTCATATTTAAATTAGGGGGTGCACAAGTTTAGTCAGGCCTAGGGCAGCACAAAACCTAAATACACCACTGTGTACATGTCTGCAGGAGGAAGAGGTAGTCCTCAATAGCACATCCCAAAGCTGATCCCAAGTAAGCTTCAAGGGAGCTTGACCAAAGGGTACTTGTGTTGGTCTGAGGAGCAGATCTAAGGCCTAGGCGTGAGGCCTGAAGCAGCTGTTTGGCAAGTGAGTAAGCCAGGGGGTTGAACTATCAAGTTATAGTAATGGCGGAAACCCTTGCAAGGAAAATTGCTGTTGTTCTTTTTGAGCGTTCTGTTCATTTAAATAAAAGTGGGCTGCCATGCTCTTAAAAATGCAGTCTGGACTGGCACAATTTTTTGGAAACGCATGCACCACCAGAGTACAATCACACCGAATCTTTATAACACATATACACAGTATATATACATTGCTCAAAAAATTAAGGGAACACTTTTTAATCAGAGTATAGTATCAAGTCAAGGAAACTCCTGGGATATTGATCTGGTCTGTTAAGTAGCAGAGGGGGGTTGGTAATCCGTTTCAGCTGCTTTGGTGTTCATTAAATTAACGGGTGCACTAGATGGGCAACAATGAGACAACCCCCAAACAGGTAAAGGCCACTGACATTTTTTTCCCTACTCATCTTTTCTGACAGTTTTTCATTAGCTTTGCATTTGGCTAGGGTCAGTGTCACTACTGATAGCATAAGGCAATACCTGGACCCGATAAAGGTTACATAGGCTTTCCAACTCCTCCAGGATGGTACATCAATACTTGCCATTGCCAGAAGGTTTTCTGTGTCTCCCAGCAGTCTTAAGAGCAGGGAGGAGATTCCAGGAGACAGGCAGTTACTCTAAGAGAGCTGGACAGGGCTGTAGAAGGTCCTTAACCCATCAGCAGGACCGGTATCTGCTCCTTTGTGCAAGGAGGAAAAGGATGAGCACTGCCAGAGCCCTACAAAATGACCTCCAGCAGCCACTAGGGTGAATGTCTCTGACCAAACAATCAGAAACTGACTTCATGAAGGTGGCCTGAGGGCCCGACGTCCTCTAGTGGGCTTTGAGAAGGGAATGTGTTCTCATTGATGGGGTAAATATTGAGAATATATACAGGAAGCTACATAGACCTGCTGTGTCTGAAAATGTTCCATTTTTCATTCTGCACCCGCTGATGGACATATGATGTTGGGTAGAGCAACGTGTGACAATGCATGTTACAGTAAGCTGATAAAAGCTCACACATTTAAATTGCATGTTACTGTAACAAGATGGTGTGAACAAGCCTGAGTCCTATATGACAAAATATGATTACATTTCTTCAGATTTCCAAATTAGTTACAGTGAAGGTACTCGTAAATATATCCATAGCTTACAATTGTTTTTCTCCAACATTTCAACTGCAGCTATCAATGTTAGTCAAGCTATCAAACAAAATATTAAACAAAAAATTGAAAAAATTATGAGAAGCGGCTGATTGGGAAATTGTCGCTTGGCAAATTAGGCAAAGGATCTGATTGGTCACCAAAGTCAACTTTTGTATTCACAAATAAATGACATGTCCTCTTTATAGGGAGATTTGGGGTCAATAAGAAATAAGCTGCTGTCAATAAGAAAGCCTGAAAAAAATAAATAAAAGATCTTAGCTGAATGCCGAGATCTCGACAGTATTGAAACTGCCAGGCCGAGCTTGACGTCATCACTTTGCGCCTGGGCCTCCGAGAGTCATAGAGACTGCCGGGGACCATCTGGTCCTCTCAGTCTCTATGGTACACTTCTGCCCGGCGGCCGATTCCTTCTCCGGCTCGCCGTTTGTACAGGCGAGTTGGTAGAAGCACGGAACGGCGGCGGGAGGGGGGGATGCCCCCCCCCGCCTGTAAGATTGATCAAGCAGCTGTTCAGCCACTATGATTGTTCTTATATTGTAGGGAATCGCCTGAAGAATTAAAATTATATCTGAATGATGCCTGCAGCTGCACCCATCATTCAGATATCCCCACTTAAACCCGACAACGTCATATGACATCAAACTAGGGGACGTGGTTAAAAAATGACAGAAAGGGGTGTTTTTAAAAAATACTAGCAAAGACCCCCAAAGAAGAAAACAACTTCAAACATAAGCAATTGCCAGCAGTCAAAAGCAAAACTGTTTTTCACTCTCTACTTAAATTTCCCACTCTTTCCCTTCCAGCCAGCAAAATGTGGCAAAAAAAAAAAAAATCTGTTGTGTTTTCTGCAGTTTCCTAATAATTGTAGAAAAATATCTGTCATGTATGCCTAAAACACCAAGACCCCTACCCTAGGTTACAGAAGGTCAGCTCCTTACACAGTGGGAAAAATAATTATTTGATCCCCTGCATGTTTTGTAAGTTTGCCAACTTACAAAGAAATGAAGGGTCTATAATTTTTTATCATATGTGTATTTTAAATGATAGAGATAAAATATCAACAAAAAATCCATTAAAAAAAAAACACATCAAACAAATGCTATAAATTAAATTGCAGTTCAGTGAGTAAAATAAGTATTTGATCACCCAAGCAAAACATGACTTAGTACTTGGTGGAGAAACCCTTGTTGGGAAGCACAGAGGTAAGACATTTCTTGTTGTTGGTGACCAAGTTTGCACTCATCTTAGGGGGGATTTTGGTCCACTGTTTTTTTTACAGATTTTCTCTAAATCCTTAAGGTTTCTTGGCTGTCTCTTGGTAATTTGAAGTTTCAGCTCCCTCTATAACTTTTCTATAGTATTAAGGTCTGAAGACTGACTAGGCCAGTCCATGACCCTAATGTGCTTCTTCTTGAGCCACTCCTTTGTTGCCTTGGCGTTTTAGGTCATTGTCATGCTGGAAGACCCATTTGTGACCCATCTTCAGTGTTCTAGCTGAGGGAAGAAGTTTCTCATCCAAAATTGAACAATACATGGCTCCGTTCATTGGCCCCTCAATGTGGCAAAGTCGGCCTGTACCTTTCGCAGGGAAACCGGCCCAAAGCATAATGTTTCCACATCCATGCTTGACTTTAACCACTTGCCGACCGCCGCACGACTATCTACGTCGGCGGTCAGCCCCTCACAGGCAAAGTGACGTAGGTCTACGTCGCTCGCCTGTGAGGGTTTAGGGAGCGAGCGCGCGCCGCCGGAGGCGCGCTCCTGCTCCCGCGTGGTCACGGACCCCCCCGCGCGTGTGACCGGCGGACCCGATCGCCGCCGGCCACTCTGCGATCGGTGGGGGAGAGGGAGAAAGTCAGGCAGCTTGTGTAAACTATGTAGATCCATTGATCACTCTGCATACAGTTGAAGCCCCAGCCAATCACAGTTAGAATCACGCCCCTAGGGACACACACAGCCCCTCCCTCTCAAATAAAGTTAACCCCTTCACTACCAGTGCATTTTTACAGTAACAGTGCATATATATAGCACTGATTACTGTAGAAATGTCACTGGTAACCCCAAAAGTGTCAAAAATGTCAGTCAAGGGTCCGATCTGTCCGCCGCAATGTGGCAGTACCGCAAAAAAAATCGCAGATCGCCGCCATTACACGTTAAAAAAAAAAACAACAAAAATGACAAAAATCTTTCCCTTTGTTAGTAAACGCAATAACTTTTGCGCAAACCAATCAAAATACGCTTTTTGCGGTTTTTTTTACCAAACATAGGTAGCATAAAACAAATTGGCCGAAAATATTAAAAAATTTTGATTTTTACTTTTTTTTTGGGGGAATTTCATATAAAAAAAAGGGAAAAATATTGCTATTTTTGCAAAATTTACGCTCTTTTTTTGTTTATAGCGCGTGATCAAAAAATCGCACAGGTGATCAAATACTGCCAAAAGAAAGCTCTGTTTGTGGGAAAAAAAGGACGCCAAATTCGTTTAGGTACAGCGTCGCACGACCGCGCAATTGTCCGTTAAACTCACGCAGTGCCGAATCGCAAAATACCCTCTGGTCGTTTAGCAGCCAAATCCTCCGGGGCTTAAGTGGTTAAGTATGGTGTTCTTAGGGTCATAGTCAGCATTTTTATTCCTTCAATACAATGGAAAAGTGTGAACAGTCTCCAAAGTGATCTGAATCTACTCTTAGACAATTATCACTGCAGTAAGTGTCCACATTGGAAGACTTGTTCTCTCTTTCTGTTCTAGTGACGACTAAAGATGTTGGATTGACTTTTAGTACTTATGCCAATGACCATTGGGATACATAGGAAGAGTAAATTTCCTTAGCAGGGACACAGACAGTAATACAAATCTCAACAGTATGATGGTTCCTAAAGGATACATCCAGAAGGTGTTGGGACTGTAATGCCTATTCAGGCACAACGTTTAAGGTAAAAACAATCATTTGGAGATATCACTGGCTCCGATTAGGCAGCTCTCAAGCAAACAAGTCTACCCTCCAATGGGGTAGAGTAATGTCACTCGTAACATAAACCAACATGAGAGCACTATACCAAATTCATAAAGGAGTCCAAAACCCCTTTAATATTTCAGATAGAAAAATAGATGCAGCAAACCAGCTAGGAGCATGGTTTGCTCTGTAAAGCTTTGACTGTTGTTTGGGTTCCATTAAAGGGGAGTTCCACCCAAAACTGGAAGCTCACCTTTACTGCTTCCTCCCCCCCCCCCCCATCCCTCCAGTGCCACATTTGGCACCTTTTGGGGGGCAGTGGATACTTGTCAAAAACAGATACCCGCTCCCACTTTCGTGCAGGGACGCCCTGTAGACCTACGTCATTTTCGGCCCCTCCTCCTTTCCCCCCCGATGCCGACTGGGAGACAAAAAGGTCCCAGAAGTCAGTGGGACCATTCAGAAAGTGCAGCGTGACTCGCGCATGCCCAGTGGGAAACAGGCTGTGAAGCCGCAAGTCTTTTCTTCATGTTTCCCTTAGTAAGGATGCTGGTGGACGGGTCGGCTTTGGGTGCCGACATCGTGGTCTCCCTGGACAGGTAAGTGTCCTTCTATTAAATGTCAGCAGCTAAAGTATTTGTAGCTGCTGACTTTTAATTTTGTTCATCCCAGGCTCGAAGTCCGTTTTAACCTCCTTAGCGGTATTCCCGAGTGCGGCTCGGGGTGAAATTTCAGAGCCATTAGTGGTAACCCCGAGCCACACTCGGGGTACCGCTAGTGAGCATCGCTGGATGCTGTAAGAGAGGTTACTTACCTTGTCGCCAGGATCCAGCGATGTGTCCATGCAGCATTCGGATCTTCCGTCCAATGCTGTGAGCCCCGGCTTCCGTCTCCTGCGACGTGACGCTCGCAGGGGGGTGTAACCGGCGGCAAATTCAAATTGTAAAACACACAAACACACTGATACATTACAAAATATTATAAAATTCACATTCGTTTTCCCCCCAGTGCCCTTTCCTGCAGTTTTACTGTATATATATATATATATATATATATATATATACATACATACTTTAACTTATTTATAGTTATTTATTATATTATAATTTATGATTTTGTGTTTCAAACTTTATCATATCCAAGATGTTATAAAGAAGAACGCACAGTAAAAAAAAATCATATGTAAATAGTTGGTTTGGGCTGCTCGTTCTTAAGAATTACATGCAAAATAATGGTACCGCTTTCAGCACCTAAAATCCGAAACAATCATACCGCCAGGGGGGTTAAAGTAGCTTTTAATGCTTAATTTTTAAAAATAAAAATATTAAACATGTTATACTTGCCTCCTCTGTGAAATGGTATGGGCAGAGCAGCCCCAATCCTCCTCTTCTCAGGTCCCCAGGTGGCGCTCTTGGCTTCTCCTCTTTGGTGAGTAATAGAAACAGAAAGCCGTTTTCTATGGTGACACTCACTCCCAAGCCACCCTGTCTGCATCAATGGACCCAGACAAGATGGTTCGGCCCCAACCCGGTGGCAGTACTTGATTTATAGGTAAATTTGATCCAGGGAATATCTGATTGCCGCCTGGGGGAATGACGAAGTAAATTTTTCCCCTGCTGGAGCAAATTGGATCATACTTTGTTTTTTTGGGGTTTTTTTTGCTTTCCTCTGGTTTAACTGTGGGTATGAGCTTGTGTATATAGGATTGTCATTTTCTTCCCCCTATTTTTTTTTTTTCAACTAGATGGACTTGTGTCTTTTTTCAACCAGACTAACTATGTAACTATCTATGATTGACAGCAGCGGAAGCCAATGGCTCCCACGGCTATCAATCTGCCCAGTTAGGAGGGAGAGAGTGGTGAGAACTGCTTCCATGCACATTTGGTTCCTGATTGAGGTCAGGTAAGTATGGGGGGGGGGGGGGATCCTGCAGCACAGGTTTTTTTTACCTAAATGCATAGGTTAGAGGAAAAAAAGAAAAAAAAAAAAAAACAGGTATTTTGGAAGGGAAGCAACAGTATGGCCTTCCAGACACCTGCAAAAGCAATCCACCATAGATTGTTTTTTTGGAGAGGCATCAGGGACCTTAACCCATGTAAAAGAGGCCTAAAGTTATTTTGGACTCCTTTATGGTGTTCCATCTGTTGATTTATGTTTTTGGTAATTACAACCTCCCTGGAGTTTTAATCCTTCTCCATTCCATCCAAAGCTAAAATAACATGTTTTCAATCTTCCTGGTCCTCAGGAATAGGGTTGCCGATGTGTAGGCTCACTGATCCAGTGGTAATAGAATCTCTAAAAATGGAGAATGCCACATTCCCAACCTAGTTATCTTACAATAAGCATGTACTCCATAGAGTGCCAGGTCAAGCCCAGGATGAAGATGCCAACCTGCGCCCCTAAGTAAAACCTGTAAAAGATGTATAAAAAAAAAGCTTTGCCAAAAAATCTCTTAAAAGTAAAAGGTCAATATGCTTAATAAATCTTAATAAAATCTTGGACTCTTTGTAAGGGTTACTTTATTTTTTCGTGTTTATGCTCAATATTGCATATAGTGTCAGGGTGGGGACAAGGGGTGGTCAGGAGGGGCAGCTGTCCTGGGCACTGTGGTATCATGTGAGGAGGGGGGCACCACAAGGAGTATATGGGGGAGGGGTTTTGTGTTGGAAGGGTGAATTTTTGGGAGTGGCAGAGGGTATTGTTCTAGGAGGGGAAATTGGGGGGGGGGGGGGGGAATCTGTGCTAGAAGTAGGAGAGGGGAATTTAAAGGGTACAGGATTTGTGCTAGGAGGGGTGAATTTTTTAAGCTTTGGGAATTTAGGGGATGGGGCAAAGATTTGTGCTGAGAGGGGGATGGATTTGTACTGGGAGGTGAGGAAATTTATGCTTAGTTGTAAGCATGCAGATTAGTACTTAGTGTAACTTTTTGGGGACCAGTATCTGATTTGTCCCCCGCAATGTCGCAGTCCCGCTGCTATTCGCTGCTGATTGCTGCTATTACTAGTTAAAAAAATTAAATTCATTAATAAAAATTCCATAAAAATATCCCATAGTTTTTAGACGCTATAACTTTTGTGAAAACCAATCAATATATTCCTATTAGGATTTTACCAAAAATATGCAGCAGAATACATATTGGCCTAAAATTAAATTAAATTGCCTAAATTTTACATTTTTTTTTTTCTTGGCTGTGTTTTATAGCAGAAAGTAAAAAATATTTATTTATTTTTTTTAGAAATTGTCGCTTTTTTTGTTTATAGTGCAAATATAAAAACCGCAGAGGTGATCAAATAAGACCACAAGAAAGTTCTATTTAAGGCAAAAAAGGACATCAATTTTATTTATTTACAGCGTCACACGACCGCGCAATTGTCAGTTAAAGTAATGCAGTGCCGTATCGCAAAAAATGGCCTGGTCATGAAGGGGGGTAAACCTTCTGGAGCTGAAGTGGTTAAACAACTCTTAACCACCGTCACGTACAAAAAATTCCTGCATGAGAAAATGCGGTAGTTACCGAAAAATCGATATTTAACATTTGTTATTTAACGCTGAATTTTTAAAGAATTGAACTTTCACAACTGATTTACCGCATGCGTTATTTTACCGCATTTTATTTGCCGTTATTTAACTCTTAGTGAATTGACTCCAATGTGTAGAAAGTTAGCCAACTGCTGACGTCATCACGCTGTAGCGTCCACCCAGAAGTGTTTAGATCTGTATGCCAGTTTGTTTATTTTTCATGCATATGGGTTTTTAATATGTGTAATTGCATTACTTTTTAAATAAAGCATTTTAATTGGACTTTCTACACTATGTGGGGTGTTCTTTACCCTTTTCTCTTTGGTTAGAAGGTCATGCCTATCTGTATATAGCCTATGCGTTATCACTTCGGGTGAAGGTGGTGGATTTATTCTGGTCACTCCTTGTTATGGAAAGAAGTCACTATCTTTTGTTTCTTTACTACATTTAAAGACTTTGAATATATTGGGGACTTTTTTTTATTCACATTTGAGCTTAAATATTGACCTATTAATTTTCAGAGTTGATATGTTTTACTTTGTATGTATTTATATATGTAGCACAACTCTTTTTATTTAGGTTTGTGCATAAAAGGTGATATCCCTTATTGTGTTTGCTGCAAAATATCATTACACGTCTTTTAACCACTTTAAGACCGGAAGGATTTGCCCCTTTCCTGGCCAGGCCCTATTTTTTGATTCGGCACTGCAATACTTTAAAGCAGAGTTCCAGCCACAAATTTTTTTTTTCAATAAAAATACCCCCAGGACAGTCAGGGCGAGTACATTCCACAATGGATAGCCTCTGTACTGTCCCTGGTCGCACTTACCTTTTAGAAGAAATACTTACCTTGAAAATTTCTTCTCCAGCGCTGCCATTTTAGGTGTGGGCAGCTGAAGCCAGCGCGTCCTCTTCCGTGTCCTCTTCTCCCAGAATGCCCTGCACCGGCCCCGCTCGTCACTTCCGGGGCAGGTGCGTCATCCCTGTACAGCTTCGGGGCATGCCCAGAAGCTGTTTAGCAGGGAATGAGGCGCCCACACCGGAAGTGACGAGCGGGGCCGGTGCAGGCGCATTGATTCCTGGGAGCGATATCTTTCAGCTCCCAAGAATCAATGCAAAGAGGAAGAGACGGCACGGGCCGCGGCCGCAGAGGGAAGAAGTGGAAGAAAGGTGAGTATATTTTTCTTCAATAACTAGGTAAGTAACCAAAAAAAAAAAAAAATCTTAACTATCTATTTCTTTTTCAGGTGACCAAAAGCAAGCGGATGGCCCAAAATTGATTATGTGGATATTGTGGCCAGAACTCCGCTTTAATGGACAATTGCGCGGCTTTCTTTTGGTGGTATTTGATAACCTGTGGGATTTTTATTTTTTGCTCTATAAACAAAAAAAGAGCGACAATTCTGAAAAAAAAAAAAAAACAATATTTTTCACATTCTGCTGTATGACATTCTCATAAAAAATGTAAAAATCAAATTTTTTTTTAACATTTCAGGCCAACTTGTTTTCCGCTACATATTTTTGGTAAAAAAAAAAAAAAATGCAATTAGTGTATTTTGATTTGTTTGCGCAAAAGTTATTGCATCTACTAACTACGGGAAAGATTTATGTCATTTTATTGTGTTTTTTTTTTTTTTTTACTAGTAATGGCGACGATCTGCGATCTTTTGCGGAACTGAGACATTGTGGCGGACAGATCGGACCTCTGACTGACATTTTTGACACTTTTGGGGGTACCAGTGACAATACTACAGTAATCAGTGCTGTTATGGCAGGGAAGGGGGTTAACATTATGGGTGATCAAGGGGTTAAATGTGAGCCTAGGGGAGTGATTCTAACTGTGGGGGGGGCGTGGCTTCTGAAATTACCATAGAGACATGTGATCCTATATAGAAGGATCACGTGGGCTCTATGATCATTCCAGGGGGAAGAACGGTTGGCTGTGTTTACAACAGCTGACCGGCCTTCTCTCTCATCGGGGAGCGATCGTGGGTGTCAAGCAGCAATCGGAGCCGCCTGCCCACTGCATCGGCTTCCCCGCTGACTAGTGGGGGCGGGAGTGTGCCACTGGCAGCGCGCGCTCACCCCTAGACTCCTGAGAGCGAGCGATGTACAGCTACAGCGATTCACCTGGAAGCGGCTGCCTACCGCCATATAACTGCGGCAGGCGGTCGGCAACAAGTTAATAGATTCATTCTTGCATCATTAGCTCTATCTAGTGGACAGATTGTGGTATACGTTCTTATTCAGTCTTTCCGAAAGCTACCTGTATACCGCATATTGGCCACTAGATAGAGCTGATGATACAGGAATGAATGTATTAAAAATCATGATGAAATTTTGTTCAGCTTGCATGAATGTTTCTGACATTCGGGCAAGGAGTGTTTTATAAATAGAGCTCATTAAGTATTTGGTTGGTGACCAAGTGCAGTGTGTTATCTTCAAAGTGTCATGATAAAAGTATGCTAGTAACCGGTATGATATGACTTATAAACTTGCACAGTTTTTACGTATTTATTCATTAGGTTTGGCGAACATTACAGAAGTTTGTTTGCCAAAACCAAACCCTATTGAAGTCAATAGGAGCAGAAAGTTAAAATTTAGTTTTGGCTGTTTTCTAGGCTAATAGGGAAGGGATTATTAAATACCTGGGGGGCTGAGCAAGAGCAATGCTCTGGGGAAAATGTAGAAAAGCAACAAAAATGTAAAAAAATAATTTAGTAATAACCTACTAAGGGAAAACTGACATTTACAAATAGGAAAATACAGTTTATAACAGCTTTGGCTGCTTCCTTCATCTATATCAGACTGTTTCCCTAAATAAGATTCTGAAATTAATGTTAATTGGGGACCCTAGCAAAAACAAAACAGCCCCCCCCCCCCCACATAATTCATCCCAGGCCCTTAAGGTCTAGCATGAATTTTAAGGGAGACCCCACAAAAAAGTAACCTGGAGTTCCCCCAAAATTCAATACCAGACCCTTATGCAGCCTGGTAGGCAAAGGGAAGGTATGGTGAGCATGAGCAAACCAGGCATCATCATAGCTCCCAACTGTCCCTATTTCGAGGGACTGTCCCTTAATTGGAACAAAGTCCCTCTGTCCCTCTTTCCTCCTCCTTTTGTTCCTCATTTTGGTATAATCTATATAATTGTATATAAAATGCACTATTTATCAAAGTTTTTCCCAGTGCTAAACTTTTCATCCAAATTTTAAATTCCTGCATTTGTAAATTTTAAAAGCCAGTATAAAGGAATAGTAGTGGTAAAAAAAAAAACACATGTGGGTTCAACCACACTGCCATGTCAGGGTGACCGGAGTTTAGGGTGACCTGACTCTGCTATGCCAGGGTGATCGTATGTATATATATAGATATATATGTGTGTGTGTATATATATACTGTGTGTATATATATATATACATACATATATACTGTATAAAAAGGCCTCCTGAAAACGCAAGCCCTAAACGCGGGTGAGTATATATATATATATATATATATATATACATATATGTGTGTGTGTGTGTATATATATATATATATATATATATATATATATATATATACAGTATATACAGTGGGTACGGAAAGTATTCAGACCCCCTTAAATTTTTCACTCTTTGTTATATTGCAGCCATTTGCTAAAATCATTTAGGTTCCTTCATCTTCCTCATTAATGTACACATAGCACCCCGTACTGACAGAAAAACACAGAATTGTTGACATTGTTGCAGATTTATTAAAAAAGAAAAACTGAAATATCACATGGTCCTAAGTATTCAGACCCTTTGCTCAGTATTTAGTAGAAGCCCCCTTTTGATCTAATACAGCCAGGAGTCTTTTTGGGAAAGATGCAACAAGTCTTTCACACCTGGATTTGGGGATCCTCTGCCATTCCTCCTTGCAGATCCTCTCCAGTTCTGTCAGGTTGGATGGTAAACGTTGGTGGACAGCCATTTTTAGGTCTCTCCAGAGATGCTCAATTGGGTTTAATTCAGGGCTCTGGCTGGGCCATTCAAGAACAGTCATGGAGTTGTTGTGAAGCCACACCTTCGTTATTTTAGCTGTGTGCTTAGGGTCATTGTCTTGTTGGAAGGTAAACCTTCGGCCCAGTCTGAGGTCCAGAGCACTCTGGAGAAGGTTTTTGTCCAGGATATCCCTGTACTTGGCCGCATTCATCTTTCCCTCGATTGCAACCAGTCGTCCTGTCCCTGCAGCTGAAAAACACCCCCACAGCATGATGCTGCCACCACCATGCTTCACTGTTGGGACTGTATTGGACAGGTGATGAGCAGTGCCTGGTTTTCTCCACACATACCGCTTAGATTTAAGGCAAACAAGTTCTATTTTGGTCTCATCAGACCAGAGAATCTTATTTCTCACCATCTTGGAGTCCTTCAGGTGTTTTTTAGCAAACTCCACGCGGGCTTTCATGTGTCTTACACTGAGGAGAGGCTTCCGTCGGGCCACTCTGCCATAAAGCCCCGACTGGTGGAGGGCTGCAGTGATGGTTGACTTTCTACAACTTTCTCCCATCTCCTGACTGCATCTCTGGAGCTCAGCCACAGTGATCTTTGGGTTCTTCTTTACCTCTCTCACCAAGGCTCTTCTCCCCGATAGCTCAGTTTGGCCGGACGGCCAGCTCTAGGAAGGGTTCTGGTCGTCCCAAACGTCTTCCATTTGAGGATTATGGAGGCCACTGTGCTCTTAGGAACCTTAAGTGCAGCAGAAATCTTTTTGTAACTTTGGCCAGATCTGTGCCTTGCCACAATTCTGTCTCTGAGCTCTTCAGGCAGTTCCTTTGACCTCATGATTCTCATTTGCTCTGACATGCATTGTGATCTGGAAGGTCTTATATAGACAGGTGTGCGGCTTTCCTAATCAAGTCCAATCAGTATAATCAAACACAGCTGGACTCAAATGAAGGTGTAGAACAATCTCAAGGATGATCAGAAGAAATGGAAAGCACCTGAGTTAAACAGCAAAGGGTCTGAATACTTAGGACCATGTGATATTTCAGTTTTTCTTTTTTAATTATTCTGCAATAATGTCAACAACTCTGTGTTTTTCTGTCAGTATGGGGTGCTATGTGTACATTCATGAGGAAGAAGAATGAACCTAAATGATTTTAGCAAATGGCTGCAATATAACAAAGAGTGAAAAATTTAAGGGGGTTTGAATACTTTCCGTACCCACTGTATATATGTGTGTGTGTGTGTGTGTGTATATATATATATATATATATATATATACATATACACAATATATATCATATATAAAGGCCTCCCGAAAAAGCAAGCGCTAAACACGGGTGAACGCGTTCGGTCGCGTTCGTACTCGTTTTTACGCGTTTTTTTTTCAATACTTTCTGAGTCATTAAAACAAAGCAAAAATTTCCATTCTGGAATTTTGGCTATCTCTCTGACTTTATCTGCATATTTGATTGGGCAAGTATGTAACAAAGTAACTATTATATTATATATATATTTTTTATTTTCACAGATATGGATGCCTAAACTCACCCTTATAGTTTAGATTTTCATTGCTGCAATCTCCTTCCCCACACTGAGCTCTCACTCTGACAAGGAAGTTATCTTTGGTTGTTACAGAAAAGCAGTTACCACATAATAGTGGCATAGAACAGCCTTTCTGTATAGTAGAATATTCATCACTACCTAATGGAGGAAACAAAGAAAATAAACATTAAAATATATATAAAACCCCAATACAAAGGTGTGTGTGTGTGTATGTATGTACAGTAGTGATCAACCGAAATCAGTTTTTCGTTGCCGATACTGATACCGATATTTTGTTCAATGCTGATCGGTATCGGCCGATATGAGCCGATATTTTCGTACATTTTAATTTTATTTTTTTTTCCCTTTGACAGGTACTCTTGTGGAGGGATCTGGGGGTCTAAAAGACCCCAAACCCCTCCTCTGCACATTAAAAGCATTCAAAAAGCCAAGTTTGGCTGTTTTGAATGCTGTCATTTTTTTAATCTGGCGCTGAGTACCCGGAAGTGATAGCATGACATCACTTCTGGGTTTTTACATGGAGACCCGACCAGAGCCGAAAGCGGCTTTGATCAGGTCTTCAGCGGCCGTGCAGGCTGGTTGCCCGGGACTCCCGGTGGGACGGGAGACCCAGGCAAGCCGCGGAAGGCAGCGGGCCGGGGGTTGTCCCCTCCCGCTCCTTGTAATGACAGCCTAGCAACTTCTTAGCGGCATCGGTTGTCATTACAAGACAGCCGACCGTCAGCTATGGACGCCGGTACCGGGGTGATACCTCTAGCTGCAGGCATCACTCCGGTACAGCACTTTCCCGAAATATCCGCAACATCGGTCAACTTGGTGGCCGATTCCGATATATCGGGGGAAAGTGCAGATCGACCCTCGATATATCGGCTTTTCCGATAATCGGTCGATCCCTAATGTACAGTATCTCACAGAAGTTAGTACACCCCTCACATTTCTGTAAATATTTTATTCTATCTTTTCATGTGAGAACACTGAAGAAATGACACTTTGCTACAATGTAAAGTAGTGAGTGTACAGCTTGTATAACAGTGTAAATTTGCTGTCCCCTCAAAATAACTCAAAACAGCCATTATTGTCTAAACCGCTGGCAACAAAAGTGAGTACACCCCTAAGTGAAAATGTCCAAACTGGGCCCAATTAGCCATTTTCCCTCCCCGGTGTCATGTGACTCGTTAGTGTTACAAGGTCTCAGGTGTGAATGGGGAGCAGGTGTGTTAAATTTGGTGTTATCGCTCTCACTCTCTCATACTGGTCACTGGAAGTTCAACATGGCACCTCATGGCAAAGAACTCTCTGAGAATTGTTGCTCTACATAAAGATGGCCTAGGCTATAGGAAGATCACTGAGACCATAAAACTTTTGTGACATAAAACGTTTGAACGTTTGTGAGATACTGTATATATATATATATATATATTTACCAGTCTTTACATGTGGTGGTTGCATTAGTTGTCTTTTTATTTTATGGCTTTGTTTTGTT
This sequence comes from Pelophylax lessonae, assembly GCF_965119305.1. Classification (NCBI taxonomy): domain Eukaryota; kingdom Metazoa; phylum Chordata; class Amphibia; order Anura; family Ranidae; genus Pelophylax; species Pelophylax lessonae. Next base: position 199,034,298 of record NC_138779.1, on the reverse strand, counting down.
TTTTTATTCTCACCTGGTGGTCCTAGTCCTGCCTGTAATACAGTTTCTGTCCTTCAGTGTACTGTGTCTATGGAGGAGCAGCATTGTCACCCTAGGCAGTTCACTCCTGCTCTGGACTACAAACACCTCACCATCCCCTTATCTTCATTACATAGATGTGGTGTTTTGTAGTTCACAGTAGGGCTTTTGCTAGGAAAGCTGGAAATATTGTTTGCAATATCATTTTAGTGCACCTAAAGCTACAAGAACACTGGCATTCTGGCAGGGTCAACAAGAATTTTTCTGTCCTTAAGGAAAATGTACTTAGTCGGAAAAAAGAAAACAAATGCAAACACCACATTTTAGGACCATAATGAAATGACTCCCTGTAATATATTACAGTACATTTTTTTATATTCTTTAAGAATCCTAAACTTTATGTTATAGGAAATACACTTTCAAAGAAATGCATTCCTGTTTTGGTAATTTAGTAATATACCTCACCGAAAAATAGTGGTCTGCTTTTGGAAAACATACTGAGCCAATACACAAATAACTCCCCTAGCGCTGCCAGGTGGAAGTGCTAACCACTTAGCCACTGCAACCTGTGCCCACGTCATTATTTGGTTATCATGCTGTGCAGTCTTATGGAGCCTGAGAGAAGCCCATCACAGAGCAGTCAATAGGAGCCCATGGCAGTGATGTGGGCCCCCAAAAAAGGACCCACGTCCTCGAATGTGAATAAAATAGAAAAATTAGGAGCCAGTGAGAACACACCCCTCCCAAAGTCTCCAATCCATTAGATCCTATATAGCAGTGATGGCGAACCTTGGCATCCCAGATGTTTTGGAACTAGATTTCCCTTGATGCTCATGCGCTCTGCAGTGTAAAGTGTGTATTAGTGTAAAACATCACTGCTATATAGCATATCAGTTAGAAAGAGGCAACCCACAAGCAGCTCCAAATGGGTGGCAACAAAACATTCAGTGAATTGTCATGGTAATATTTTTTTTTCTAAAATGAATGTTATGAAATGTATTAAAACATTATATGCAATGTGCATTTATAGCCTTTAAAATATTCTAGAAACTCTAATTAAATTGACCAGATGCCCTCATATTTTCCTGTTTAAAGTGGAGTTCCGGCCTCAAATACCTTTTTTAACTTAAAATACCCCTATAATACTAATCCATCGCCCTTTACAGAACCGCTATTCTCATACTTACAAGGTGTACAGTATTGGATTTTAGTCAAAATCTTACTTTAAAAATGCTGTCTGGGCGTGGCCATCTTGGATGTGGGCATCTGAAGCCTCAGTGTAATCTGCTGTGTCCTTCTTCCTGATTCCAGGGAGTGTTCTGGGAGTTCTTCCTGATTCCAGCCTCCTGGGAGTGATGACAAACAGCTCCCAGGATGCAATGCAAAGGCGGAAGTGATGTCGGTGGCCGTGGCCACAGAGGGGGAAGAAGGAGGAAGTACAATCAAAAATGCCCTGAAAATAAGGTAAGGAACCCCTGAAAAAAATTGAAAATGCCCAATTGTTGATCAGCATAGCGAGCACTCCAGGAATCACTAAAGTTGCAAAATAGGCCGGAACTCCACTTTAAATACGTATTACCCCCCACACAAGGGAAGATGTATCAATGACTTTTATGGGTACTAGTGCCAAGGCTGAAAAACACAATCCCACTTACCGGTAAGGCTGTACTCCGACAAGGTCATGCAACCTGATCAATCACATTGAAGCTTTCTTTCATCACAGCATTCAGTTGAGCCAATATTCCAGCACCAATTGCATGTGGTAGTCAGCTGGCCTAAAATAGGAAAAGGAAAGACACAGGGATTATAACCAACCAGGCAAAGTACAAAATGTATTCATATGAAATCATTTGCAGGAACAGAAATGTCATTGTGTACAGTATATGTAAATTAAAAAAGAATAGCGCACACATGCAAAAGAAATTATTTCCAAATTTGAAGACAATCCATAAATAAAAATGGGGATTTGGTCCCACCATATGGCCATATAGTGCTCAAGCCCACCACTGCGTCAAAGTACCCCATTATCAGTGGGTCCTACACTATCCATGAAAAAGAGATGAATCCAGCCTTTCTAACCCTTGGAGATAATACTTCTTGCTGGGAAAGATGTGCAAATGCACTACAGGGGACTCCTCCTATATCCACTTGATAGTGGACACTGATTGAGTACAGGTGTGTGTGGGGGGTGGGTGAGGGTTGCTCAACCTCGGTAGTCTGGTCAGACCGAATACATAATAAACAAGCAAAAAATTTGGGGGTATGCTCCCCCAAAAAAAAATTTTTTGCTTGTTTATTATGTATTCGGTCTGACCAGACTACCGAATTTGAGCAACCCTCACCCACCCCCCACACACACCTGTACTCTAATCAGTGTCCACTATCAAGTGGATATAGGAGGAGTCCCCTGTAGTGCATTTGCACATCTTTCCCAGCAAGGAGTATTATCTCCAAGGGTTAGAAAGGCTGGATTCATCTCTTTTTCATGGATAGTGTAGGACCCACTGATAATGGGGTACTTTGACGTAGTGGTGGGCTTGAGCACTATATGGCCATATGGTGGGACCAAATCCCCATTTTTATTTATGGATTGTCTTCAAATTTGGTAATAATTTCTTTTGCGTGTGTGCGCTATTCTTTTTTAATATACATGTTTTTTTGGTTCATAGCTGCACCAGCTTTAGAAATACATGGGTATGCTCCCCCAAATTTTTTACAGTATATGTAAAACAAATGGTTAATGTGGTGCTTCCAATCTATTAATGTTCATTTAAGCCTCCACGGTTGCATTGGTGGTCATTGAAGTGTCCCTGTAATAATATTGGTCAGTACAGTGCCCCAGTTACATTGTTGGTCAATTTATTACCCCCTAATTATATTGATGGTCAGCATAGTCCCCCCAATTACATTGGTGGTCAGTTTAGTACCATTAGTTTTGCTGGTGGTAAAGTTAGTATCACCATTTACATTGGTCCAGTGAAGTGTCCCTAGTTAATCAATGCAGTTCCCCTATTACACTGAGGGTCAGTGAAGTGCACCCAGTTACATTGGTGGCCAATGCAGCGTCCTTTTGTGTATATATAAAGCAAATTTGTGCCTACATTATAGAAAACCACTAAAGCTGCTGCACACTATGCCATGATACATGACATTTAAAGCTTAAATACAAACAGTGCAGTGCTAAACTTTATATACAATAGGTGAAATAAGTATGCAAAAGTTTGTGATAATGGTGACTTATGCTCCAAAAGAAAGGAATATATGTAAAATAAAGTCTCAAATATCCAGAATCTTAATGATTAAATAAAAGACTGACAGTCCCACAAGTTATGTTCAAGAGGTGGAGATCAATAGGAGGAAAACCAGAGTGTCACCAGAGAGTTCTTATTGGGCAACCCAGAACTTCTGTGACCTCCTTAATTAAAAGTGGTCAGATCACTCTCAAAGTCCAGGGATACATGTCCACCATCCAGGTTGCAGAGAGCTCCTGTCCTTCTCCTCCTCCAAGCAACCGAATGCTATGGGGGGCTTGGTATCCACTGTCATTAAGCCCACTATGTCTCAGGTGTCCAGTTACAGTATGTTAGCCATCCTTTAATTGAATGCGGAATGTAGGGTCAAAGGTTAGATTTCTTTGTTTTCAGTGGTTGGACATCTCATGCCAGCTTCTGGTATAATGTGAGGTCATCATCTTGTGACTGAGGTTCAGATACTCAAAAAAGTGTGGCTGGGGTGGGACGATCCCTATAGGTCATTTTTTACACCTAGGTCTATCCTTATGTCTCCCTTTTGCTTGCACTCTGTTTAGACCAGTGTCTGGAACTAGAGCCATGGCTGAAAAACACCTGGGGGATAAGACTAACCAATGCTCTATATGCACTTTTGTCCCTCTCTGGGGATCTGTTTTATGTTTTCTCTCTCCTTTGGTGGCCACCAAAGCCACCTGAGATATAGTGTAAGAGAACGTTTGCTGTACAAAGACGTGTTCCCGTCAGAAACCTGACAATTGCCAATGCGCATGCGCTAACTCGCGCAACCGCGCACGCACATTCGCGAATACGCAACGTGCGTTAGACATTGGCGCCAAAGGGACTATTTAAACCCAGCCTTTACACTGCTCCAGTGCTGCTTTGTCTTCAGCCTTGGATACCTGTTACCTGTTTACCTGCATCTGTTCCTAGTTCCAGATCCGGCTTGTCCTGACGATTCTCTGCTCTCCACCTGCACCGACCTTGGCTTGTCCTGTGACCTCTCTTCCTGTCTGCTCCTACTGGCTTCTACGTTACCGATTGGCTACTGACTCGGCTTGTCTTACCACGCTTCTGTCATTCCCAGTTCCGTCCATCCTGCCCAGGAGGCTCATCGTTACCCAGGAACTCCTGCTTCCAGCACCTGCTGCCTGCTCATCACCCTGCTCACCGGACTTCTCTGGTGGTCTTCACCAGTGGCCATCGTCTGCTTCAAGCAAACCTCCAGACACTCGTGCTACTCTATACTCCGGTGCCCCCTGTCTGCTCTATCAGGGGTCCCGAGTCGAAGACGCAAGAGAGGCTTTCCTCACAGTGTCAGGCTCATCTCCAAGTACGTGATATATAGTGTGTTTAATAACAGCAGAAACCAAGCCCCCTATATCATTCAGTTGCCTGGAGGAGGAGAAGGGACAGGAGCTCTCTGCAACCTTGATGGTGGATGTATGTCCTTTGACTTTGAGTGTGATCTGACCACTTTTAATTAAGGGGTTACACAAGTTCTGGTAAGAGCAATAGGAGCTTTCTTTGGTGACACTCTGGTTTTTCTCCTATTCATCTCCGCCTCTTGAACGTGGTTTGTGGGACTGTTAATCTTCTATTTAACCATTCAGATTCCGGAGATTTGGGACTTTATTTTATGTATATTCATTTCTTTTGGAGCATAAGTCACCATTTTAATTAATGTGTATAGTTATTTCACTTATCGTATATAAAATTTAGCGCTGCACTGTTTGTTATCAACGCATGGTTCTGTGATGTTGTTCTTCAATGAAGTGGAATAATTATGTTGGTAGTCAGTTTAGTGCACACAATTACATTGAAGAGCAATGTAGTGCCCCAGTTACAGTTAGTGTAGTGTCACTATTACAGTGGGTGTCAGTGTAGTCCCCCCAGGCACTTTGCTGGTCAGTTTTCTACAACCAGTTACATTGGTGGTTTGTTTAGTACCACCAGTTACATTGGTCCAGCGAAGTGTACCCTGTTAGTTGGCGTAGCTCCTTTATTAAACTGGGGATTACTGTAGTGCTCCTAGTTATAAATGTGGTCAATGTAGTGTCCCTGTAATATTGGTGGTCATTGTAGTGCCCCAGTTACATTGGTGGTCCATTTAGTACCCCCAATTGCATTGACGGTCAACGTAGTGCCCCCAGTACTAGTTAGTGTAGTGCCACTATTACACTGGGGGTAAGTGTGGTCTCCCCAGTTACAATGATGGTCAATTTAGTACTACCAGTTACATTACTCCAGTGAAGTGTCACCAGTTACCGTCAGTGACATTCCCTTATTACACTGGGGGGGGGGGGGGGTCTGTGTAGTGCCCCCAACTACTGTGACACTCAGTGCAGAACACTTAGGCTAGTGCACCCATTTACATTAATAGTAAATGTATTGCCTCCTTTAAACTGGTAGCCACCTCCCCCCCCCCCCCATCCTCTTCTCCACAAAATAGGTGCAAGGTTTCCTATAGTCCCCAGAGAGCTGGGCAAGACTGGTAACACAGCTTGGGATTTCAATGCAGCACTTGCATAACAGATTTAATAAAGCACTTTAATGGTATATTTAAAGCAGAACTCACCCTTCCATCCATGTCTCCATGTATTCATTTGCTGAGAAATTACTTTGAAAACCTCCAGTCCCCTAACATTTCTAGCCTCAGACATCTTGAGTTAGGGCAAATGAATTAGGTAGCATTTACTTCCCGGAATCCATCTGACTTTAACTTAGGCATGCAGACAAGAGAGTGTGTGTAGCTGAGCTACTCCCCTCCTCCAAATTAAAAAAAAAAATTCCCTTGAATACTCCTGGGATGTATGTCATTATGTTGGCCTAGGCCAAAAGTTAAAACAAGAAAATCTAATATACCTTCCTATCTCTTTACTAATGCTAGCAGCATAAGGATAAAAAATAGGTTATGTTGATTGAGAGAGTTTAGTTCCACTTTAGCCAGTTCCCACCCAGCCTATGGGGGCAGGGGGACCTCTTGTTGATCCAGGTGGACATCATATGATGACCTCCCCGATCGCTAACCCCCACGCGGCCTTAGGGCCACCGGACACAGCCAATGACTGATCACCGTACTGACCCGCTGCCGGTACCATGTGATCGCTCTAATCAATCACAGCAGGTTATATGACAGTTGTAAACAATGTAAGGCTTCCTTTCAAGCCATCCATTGTGTACAATTGTATTGCTAGCTATGATTAGTCACAGTGACTGCATGGTACAGACTGGACCATTCACGGCCCATCAGTGCCATGTAATCAGCTGTGGCCAATCATAGCTAATCACAACAAAACAAGCTGAATGAATTGATTTTTTTTTTTCAGTAAAATGCATGCATAGGGCAATGAAATTCATTGCTATTAACAAACATAATGAGTAAAAAAAAAAAAAAAAAAAACACTGATCACTTCCCCAGAGTAGTGCAATGTTACTATGGTAACATTATATTGCTCTGGTCACAGCGTGTTAAAAAAAAAAACACAGAGAATGTTGGTTGGAATGGTCCAACTGTTGTGCTCCCTCTTTTATGTGCACATTGTTAAATAAAGCTTTTTGTAAAAAAAAAATAGAAGAAAAAGAATATAGTAATTTCTTTCTATACTGTCACCAATCAGTGTCCCTGATCATCTCCATACCCGTTATATGATGACGCTCTACTTCACTGGTGACAGGATGTAAAAAAAAAAAAAAAAGACAAAAAATGACAATGTAAAAAAAATTTGCCATTCCTTTTACTAAATCCCTTGGACAGTCTACTTCCAAAAAAGGGGTCATTTGGGGGATATCTGTACTGTCCTGGCATTTCAGGGCCTCAAGAAATGAGATCAGCCGTCACTACATGGGATGGACCCATTTTCATATCTATATACTATATAATTTTCCTGTACAAAATATATATTAAAATGGCGCCTCCTAGTGGTAAAATAAAATTAGTATCCGTGAAGACAGCAGCCGTCAATTTTGGTAAATACCAAACCTAAATGAATAAAGTAATTATGAGGCGCTGTGTGATGGTAACGTGAATATGAACTCTTAAAATGCTGTCTGCAAATCCATATTACAAAATACAATAAATACAATTTTTTGGATTAGCACACAGTATTTTAGGAGTTCGTATTCACGTTACCATCACACAGCGCCTCAAAATAAATGTATCTATAATTTTCCTACAGACTTAATAATATATACTGATTTGGGTTATTTTCACCAAAGAAATGTAGCAAAATACATTTTGGCAAAAATTCTTGAAGAGAGATTATTTATTTGCAAACGTTTAACAGAAACAAAAAAAAAGTGTTTTTTTTTTTAAATGTTTGTTTTTTTTAATTTAAATAGCAAACATTAAAAAACCCAGTGGTGAATAAATACTACCAAAATAAAGCTCTATTTTTGTGAACAAAAATAAAAAAATTTAGTTTGGGTACAGTGTTGCATGACCGCTCAATTGTCATTCAAAATGTTACAGCGATGAAAGTTGAAAATTGGCTTTGGCAGGAAGGGGGTAAAAGTGGCTGGTATTTATGGGTGTGCCAGGTGTGCGCCAAAAAAAACGCCCAGGTGTGTTGTTGCAGGCGTTTTTTTGGGCATTTTTTGGGGGGTCTTTGGAGGCAGGCATAACATCTGAACTTGTGTATAGGGGTATATATACACACACTTATATGTATTTATACACATACACATATATAGGTGTTATAGCAGAAAAGCCATATGGGTGTTAATTATTTTATTAGCACAAGCATAGTGTTCTGCTACTTTCACACCTATATATGTGTGTATGTGTATATATACATACATGTGTGTGTGTTTATATACCCCTACACAGAAGTACATATGTTATGCCTTCCTCCAAAGACGCCCAAAAAATGCCCAAAAAAACGCCAGCTACAAAAACGCCCAGGTGTGTTTTTGCAGCAGGCGGTTTTTTGGGCATTTTTTGGGGGTCTTTGGAGGCAGGCAAAACATCTGAAATTCTGTATAGGGGTATATACACACACACACTTATATGTAATTATACACATACACATATATAGGTGTTATAGCAGAGAAGCCATATGGGTGTTAATTATTTCATTAGCGCAAGCATAGTGTTCTGCTACTTTCACACCTATATATGTGTATGTGTATATATACATACATGTGTGTATATATACCCCTACACAGAAGTACAGATGTTATGCCTGCCTCCAAAGACGCCCAGAAAATGCCCAAAAAAACGCCTGCTACAAAAACGCCCAGGTGTGTTTTTGCAGCAGGCGTTTTTTTTGGGCACTTTTTGGGGGTCTTTGGAGGCAGGCATAACATCTGAAATTCTGTATAAGGGTATATATACACACACACTTATATGTATTTATACACATACACATATATAGGTGTTATAGCAGAGAAGCCATATGGGTGTTAATTATTTCATTAGCGCAATAATAGGTTTCTGCTACTTTCACACCTATATATGTGTATGTGTATATATACATACATGTGTGTGTGTGTGTATACATACCCCTACACAGAAGTTCAGATGTCATGCCTGACTCCAAACATGTCCTCAAAAAAGCCCTATAAACGCCTGCAACAAAAAGCCGGGTGACAGGGGAGAAGCCACCATCATGTTCCATATGTGTTCTAAGAGAAACTATCTTTTTTCTATGGCGGTCACCCTGACATGGAAGGGTTTTGTCACCCTGCCATAGCAGTCAGAGTCAGTTAACCCTACACTACACTACGGTCCCCTTACACTTAACACTTTCCCTACAGAAACTAGATTATTAAATCTAACTATAGTGGAAAATAGTACCCTAACTACACTAGATATCCCTTTCCTCACACTAATAATTGCTAAATGACACTTTGAGAGCAGAAGTAACAGAACTGCTTCCACTCTCTTCCACAGCCCTGTATTAAAATGGTAGAGATTTGGCGGGGCTATCTTATATACTGGGGGGCGTATTCACTAATGATTGGCCTCTGGACCCCCTAGTCACTCCAATCCCATTCCTAGCATTCTCCTGCCCCCTCAGTTGGCTTTTACTGATGGTTCTGGTCCAATCACGGGCTTTTAAAGCCCAGTCTCTGTCCCATTGCATTTTGGTCGGTTCTGGTTGCCGAATTCCGAGCTTTTTCAGCAAAAAGTTCGAAATTCGGCCGAATTTCGAACAGTCAATGTTCGGGTCGAACCGATGGTCGACCCGAACCGTTCGATCATCCCTAATGAGCACCTAGTCTGGGGGTTGTTACTCAATTTCATGAGTTTTCCGTACACCATAGAATAAAAAGTTTTGATAAATTTAGTTTTAGCTTGATGGAGGTAAAATAAGGATTTGGGTTTCAAGGTCGTACTTGTAGGAACAAATGGATTGCTATAGGGCAGGGCTCATCAAACTATGGCAGTCCAGTTCTTCAGGAACTACAATTCCCATCATGCCTAGTCATGTCTGTGAATGTCAGAGTTTCACAATGCATCATGGGACGTGTAGTTCCGCAACAGCTGGAGGGCCGTAGTTTGAGGATCCCTGCTATAGGGGGTCAACATCATCTCACTTATATCATATATACAGCCCTCATCATACAATACTTCCAGCACCACCAATAATTCCAGCCTATTAGTACCATCCGAAAGATTAGCTAATATATTTTCCTGTGTGTCACAGTCCACTTTCTCTATGGTAGTTTGGATGGATTTTTTGCTATGTGTAAGATAATAGTAATGCTTTACTGTTACATCCATAATAAATTTATTCAAATCCTCTAACAATTGGAAAAGATTAGCCTTGCAAATTGGTGAAAAGTTTAGTCCCTTTTGTAGGAGACTCATCTCTCCCTCAGATTGGATACGAGAGGACAAATTTGATATTTTTATATTTGTATTGGGCTTCCCTGCTTCCCTCTTTTTCTTCCCACATTTCCTTCCTCCTCTCGTTCCTGTGTGTCTTGACACAACAGAAAATGGGAAGAGTCACAAAAGTGAGCTGAATCTACTCTAAGACAGTTGTCACTACAGCAAGTGTCCACATTGGAAGATTTGTTACGGGAGTTCCATTGTTACATAGTAGTTGAGGTTGAATAAAGACGATAGTCCATCCAGTTCAACCTGTGTAGGTGTGTGTGGACGCAATCATCTCACATACCCCTGAATGTTCTGATCCTTGATATGTACGTCCAAGAGTCTTTTAAAAGTAGCCATACTCCCTGCAGTAACTACCATTTGTGGTAGAGAATTCCACAATCTTGTAGCCCTTACTATGAAAAACCCCCTGTGTAGCCTATTTGTCTTCTCTTTCTGTTCTAGTGAGAACTAAATATTTTGGATTTTTCCTGGCTTTTGGTGGCAGTGGCCATTGGGACATACAGAAAGTGTGACTCTCACTAGCATTGACACATACAGTAATTAAAACCTCAAAACGATGAAGGTTCCAATGGGATGCATCCAGAATGTGCTGGGACTGTAATGCCTGATTATACAGGTTAAGGTAAAAACAATAATTTGGAGATTTCACTGGCTCTGATTAGGCAGCTCTCTAGCAAACATGTCTACCCTCCAATGGATCTCCAGTAACATCAGTTATAACATAAACCAACAGAAGGAGCACCAGACCAAATTCATAAAGGAGTCCAAAACGGCTTTAATATTTCAGATCAAGAAATTGCTGCAACAAATAAGCTGGGAGCATAGTTTGCTCTGTAAACCTTTGACTGTTGGTTTGGTTTAATTAAGACCTCTTGTAGCACCCTCCTAGATATTACTATATTACCAAAAATATTGGGACGCCTACCTTTACACGCCCATGAACTTTAATGGCATCCCAGTCTTAGTCTGTAGGGTTCAATATTGAGTTGGCCCTCCCTTTGCAGCTATAACAGCTTCACCTCTTCTGGGAAGGCTGTCCACAAAGTTTAGGAGTGTGTCTATGGGAATGTTTTAGACCATTCTTCCGGAGGTGCATTTGGGAGGTCAGGCACAAATTTTTGAGAGAAGGCCTGGTTCGCAGTCTCTGATCTAATTTATCCCAAAGATGTTCCATCAGGTTGAGGTCAGGACTCAGGCCAGTCAAGTTCCTCCACCCCAAATTCGCTCATCCGTGTCTTTTTGGACCTTGTTTTGTGCACCGGTTCAAATCCTTTGGTGGAGTGGCGATTATAGTGTGGTGCTGTTTTTCAGGGTTTGGGCTTGGCCTCTTATTTCCAGTGAAGGGAACTCTTAAGACATCAGCATACCAAGATATTTTGGATCATTTCTTGCTCCCAATTTGGTGGGAACAGTTTGGGTTTGGCCCTTCCTGTTCCAACATGACTGTGCCCCAATGGACAAAGCAGTGCATAAAGACCTAGATGATGAGTTTGGTGTGGAGGAACTTGACTGGCTTGCACAGAGTCCTGACCTCAAACCAACAGAACACCTTTGGGATAAATTAGAGTGGAGACTGCGAGCCAGGCCTTCTCGTCTAACATCAGTGCTTGACCTGACAAATGCGCTTCTGGGTGAATGGTCAAACTTTCCCATAGTCACACTCCTAAACCTTATGGACAGCAGTGCTGAAGCTGTTATAGCTGCAAAGAGTAGGTCAAATCAATATTGAACCCTACGGACTAAGACTGGGATGCCATTAAAGTTCATGTAAAGGTAGGCGTCCCAATACTTTAGGTAATAGAGTACATTTTTAATCTCCAAGGTTTGAGTTTTGATGCCTTCACTGAGTTATCTTTCCATAAGCATGTACTCCATATGCAATATTGAGCATAAACTTAAAAAATAAAGTGACACATACAAGGAATCCAAGATTTTATTCAGAATTATTAAGCACATTGACCTTTTACTTTTTAACAATTGCTAGATTTAATTGACTTAAACTGAGATTTTATGGCAAAGCTTATGTTTTATAGATCTCGTATACAAGTTTCTATGCATTAACAATGATGCAGGGTCTGATGTGCATTCCTTGCATAGTGATATTCAACATTCTATTCTTCTTCTTTTTTATCTGCGGGTGTACAAATCATATGATGCCTTTGCAGTTCCTGGTTTCCAGGTACACCTGCATATCCAATGTCACAGCCACCGGTGGTCATGCATCCTTTGAGTGACACATTCATTGTTTTTCCATCTGCAAATTAAATTTCAAATATTGAAATAACGTTTTATTTTCCATGATACCTAAAGTATGAACAATATTATTTGCCTAGGCATAATACTACTCAAATGGCACCCTTTTTATAACTTACAAACCAAAAAAAAAAATGATTACTATAATTTCTATCATTTATAATTTGTGATAAACTATTCCCTATTTTTCTTGTCGCTTTCATCAGTTTTTGGACATATGTGACTTAATTCTTAAAGATAACTACTAAAGGTGCAGAGGATGTTAAGAGTCTGAAGGTTCTTTAACCACTTCTGGACCGGAAGGATTTGCCCCCTTAATGACCAGGCCATATTTTGCGTTTCGGCACTGCGTTACTTTAACGGACAATTGCGCGGACGTGCGACACTGTACCTAAATAAAATTGATGTCCTTTTTTTCCCACAAACAGAGCTTTCTTTTGGTGGTATTTGATCACCTGTGCGATTTTTATTTTTTGCGCTATAAACAAAAAAATAGCGACAATTCTGAAAAAAAAAAAACAATATTTTTCACATTTTGCTATATAATATTCCAAAAAAAAAAAATGTAAAAATCTAAATTTTTTAACATTTTAGGCCAAATTGTTTTCTGCTACATAGTTTTGGTAAAAAAAATCGCAATAAGCTTATTTTGATTGGTTTGCGCAAAAGTTATTGGGGCTACTAACTACGGGAAAGATTTATGTCATATTTACTGTTTTTTTTTGTTTTTTTTTACTAGTAATGGCTGCGATTTGCGATTTTTTGCAGGACTGCAACATTGCGGCAGACAGATTGGACCCCTGACTGACATTTTTGATACTTTTTGGAGGGACCAGTGACATTACTACAGTAATCAGTGCTAAAAATATGGTCTGTTACTGTAATAATGACACTGGCAGGGAAGGGGTTAACAATGTGGGTGATCAAGGGGTTAAATGTGTACCTAGGGGCGTGTTTCTAACTGTTGGGGGGCGTGGCTTGTGAAATAATCATAGAGACCTGTGATCCTATAAGATAGAGATCCTTTCGTCCATTAAGGAATATATTGATTGTTTATTATTGTTTTTTTTTTTTTATTGATTAGATATTGATCAGATCTCATAACAGTACTAGCACTTGATGAGATTTACCATATGTTGATACTTATAATTGATTATTTTGCAAAACTATTTAATAGCACTTAGCACTTTCATATGATCCAGCACATATATTCATTTATTGCAAAGAGAGAGGCAGCGCTGACTACTTCACTTACTCATATATAGAAGGATCACAGGGGCTCTGTGATCATTCCAGGGAGAAGAACGGTCAGATGTGTTTACAACAGCTGACCGTTCTTCTCTCTCAGCTGGGAGCGATCGCAGGTGTCAGGCAGCAATCAGAGCCGCCTGCCCCGTGCATCGGCTTTCCCGCTGATGAGCAGGGGCGGGAGCGTGCCGCCGGCGGCGTGTGGTCGCCCTCTAGCTCCCTGCGCGCAACCGAAGTATACCTACGGCGGCTTGCGCAGGAGCGGCTGCCTGCCGCAGTATAACTGCGGCGGGCGGTCATAAAGTGGTTAAAGTTCAGAAATCAGTCTCAGTTTTTTTGGATAGAGAGCCAAATGAACCTGCATTTGGTTCGAGGTAGGTTTGCAGAACATTACAGAGGTTTGGGTGCCAAATCCAAACACAATTAAAGTCAATGGGAGCTGAATCTTAAAAAGTAGTTTTGGCTAAAAGAAACATGTAGCAAAGCAAAGAAAATATTTAAAAAAATGAACAGCTTAGGCTGCTTCTGTTATCTGTACCAGACCCTTATCCTAGATAAGATTCTGGAATAAAAGTTACTTGGGGACCCCCATAAAAACAAGAGTCCCCCCCAAAATCCATTCCAGGCCCTTTAGGTCTGACATGAATTTTAAGGGGGACCCCATAGAAAACTTCCTGGAATCCCCTCAAAAATACATACCAAACCCTGTTCGGACATGCAGCCTGGTAGACAAGGGGAAGGTATGATAAGCATGAGCCCCACCTAAAGAACCAGACCAGCCATCATGCCCCCAAACATGAGGTATCAGCCTGGCAATGCACCTCATCTCCATGTTCATGAGGACAAGGGACTCTTCCCTTCAACCTTGGCCCAGTGGTTGTGGGGGTCTGTGGGCAGGAGCCTTTATTCAATCTGGAACGCCCCCTTTAACAGTCAGGAGGCACCCAGATACAGCACCCCTATGTGAATGGGTATGAGGCACGTATTAACCCTAATCATTCACAAAAAAGTAAACAATAAATAGAAACACACAGTTTTTGACAAGTCAGATTTCGATTTTCTCATCACTCTCTGTCTTGGTGACATTGGTCATCAGGTAGAATAGAGAGGATGAATACCCCAATGGACATAGACAGCAATAAAAGTTCGACAGGCATTTCAATCCTCTCCTACTTGATTCAAAACTAAAAAAAAAAAAATGTTTTTCCTATACATACATCTTAGTATGGCCCTATATATATGGCATATAAAGTAGTAACTCGCGTTTTTTAGCTTAAAGTGGTTGAAAAGTGAGAAGTTTTTTTTTTTTTATGATAAAAAAAACATTCTGTGTGCAGCAGCCCCCCTGATATTTACCTGAGCCCCGTCTTTATCCAGTAATGTGCACAAGTGTCTCAGCTGCCTGGGACTCTCCCTCCTGATTGGCTGAGACACAGCAGTGGTGCCATTGCTTCCCGCTGTTGTCAATCAAACTCAGTTAGCCAATCAGTTGAGAAACGGGGCAGGGCAGCTCCATCGCTGAATTGATACACAGAGCTGCAGCTCAGCTCGGGTGCCCCCATAGCAAGTTGTGCAGCAGCCCCCCTCAGCCCCCCTAATACTTACCTGAACCCCATCTCTATCCAGTGATGTGCACGTGTGTCTCCGCTACCTGGGACTCTCCCTCCTGATTGGCTGAGACACAGCAGTGGTGCCATTGCCTCCTGCTGTTAATCAAACTCAGTTAGCCAATCAGGAGAGAAACGGGGCGGCTCTGTCCCTGAATTAATACACAGAGCTGCAGCTTGGCTCGGGTGCCCCCATAGCAAGCTGTTTGCTGTGGGGTCACTCAACAGGAGGGAGGGGCCAGGAGCTCCAGCCAGGGACCCGAAAAGAGGGGGATCTGGGCTGCCCTGTGCAAAACCAACTGTACAGAGAAGGTAAGTATGACATATTTGTTATTTTAATAGAAAAAAAAATGAAAGTTTACAATCATTTTAAAACATTGAGCACAGCAAAATAAATATTCACACATTTCAGTGCTGCTGGCTACTGTCTATCAGTGCTGCTCCCCTTAAAGTGATAATAAAGGCATATATATATATATATATATATATATATATATGCGCAGAGCAGCCCCGATCTTTCTCTTCTCAAGTCCCTTGCTGGCGTTCCTGGCCCTTTCTCCTGCCGAGTGCCCCCACAGAGAGCGGCTTGCTGTGGGGGCACCCAAGCAGGCTCGCTCTGTGTGTCCTGCTGTGTCAATTCACACACACACTCTCTGCTCGGCTCCACCCCCACTCTCTCCTCATTGGCTCACTGGCGGTGATTGACAGTAGCGAAAGCCAATGGCTCCCACTGCTGTCTCAGCCAATGAGGAGGGAGAGAGTCAGAAAATCTGAGACTCTGGTGCACATTGCTGGATCGAGATGGGGCTATACACCCATGGAAGTTTTCATAGAATAAATGAAGGTAAATCTTGAGCCTTTTAAACCATTTTAACTTCCAGTCTTGACTGGCAAGAATTAACAATGGACAGTGCAGTCTCTAACCACTCTTTTGTACTGAGGGGGAGGGAAGAGCAGGGTTTGTGCCCTGCCATCTTAGGCTATGGGGCTTTGTGTTTCTATTGGTGCACACAGTGTAGGAAGACACAACTTTAGTCCCTACAAGTGAGAGCAGCCACCCTGAAACAGGAAACCTGGGGCAGTGGTTGTGGTACCAACATAGACTGGACATAGGCAAGGATTAAAAGATAAAGAAGCTGCATACTCAGTAAATGATTAATTTAGCTGCAGAAAGTGCATTGATAGGAATAGATACTTACCAGACAGCATAACAAAGGCACCATACTGAAAACATTCCTTTTCCAGTCCAAGACAGTCCACATATCCTGTGCTCTCGCAACCCGTAGGGGAACCAGTGATGAAGCAGCTTGGACACTGATATCCGTTTGGTTGTAACTGAGTGTCACAAATGTCTAGAGGGAAAAAAATTGAAAATAAGAAATAAAATATTCATAATAAAGGGCCTATTCATAAAATATCTGTTGCAGTAATGTCAGAAATATTCATGCAAGCAGAACGATATACACTATATTACCAAAAGTTTTGGGACGCCTTTGTAAGCACATGAACTTTAAAGTGGCTGTTAAGCCAATATGTGATCTTTACATCACCCCCTCTGTTAGATTACAAAGTGAATCTGTGCTTTATTAACCACTTTACGACCTCCCACCACAGATATACTGCAGCAGGCAGCCACTCCTGGGCAAAATGACGTAGGGAAACGTCGCTCGCTCTAAGGAGGCTAGGGGGCGAGCATGCGGAAGCCGATGCGTGTGTCAGGAGGCTCTGATTGCCGCCTGACACCCGCGATCATTCCCCGCTGAGAGAGAAGAACGGTCAGCTGTTGTAAACACAGCCACCCGTTGTTCTCCCTGGAATGATCACAGACACCCTGTGAACCTTCTATATAGGATCACATGTCTCTATGGTCATTTCAGAAGCCACGCCCACCCACAGTTAGAATCACTCCCCTTGGCTCACATTTAACCGCTTGATTTTTAGGGTAATAAACAATTTAATGCCATCCCAGTCTTTAGCGCCCCCTTTTGCAGCTATAACAGCTTCAACTCTTTTGGGAAGGCTGTCCACAAAGTTTAGGAGTGTGTCTATGGGAATGTTTGACTACTCATCCATGTCTTTATGGACCTTGCTTTGTGCACTGGTGCGCAGTCATGTTGGAACAGGAAAGGGCCATCCCCAAACTTTTCCCACAAATTTAGGAGCATGAAATCGTCTAAAATGTGTTGGTATGCTGACGCCTTAAGAATTCCCTTCACTGGAAGTAAGAGGGCCCCAACCCCTGAAAATCAACCCACACCATAACCCCCCCTCCACCAAATGATTTGGACTGGTGCACAAAGCAAGGTCCATAAAGACATGGATGAGCGAGTTTGGGGTGGAGAAACTTGACTGGCCTGCACAGAGTCCTGACCTCAACCAGATAGAACACCTTTGGGATGAATTAGAGCAGAGACCACGAGCCAGGCCTTCTCTGATAAGTGTCTTACCTCACAAATGCGCCTCTGTGTATGGTCAAACATTCCCTTAGACACACTCCTAAACCTTGTGGACAGCCTTCCCAGAAGAGTTGAAGCTGTTATAGCTACAAAGGGTGGGCCAACTCAATATTGAACCCTACAGACTAAGACTGGGATGCCATTAAAATTCATGTGCGTGTAAAGGCAGGGGTCCCAATACTTTTTGGCAATATAGTGTATCACCTTATAGGCCAGCTCTATGAGGATGTCATGTTTGACGAAACGCATCAGCGTCCAGCTTTTGCCGAGGTCATTTCATATAATAAGAAGATTGTATAATTACAGAAGATTGTATACTTAAATCTTCTGTAAGTGTTCTGTACTTTTAAAATAAATCTGATTATAATGGTTCCACACTATCTGCGACTACTTGGTCTATTTCTAGATATGTGTCTGATCTGAGAGATACTGTACATTCAAGAAGAAATCCATCTCTACCAGAACTGAGTGGATTCGCGTGAGATCCATCCATACATGAGACACCTGAGCGATTGGGTTTCCCTATGTGATGTTTAATAACCCCTGTCTGTGTGACTCACTGCCATAAAGTATTTGGGTCCACACTCTCTGATAAGTGCGTTATTATTACCCATGGTGGTGGGAATGTCCGATATCATCTATAAATCATCACTCCAAGCACTTTTGGAGATTTTTATTTTACATGGACACATTATTGATGGCCCTTTGTGAACTTTCACGTTATGAATTGTGGTGTGATTCCTATACGCCTCTTTATTTTTGTTGTGACATATGGTAATATGTATGATCACCGTATGTATTGTTTAGCGCTGAACTTATGAGTTTTTATGCTAGTTACTTGTATGATATAAATGAGTGCCAGAAAAGAGTCGGAATTCCTTATCCCTATGAATGTTCAGGGTCAGAGACAGCGTGAGCTCCTTGAGGAGAGGCCGTCGGCACTTTCACATAGGACCGGTGTTTCCTTCCGTATACACAATATTTTCTGAGCATTTGCCCTAAAGTGAAGGGTGCACTGGATAATTCGACTCCTCTGCAACAAACGGATGTTCCCTACAACCATATTTGTAATCACCAGCATTCTATTGGCGGCTAATAAGTGATATAACGGTGGAGCCATATGAGATATACTTGCATATAAACTGGACACCCTATTTTGATTAAGGGGTTAATTAAAAGTGTCCGCTCTTTAGACAACCTTTCAGGAATCGCCCGAGGAAGCGACCAAGCGAAACGCGTCGTGATTCCACATATACTACAAGTGAACCCTACATTTCTATGACCTTTCATCATGATTTATCATGATTTGTATTATACTCATATGAGTTGCCTCAGTTCATAGAGGCATTGGGGTTCCAGTGGCTAAAGATTTTGTCTTATGATTTATGTGCATGTATATACCATGTTTTATTGTACACATGTCTACTGTTGCACTTTTGTACGTTCATGTTAAATAAATGATACATTTTTATTAGATGACTGTTATACTTATTCCAACCGAGATCAGCACTTACTAGTAGCCTATAAAGTCCCAACATATCTGAGAGGCTGAGAGACCCCAATGATTTGTGGGATTCTCTCATTCCCCTCTCCCCCTTTTTTTTATTTCGTTATTACAGGGATGTGGCAATAGTATGTTTCAGAGTATGTCCCATTCATTCTTTATCTTATCTCTATGAATGTTCAGGGTCAAACCATTTAGACAACCGCCAGGAAGCTAGTATTTGAAAAGATGTCAGAGTCTTTTTAGGGCCAGTTCACCCCACGTGCAGTCTAGTGCATTTTCTTTCTGCATCAAAAACTCATGGACAATAGGTTACATGGATTTCAATGGTAAAGTTCACACCATTCCAACAAAAGTAGAAACTGCTGCATTTTGTTCTGCAAGGAAATGCACTGAAATACAGCAAAATGCCGCAAGATTTTATCCAGCCTGTGGCATACCTTCTATGTGAGCCCACTGTGCTCTTACGTGGGTCTCACATTAGGTCAGGTTCCTTCTCCTGCTCTTTCATTTTCCTCATTATTGGTTGCCAAGACTGCCGGAATCCTGGCAACCGATCATGTGCTTTCTTCGAGAATCACAGAAGGACAGATCTGTTCCTGCCTTTCAGCTCCCATCCTGCTGCTTTACCTATGCTGCAAGTGTAAGGAAATGGTGGGCTCTAATGGGGACCCTGATGTAGGAGAGGACTCCTATAGGAAGGTGGGAAGCCTGATGTAAGTGTGGCTCTGATGAGAAGCCTGATGTAAGGGAGGACTCGGACGGGGAGCCTGATATAAGTAGGGCTTTGATGGGGACCCTGATGTAAAGGAGGTCTCTGATGGGGAACCCTTGGGTAAGGGAAGACTCAGATGGGGAACCTATTCTAAGGGAAGACTCATATGGGGAGCCTGATGTAAAGGAACAGTTAGTCAGTGGCACACCTTCAATGTGGTCTCACTTCAGCTCAGGTTCACTCCAGGTTCCCTCTGCTGTACTGTCAATTTCTCCATTGTTGATTGCTAAGACTGCCAGCACCCTAGCAACCAAACATGTATTTGCCCCAGCAATCATAGAAGGACAGATCTGCTCTGCCCCACTCTTCACATCCTGCCGCTCCAGCTATGCTGTATATGTAAGGTAAAGGCAGACTCTAATGGGGACACTAATGTAAGGGACTCTGATAAGGGACCTGATGTAAGGGAGGCATCAAATGGTAAGCCTAATGCAATTGGGGCTCTGATGGGGACTATGATGTAAGGGAGGACTCAAATGGGGAGCCTGAAGACTCAGATGGGAAACCTGTTCTAAGGGAAAACTCAGATGGGGAGCCTGATGTAAGGGAACAGTTAGTCAGTGGCACATCTTCAGTGTGGTCTCTCTTCAGGTCAGGTTCATTCCAGGTTCCCTCTGCTGTACTGTCAATTTCTCCATTGTTGATTGCTAAGACTGTCAGCACCCTAGCAACCAAACATGTATTTGCCAAAGCAATCGTAGAAGGACAGATCTGCTCTGCTTCCCTCTTCCCATCCTGCTGCTCCAGCTATGCTGTATATGTAAGGTAAGGGCAGACTCTAATGGGGATCCTGATGTAAGGGACTCTGATAGGGGACCTGATGTAATGGAGGCATCACATGGTAAGCCTAATGCAATTGGAGCTCTGATGGGGACCCTGATGTAAGCCAGACTCAGATGGGGAGCCTGATGTAAAGGAAAACTCAGATGGGGAGCCTGATGTAAGGGAACAGTTTTGGTCAGTGGCACACCTTCAGTGTGGGCCCACTGTGCTCTTACATTGGTTCAGGCCAGGTTCACTCCACTGCTGCACTGTCATTTTCCCCATTGTTGGTTACTAAGACTGCCAGCAGCCTAGCAACCAATCACGTGTTTACCCCAGCAATCACAGAAGGAAAGACCTGCTCTGCCTCCCTCCTCCCATTCTGCTTCTCCATTTAAGGTATAAATGTAAGGTAAGGGCACACTCTAATGGGGACCCTGATGTAAGGAAGGACTTTGACAGGGGACCTGATATAAGGGAGGACTCAGATGGGGAGCCTGATGTAAGGAAGGACACAGATGGGGAACCTAATATAAGGGAGGACAGAGATGGGGAACCTAATATAAGGGGCAGACATGGGAGTAAGTCACACATGTGCAAGTCACAAGCAAGTCTCAAGTCTTAACCCTCAAGTATCAATCAAGTCCCAAGTTACAGTGGCGGAAAGCAAGCAAGTCTAGTCGAGTCCCTGCTAGAATTCAAGCAAGCCAAGTCAAGTCATTTATTTTGGTCAAGTCACAAATCAAGTCAAAATACCGATCTACCCCAATCTTCACCTTTAAATGAGTTAAAAGTCAGTGGTCAGGAAAGGTTTTGTTTTATTTTTACACGTTGAATGCCCAAACAATTTAAAAACCTTCATCCGGTTATGTTTCAACACCACAGTCACTAAAAACATGTAAAGTATTTCCATTGTTAAACAGCCAGTGTCCTAAAAATCAGAACACACTGAGGTGTTTTAAGTGACTGTGGTGTCAGAAACATAACAGGCACATTCATTTTGCTTTAGCACATCTTGAGTAAAATGCAAATATTTAATAACTTAAAAAAGTAAAGTCATTTCGAGTCATATGTCTCAAGTCAAAGTCAAGTCTCAAGTCATGAATACCAAGTCAAAGTCAAGTCTCAAGTCATGAATACCAAGTCAAAGTCAAGTCGAGTCTTTTATTAATTTTAGTCAAGCAAGTCTCAAGTCCTCAAACTGGTAACTTAAGTCTGACTTAAGTCAAGTCATGTGACTCGAGTCCCCCACCTCTGATAAGGGGGACTCTGGTTTAAATAATTTGTAAAAACAAAAAAGGCATATGAAAACAGCCAATGAATTTCGGAGCAACACAACCCCTTCATCAGGGATCAGCACAGGATGAAACTTGTATGGGACCAGTACTTAACTTGACACCAGTTTTTAGGTCAGTCACTCTTTTCAATAAAGAACAAAAATTTCCATTCAGGAATTTTCACTATTCCTCTGAGTTTATCTGCATATTTGGTTTGGGCAAGTATGCAACAAAGTAACTATTATATTATAACATTTTTTAAAATTTATTTTCAAAGATATAGATGCATAAACTCACCATCATAGTTTAGATTTTCATTGCTACAATCTCCTTCCCCACATTGACCGCTCACTCTGACAAGAAATGGATCTTTGGTTGTTACAGAAAAGCAATTACCACATAATAGTGGCATAGAACAGCCTTTCTTTATTGTACGATATTCCACACCAGCTGATGGAAGAAGAAAATTAGAAAATAAACATTCAAATGTATTTAAACCCCTAAAACATATATATATATATATATATATATATATATATATATATATATATTTTTTTTTTTTTTTTTGCTGCCATGACACTTCACCACTGAATGCTTTGTTGCAACCCATTAGGAGCTATATATATATATATATATATATATATATATATATATATATATATATATATATATATATATATATATATATAATATACATATACATATATATATATATATATATATATATATATATATATATATATATATATATACATATACATATATATATATATATACATATATATATATATATATATATATATGTATATGTATATATATATATATATATATATATATATATATATATATATATATATATATATATATATATATATATATATATAGCTCCTAATGGGTGGCAACAAAGCATTCAGTGAAGTGTCATGGCAGCACTTGGTGATACTTTTTTTTTACAAAATGAAGATGGTATGAAATTAATGAAAACATTAAATACAATGTGCATTCATAGACTTGAAAACATATTATAAATTTTAATTAAATGGTCCAGATTTCCCTTTAAATACATCTTACCCCCTAAACAAGCGAAGATGAAAAAACACAATCCCACTTACCGACAACGGTGTACTCCGACAAGGTCATGCAACCTGATCCATCACATTGAAGCTTTCTTTCATCACAGCATTCGGTTGAGCCAATATTCCAGCACCAATTGCATGTGGTAGTCAGCTGGCCTGAAATAGGAAAAGGTGAGGCACAGGGATTAATAACCTACCTGGCAAAGTACAAAAATGTAATCATATTAAATCATTTGCGGGAACCGAAATGTCATTATGCACATATATTGTATAAGAAATGGTCAGTGCAATGCTTCCAATTTACTGGTGTTCACTTAAGCCCCCCCAGTTGCATTGGTGGTTAATGTAGTGTCCCTGTAATATTATTGTTCAGTGTAGTGCCCCAGTTACATTGGTGGTCAGTTTAGTTCCACTAGTTATGCTGGTATTCAATTTAGTACCACCAGTTACATTGGTCCAGTGAAGTGTCCCTAGTTACAGTCAGTGCAGTTTCCCTATTACACTAGTGGTCAGTCACTGCACCCAGTTACATTGGTGGCCAATGCAGTGTACCTGTAATATTGTTCTGCAGTGTAGAGGAACAATTATGTTGGTAACTGAGGGCATTGTAGTGCCCTCAGTTACAGTTAGTGTATTGTCACTATTACATTGAGGGTCAGTGTAGTCCCCCCAGGTCCGGGACAACATTGGTGATCTGTTTAGTACCACCAGTTACATTGGTCACGTGAGCCATTCACTGTTACAGTCAGTGAAGTTCTGCCATTACACTAGGGATCAGTGTAGTGCTCCTAGTTATATAAGTGGTCAATGTAGTGTCCCTGTAATATTGGTGGTCTTTGTAGTGCCCCAGTTACATTGATGGTCAGTTTAGTACCTCCAGTTGCATTGATTGGAGAGGTTTACAGAAACACTTTTAATGGTATATTTAAAGCAGAACTCACTCTAGTGCTTTAAATATACCATTAAAAGTAGTGCTCTTAGTTATATAAGTGGTCAATGTAGTGTCCCTGTAATATTGGTGGTCGTTGTAGTGCCCCAGTTACATTGATGGTCAGTTTAGTATCCCCAGTTGCATTAACGGTCAGGGTACGGGCCCCAATAACAGTTCATGTGCATATAAAGGCAGGTGTTCCAATACTTTTGGTAATATAGTGTATATTCGTATACAGCTCTGATATCAATCCTTTTAAGGATGTGGCATCTACCAATGTTTTTTTTAATAAGGGGGCTTTACTCCATTCCAACCCTACATCTTTAAAATGAGTTGACAGCATGTGTCTTATCTGTAAATACTGATATAAAACTTACTTGGAAACCCAAACTTCTTTTTCAACTTCTGGAACATTTTTATTACCCAAGCACAATATAGTTGCGACAATCTTACCACCCCCCTCTGTTTCCAGATATTCAAGTTTTCCTGCCCCTCAAGCTCAGGTAAGTTTTTATTACCCCATATGGGCGCATACTCTATAAACCCTGTGTACCGAAACAAGGACTCTGTTTTATGCTACACCTTCGATAAAAATGGTATCGTAGGACCAGGGCCGCTGATAGGGGGGGACCACCAGCCCTCTTGTAGGGGGCCCGAGCACACAGGGGGGCCCACACAGAGAAGGGGATTAGTGATGGACAACAAATACAGAAATCTTCCTCCAGCACCTGAATCTGATCTGTCCCTCTCCCTGCTATCAGCTTTTATCTGTTGAGAAAGAGACAGTTGTCCCTCACTAATCCCCCTCCCTTGTGTGGGCCCCCCTCCTAGCACGTATCTCTGCTCAGGAGTTTATTTGTAAATTGTAACTTTGTTTCTCTCTCTCTGTCTCTCTGATCACTGAGCTCCAACTGCCCAGCCTGTATATTTTTCTCATCTCATCTTCTTTTTTATTTAACATAGTTTTTTTTTTTAGATTTAGCCAGGAATTATGCGAGTTATGTTATATTTGTGTCTGGTAATAGTGATTTTGTTGTAATTTTATCTAAATATATCTTTAATATTTTCTTGGGGGGGCCCTGCCAGAAAGTCTTTACGAGGCCCCGCAATTTCTAACAGCAGCCCTGCGTAGGGCATTGACCCTCCTTCTTCAGTGAGTCTGTTTCTAATGCGCCAAAGAAATATGTGGAATACAGGCTAGCAAAGCACGTGAATTATAACTAGTGATATTATTTCCTGAGGCACAGCCTCCCATATACTGAAGCTGGGCCACCAAGAAATAGCTTCAAGGATGTGGCACTGCCAAACCACCCCTGCCTCTTGGTAACTGCAGCACCTGGAGACGTACTCTAGCTTGGCCTTTTCTAAATATCAAATCCCTAAATAGGGTATCCAACCTCCTGAACCACACTCCAGGAATCCAAACTGGTGGCTTTGTGGATTTTTTTTTTCATTTCATTTACTGAACAGGTTTACAGAAACACATGTATTGGTAAATTTAAAGCAGAACTCACCCATCTATCTATGTCTCCATGTTTTATTTTGTTGAGAAATCACTTTGAAAACCCTCCTATCCCCTAGCATTTCTAGCCACAGCCATCTTGAGCAAGGGCAGGTGAGGTGGGTGCTTAGCTGAGCTACTCCCCTCCTCCAGATGAGAGGAAACAAATAGTAATTTTGTCCCCTTTCATCTGGAGGAGGGGAGTAACTCAGCTAAGCACCCAATTCACCTGCCCTTGCTCAAGATGGCTGTGGCTAGAAATCAGTGATGATGAACCTTGGCACCCCAGATGTTTTGGAACTACATTTCCCATGACGCTCAACTACATTGCAGAGTTTGTGAGCATCATGGGAAATGTAGTTACAAAACATCTGGGGTGCAAAGGTTCACCATCACTGCTAGAAATGCTAGAGGAATAATATTAGGGTGTATAACATCATGCTGGCCTAGGCCAAAAGTTAAAACAAATAAATTTAATATATCTTCCTACATGTAGGGTCTACATGTACTATAAATGGCTGCCTTTAGAGAGCATATGAGTAAGTGGAGGACTTCAACTGAATGCTTCATATAAAGGAAAAGCACTAATATAAAAGAATACTCTGCTTAGTATGTTGGTGCAACATAAATAATAACATACAATTTCAAAGTATTTCTTACCAGTAATTGCCAAACAGCTCAAGATCAAAAAGACGAAGATTTTATTCATGGTTATGGAAGCCCCGATTCAGGTTTGAAGGCTGATAGTTGAGTTGCTAGTCAGGTCTTGTAGTCATCTATCTGAGTCTAGCTTTGAGTGACGAGTTATGGTGACAGGATATATATTTATACTTTATTGTGTGTCATGTTGTGCCAAGGTGCAAACAGTTCTTCTTCCTCTTGGTATTCTTGAAATTAAAATTTATGGAATGTTTATGTTTACTCAACCAATGATCTAAAATATTTAGACACCTGTGCAAAATCCTGAAAAATGATTTGTAGATTCCAATAAAAAGGGATCATGGCAGCTAAACGATAGACAAGGCATGGAAAAAACCCATATTCTGCCTCGCCATAATCAAAAACAAGATCACCCAAGCAAGGATTCATAAAAAGATAACGGCGATCTT
This sequence comes from Pelophylax lessonae, assembly GCF_965119305.1. Classification (NCBI taxonomy): domain Eukaryota; kingdom Metazoa; phylum Chordata; class Amphibia; order Anura; family Ranidae; genus Pelophylax; species Pelophylax lessonae. Next base: position 199,007,686 of record NC_138779.1, on the reverse strand, counting down.
TGTGGATAAGAATATTTAATACACTAGAGTATGGATGCCATGGGTAAGTAATCTATAACAACATACTCAAGGAGGAGCTGGGAACTTTTAGACTTGCACGTGTAGTTAAACGAAGGGATGATTAAAAAAGTACAATAATTCTGGCAGCTCCTGCACCTCAAGGCTTCTCTAAATGGGCACCCAACAATAAATCAAACAATATAAATACAAAGAAGGTGCACTAGACCAAAACTGGGTAAAATAGCTCAAGATAATTTTAGTTTTTGGTTAAAAAGTCATATAAAAACAGCCAACGTGTTTCAAAAGCAACATCAGTACTCTTTCATCAGTGCTCAACCCAAGATAAAACAGTGACTTCACAGATTTAAATAAAAACACAAAAAGAGTCCAGGCGCTAGTCCTATACGCAGATTCCTACAAAGTTGTAAACCCAAAATCTGCCATGTTGTGGCTATGTTGAGATTTAATCAATAGCACCTGAGCTGCCAAATCCTTAACATGGGATGATAATCAAAACTAACAATAAAAAGAAAGAAGGATGGCACTAAATGGTGCATATAAAGGAACTCAATATGTGGAAGATGGACAAAAAACTGTCTCAAATTGAGCCATAAAAGTTTAATAATGAGAAAATGGACATAAAATTGGTAATAAATCATCCAATGTGATCGGATTCCACCACAACATCACCAGGGATCCCCACAGCATCCCAAGGAGATTCAGAGGTTCCTAGACTGGTTTGGATGATTTATTACCAATTTTATGTCCATTTTCTCATTATTAAACTTTTATGGCTCAATTTGAGACAGTTTTTTGTCCATCTTCCACATATTGAGTTCCTTTATATGCACCATTGAGCGCCATCCTTCTTTCTTTTTATTGACAGATTTAAATAAGAACCACTAATGTACTCTCCTCATGGAGTAACCACTTAACAGCAGTTGTTAAGCAGTAATGGAGACCACTTCTGCTCAACAACTGGTGTTAAGATGTTACCAACAATTACAATTATCTTGGGCTCTTTTTAATCCAGTTTTGGTCAGACTCTTCACTCTGTATTTCTATAGGTAGATAAAAATCTGCCTCCAGAGCATATCAACCTCTTGCTAGAACATTAGCAGCACACTCTTAGGTACTGGAATATTTTGTACTGCTAAATATTTGGTTTGGGCTCCCTCTTGACCTGGACCAAGACCAAGATCATTTCTTACTCCCAAATTGCTTGCAAACCTTTTTCTCCAGAGCCCCAAATACTCAAAGGTGGAGAGAATAAAGTGCCTCATTGGCACCATGCAACGCAAAAGTAAAAAAAAAACAGCGAACTATGTTACATGGATAAAACATGCATCAGGAGTACATTGAATGCCATATTATTACAACTGTGATGGACACATGATTACATTTCCAAGACCAGAGTAGTGGATCAAAGCGTTTACCACTATCTCTGCTTCCTGAGGATCCATGCAATATTTATAGCATAAGATATGGCTGTACAGAAATATCAAACATCGATGTAAGACAACATCCAAGCTGAGGCTGCTTTTTATCATTTATTCACCTGGGCTGGTCTTGAATAGATGCAATCCTTTCTTCTTTACAACATCCAAGCAGGTATACAATAAATAATTAAACATTGCATTACTGTATATGCTCCTGTTAAGGCACATTTAAAGCCCCGCACTTTATTCTATCCACCCCAAGCATTTGGGGCTCTGGAGAAAAAGTTTGCAAGTAATTTAAAAAGGAAGGCATGATGCTATAATCATGAAAACTATGAGGGATGGCTCTACACACACACTGAATTTTACATTCCTTGCCCCTTAAACCTCCTATGCTTTTCCGCCTTCCCCTTATTCCGTTTGAAAGGTTCATCACCCTTTTCAAGTTCACTTAGAAACATCTGTACTGTGACCCTTCGGCCAGCTGGTAGGCTGTGGTTAAAACTGTGCTTAATCCAATGTACATTTGTTTGTTGAAATTTGCCTTAAAACAAAGTAAAAATACAATAAGGAATTTGTAAATGTTACCTTTTATCTGAGAACAGTATCCTAAATTTAAAGAACCTTTAAGACCCGGTTCACACTCATGCGAGTGCCGGGTTCGCATGTAATGTCGGAGCGCACTGCTCCGACATTACATGCGATCAGCTGTGCGGTGCGAGTTTAGCCATACAGTTTGTATGGCTAAATTCGCATCGCACCCGGTGCAAACACGCACAGGAGGCATTTTTGCAGCCGCATCAGGATCGGATCGCACAGCGGTTCACACTTGTGCGATCCCATCCTGTGCGAACTGCACGATCGCACTGCGATATGCGATCAAACTGGGGGTGTCGTTAAGATTACATTGACACCCCCAGCGTATCGCATATGGCAGTGTGAACTGCCGGGGGTGCGTGTGCGATGCGGGAAAAGGCTGCGAATTCGCAGCCTTCCCGCATCGCAATAGTGTGACCCGAGCCTAAATAAATGTAAAGGTAAACATAATATGTAAGGACCTTGTACCCAGGCAGCAAATACACTAAAGTATGGATGCCCTGAATAAGTAATCCATAACAACATACTCAAGGAGGAGCTGGGAACTTTTAGACTTGCACGTGTAGTTAAACGAAGGGAAAATTCAAAGAAGTTCAATAGTTCTGGCACGGTAGCTCCTGCACAGCAAGGCTTCTCCAGGTGGGCACCCAACAGTAAATCCAACCATATAAATACAAAAAAAGGTGCACTAGACCAAAACTGGGTAAAATAGCTCACGATAATTTTCGTTTTTGGCTAAAAAGTCATATAAAAACAGCCAAAGTGTTTCAAAAGCAACATCAGTAGTCTTTCATCACTCAGAGACACTGGTTGGACAGTAGGAACCTTTGCTCTTAGGTTTGAAATGTCATGCAGGTTAGTTACAAGTTATTTAAGTTGTCTGAGAAAGATGGTCAGTAAGGCTCCATTCACATTTTGGCATCTCGGATCATGGGCAGAATCGCCACAATTCTGCCCGCGATCCTGAATCATTGCAAATGGCGGGACGCCCGTGCAATTCCCGTAAATTGCAATGGCACCCCAAACACAGCGCAATTTTGTCGTGATTGTCGCCAGATGAATTGCGGTAAAATTGCGCAAACAGAATCATGGGACGCCTGTCGCCCAAAAGAAGTTCATGTACTTTTTTTGGGTGACAGGCGTCCCACGATTCTGTTTGCACAATTTTACCACAATTTGTCATGTAACGATGCGGCAAAATCGCTCCTTGTTAAGGGTGCCATTGCAAGTCACGGGAATCGCATGGGCATCCCACAAACTTGCAATGATTCGGGATCGCGGGCAGAATCGTGGCGATTCTGTCCGTGATCTGAGATGCCAATATGTGAACGAAACCTGAAGGAAGCTGCTAGGAATTAGGTTAGAAGCCAGCATATCTATTTTTTCTCTAAGCATCAAGTATGTCTCTAGCATTGGTCTCGGCCTATTCCAGTTTCGCTTTACAGTTTACTGATGCAATCTATTCCACTAAAGTGCGAGGTATATCACTTCTTCAATGTTTTGGATAAGTGATTTTGCTACATTCAATAGATGAATAATCAGTGAGGTTTTTTTTTTTTTTTTTTGGGGGGGGGGCATGGATAGCTCGGCTGAATGAAAAGTCTGACCGAGCAGCTGCTCACCACCAGGGAATACAGCTGACTGAGGGTGATCCACAGCTCCAAAAACACCCGCCTTCACCTGCAGCACCTTTAGAACTGGAGGATGACTAGAAAGAAGATTACACTGCACCCATCAAAGCTCCCTCACTTCTTCCTCCCTGCTGAGTGGCCACATGAATAAGATGGCACTAGTGGCAGCTTGCCAGCCTCTTCTGGGCGGCTCCTCGCAGACCACCGAGAGCCCTGTGACAGACGACACCCAGAAAAAAAATCACAACCCAGAGCTCCAACAGCCTCAACACCGCTCTCCCAGAGCCCTGCCAAGAGCAAGCCTCGACTCTCCACAGGAACTCCCTCATTCAAGGTAAGCAATGACTGTAACTCACTGAATACCACCAGAGACTTAACTGATACCATTACCCCTTTACCTACTGCTAACCAACCCATGACTGACACAACATTTGCTAATAAGGATCATTGGTATTAGATATAAAAAAAAGAGAAAACATTAATATTGATAAATATAATCCTACCAAGGCAAAAGAAATTTAGAAGGTCCACTTGTAGTTGTATAAAGTTAGCTGCCACTAAGTTGGAAAGGTTGTGTCAGAGCCTGGACTTGATGCTGGGACCTCTACTGGGTCTGGCAATGACTCTGCTTGCTGAGCCCCCTGGAAAGCTGGACAGCTCCCCGGACAATATCCTAAATTATCCTGCCTTGAATCTTGTTTGTCTTGAAACTTGAGCTCTTTGCTCCTCCCATGAACTCCCTGATTTAAGCCATGTCTCTGCACTTTCTGATTGCCAGATTATTGTGCTCCCTCCAGCCAATATCTCGCTTTTGTCTCTCCTGCTGTCGTCCGTATGTTCGCTACAATTCGTTACCAACCTTTGACTTGTTCCTTGGCTACACTCCTGCTTAATCCCAACCTGCAACTATTTGTTAATGACCTTTTGGCTTGTTTCCTGAACACACTTCTGCTTGATCCCTACCTGTTATATCTGCTACTGGACCCCGTCTTGCTCTCCTTCCGGTGGGGCGATCCTGAGGACAGTGACCTGGTACTAACACACAGAAAAAACAATCTCTACCATCAGGAGCTCTGGTGACTACCTGTTAGTATTTAGACCCCGCACCCCAAGTCAACCGGTATCATCAGCTAGGGTTACCTGATTGTATACCTGTCTTGTTTGTCGTTGTGTGCTGCTCCACTGCTATAGCTACTAGCCTCCAAGCTTGACTCCAGACCATGACAGTATGACTGTGATATTTGTACCTAAATATTGTATATGGGAGTATGTTCACTTGAAGGGAAAGAATAATTTAGGGATATCCAGTGTTGCCAGGGGGTTGTTATGGTTAGGGCCTCTAGAATTGATTTTGAATATGGAAAGGCAGCCGTATTCTTCAGAAAACTGTAGAAGATTAGGGACATGAGTTGAAGATCGTATTATATAGAAGAGTAAGTCATCTATGAAGGCTTTTACAGGGTAGTCATTAAGTCCACCCTAACACCCCTGATATTGGTAGAGTTTATTGTTCTAAAGAAGGGTTCACTAGGTAAAACAAAAATGATGGGGGCAGAGGGAACTCTTGTCATGTTCTATTAGTAAAGCAATTAAGAGAGGAAGTAATTTTGTAGAAGGTTTAGAGTATACCTTCCCTCTCTATGTCTTCCTCCCCCCCCCCCCCCACCCCACTTCCTCCTCGTATATCCTCAATCTATCTACCTTAACATTTGGTTAATGCCTATTTTGTAATGACTACCTGGACCCAGGCTACTGTTGTTATACTTCTAATTTTTTGAGTTTTCTGTCCCTGTTGGTCTACAGGTAACACACATGCTTGTATCCATACTTGTAAAACATTTTATACATTGATTATGTGCTATTTCTGTTTTCCATAATTTTTCTATAATAAACAGATATTAAACACAAAAAGAAGATTTAGAGTATAGATTAGAGATCATTGTATTTATGTATGGTAGAAAACCTAGAAGACAAATCTTGCCGGTTAGCAGCTATGAAATTCCAGGCAGCCAATTCACAGGCCTTCTCCACATCGGTAGACAGAAGAAGGCCCTTGATGTGCTCTAGTCCCACGAAATCTACAATGGAAAGGGTCTTTACTGGGGTCTCCCTAACCTCTCTGCCAGGTATAATACCTGCTTAATGAAGGCCTACTGGAAAACCGGGTATGTTGTAGCAATATATTGGCCACTATTTTAGCAATCCCCAAATAATTGTGTCATTTATGGGGGTGGGTAATGAGGTTCATTGCCTAGAATGGTAACATTATAACAAATAAGAGTGCAGCACAGGCCGAGAACACATAAAAGGCTTTTAATTGTATATTTTTTTTTAAACTCTATTTATTAGCGGAGAAAAAGCATAAAGTACATACAACAAGGCACTCAACAGGAATGCCAACATATCAAATAAGGTACAAACAGAAACGGTACATCAACTCATGCAAGCATACGTTAAAGACAATTTCCATGATAAACATTGTGTCTTGATTATGATATCTTAGAGGTCAATCAGTATACTGTAGTCCAACACAGCATAAGGCAAAACCATCAAACATAATATGTTTAATTGTATAGTTAACAAACCACAAGGATCCAAATAAGAAAAGTTCATTGTTAAGGTTTACGTACCCTTTAACCCAGGAAATGAAGAAAAATGCTGAATAAAAGATGGTGGCTGGGTTGAAGGTGCAGGGGAAGACAAAGAGGAAGTTATGTGGGAGAAGAAGGGCCACAGAGAACATAGTAGTAGTTGGTCACATTCAACTGGACTTGTTCTGCAATGAAGACTCTTCACTTTTTATGTAAATTGGTTCCTAATGAGTGTCAGGAACATACCATGGCATGTGTAGCCAGTCACTTAAATTCAGTCACCCCAGAAGTGTCAAGACAGATGCTGATTGTCAAAAAACATGGTTTATGCATGGCTGTATGCTGTTATTGACAGCCCTGCTGCCCCCAGGCCATGGTCAGCTTCAGTCCTGGCACAATGTTTTTTCTATAGTGGTCCATTAATAATTAAAGGACGTGGTTGCACTAGTAGCTCACCTTGAAGGAGGATCCCCTCAATGGCCCAACATGTGTATAACTGGTCTGTTGTATATGTAGTACCACTTGGCCAAGATTTGCCAAATATTGATGTATTTGCCAATATCCAAGAAGGCCCACTAAAATAAACTTATCAGCCCTACATCAGGAATCACCCAGTCCAAAGGGTTTTCCTGTCACCCGGGGAATCCTTTATTTTATTAACACTTTTTTAAGCATTGGTATTTCCACAGTGAAGCCATAGCACTCTTTTTTAACCACTTGCCGACTGCCGCACGACTATTTACGCCGGCAGTCAGCCCCTCACAGGCAGAGCGACGTAGGGATATGTCGCTAGCCTGTAAGGGTGTGGGGAGCGAGTGCGCGCCGCCGGAGGCGCGCTCCCACTCCCGCTCGGTCACGGACCCCCCCGCGCGTGTGCCCGGCGGACCCGATGTCTGCCGGGCACTCGCGATCGTCCGTGACAGCGGGAGAAAGGCAGGCGGCTAGTGTAAACAAAGCCGCCTGTCAGTTCTCCCTGTGTAAGAATGATGATCAAACGGTTCTACTATGTAGGACCGTTGATCATTGTTCTTACACACACAGCCACAGCCAATCACAGTTAGAAGCATGCCCCTAGGACACACTTAACCCCTCCCTCTCCAATACAGTTAACTCCTTCACTGCCAGTGTAATCTTTACAGTAACAGTGCATATATATAGCACTGATTACTGTAGTAATGTCACTGGTAACCCCAAAAGTGTCAAAAATGTCAGTCAAGGGTCCGATCTGTCCGCCCCAATGTCGCAGTCCCGCAAACAAAATCGCAGATCGCCGCCATTACGCGTTAAAAAAAAACAACAAAAATGACAAAAATCTTTCCCTTTGTTAGTAAACGCAATAACTTTTGCGCAAAACAATCAAAATACGCTTTTTGCGATTTTTTTTTTACCAAACGTGGTAAAAAAAAAAAATTGGCCTAAGATGTTAAAAAATTTTGATTTTTACATTTTTTTGGGGGGGAATTTCATATAAAAAAAATGTGAAAAATATTGTTATTTTTGCAAAATTGACGTTCTTTTTTTTTTTATAGCGCATGATCAAAACATTGCACAGGTGATCAAATACCACCAAAAGAAAGCTCTGTTTGTGGGAAAAAAAGGACGCCAAATTCGTTTAGTTACAGTGTCGCACGACCGCACAATTGTCCGTTAAATTCACGCAGTGCCGAATCGCAAAATAGGCCCTGGTCAGGAAGGGGGTAAAATCTTCCGGGGCTTAAGTGGTTAAATTGAGACATTAGCCTTTGTCTTTCCATGTTTTTGCCCTGTTAGCCAGTTGTCTGAACCTTGACAAGGACAGTTTCTGTAATGTGCATGCAACTTTACTGTTAAGTAATGAAGCCTGATGAACAGGCCTCCTAGAAAAATGATGACACTGATGTTTAAAATTGCAATGTTGTTTGGATATTAACATAAAAGGTTTACTTCTGCTCCCATATTACGCCATCCAGACCCATCCCTCCAATACATTCTGGAAGTAGATGCGTCAAACATGGCAGTAGGAGCAATGCTCTCCCAACGACCAACCCACACTTCACCACTTCATCCAGTCGCTTTTTTTTCTAAATCCTTGAGCAGTCCTGAGATAAATTACCCCGTGGGTGAAAAGGAACTGCTTGCTATAAAATTGGCTCTGGAGAATTGGCGACATCTACTCGAAGGCACCCAACTACCAATAATTATATACACGGACCATAAAAATCTCCAATATCTTCAGACTAGCAAAACTCTCTCGCATCGACAGGTACGATGGTCACTATTCTTTCTAAGGTTTAACTTCCTAGTGACCTACACACCTGCAGATAAGAACAAAAAGGCGGATGCACTATCACGACTAACTGAAGAAAACTACTTTGAAATCCCTTCCGTTCCTATAATACCTCACAAACGCATTATTGGAGTTGTCCGTTCCTTAAAGGAAGAGGTTCTGCATGGTATAAGTTTGGATTCACCCCCACCACAACTAAATACTGATGCAGAAGGCTTCCTCTACTACAACGACAAACTTTACATACCACCTACCATGCGCACCAAGATCTTGGAATACTATCCCAATCACTGCAACCCCGTTTTTGCGGCACTGCACCAATTTCCAAAAGTAGTTTCTGCACTACTTTTGGTGACTTCGGGGGCGATTTCAATAGACATGAAGTCACGCAGATGTCTTTCACAGAAACGGGGTTTGAAATCGTGCGAGTTCAGCTGAACTCGCACAATTTCAAACCCACCTTTAGTGTGAACTTAAGGCCCCTTTGTGGTTTTCATGTGTGCAATGGACTTAAACCACGCTATAGCCAAATGGCAGCTACAGCACGGTCGTCAAGTTCTGGGAGGTCGTCATATGACGGCGTCCTGTGATTGTGCCTGTCACCTGCTGGAGGCGGGAGGCGTGCTCTGTGATCGTAGTGTCCTCCAGACTCTGCTGATCACAGATTGAGGTAAAGAGCCAATCAGCAGCTCTTTACCATGTGCTCAGCTGTGTCCAATCACAGCTGATCATGAAGGTAAACAGATGCCGGTTATCGGCACTCCTTTCCTCATGCTTAAAGCATGAGGTTAGGTGAGGAGAAGAGAGCCGATAACCGGCTTCTCTAAAAGGGACATCTAAACTGATAATCAGGGCACTGATTATCAGTGCAGTCCCAGCAGTGCCCATCAGTGCTGCCAATCAGTGCCCATCAGTGCCTACTCATCAGTGTCACCTATGAGTGCCATCTACCAGTGCCTATCAGTGCCCATTAGTGCCGCCTATTAGTGCCCATCAGTGTTGTCTAGCAGTGCATCCTCATCAGTGCTTCCTCATCAGTGTCACCTATCAGTGCCGTCTACCAGTGCCTATCAATGCCCATTAGTGCCGCCTATTAGTGTCCATCAGTGTTGTCTATCAGTGCTTCCTCATCAGTGCCCACCAGGGCCACCTCAGCAGTGCCTATCAGTGCAGCCTATCAGTGTCCATTAGTGCTGCCTCATCAGTGCCCATTAGTGCAGCCTATCAGTGCACATCAGTGCAGCCTTATCAGCTCACATCAGAGAAAGAGAAAATAACATGTTTGCTAAATTTTATAACAAGCTATGAAAACTTTTTTTTCCCCCAAAATTTTCAGTATTTTTTCATTTAATTTGCAAAAAAATAAAAATAAACAGTGGCCGCCAAAAGAAAGCTCTATTTGTGGGGGAAAAATGATGCAAATTTAATTTGAGTACAGGGTTGCATGACCGTGCAATTATGATTCAAAATGTGACCGTGTGTAAAGCTGAAAAATGCCCTGGGCATGAAGGGGGGTGAAAGTGGCCAGTAGGCAATTGGTTAAGTTGCTTCTGAGGGTTACAGAAGATCTTTTCAATTATACTGGACCCGTTCTTGTGCAAAAAAAAACAGCCCCCCATTACCTTTTTTATTTTCACAGAAAGAAATTAATAGAGAGTTAAACATGTAAAGGGACAGTCTACAAATAACAATCAAACAGACAAAAAAAAGAAAGAAATAAAAAGGTATACAAAATAAAAAAAATAGGCTAATTATATGCAAAAACATTCTGTGATTAAAAAAAATGGAAAACTGTTTACTTACCATAATTTTCATTTCCTGAAACATCCTGAATCAACTGTGAGTCAGCTCCGCACTCTTACTCTTTCAGGTTAACTCCCCAACCAGCCCTTATTCCTTACCGACCAGTGTACACATATGCTATAGATAGACCTATGACAGCCAAGGGTGGGAATGCCAGGCTGATATGAGGATGCGGGCTATAAAAACATGCCAACCAACTTACAGACATTTAGCTGGAAAATCCCCATGGAGCCATCTTGCTACGTCTGACCCTGATACCCAAACACTACTACAAAAAATTGCTTCTAGTTCATCTAATAGAGGCTGCCAGGGTCTGTAAAACCCAGAGATGAAAGTGTAAGGAGCCAGAACAAGCAAAGTATGATCTGCCACATTGCATATCTAGTTGCCTCCATCCCTAAACACCATATTTATCGGCGTATAACACGCGCCGGCGTATAACACACACCTAAAATTTAGGAGAGAAATTTCAGGAAAAAAGCTGAAATTTAAAATAAACAGCTTTGAACTCAGAACATTTTTTTTTTAAATCAAATGCAGTCTCCCCAGTGCCCACGAATGCAGCCTCATCGGCGCAGTGCCCACAAATGCAGCCTCGCCAGCTCAGTGTCCATACATGCAGCCTCACCAGCTCAGTGTCCATACATGCAGCCTCGCCAGCGCAGTGCCCATACATGAAGCCTCGCCAGCGCAGTGCCCATACATGCAGCCTTGCCAGCGCAGTGCCCATAATTGCAGCCTCGCAAATGCAGTCTCACCAGTGCCCACGAATGCAGCCTCATCAGCGCAGTGCCCACGAATGCAGCCTCGCCAGCTCAGTGTCCATACATGCAGCCTCACCAGCTCAGTGTCCATACATGCAGCCTCGCCAGCGCAGTGCCCATACATGAAGCCTCGCCAGCGCAGTGCCCATACATGCAGCCTTGCCAGCGCAGTGCCCATAATTGCAGCCTCGCAAATGCAGTCTCACCAGTGCCCACGAATGCAGCCTCATCAGCGCAGTGCCCACGAATGCAGCCTCGCCAGCTCAGTGTCCATACATGCAGCCTCACCAGCTCAGTGTCCATACATGCAGCCTCACCAGCGCAGTGCCCATACATGAAGCCTCGCCAGCGCAGTGCCCATACATGCAGCCTTGCCAGCGCAGTGCCCATAATTGCAGCCACGCAAATGCAGTCTCACCAGTGCCCACGAATGCAGCCTCATCAGCGCAGTGCCCACGAATGCAGCCTCGCCAGCTCAGTGTCCATACATGCAGCCTCACCAGCTCAGTGTCCATACATGCAGTCTCGCCAGCGCAGTGCCCATACATGAAGCCTCACCAGCGCAGTGCCCATACATGCAGCCTTGCCAGCGCAGTGCCCATAATTGCAGCCTCGCCAATGCAGTGCCCATACATGCAGCCTCGCCAGCGCAGTGCCCATACATGCAGCCTCACCAGCGCAGTGCCCGTACATGCAGCCTCTCCAGCGCAGTGCCCATAATTGCAGCCTCGCCAGCGCAGTGCCCATAATTGCAGCCTCGCCAGCACAGTGCCCATAATTGAAGCCTCCTCAGCGCCATTGACACTATCCGAATCACTTTTAAAAAAGTCCAGGAAGCAGCGCCAAAAGGTAGAAGGGGGCTGGCGGCGCAGAGGAGAAGGAAGGACCCGCTGTCATCGGATGTCCCGGCGCCTATGATAGACATCGGCATAGGAGGTGGGACTTCTGATGACAGCAAAGCCTTCCTTCTCCTCAGTGCCGCCCGTCCCCTTCTACCTCTTGGCGCTGCTTCCTGGATTTTTTTTTATATCGGCGTATAACACACACTGTTACTTTTTCCTCCATTTTTAGGAGAAAAAAGTGTGTGTTATACGCCGATAAATACAGTATATACATATACAAAGACCAAGATGTGGGACTTTAAATGAGGTCAACTAGACATATGAATTTTTTAAATAAATCACATATACAAACAATAAGGACACATAAAGAGAAATGACATACAATAAGTTATACAATTCATATTAAATTAAAATCAATACAATAATACAAGGATCAAGCATAGATCTCTGAGGGATATAACAAAATCAATATGACGTTATATTCTCTGTAGGCTCACAGTCTCTAAATATATCAAACTTGGATAAAACATCTGAGTGAATGTAGGCTCGACGCGTTTCATGGACCTCCGTCCATTCATCAGGAGCTTAAATGTAGGTTGTATATCTAAAAATGTAAAATCTAAGTTATAACAAAGTATTATTTTGCGGAAAAATATACTAAGAAAGTAAGTGGAATGAACACTACCTTAAGTAATGTCATATATCCAAAAGCGATCCAGTCCTGGAAAGGGAGAACAGGGCTGATCCGAGGAGCGTCTGACCCGGGGCTGAGGCATGGACAACACCCAGCATAAAGGGGGGGGGTGGAACAGGGAGATAGAGACCACATATGAAGTGAAAATCAAAAATTCAAGGGCAGCTCTCCAGGGAATAATATTAGATGCACACTGGTACCAAAAGGATCTGAAAGTATATAAATATATATATATTAGATCATTAGAATGAGAAGAAAATCGATGAGTGTAAGGAGCCCTCCTCGATAGGACATTAGTTCTCTGAGATGGAAAATGATTCAGAGGAGAGAGGAACTCACTACTGCCATCAAGCGAATAGCAGTGGAAAACATGGTTTTACTGGAATACCTTCTTATTCTCTCAGGTCTGCCACACTTATCTCACCCAATACCTTCTGGGCCAGCTGTATTTTTCAGGGGTTCAGGGCTTCTTGCTGGAGATAATGCACAGAATGACACCCCCCCCCCTCCTCACCTTATCCCTTCTCACTTTAGTAGTGTAGGTCTTCCCCTTGTTTTGTATTTTTTTCTTTCATGTGAGTGACCAACCTTATTGTCCACACATTATTCCTATCCTGAAAAGTACATTTTATTTCTTCCTTTGGGGGTCTTTGGGACATAATTTTTCATCTCATGCATCTATTAAAAATATTCCCTGTCTCCATATACAGTGTATATGGGTGACCCTTGCTGTTGGGCTCCCTGCTATCCACTCCTTTCTTTTCTAACTTTTGGGCTACAGCCTTGGAGGGGGGGCATCTCCGGGTTTTAGGTTAATAAGCCGAATCATATACTATGTTAGAGGTGATATCATCCTAAAGAAGGGACTTATTGTGAAGCACATTGGGACCTTTTGCACATTTGTGAACACTACTCCTTACCAGAGGCGTAACTAGAACCTTCATGGCCCAGGGCAATAAACCATGAAATGCCTCCCGGACCCCTGGCTGGGGCCCTTCCCTTCAAGCCTGAGGCTCCTCCCACTGATCCTGGGGCCCTTTACTCTCGTTGCGGGGCCCTTTATTATGGTCCTGCAGTGGGACCTTTTCACAAGTTCTGCAGTAGGCCCCATTCCTGCCATCTTAGGGCCTCCCCACGGTGGTGGAATGGAAGGGCTCGGTTGCAAGTGTAACCTTTGCGATCCTAGAAGTTCACCCACTGGTGTCAGTAGTTTTTATTTTTTGGTATTTAATTGCATTATTTTTTATCATTTTATTTTATTTTTTTACAACGTCATTGACTATTATTATTGACATTAGCCCAGGGGCGATCAAAGGGTTAAATGTATGCCTAGGGGGTGTTTTCTAACTGAGGGTGGGGGGGGGGTACTTGTGGAATCAACACAGAGACCTGTGATCCTAAATAGGGGAATCACAAGCGTTCTGTGTTCATTCCAGAGTGAACAACGGTCTACTGTGTTTAGAACAGCAGACCGCCATTCACACCTCCACAGGAATCGATCGCTGGTGCCCGGCGGCAATCACGGCCCCAGGATTGCTCCCGCGGATTCGCACAGCCGAGCCAGCCTGCCGCAGTATATATATATATATATTGGCAAGTGGTTAAAAATTAAATCATGATTTAAAAACTGCATTTTGCATTTAGTCGTATTATCTTAGTTTAAAATTAAAATTTGTTTGATGATCTGAATCATTTAAGTGTGACAAATATGCAAAAAAAAAATAACAAAAACAGGAAGGGGGTAAATACTTTCTCACAGCATTTCATTTTGAGCTGTGGGTTTTTTTATTCCCAAGACTTCTAACACCACAGAAAATCCTTATCCTCTTTTTATTTTATGTACATATGTATTATTGGGGATGTGATGCGATTCTACATATGTATTATTGGGGATGTGATGCGATTCTACATATGTATTATTGGGGATGTGGTGCGATTCCCTCCAAACCTCATCTTTGTAATATTAAATTTAAAAAAAATATCGCTGTTGCACACATTTGAAAATATATATAGAAGATCACCTCGTCAAGGCTCCACTGTAAAGTGTGATCCTAACGCCTGTTCTTTAAAATATCAATAATGGAGAATATATATGCAATTAAAACCTCTGTTTTTTTTTAAAGTAAATTCTTTAACCACTTAAGCCCCTGAAGATTTTACCCCCTTCCTGACCAGGGCCTATTCTGCGATTCGGCACTGCGTGATTTTGTCAGACAATTGCGCGGTCGTGCGACGCTGTACCTAAATGAATTTGACGTTCCTTTTTTTCCCACAAACAGAGCTTTCTTTTGGGGGTATTTTATCACCTGTGCGATTTTTTGATCATGCGCTATAAACAAAAAAAGAGCGACAATTTTGCAAAAATAACAATATTTTTCAAAATTTTATATGAAATTCCCCCCCAAAAAATGTAAAAATCTAAATTTTTTAACATTTTAGGCCAATTTGTTTTATGCTACATATGTTTGGTAAAAAAAAATCGCAAAAAGCGTATTTTGATTGTTTTGCGCAAAACTTATTGCGTTTACTAACAAAGGGAAAGATTTATGTCATTTTTGTTGTTTTTTTTTTTAACGAGTAATGGCGGCGATCTGCGTTTTTTTTTTTTTTCGTGACTGCGACATTGCGGCGGACAGATCGGACCCCTGACTGCCATTTTTGACGCTTTTGGGGTTACCAGTGACATTTCTACAGTAATCAGTGCTATACATATGCACTGTTACTGTAAAAATTACACTGGCAGGGAAGGGGTTAGCTTTATTTGAGAGGGAGGGGTTAAGTGTGTCCCTAGGGGCGTGATTCTAACTGTGATTGGCTGTGGCTTGTGGTGTAAGAACAGAGATGAACGGTCCTACATAGTAGAACCATATGATCACTATTCTTACACAGGGGAGAATGACAGGCGGCTTTGTTTACATTAGCCGCCTGCCTTTCTCCCGCTGTAACGGACGATCGCGAGTGCCCGGCGGACATCGGGTCCGCCGGGCAAACGCGCGGGGAGGTCCGTGAGCCAACAGGAGCGCGCCTTCGGCGGCGCACGCTCGCTCCCTAGAGCCTCACAGGCTAGCGACGTAGTCCTATGTCGTTTTGCCTGCGAGGGGCTGACCGCCGCAGTAAATAGTCGTGCGGCGGTTGGCAAGTGGTTAAAAGTGCCATTTTTTTATATTTCCAAGCTAGCTGATAAGTTATTTTTTTAAGCCCAACTGCAGGAAGTCCAGAAAGTGAGATACCAAAGGTTCCCGAGGATTAAACTGCTTTGTCATTGCAAAATTTAGAGCACCAAATTCTGTAAAAGGTTGAGTTCCTGGACAATTTTCTGGCTCTTAACAATGACTGAATCTGAGATGTCTAACCACCTAAATCTTCGCCTTTCAGTTTCTATGCTTTTAGATTAATACATCTGATGTTTGGATGTCAGAGTTTTCCATGCAGTATGAGATCCGGATTTATTAGGCAATTAATCACTTTAGGACCGGAGGATTTTCCTGCTTAATGTCCAGGCCACTTTTTTCAACTTGGCACTGCGCGACTTTAACTGACAATTGCGCGGTCATGCAACCCTGTACCCAAACACAATTTACGTCCTTTTTTTCCCACAAACAGAGCTTTCTTTTGGTGGTATTTGATCACCTCTGCGCTTTTCATTTTTCGTGATATTAATAAAAAAAGAGCGAAAATGTGAAAAAATTTAAATTTTCTACTTTGACAGTTAAAAATATAAATTTTTTTGTCATTTATTTAGGCCAAAATGTATTTAGCTACATGTCTTTGAAAAAAAAATTCTCAATGAGCGTATTTTTAACCGCTTTAAGACCGGAAGATTTTACCCCCTCCCCGACTAGGCCATATTTTGCGATTCGGAACTGCGTTACTTTAACGGAAAATTGCGCGGTCGTGTGACGCTGTACCCAAATTAAATTTACGCCCTTTTTTCCCCACAAATAGAGCTTTCTTTTGGTGGTATTTGATCACCTGTGCAAATTTTTTTTTGATCTATAAACCAAAAAAGAGCGACAATTTTGAAAATAAAACAATATTTTTCACATTTTGCTATATTACATTCTCAAAAAAAAAAAAATAATTAAAAATCTAATATTTTTAATTTTTTTAAAAAAGAGCAACAATTAAAAAAAAAAACAATATTTTTTCACATACTTATATATAACATTCCCCCCCCCCCCCCCAAAATTTACAAATCAGCATTTTTTAACATTTTAGGCCAATTTGTTTTCTGCTACATATTTTTGGTTAAAAAAAAAAATCATAATTAGCGTATTTTGATTGGTTTGCGCAAAAGTTATCACGTTTACTAACTGCGGGAAAGATTTGTAATTTTTATTGTTTTTTTTTTTATTAGTAATGGCGGCGATCTGCAATTTTTTTTGCGGGACTGCGACATTGCGGCGGACAGATCGGACCCCTAACTGACATTTTTGACACTTTTGGGGGGGCCAGTGATATTACTACAGTAATCAATGCTAAAAATATGCACTGTTACTGTAATAATGACACTGGCAGGGAAGGGGTTAACACTGTTGGTGATCAAGGGGTTAAATGTGAGCCTCATGCTTACTGACGTGTGTGGGGGGAGGGGGTTGTGTGACACAGACACAGATCGCAGGTTCAGCTATGCTGAATCCTGTGATCTGTCCCTGCCTGTCACAGAGAAGATCCGCCTGCTTTGTTTACACAAGTGGGCGGATTTCCTCACTCAACCCCCGACGATCGGGGAAGAGCCGCGGTGATCACCGCCTCTCCTCCCCTGGCCCGACTCCCGCAGTAGCAGCAACGTGAGCGGCCGGCTAGTGGTTAAATTAGTGGTTTAACTTTTGTGTTCCACAGCAATAGAAACCATGGCTTTCCAGACCATAAAGACAGAAGGCTATGAAATTCAGTTGGCTGAACCACGACAAGGACAGAGTCTGTAACCTTAACCACTTGCCGACTGCCTAACGACTATTTACGTCGGCAGTCAGCCCCTCACAGGCAAAGCAACGTAGTACTACGTCGCTAGCCTGTGAGGCTCTAGGGAGCGAGCGCGCGCCGCTGGAGGCGCGCTCCCGTCCCCGCTCGCTCACGGCCCCCCCGCGCGAGTGACCGGCGGACCCGATGTCCGCCGGTCACTCGCGATCGTCGGTTACACCGGGAGAAAAAAGTGTCAAAAATGTCAGTCAATGATCTGTCCGCCGCAATGTCACAGTCCCGCAAAAAAAATCGCAGACCGCTGCCATTACTTGTTAAAGACAAAAATGACAAAAATCTTTCCCTAGTAAACGCAATAACTTTGGCGCAAACCAATCAAAATACGCTTTTTGCAAATTTTTTTACCAAACACATGTAGCAGAAAACAAATAGGCCTAAAATGTTAAAAAATTTTGGTTTTTACATTTTTTT
Organism: Pelophylax lessonae; assembly: GCF_965119305.1. NCBI lineage: Eukaryota > Metazoa > Chordata > Amphibia > Anura > Ranidae > Pelophylax > Pelophylax lessonae. The sequence continues at coordinate 198,989,665 of NC_138779.1, read as the reverse complement.
TTGGGGGGGGGGGGGAATTTCATGTAAAAAAAAATTGAAAAATATTGTTATTTTTGCAAAATTGTCGCTCTTTTTTTGTTTATAGCGCATGATCAAAAAATCGTACAGGTGATCAAATACCACCAAAAGAAAGCTCTGTTTGTGGGAAAAAAAGGACGTCAATTTAATTTGGGTACAGCGTCGCACAACCGCGCGATTGTCCGTTAAAAGCACGCAGTGCCAAATCGCAAAAAAGGCCCTGGTCAGGAAGGGGGTAAAATCTTCCGGGGCTTAAGTGGTTAAAGTGGTACTAAACCTAGAACCTTCATTCACTGTATCTGGTCTCCAACAGTACACAGAGCATGGAAATGCAATTATTTTAGTAAATATAAACTGCTAAATACCTTTTCTCATCAGCAATTAGAGCAGTCTTGTAACTTCTATCACTGTCTGACTTGTAGGAGGAGTTTTCATTTTCCCCTGACCCTCTGTCTGGACAGTGCTGATTGGTCCTGTGCTTGTCACATGAACTCTCCCAAGAAAAAAAAAAAAAAACTCTCTAGCAATACACCAAACTGAGCATGTGCAGCCTGACTACTAATGCTCTGCTCTATCAGAAAATGGTCTGGAGTCAGTGGAAGAAGGGAAGGATCAGAGAAGACAGGATCACACAGCCTTTATACCCAATGTAGAGGATTAACCCCTTAGGTTCCACAGTGAGTATAGCAAGCGTGCTTTACTGCATATACAGACTGATTTTACCGTTGTGAGTTTAGTAACACTTTATATGATAAGTATTTAAGTCCGTTGAACAAGACTCCTGGAAAATTTTACCCCCACAGATCTCACAACGTTCTTTCGTGACATTTACACTTGCATCTAACATGCCAGGCTGAAGGTATTCTGGCAGAAACTCTAAACCCTGGAGCAAGTTCCTGACAATTGTTTATAGAGGTAAACAGCGACCTGCCAAACTTCATCATCTGTCCAGAATCTTCCAGAGATGCGGGAAACCTTGCATCATACCAAAATACACGTTGTTGCGTATGGCTTTTGTAATTTTCCTTCTAGATTATATAATGTACTCAGATTTTGCACCGGGCTTCTAAAGCAGTACTCTGGTCCGATATACCAAAAAAAAAATGAATAGCCCATGAAAAGATCAAATAAGAAAACCCGCTTTTTCGGCAATATTTCTGATTGCTTCTAAGATTTCCCCCGCAGTACAATTTTCTGGCACTAGATGTCAGTAGTCTGATGGCCAACATTCAACCCACATCCTCTGAGACCAATGGCGCTTTTCCACTGCATGGAACAGATCGGTTTGGCTCGCATTGGTGCTTTTCCACTGCATGGAACGGATCGGTTTGGCTCGCTTTGGCGCTTTTCCACTGCATGGTACTGCATGGTACGTGTTAGAACGGTTCGGTATGGTTTGGTACACCAGCGCTTTTCCACTACATGGTACGGCTCGGTACGGCTCGCTTAAACAGTACCGCCTCGGTTGTGGTTCCAAATGTTCCGTACCTATACCATATCCCACAATCCTTTGCATGCAGCCTTGATTGTTTGTCACTACTAGCCACTGATTGGTCAGAGAATCGCTGTAATCCCACCCACTTACTACTTTAGTGGAAAAGCAAACCGAGCCGAGTAGAGCCTATACAGTGCCGAAAGGTGCCGACTCGTACCACGCAGTGGAAAAGCAGATTGAGCCGAGCTGGGCCAAGCAGTGCCGAGTGGAGCCGAGCTGGTACTTGCAGTGGAAGAGTGCCAGAGTTGTATAAAGTACTCGAAACCCATACTTGAGTAAAAGTACAAGTGCTCGATCAAAAAGTGACTTGAGTAGAAGTGGAAGTGCTCGATCAAAAAGTGACTTGAGTAGAAGTACTAAAGTATTCAACATTTTTTGTACTTAAGTATTGCAAGTAGTTTTTTTAAAAATTTTGCTACTCAAGTACTGAAAGTAAAAGTACCAGTAGTTTTGAAAAAAAATTGCTACTCAAGTATTGAAAGCAAAAGTACAAGTACTGTGTTATGTAGTTATTAAAGAAAAAGTCAAAAGTTTGAACATCATATTGTTTTTTATTATTTCAAATGCAGCTTTTATTTATACATACAGTAGCATTTATTTTCCTATGCACTGATAATACACATGTTTTGAGCTTCATGAAACCTGCCATCTACTGTTCTGGCAGTGGTCATTTTTATAATTGTAACGAGTAACTATGCAGCACAAAAAAAAAAAATATCGGAGTAGAAGTATTGAAATCATCGAAAAAATGTAGTGAAGTAAAAGTGGAAGTAGGAGAAAAAAATTCTACTCTAGGAAAGTACAGATACCGCCTTTCCGTACTTAAGTACAGTAGTGAAGTAGTTCTACTTAGTTACTATAGATCTCTGAAAAGTGCCAATGGTCACCAGCCTGGATCTGGATCCAGTGAACAATAAAAGGAGAAGCAGCACAGTGATGGGATCATTCGTCTGCCAGTCTGCTTTCTCCGCTATCAGCATGTTTCTCATCAACACATGAACTGATTGGTGCCTTGTGCTGCTTCTTCCTCTCACACTCCAGTTCTGTTGTACAGGGATTGCAAGAGGCTGATACCAGGCTTGTTTGCATGTGTGCCTATACCTTGTTTATAACCCACTCAGTTCAAAATAGAAATGAAAGGCAAAACATTTGTGTATGGATATAAAAAAAAAACATTTTATTTCTATCACATGACCTCTGTTTTCAGCTGCATGAAGCTAGAGGTGGAGAAACAGAAGTACACCAATCTTTCCAATGAATTGCTGTCCAGAGGTCAGGTGTCAGCACAAGTTTTAGACATTGGAGGACAGGCAGGCTGAGCTCCAAGCACAGCCACGAAACTGACCATCCTGGGATGGATGTGCTCTAATGCCTAGTGTGGTAAGTTCAAATTAGGAAAGCAAAGAGACTGGAAGGCATTTGACACATAGGAAGCAATCAAAATGGAACAGCAGGCACATGTCGGGAATATAAAATACTGAAGTAACATATTCTTTAAGCTAATCCCAATTTACAGATTTATGAAACAAGTCTTGAACAGCTCTAGATTCTCTTTATTGACAGTTATTGTTATACATAAGGCTTTTAATCATTACGTTTTTTTTTTAATTTTTGATAAATTAATGTTGTACTTTTCTACATTTCAATATTTTTATCAATTTTTAACAAAGCCAGCACATTAGATCACAAAGTGTGGTTCTCATGGCATACGTCAATCAAGTAGGCTGTAAAAGCAGATACTCCTATATGGTTCAATATCTGAAGGTAGTTTAACAACGATGTGAGTCAGTGAGCGGGTGAACACGATTGGCTTTTATCGTTTTTTACTATTAACTGAATCAGAATCTTGCATGTTACTATAAACAAATAGGACAGTAGAAACAAATCATTGCTATATTGTGTAATGAGCACACTGTTGAGTTGGATTAAAATTCAAGGATGTCCGGTCACTCAAACCTTCCTCCGACCGAGGTCCGAATCTCAAGTCTGCGCTATGAAAGTTTGTACGTGTCTACTTTCCTTTTTTGGTGAAGCCATGCTCTCTGCCGCTTTTGTTACTATTTCCTAAACACGCTCTAGTAAATGTTCCCATAAGTATAAATGTTCCCATTAGTGTTCCCCCTTACATCAGGTGCCCCTACTAGAGTAATTCATTACATTGGGTGCCCCCATCAGACTACCCCTATACATCAGTGCCACCATCAGAATGCCCCTTAACCACTTAAGCCCCGGAAGATTTTACCCTCTTCCTGACCAGGGCCTATTTTTCGATTCGGCACTGCGTAAAAAAAAAAATGTAAAAATCAAAATTTTTTTAACATTTTCAGCCAATTTGTTTTATGCTACATATGTTTGGTAAAAAAAAATCGCAAAAAGCGTATTTTGATTGGTTTGTGCAAAAGTTATCGCATTTACTAACAAAGGGAAAGATTTTTGTTGTTTTTTTTTTTTCCCGCGTAATGGCGGCGATCTGCGATTTTTTTTGCGGGACTTCGACATTGCGGCAGACAGATCGGACCCTTGACTGACATTTTTGACACTTTTGGGGTTACCAGTGACATTACTACAATAATCAGTGCTATACATATGCACTGTTACTGTAAAATGACACTGGCAGTGAAGGGGTTAACGTTTTTGAGAGGGAGGGGTTATGTGTGTCCCTAGGGGCGTGATTCTAACTGTGATTGGCTGTGGCTTGAGGTGTAGGAACAGTGATCAATGGTCCTACATAGTAGAACCGTATGATCACTATTCCTACACAGGGATGAATGACAGGCGGCTTGTTTACATTAGCCGCCTGCCTTTCTCCTGCTCTAATGGACGATCGCGAGTGACCGGCGGACATCGGGTCCACCGGTCACACGCGCGGGGGGGTCCGTGACCGCGCGGGAGCGCGCCTCCGGCGGCGCGCACTCGCTCCCGAAGACCCTCACAGGCTAGTGACGTAGTACTACGTCGCTTTGCCTGTGAGGGGCTGACTGCCACAGTAAATAGTCGTGCGGTGGTCGGCAAGCGGTTAAATAATGTGTTCCCAGCAGAGTGCCCACTTACAACAGGTTTCTGCATCACAAGGCCCCCTTACATCTGGTGTCTCCCATCAGTGTACCCTCCTACATCATTTTCCCCCATCACAGTGACCCCTTATATAGGATGTCCCCATCAGAGTGACCCCTTACATTAGGTGTCGCCATCACAGTGTCCCCTTACATCAGGTATGGCCATTAGAGCGCTCTTATACATCAGATGTCCCTATTTGAGTGCCCCTTTATATTAGATGTCCCTATCAGAGTGCCCCTTTACATCAAATGTCTCTATCCCAGTGCTCCTTTACATCAAGTGTCCCCATTACAGTGCCACCTTACATCAGGTATTCCTGTCAGAGTGCCCCCTTACATCAGGTGTCCCCATCACATCAGGTGTGCCCATCAGAGTGCTCCTTTACATCAGATGTCCTCATCAACACGCCCCGTTACATCAGATGTCCCCATCATAGTGCCCCTTTACATCAGGTGTCCCCATCATAGTGCCCCTTTACATCAGGTGTCCCCATCATAGTGCTCCTTTACATCAGGTGTCTCCATCATAGTGCCCCTTTACATCAGGTGTCCCCATCATAGTGCCCCCTTACATCAGGTGTCCCCACCACATCAGGTGTGCCCATCAGAGTGCTCCTTTACATCAGATGTCCTCATCAACACGCCCCTTTACATCAGATGTCCCCATCATAGTGCCCCTTTACATCAGGTGTCTCCATCATAGTGCCCCTTTACATCAGGTGTCCCCATCATAGTGCTCCTTTACATCAGGTGTCTCCATCACACTTAACATAATATGTACCCATCAGTGTGCCCTTTTCACATAAAACATGTCAACATGCCCCTCAACATAAACAGAGCCCATCAGAGTTCTTCTCATTTTAAGTTAAGGGGAACTCTAATAGGAACATTTTATGTAAAGGGGCACGCTGATGGGCACATACTATGTTAAGGGGCACACTGATAGGCACACTTTAAGCTAAGAGGCAAACTGATGGGCACATTTAATGTTAAGGGGCACAATGATGGGCACATTGTATGTTAAGGGGAATGCTGATGGGCAAATGTTGTGTTAAAGGGCATGCTGATGAGCACATTTTGTATTAAAGGGCTGATGGGCACATATTATGTTAAGGGGCACACAGATAGGCACATTTTATGTTAAGGGGCAGGCTGATGGGCACATTTTATGTTAAGGGGCATGCAGATGGGCAATTTGTATGCTAAAGGGCACGCTGATGGGCACATTTTATGTTAAGGATTAAGATGATGGGCACATTTTATGTTAATGGAAATGCTGATGGGCACATTTTGTGTTAAAGGGCTGATGGGCACATATTATGTTAAGGGGCACACAGATAGGCACATTTTATGTTAAGGGGCACACTAATATGCACAAATTAGTTAAGGGGCATGCTGATGGGCACATTTAATCTTAAGGGGCACGCTGATGGGCACATTTTATGTGGAGGGGCACGCTGATGAGCAATTTTTATGCTAAGGGGCACGCTGATGGGGACATTTTATGTTAAGGGGCACGCTGTTGGGCACATTTTATGTTAAGGGGCATGCTGATGGGCACATTTTATGTTAAGGGGCATGCTGATGGGCACATTTTATGTTAAGGGGCACGCTGTTGGGCACATTTTATATTAAGAGGCATGCTGATGGGCACATTTTATGTTTAGGGACACTCAACAAATCAATTAAATACAATTGGTCTTTTTTTTTTTTTTTTAACATGCCATGCAGATATGCAGGACTTAGAGGGAGAATACCTTTGGGCTCGCACTGGGAAGTATATTGGTGGAAGATGTCAAGAAACTTTTTGGGGTGCCCTCACATTAACTACTACCATTAAGATACCTCTTTCTTTGAACTTGATGGTTCCTTTTCGTGGGCTCCTTTGCTACCCACCTTACTTTTCTTGACTCTTAGGCTGTTGTCTCTAGAGTGTTCATCATTGGCCTGGATCAAGATGTAGCATGGTATTTAATACAACTCTTACTATGTTCTTATTATTCCTTAACGTCTTTTGAAGAAGCAAAACATTGCAAAATCCATTGGGACCAATGGGGTCTCTTTTCCAATTTCCTACGGTTATTGCACAATCCACCTATCATAATAATTGTATCTGATATGTTCAATGTATGAAGAGAATTTAGAGGTACTTGTCTGTTAGGCTTCACGTCCCAATGTAGAGGATTAGGTAAGGAACATTGCATGTTTTTCATTCTTTTTTTTTAATGTTTTGTACCTAATTGAAGGTAACTTTGTAGCAGTACTGGTGTTACCAGTTTTTTTTTTTTTTCTGAGAGCCCAAGCACTTAAAAAATCCCATTGCCTTTAATTTTTTCACTGGTATTTATGTTTATATTGGGGACTAATCGATGCACAGTACACCAAACGGCATCTTTATTACAAGGGTCGGCTTCTTGTGCTCCATGCAGAGAGGAAATTTGTGAGACATTGTACAAGGACTACTCCTTGTCCTTCCTTCCCTGATTTATTCAGGATATGTGTTAAGATCAAATTGACCATCCTTTGACCGGATGAGCAGGCAACCAATATGACCATCTGAGGGTAAAACCTTTTGGTTGGGTCTGTTCACATATGCCCCCCTTAGGTCTTATCAGGGGTCAGAATATATGTACTAACCGCTAATCTATATATGCCTACCATCTTTGTCAAGATCTCAGCCCTTTCTGCATGGTTTTAACATTGCTATACATACAAAAGTGTTTATGATAATATTAAGGTCTCCCATATCCGCCGGTGAGACTTATGTGGTGATTCTGCTGTCCCCATTGGGTACGCTTTGTTCTATGGTGACTCCAGAATCGTTCTTTATTTTTTTTTAAATTACTGTTTTCTCCTGAAGAAGCGGCCTAGTCCGCGAAACATGTAGAGAAAAAACCGTGGAGACATTCCGACCACTCTCCACAGTTCAATGTATTGTCAAATTGATACTAGTCATTTTTGATTGTACATCAGTATTGTCATTCCTGTCATTATGTATGTTTCCTTGTTCTATTTTTATATGTAATAAAGATATTTGATTTTAATACATTCTACATTGACTTTATAACCAGTAGATATCGGTACCCCAAAATCCAGTAATCCTTCCCATACTCCCGTTTCCCTTATCCCATTGAGTACCTCTTCTTTTGGGGAGTTTGAGGTCTCTCTTACCCCTATACCCTGTTTTTGATATTGTCTAGTATCTGGAAGTTGGTACCATTTAAAAGTTAAATACTGTAGGCTTTCAACATTTTATCTTTATGAGATCATGATCCAATAAAGTTTATGTTTTATTAGCTCCAGAGAGACTGAGGACTTATGCCAACATTAGACAATCACTATTCGAGCTGCTAAAAAGGCATACAAAATACGTCTTCTTCCTTTGGGCATACCAAGAAAGCTACTACCGAGCAACGCCCAAATCTTTGGACTTTACAGCAGGACCACCATATTTTAAAAATATTGCCTTCTAGCCAGGCATTGGAAGGACAACACCCCCCTCAGCCTCTCTGAAGTTCTTGTACAGGTCAACTTAAACCACCAATAAGAAAGATTATTGGCTGCTAGAACCCACGTATCCATCAAATCCTTTAATAAAATTGGGCAGCATGGACGACTTGGTACACCTGATGAAGTTTGCTTCACTCTAGGACCTTAGTCCTTATATCCAAATTTCTGCCATACATACTGTATGTGCCTTATGGATGTCCACCTTGTTTTTGCTATTGATGTTCACTGTATTATATGACCTTGGTTCCTATATCCATTTTCTGTCATACCTATGTGCCTTATGGATGTCTACTCTGTCATTGATATTGTTATTACCACTTTGTAACCAATGTTTTCAATAATGCGACTGTACACTCGCTTGTTCTTGTTGTTTGTTGTTTTCCTAAAACTCAATAAAAATGTACTTTGGAAAAAAAAATACTGCCTTCTGAAAAGCAGACTTGAAAATATTTGAAGCAGTCCTGGGGGAAATTTGTCCATTGTAGGGAGTAAGACCAAATACCACCAAAAAAATGAGCTTATAATTTGCCTCTTCTAGTGTTGTGTTGATGAAAACTTTGTAAAGATTTGTAGCCATTTCTTGCCATTGTTCTTTTTATAGGGTTTACCAAAACCTGTTACCCAATGGGTCATATATGACAGCTTTAGAGTGTAGTAATGTATGGTGGCAATATAACAGTTAAAATATTTTTATATAATGTTTTAAACGGCTCTACAGTATATAGGTGCAGTAAGCATCGTAGAAAATGTTTTTTCATAAATTTAAAAAAAACTCAAGCATCCTAACCTACCCCTGCAGCTTCCCTCCTCCTGGCTCGGTTTCCTAACCAGGCTTATCCCAAACATAACCGTATCACTTACCCTATTCTACAGTCTCCCAGATCTCCTGTGTTCTTCGGCACTCTCCTGTATTATGGTGCCAATCTGCTACCACCATCATCAGCATTTGGGCATGCCATAGGGCAGGGATCTATGGCCCTCCAGCTGTTGCGGAACTACACATCCCATGAGGCATTGTAAAACTTTGACATTAACAGACAAGACTAGGCATGGTGGGAATTGTAGTTCCTGAACAACTGGAGGGCCATAGTTTGGATCTAATCCCAACCCAATCTCCTCCCCTTCCTCTCCCCTCCAGCTCCTTACCCTTACTGTTAATGTGTAGTTTGCCAATACCATTTCAACTTGTCAACAACATATAACAAATTATCCTGCCATATTGCTCTCTGAACGGTCACTCCACCTGACACGTTCCCAACTGAATTCCATTTATTGTCAAACTGTACCTACCTTATACTAATTACACTTATGTTATTACTTGTACGTTTATACTGGAACCTACTATTTCTCTTTTTTGATGTTTTTGAACAAAAAAAAACAACTGGTTGGTCGTGCTGCCTTCCTCCCATGGTACAGTTAGCTCCCAGACGGGGTGTCTGGGGGCATCTGATAACACGTCATACTTTACATTCAATATATAGAACTGATTACATTGCTCATAAACAACTGTTGTTTAATATTGCTCTACCATCTGTACTTCTTTTGGTGAAACTACTTACTGGATCCTAATGTAAAACAGATCTTGTTCATGTTCATTTTTATTATTGTTCACTCTGATAAGCTTCAATAAAAATATTGAACAAGGCCACTCCAGAACGGGCTCCAGTAGACGTCCAATGACGAAACGCGTAGAGAGAAGTTTCGTACGTCAACGTCACCTCCGGTTTTGCAGTCTCTAGCTGTGGAACGCGGAAGTATCCCCGCGTCTGCATTGAACACTGAAATCGATCAGCCTGAACTGTGAGTTTACTATGCTTGCCTCTATTTCGAATTTAAATACTGCACCATGGGGTTTTCTCTGTTTTGAGCACCCAGATTGGACCTGCACCCTTGAGGATCCTCCTGAGTTTGCCCACCACAAACAGACTGAACCCCGAAGATTCACAATTGTTGTTTCTGTGGAGACTATCCCTGCCTGCATTCAACACCCTAGACTGAGGGGGTGTGCGATACCTAGTGGCCCCACAGGTAGAGGCACCTAATTTCACCAGCCTTATTTATTTCACCAACCCTTCCTTTTGCACGGGCACTGCTCCCAACACTATATAAAAGGTCTTTTTCCTTTATTCATTTTATTCTGATTTACATATTTCTTGTGGGAAAGTTTATTGATCACATTTATTTTAAACATTGATTTTATAACCCGCACTGGATATTGCACTTTTTTGAATAAATTAATTTGTACCTTGTTTATTGTATAGTTTTTTAACATTTATTTCTAGCACTGAGCACCTTATGAGCACACACATTCTAGCCCAAATATAGATCCTGTTATTTTGCACTTGCACTTTATCATCACTTGTGGAACTATTTATTTATATATTAGTTTATTCAATATTTTCTGTGTTTGTGATGAGTACACACCTATAGGATCTAGTACAACATATATTCACAACAGGTAGCGCCGATACCAATCTTTTCATACCTTTCATTTATAATTGACCCCTACACCTAGGGGCTGGTTGGTGGCAGCTTCACACCTGTATACACATTTTTACATATTCCATAGCGCTGGTCAATCCCACCTTTTTCCAAGAGAAAAAAAACGTCTTACTTCTACTTTGCCTTCACTCCCTTTTTCTTCTCCATTGATTCTATTATATCGATCTCTATTTACTATGCGATTATTGAATTGCTCACTAAGAATTTGCCCCAGTTTTCTCTTTCTTTGGTGTTTTCTTACGAGTATTTTTTTAATGCTCATTGGGGTATCCTTCCTTAATGGTTATGCCGATATTTGACAGCGACAATTTAATTTTAGAAGTCTTTTATATTGGATACTCCCTGTAACTATGTAACTATGTCAACGTACTAAAAGTTTCTATGTTGCTATTGAGCTTAATACCAATGTTGGCCTTATTTGTTGCCTATGTACTGTTATTCATGTACTAACTTTTCTATGAATAAACTTTGATTGTTAAAGAAAAAAAAATCAATGTGGTGCAGTTGGTGTTGGATTTAAGTCCAATGTGTGTATGCCTTTAGGTGACAAAAATATCTGCTGTAATAAAAGGCTCTATTGGTCCGCCATTGAAATGAGTGAAAACAAAGATCTGGTAGAAAGCGGAGGTTAACAATTATCAGAGCTAATGGAGCGTGTAGAGAACATAAGTCGTATTTCATTTTTAATCTGTCTCACAATTCCAGGGAATATGATAGGGAAGGGGAAAATATTTGGGCCCTATCCACATTAGTGTCAAAAGAGTATAATTGATTCAACAGGAGACTGCTTCCATATTAACCCACTGCAGGGTGTTTGTTTTGCAGTTGTTCAGTGCAAGCTGAGCTTGATAATATTTAGCCACGTTTGGCGTTCCTAAACCTACCATTGTAGGATTTTTTTTATATACGGTATATGCAGGTTATTTTAGCAACAGCCATTTGCTATCTTTTTTGAATGACCACCTTTGGTTACAGTATGATCATAGTTTTACTGATTATACTGATGGAAATCAATATATGTTAATATCCTTTTATTGTTTGCAAACCTTTAATCACATTTAAGTCTATATATCATTTTATTTAGATTTAATCTAAATAATAAAATGGTAAAGCAACACGAAATATAGGAGGGAAAAAAGGGGGGAGCTATCTTAAACATGTCAACATCCTATCCAATCAGAAAAATTGGGAAAGACAGGCGTTCACATGGAACTACTGACATATGTGTGGATTTTATGGGCACATCATGAGACATACATACACTATATATATTATATATATAAATTATATAAATATAATGTATTAAATATTCCCTAAAAAATCTCAATAAAACACAGAGACACAATATATAAATAATTTGCTGCGCTTAATTTCAACTATATCAATGTCCTTACTGTAGTAGAAAGCAGCCAACACATGATCTCGAATAAAAATGATCAACATAAAACAATAAAATAAAGGTGTAGCTCTAATAGATATAATTAACCACTTGCGCCCCGCCCACCGTACATTTACTGCGGCACTCTGCCAATGCTGGGCAAAGCGACGTAGCCTTACGTCGCTCGCTCAGGAGACTGTAGGGGGTGAGCGTGTGCCGCCAGCAGCGCGCTCCCACCCCCGCTCGTTACCTGGGGAGCCAACGCGTGTGAACGGTGGGTCCGATGGCCGCTGGCTACTCGCGATCTCCCGCAGCAGTGAGAGAAGGACAGACGGCTGATGTAAACACAGCTGTCTGTCATTCTCACTAAAGTAATCACTATGTGATCCTGCTATATAGGATTGCATGTCTCTGTGATTACTTCACAAGCCACACCCTTCTATAGTTAGAATCACGCCCCTAGGGTCACATTTAACCCCTTGATCACCAGTAATGTTAACCCCTTCCCTGCCAGTGTCATTGTTACAGTAACAGTGCATATTTTTAGCACTGATTACTGTAGTAATGTCACTGGTCCCCCCAAAAGTGTCAAAAATGTCAGTTAGGGGTCCGATCTGTCCGCCACAATGTCGCAGTCCCACAAAAAATATCGCAGATCGCCGCCATTACTAGTAAAAAAAAAACAATAAAAATGACATAAATCTTTCCCAGTAGTTAGTAAATGCAATAACTTTTGTGCAAACCAATCAAAATATGTTTATTGCAATTTTTTTACCAAAAATATGTAGCAGAAAACAAATTGGCCTAAAATGTTAAAAAATTTTGATTTTTACATTTTTTTTGAGTATTTCATATAAAAAAATGTGAAAAATATTATTATTTTTTCAAAATTCTCGCTCATTTTTTTGATTATAGCGCAACAAATAAAAATCTCTCTTTGTGGGGGAAAAAGGACGTCAATTTTGTTTGGGTACAGCGTCGCACGACCGCGCAATTGTCTGTTAAATTCAGTGCCGAATCGCAAAAGAGGGCCTGGTCATTGAGCAGCCAATTCCTCCGGGGCTAAAGTGGTTAAGAGCACCAAGTCTACATCCACAGAGAAGAAAACCACAGAAGAAGTTTCTGCTCACAGTTGATCAATCTTCTTATCAGTGAAAATAAAGAAGAGCCATCACCAGGTATGATCACACTGACCCTTACCAGATATCCATGCTCCTCATCACAAGGATCACGGACAGCAGAGATCTTTAAAACCAGGTATCGATAACAGAAAGGATCCTCCCAGCGTTTCCCTCTGTGGTAACCTGTCGCCTTTCTCATATATTCCTCAGTGCATGTGGGGATAAGGCAGAACACCTCTCATAGTGCAGCACAATTTAAGATTTTTTTGAAAATAGCATGTATCAACTTACATCAAAGCAGGAGATACACAGCATGTCATGTTTCCTCCAGCATTAGCCATGCGTGTTGGTTTACAACCAACAAAATGGCCGCCACATCCCCCCGTCCGTACTCGCGTCACACACCATAGGCTCCTCCCAACACGTTTCGTCACTAATTGACGTCGTCAGACAGAGACTGGTCCCAGTTTGCGCCCAGCTCCTACATAGGAGATCAATGTCTCCAAACAATCACTGTCATGTATATCCTGAGGAAGCTGTATGCGAAACACGTTGACCAGTTAACAGACGAGAACCATGTATCTGCACATTTTGTGATATGTACCAATTTAATCTATATATGTATGATATACATGACAGTGATTGTTTGGAGACATTGATCTCCTATGTATGAGCTGTGCTCAAACTGGGGCAAGTTTTATTGAGATTTTTAAGGAATATTTATAAATTGCCTTTTATGCAAAGAATTTATAGTGTGTGTATGTCTCATGATGTGCCCATAAATTCCACACATACGACAGTAGTTCCATGTAAACACCTGTCTTTCCCATTTTTTAAGAAATATAGGAGCTTCCAATACTTAAAATGTAACTCCACTTTTGTTGAGAAAAAAAACGTTCCCCTCTGGGTGATCTCTGTACATTGCAAGGATTATAACAACCTTTGATGCAGATTCCTACCATTTGTTTTTCTGAAGAAATCTCTGTGTGTTTCCTTGTGCCCATGTGGAATAATGAGTCTAATGGGAGTGGTTTAGTAATTACCAACCAGCTGTGCACCTGCAGGGCACTAATTAGGAAAGTTTCTGGGCCTGCATCCCTTTAGACGTGTTCCTATTGGGAGTATCTCACCAAAAATTACATTTTTGTTGCAGGGGATGCCAGAAATCTGACTTGTATCTTAGTGCAGACTTCTGGGAAAATCAGTGAGCCAATCACACAAGCAGAAAATTATATATCTGAGGGGTATTCATTGCATTGCATTTTCAGAAAATGACAGAGGCTGCTGACTGAAAAAGTCATTTTTAATATCATTCAATCACAAAATCACTTGTGCTATATTATTTTTTCTTATTTGCTATTTGTTTCCTCCCACGAAAGTGGAGTTACACTTTAAAGTAGAACTCCAGCGATTGTCTAACACACAATGTCACCAAACATGTACTGAATTTTCAAAAAACTTGCATATATATATATATATATATATATATATATAATTTTTGAAATATTTGTCAGAGTAAAAGGATAACTTATTATCTCACCACCACCACTACTTATTTTTACCTATCATTGACTCTCCAGGTTTGGCCACCAGAGTGAATTATTTGTTGATTTTGGGTAGGGGCCAATCACCAGGCACAGTCATCTGAGGGAGGAAAGGGCAGAGGAGTGTATAGCTCTCCTTTTAATCTTGGTGCTTAAAGTGTTACTAAACCCGCAACAGTAAAATCAGTCTGTATATGCAGTAAAGCATGCTTGTTATACTCACTGTGGAGCCTAAGGGGTTAATCCTTTGCATTGTGTATAAAGGCAGTTTGATCCTGTCTCTCTGATCCGCCCCTTCTTTCACTGTCTCCAAAAAATAACCCAATGTTTGCAGAGCCAGGGGACGGGCTGCACATGCTCACTTTGGTGTGTATTGCTAGAGAGTTTTTTTTTCTTGGAAGAGTGCATGTGATCAGCACAGAGCCAATCCGCACTGTCCAAACATGTCCAGACAGAGGATCAGGGGACAATAAAAATTCCTCCTCCAAGCTTTACTAGGAACTGATAGAAGTCACAAGGCTGCTATATACTGCTGATGAGATAAGGTATTTATCCTTTTATATTTACTAAAATAATTGCATTTCCATGTTCTGTGTACTGTGGGGAACCGGATACAGTGAATTCAGGCTCCTAGGTTTAGTAACATTTTAAAGAGGGTGTTTTTTTTTTTTTTTAATTGCTTCTTACTGTTGAAGAAGAGGAAGTGGAACAGAGAAAAAAAAATATATTATGTGCCAGCATTGGTAGGGGGTTAAATTATTACATGAAACCGAATTCAAAGAATGTTAGATTTGGTTGGACTGGCTGTTCATTTTTACCTAGTAAAATAAAGCTTTTGGGTACCATGGGATTTCTAAAAAGGTACAAAAATTAAAAAAAAAAAAAAAAAAAACATGTTAGAACACCAACATTCGCAAATTTGATTAATTTTTCATTTTTATTTAAGGCCTAACTGTACCCAATACTTTCTTTTTACACTTTTGACAGAGTAGAGACGTACCGGAAATTCAATCATTTTTTTCAGTGTTTTAATGTTTACTAATAATTTTTACTAATAATTCACCTTTTCATTATATAATATCCTTGCATATTTATTACAGATTTTTATTATTAGTACTTTCCCTAAAATATTACCATACTGCTTAATAATAATAATAATAATAATAATAATAATAATAATAATAATAATAATACGGTTTACACCGTTGTTATCTTAGTTATGTTTAAATGATTTATATAATTAGTATTTGTCTTCCCTAATTATGTCTTGGCATTTTCTATTATAATCATTTTTTTTTAAAATGCTTCTTATTGTAAAAGAGGCAGTGGAACAGAGAAAAAAAAATATATTATGTGCCAGCATGAGTAGAGGGTTCAATTATTACATGAAACTGAAGTCAGATAATGTTAGAATTGGTTGGGCTGGCTGTTAATTTTTACCCAGTAAAATAAAACTTTCAGGTACCATGGGATTTCTAAAAATGTACAAAAAAAAAAAAACAAAAAAAAAAAACAAATGTTAGAACACCAACATTCGCAAATTTGATCCATTTTTCATTTTTATTTAAGGCCTGACTGTACCCAATACTTTCTTTTTACACTTTTGACAGAGTAGAGATGTACTGGAAATTCAATCATTTTTTTTCCAGTGTTTTATTTTTTTTACTAATAATTTTTACTATTAATTCACCTTTTCATTATATAATATCCTTGCATATTTATTACAGATTTTTATTATTAGTACTTTCTCTAAAATATTACCATACTGCTTAATAATAATAATAATAATAATAATAATAATAATAATAATAATAATACGGTTTACACCGTTGTTCTCTTAGTTATGTTTAAATGATTTATATAATTAGTATTTGTCTTCCCTAATTATGTCTTTGCAATTTCTATTATAATCATCTTTTTTAAAATGCTTCTTATTGTAAAAGAGGCAGTGGAACAGAGAAAAAAAATATATTATGTGCCAGCATGGGTAGAGGGTTCAATTATTACATGAAACTGTCATAAAAAAGTCAAAGAATGTTAGAATTTGTTGGGCTGGCTGTTAATTTTTACCCAGTAAAATTAAGCTTTCAGGTACCATGGGATTTCTAAAAAGGTACAAAAATTAAAAAAAAAACATGTTAGGAACACCAACATTTGCAAATTTTATCCATTTTTCATTTTTATTTAAGGCCTAACTGTACCCAATACTTTCCATTTACACTTTTGACAGAGTAGAGACGTACTGGAAATTCAATCATTTTTTTCCAGTGTTTTTAATTTTTTACTAATAATTTTTACTAATAATTTACCTTTTTATTATATAATATCCTTGCATATTTATTACACGTGTTTATTATTAGTACTTTCCCTAAAATATTACCATACTGCTTAATAATAATAATTATAAGGTTTACACCATTGTCTTCTTAGTTATTTTTAAATTATTTATATAATTAGTATTTGTCTTACCTAATTATGTCTTTGCAATTTCTATTATAATCATCTTTTTTAAAATGCTTCTTATTGTAAAAGAGGCAGTGGAACAGAGAAAAAAAATATATTATGTGCCAGCATGGGTAGAGGGTTAAATTATTACATGAAACCGAAGTCAAAGAATGTTATAATTGGTTGGGCTGGCTGTTCATTTTTACCTAGTAAAATAAAGCTTTCAGGTACCATGGGATTTCTAAAAAGGTTCAAAAAAAAAAAAAAAAAATGTTAGAACACCAACATTCGCAAATTTGATTAATTGTTCATTTTTATTTAAGGCCTAACTGTACCCAATACTTTCTTTTTACACTTTTGACAGAGTAGAGACGTACTGAAAATTCAATCATTTTTTTCAGTGTTTTAATTTTTTACTTATAATTTTTAGTAATAATTCACCTTTTTATTATATAATATCCTTGCATATTTATTACACATTTTTATTATTAATACGTTCCCTAAAATATTACCATACTGCTTAATAATAATAATAATAATAAGGTTTACACCATTGTCTTCTTAGTTATGTTTAAATGATTTATATAATTAGTTCTTGTCTTATTTTACCTTATTATGTCTTTGCAATTTCTATCATAATCATTTTTTATAATTATGCCTGTTCCTTTTTAACATAGTGCTTTGGTCTTGAATTTTAAATGAAATGCGCTATGATCAATAAACGTTTAATGTAGTTTTTAAAAAAACAAAACTAACACACACCCTTGTCTAGGTGTAGCGATTTATTTAAAAAAAAGTATAAAAATCAATAAAAATGCATTGTTTGATATAGGGGTCCTGCTGTCTGCCCTGAAACATGTAGCCACATCCCCTCCACTTCCTGTCATCACCCAGCCGAGAGAGGTGCTGTTTGGAGCCTCATGCCATCTTGCCACGTCTGGAAGCTGCTAATGCTTATGTCCCAGCTGCACTTCCATTAAGAGCTTTAACAAACCACATGTCTACTGAGCTCTGCAGCCCCACAGTGATCTTATGGAAGTATTTATGGGTCTATGACAAACCTTGATCCACTTTTATCTAGTGAGTGCTTTTTTATTGTCTTTTATACTATTTTAAAATAAATCGCTACACCTAGATGGAGGCAACCTTTTGTGTTGGTTTTTTATATATGCATTAGGATCTCAAAAGCCTTGATCCACTTTTATCTAGTGAGAGCTTTTTTATTGTTTTTTATATAATTTTAAAATAAATGGCTACACCTAGATAGAGGCGACCTCATGTGTTGATTTTTTTTATATATGCATTAGAATTTCAAAAGCCTTGATCCACTTATATCTACTGAGTGCTTTTTTATTGCCTTTTATACTATTTTAAAATAAATCGCTTGCTACACCAAGATGGAGGCGACCTCATGCGTTGGTTTTTTATATGTGCATTAGGATCTCAAAAGCCTTGATCCACTTTTATCTAGTGAGTGCTTTTTTATTGTCTTTTGTCTTTTTTATTTGTCAGTGATCTTATGGAAGTATTTATGGGTCTATGACAAACCTTGATCCACTTTTATCTAGTGAGTGCTTTTTTATTGTCTTTTATACGATTTTAAAATAAATCGCTACACCTAGATGGAGGTTACCTCATGTGTTGGTTTTTTATATGTGCATTAGGATCTCAAAAACCTTGATCCACTTTTATCTAGCGAGTGCTTTTTTATTGTCTTTTATACTATTTAAAAAAAAAAACGCTAAACCTAGATGGAGGCGACCTCTTGTGTTGTTTTTTTATATGTGCATTAGAATTTTAAAAGCCTTGATCCACTTCTATCTAATGAGTGCTTTTTTATTGCCTTTTATACGATTTTACAATAAATCGCTACACCTAGATGGAGGCAACCTTTTGTGTTTGTTTTTTATATGTGCATTAGGACCTCAAGACCTCATTTATAAGGAGCGGCATCCATCCTTTACCTGGTGTTCCCTACCACTCTCCTGACCCTCTTATGTGCCACGTTTAATGACGGTTGGGTTCCAATTAGCGCAATAGCTTATTCTTTTTCATTTGTAGTTTTTTTGCTGACTAGCTGGAAAGTAAGCTTGAACACTTCTGTAATATTTAACATATATTGCTGTGCAATGTGCATCTTTCTAATTTTAGCTGATTTTGAATTGATCAGAGTGACTGTCACTGTTACTCATAGATAGATAGATAGATAGATAGATAGATAGATAGATAGATAGATAGATAGATAGATAGATAGATAGATAGATAGATAGATAGATAGATAGATAGATAGATAGATAGATAGATAGATAGATAGATAGATAGATAGATATTGTATATATTGTGTGTGTGTATATATATATATATATATATATATATATATACATATATATATAACCAAATGTTTTGGGACACATTGCCTTTACACGCACATGAACTTTAATGGCATCCCAGTCTTGGTCCGTAGGGTCCAATATTGAGTTGGCCCACCCTTTGCAGCTATAACAGCTTCAACTCTTCTGGGAAGGCTGTCCACAAGGTTTAGGAGTGTGTCTATGGGAATGTTTGACCATTCTTTCAGAAGCACATTTGTGAGGTCAGGCACTATGTGGACGAGAAGGCCTTGCTCCCAGTCTCCACACTTTAAGAGATAAATACATTTTCATTGGTTACAAAAAGGAGGAACAGTAAAGGGAGTACTCCCCATCATATGCACAAAGTACAACATGCATTAGGATCTAACATTTGTACAGCCAAAAAGTCATTAGGAGGAGTACTGCAGAATAAACACAATCACTCATCATGTGGAGTGTATAAGATATATGGGTACGTAAAGAGAGAACAGGGAGAAAGGAAGAGAAAGAAAAGAAAGGAAACGGGGGGGGGGGGGGCATAAATATCAGTAAACCTGATAAATATGTTCAGAGCCATAAAATTGAAAAAGAAAAATCTGCGTCCTAGGACTGTAATTTACACATTTAAACTATGTTACCAATAGTATTGGGACGCCTGCCTTTACACGCACATGAACTTTAATGGCATCGTAGACTTAGTCTGTAGGGCTTAATATTGAGTTTGATAATTTCATGCTCCCAACTTGGTAGGAACTGTTTGGGGATGGCCCCTTCGGGATCCAACATGACTGCGCACCAGTGCGCAAAGCAAGGTCCATAGTGACATGAGTGAGAGAGTTTGGGGTAGAGGAACTTGACTGGCCTGCACAGAGTCCTGACCTGCAGAGACTGCGAGCCAGGCCTTCTCACCCACATCAGTGCCTGACCTCACAAATGCGCTTCTGGAAGAATGGGCAAACATTCCCATAGACACACTCCTAAACCTTGTGGACAGCCTTCCCAGAAGAGTTGAAGCTGTTATGGCTGCAAAGGGTGGGCCAACTCAATATTGAACACTACGAACTAAGACTGGTATGGCAATAAAGTCCATATGCGTGTAAACTAAGGCAGGTGTCCCAAAACTTTTGGCAATACTGTGTATATACAGTACATATATATGTACTGTATATATTATATATATATATATATATATATATATATATATATATATATATATATATATATATATATATATATGTATGTACATATATATATGTATATATATATATATATATATATATATATATATATATATATATATATATATATATATATATATATATGTATATATATATATATATATAATATATACAGTACATATATATGTACTGTATATACACAGTATTGCCAAAAGTTTTGAGACACCTGCCTTAGTTTACACGCATATGGACTTTATTGCCATACCAGTCTTAGTTCGTAGTGTTCAATATTGAGTTGGCCCACCCTTTGCAGCCATAACAGCTTCAACTCTTCTGGGAAGGCTGTCCACAAGGTTTAGGAGTGTGTCTATGGGAATGTTTGCCCATTCTTCCAGAAGCGCATTTGTGAGGTCAGGCACTGATGTGGGTGAGAAGGCCTGGCTCGCAGTCTCTGCAGGTCAGGACTCTGTGCAGGCCAGTATATACGTATACAGTAAAACCTTGGTTTGAGAGTAACTTGGTTTGAGAGCGCTTTGCAAGACAAGCACATTTTTTAAATAAATTTTGACTTGATATACAAGCGATGTCTTGATATACAAGTAGCATCATGTAAAAAAAAAAAGAGAGGAGCCTCTAAAGTGTAGCAATATGGTTACATTTAATGAAGGTTCAATATTTAGCAACCCACATGGTTGATGATTAAAACAGGCACATCTAAGTATGCAGGCATCCGGGGTAAAGCTGTCCACATAGACCATCTTCTGCACTGCCATCTTCATCATCCCTTCCCCGCTGCACTCCACGAGTGATTCAAAGCCTCACTTTCAGATCACTCTACTGCAGGCTATTCTTCCCGGTCAGGATTGCAGACTGACAGTGGTGAGAGCCGGTGGTTCAGAAGATGGTCTATGTGGACAGCTTTACCCCGGATGCCTGTATACTTAGCTGTGCCTATTTTAATCATCAACCATGTGAGTTGCTAAATGTTGAACCTTCAATAAATGTAACCATAATGCTACACTTAGAGGCGCCTCTCATCTCTCTTATATTCTGTAGCTCTGCTAGATTTTGCTTCTAATCCCCTTGGGAAGGCTGCATATTGTGGATGGACATTTTATGGTTACACAACCTATCACATTGCTATAATCTTTGTATATAGACTATAAACTGAAGGACTTGTGGAACGAATCATCTGAGTTTCCATTATTTCTTATTGGGAAATTCGCTTTGATATAAGAGTGCTTTGGATTACAAGCATGTTTCCAGAACGAATTATGCTCGCAATCCAAGGTTTTACTGTATATATATATATATATATATATATATATATATATATATATATTTATTTATTTTTAAATAATCGATTTTAGCAATTTCTTATATCTTGATTGCACCATAATACAAAATTATCCAACATAATGCATTTAATATATTTTGAATCTTTACTTCTTTATTTGTGTTTATGGTTCTGATATTGTTTTTTATATTATTTATTTAAAGCCCTGATAAAAGTAATTTATTAAAACCTTGAAACATTGTGTTTGCTGAGATTATGACAACCAAAGCATCTTTGAAGAACCATTTGTCCATATTTTCTTTTGTATGGCTTTGCCCCTCCAGATTGGAGTAGAGCCCTAGCTCACCTTTTGGAGTGCTATATCTGCTCTCCACTATAAGTAAAGCTTATTTAGGGTCTGGTATAAGAGCAGCCTAAATCTTGTGATAAATGAACCAGTTTTTTTCTCCCACAGTAAGTTTTTGCTATATACCCTTTGGGGACATACACCCTCATATTCCATTGTCCTTGGCACCCTTCACCTGGACAGGAGGTGAGTAACAGTCCCCTCAAAGTGAGAATTCAAGTCCCAACCCTAGACAACAAATTAAGAAAAATATCCCCAATTGTACACATTGTAAAACTCAATGAAATATCTAAATTTCTCCAAACCTATCCAAAACCTGAAAAATAAACATTTTGGTTGGAGAGGTGCTAAAATTAGAAACGCTTCTCAAGAATTACATTTGGAAAATGTCTTCAGCATTTACAAGCAGCATTGTAATTCCATATACAAAATAATTGATACATTAACGTATGAAAGAGTAGTAGGTGTACAATCGGAGGTATTTATATTTAGTCTCAAACCTAAATTTAATAGGAAATTGTTGATTCCAGGAGATGAACTTCATACTTAAAGGATTAGTTCACCTTTTCGGGAAACATGAAACGGTAAACTAACAGCCTACACCTTCCTTGTCTCTGCTGTACTTACCTCTGTGGGTAATGAGTTGTCAATACTCATGCAGCTGGTGCAGTGGTCTGGGTAATTTAAATCCCCTTTCTTCTTTCTGTAGAGCTTCCTGGATGGATCAGAGTGTATCCAACTGGTTCAAAGCAGTCACGTGCCATTATTTGACCAATCAGAATCCATCTCAGAAGCCCTACAGAAAGAAAAAGAATGAAGAACAGAGATTTCATATCCCCCGACCACTGCACTGACTGTGTGGGCACGGACAACTCATCACCCACAGAGGCAAGTACAGAGGGGACCAGGGGTGGGATGGGGAGGGTGAACTTTAATGGGATCGATTTTTTGAAAATAATTCCCTAATTACACTTAAGGAAACTAAAAAAGCAACATTCCTGCTTGAGCATGATTGGATGATGGAAGTCAGCAGAGCTTCAAGTCATTCACTACATTCTGGGGCAAATTCCCTTGCAGAGTGCAACTTCGCTTGCTAAGTGTACAATGTATTTGCCTATAGTAAATCAAACCCAATATCTTAAAAAGTTAGTCTACCCAAAATGGAAAATGGAAAGATAGTGCTGGACCCGTAGAATTATTTTCCTAGTATTTTTATCTTAAGGTAATAATGTTGGTGTAAATGATCTGGTTCCTGGGCAGGTAGCGTCTACACCCCAGAGGTCTCCTTGGCTTGTAGTATAATGTAAGAAGGGTTGAAATTTAGGCACTACTGCATTGCTAAGAGGTCCAGATATCACCTTATTCCATTAAAGGTCAAGGGTACAATTCAAGACATAGCCAACACACTTTGGGGATTTAAGTGCCCCCTTCATCAGGGCTTAACTGGCAATCATGTAAACAGACCAGTAGTGAACTGGACATACAATGGTATTTATTCCAGTGTGAGTTGAAAGCACAAGTCTAATCAGCAGCTTGTTTGGCAGCCACACTGGAATAAATACCATTGTAGGTCCAATTCACTACTGGTTTATACACTAAGTTGCCAGTCAAGCCCTGATGAAGGAGGCACATAGACCCCCGAAGCATGTTGGCTATTTCTTGAATTGTACCCCTGACCTTTAAAGGAATAAAGTTATATCTGGACCTCTTAGCAGAGGTTTGGCGCCTACATTTCAAGCCTTCTTACATTCTTTTTAAAGGGACACTGTAATTAAAAACTAACAGAGACTGCCATTACTACACTCTCCTTTTTGGAAAGTCAGTTTCCTGGCTGTCTAAAGCTTAAATTTTGTCTAAGTTTGTCTAAACATGATAAACCGGACACCTGTCTGATACTCATTTACAGAATGTTTGTTCTGCGTCTATGACTGAAATAATGTCAGACAAAGCCAGGCATCTAGAATGTTTAGAAGGCAATGGCAGCTCTCATAACAGAGTTACTTTAAGGCCAGACACTTCTTATCAGCCTATCAATGGCATACAGTACAGTAGATCTCTTAGGACTTCTGGTGGAGGCATCTGAGCTTTTCCCTACTGTTGTGGGTGTAAGAAGTAGGTATAGCAATTGTTCATATTTTTACCGAGGGGGTTGAGACTCTCTCTATCTACAGTAGGAGGATTAAGACTGTATAGGGGAAGCAATAATTTATTCTGGAACTTTTACCACTGCAATCATTTGAAGTGTAAATCTACTCAAAACTGATTTCTTAAACTGTTCCCGCCCAGCCTTGGTGTCCCTTTACCTAGGCTAGGGGGGGGGTGGGGGTGGGGGGGCTTTGGCGGCGGCAAGGTCTGCCTGATCACATGACCACAATGTTGGCTGTCACACTAATCACATGATCTGGGTCCAGTCTCACCAGCTCCAGTTCATTACTAGTGACCAAGAGCTCTCTTTAACAGCTTGGTCACTGTGTTGTGAGTGCACAGTGAGCCTGTTCTCATAACAGAACCCTCTGCTGACCATGGGCACATCTGTGCGGTGATGGGGCATCAAAGCCCACTCTCTATGCTGCTGCACATATAAATTACGTGGGCAGCTAAGGGTTAATTTTAGCTAGAGTCAGGAAGGGTTAGAACCCCCGCCAGGTTGGAGAGATTTTCCCTCATATTCTGTTACAGATACGGTTTCACTAAATAGCAGGAAACTCAGGGGCGGAGCAAATTCTCCAACATTTGCTCATCCCTAGAGGTAGACCTTCCTGGTGTTTTCAGTAAATTGTCAATGTGCTTTATATAACGATTTTTGAAGAAGCAATTTGTCTGATTTTAAAGTAGTAAATCCCTTTTCCCATGTTATTCATAGTTTTAAAGTGTTTCCAAAGCCTGAAGGTTTTTTTTTATCCTAATGCATTACCTGCCAAAAGGTAACAAATCTTCCAATAGTTGCTTCCCCCTACCCCCGACCTAATTACTTATCCTAATCCTGGATCAATTTAGCACTGTGACCGTCTGCAACAGCGCTTAGGCCTGGTTGACACCTATGCATTTTTTTGTATGTTTTCAGTTTTGCACGCTATAGTCTGTTTATTATGGTTTCCTATGGGTCACGTTCACATCTGTGCATTTTATGGAAAGTGCCAGGAACTTTTTTTGATTTTTGTTTCCATAGACTTCAATTGATTAAAAAACGGATATTGAAAAACACAAAATGCACCTGGAATATGCAAACTGTAACCTGCATAGGTGTGAGCCAGGCCTAATTCTCTCTCTCCCCTCTCACAGGCTTAGAGACAGCAGTGGGCACCACTTACTCTTGCTGCTGTCAATCAAATGCTGTAAGGAGCGAGTAGGCTTGGGGCGAACCCACGCTGTGTGCTTCAATAGATGCACACAGCCTGGCTTGGGAGCGAGCCTGCATGTGTGCCCTCATAAGAAACCGCTTCCTATGGGGGCGCACCTGCGGGCTAGCTCCCAGGCCGGGCAGAACAAGAAGAGGAGATGCTGAGAGAGCCCGGGGTGGACTCCAGAAGAGGTGGTTCAGGGCTATTGGTATTGCACAAAGCAGATAAGTATAATGTGTTTGTTATTTTAAAAATGCCCTTACAATCACTAGAGCTAGAGATAACAATTTATCAATTATTGTGGCTACAATAAGAAGTACTCCGTGTATTATTTTTAATATGAATAGGATGTCAGATACTGGAGATTTCATCAGTGAGTGATTGGAACTCCTGCTTTACATGATAAGTGGTGTATATTAGTTAATGAGACCCCTGGTATAATTTTGTGTCCCAATGAACAGCCACGTGAAGTGGTGCATCCCATCTTGGCATATTTCATCGGAGAATGACCTGAAATTAAAGAAAGTAAGATTAGAACAAGGCAATTATTTTTCACCATTATTTTAGTATGTCAAAATAATTTTAAAGTAGAACTCTAGCTTCTCCACACCTCTTCTCCCTGGTCCTCTTCTTCTTTACTAAGGCTACCACCATCTAATAAGAACACAAAAAAAGGGTGCACCCACCTAGCGCATTATCCTCAATATAGGCTTTATTATTAAAACATAAAAATGGCTACTCACAAACGCAGGTGAAAATCAATCACATCAAACTCATGAAATTAAGGATCAGAAGTTGTCCATACAGGCGTCCATAGTCTCATTAGGATGACGGCTGACGTGTTTCGAGGCATAAGCCTCTTCCTCAGAGCCTCGAAACGTGTCAGCTTCATCCTAATGAGACTATGGACGCCTGTATGGACTACTTCTGATACTCAAGTTCATGAGTTTGATGTGATTCATTTTCACCTGCGTTTGTGAGTAGCCATTTTTATGTTTTAATAATAAAGCCTATATTGAGGATAATGCGCTAGGTCGGTGCACCCTTTTTTTGTGTTTTTGTTTGCAGTATTGTTGGACTGCCCCAGTCCTTTAGGGCAGCAAGACCTTAGCCATCCGAGACGCCATTTATAAAGTCCAGTCGGAAAAGCAGTTGGGGAAGCCTTGTCTCCTGAGCGCAGGAGAAAGGTGGTTCATTTACCACATTTCGTTTGGAGCTTGTACCACCATCTAATACACCTTCCACCATCTACACCCTATGCATTCCTTTCTTCCCGCAGTCACCAGGCTGATCCAGTGATGTCAAAAGTTCATTCCTCTTCCTTCTGGATGATAAAAGGCAGTCCTTCCTCCTGGACTGAGCAAAGCTTGCATGATGATGTGTGAGTCGCTCTCAGTTATTGGTCTTCCACACCTGGTCTAAAAAATTTTAAATGCCCTATACATACTTTCTTCCTTACATTATGAGCCTGGTCCAATGGTGTCCCTGTTCCTTTCTCTTCTTTTTGGATGATTATGGTCAATCTTTCCTAATGGCCTGAGTGGTACTTGTTTAATGATGTGTGAACGATCCCCCCCCCCCCCCACACCTGATCTAAATGTTTTAAAATACCCTATACATACCTTTGATCCTTCAGTAGCTAGAACTGTCTAGTGATGTCACATTTTTCTTCTTCTTCCTGGACTGAGCAGCGCTTACATGTTACATGTGATTTCCCTCCATTGGATGATTTCCCTCACCTAATCAATTTTTTTTAGATACACTATATTGTCAAAAGTATTGACAATTGGACAATTTCATGCTCTCAACTTTGTGGGAACAGTTTGGCATTGGCCCCTTCCTGTTCCAACATGATTGCACACCAGTGCACAAAGCAAGGTCCATAAAGATGGGGAGCAAGTTTGAGTTGGAGGAACTTGACTGGCCTGGACAGAGTCCTGACCTCAACCCAATAGCAGAGACTGCAAACCAGGCCTTCTTGTTCAACATCAGTGCCTGACCTCACAAATGCGCTTCTGGAAGAATAGTCAAACATTCCCAAAGACACACTCCTAAACCTTGTGGACAGCCTTCCCAGAAGAGTTGAAGCTGTCGGCCAAGGGTGGGCCAACTGAATATTGAACCCAACGGACTAAGACTGGGAGGCCAATAAAGTTCATGTGTGTGTAAAGGCAGGCGTCCCAATACTTTTGAAAAAATTGTGTACATTTTCCCCTGTACATACAGTACCTTTCCTCCTTCAGTCACCAAGCTCCTTCAGTGATGTCACAATTCTTTCCTCTTCTTGTTGGGTTATAAATGATCAATGCTTCCTCTGTAATCCCAGGCTGTGAGGAAGCCTCCCAGGTTACTGTTCTATGATGGCCTGTGCTCAATGAAACTGGGCTGGTCATCCAACCCAGATTAATATTGACATCTAGTGCCAGTAAAAAGTACTGTAAGGGACAGCTCTGGATTGAAGGTGAGTTTTGTAGCGAAAGCTGCTTTACTTTTCTTTTTCAGATGCAATTTAACATTAAAAAAAAAAAGATTCTGGAGTTCCACTTTAAATTTTATCCTAAACAAAATCTGGCACATTGCATTCACAGTTTTTAAATCGAAGTTGTGCCAAAAGAATTACAATAAGGTTGCATGTTGTTTACATATTTAGATCAGAGAAATGGACACAGCTCATGACCAGCTGTAGAGAAAGCCCAGGCAATTCAGCTTAGCTCAAAGGTATCAGAGCTCAATGGGGTCCCACAAAGAACAACATAAACAGCAAAAAAAAAAAAAACATCACATACAACAAGTAAATTGTAGTCAGGGGTAAAATAATAATTATAGTACTTTTTAAAGAAAGTCCAACACATCATGAATGGAAAAAAAAAAAAAAAACCTAATTTATTTAACTTTGAATATGTATGTTTAAAAAAAAAAAGGAACCCCTTTTTGTCGTGTAAAATGGAGTAAGCCCTCTATTTCTGTAAATACCGCCTCCATTTTTCTGGGAAGGCTTTCCACAAGATTTTAACCGCTTGCTGACCACCGCAAGTACATATACTGCGACGGTCAGCCCCGTGCAGGCAAAGTGACGCACCGGTACGTCACTAGCCTGTGAGCCAATAGGGGGTGAGCGCGCGCCGCCGGGGGTTCACGGACACCTCCGCGCATTCACGGACACCTCCGCGCGAGTGACCGGCGGACCCGATGTCCGCCGGTCACTCGCGATCGTCGGTTACAGAGGGAGAAAGGCAGGTGGCTAATGTAAACACAGCCTCCTGTCATTCTCTCCTGTGTAACAGCAGAGATCATACGGTCCTGCTATGTAGGATCGTAGATCTCTGCTGTTACATGAAAAGCCACATCCAATCACAGTAAGAAGCACGCCCCTAGGGACACCCTTAACCCCTCCTGCCCCAATAAAGTTAACCCCTTCCCTGCTAGTGTCATTTTTACAGTAACAGTGCATATGTATAGCACTGATAACTGTAGTAATGTCACTGGTACCCCCAAAAGTGTCAAAAATGTCAGTCAAGGGTCCGATCTGTCCGCCGCAATGTTGCAGTCCCGCAAAAAAAATTGCAGATCGCCGCCATTACTCGTTTAAAAAAAAAAAAAAAAAAACAACAAAAATCTTTCCCTTAGTTATTAAACGCAATAACTTTTGCGCAAACCAATCAAAATAAGCTTATTGTGATTCTTTTTACCAAACATATGTAGCACAAAACAAATTGGCCAAAAATGTTAAAAATTTTTGATTTTTACGTTTTTTTGGGGGGGGAATTTCATATTAAAAAATGTAAAAAATATTGTTATTTTTGCAAAATTGTCGCTATTTTTTTGTTTATAGCGCATGATCAAAAAATCGCTGAGGTGATCAAATACCACCAAAAGAAAGCTCTGTTTGTGGGAAAAAAAGGACATCAAATTCATTTAGGTACAGCGTCGCACGACCGCGCAATTGTCCGTTAAAGTCACGCAGTGCCGAAATAGGGCCTGGTCAGGAAGGGGGTAAAATCTTCCGGGACTTAAGTGGTTAAAATGTGTCTGTGGGAATTTGTGCCCATTCAGCCATAAGAACATTTGTGAGGTAAGGTGCTGATGTTAGATGAGAAGACTTGTTGGCTCGCAATCCAAATTCCAGCTCATCCAAGTGGTGTTCAGTAAGGTTGAGGTCTGAGCTCTGTGCAGACCACTTGAGTTCCTCCACATCAGACTCATCAAATCATATCATGCTGGAACATAAAAGAGTCTTCCCCAAACTGTTGCCACAAGGTTGTAGTCACACAACTGTCTAAATTGTCTGTATACTTTAGCATAACCTGTAGTCTTCACTGGAAACACCAAAACTCAATGATTTGTTGGGATGTCCTTAAACATTTGCCCATATAGCGTACAATAGGTGTCATGGTGAGATGTCTACAAACTTTTGTAGAGAATAACTCAGCAAAGGGATGAACTTTCCCTGGTTGGCCTGAACCCATTATTTGTACCTTTGTAGGAGCTGTGGAAAGTCTTTCCTTCATCCCTGGGCTCCCACCTCTTTACACATAGACCGAAAACTACACCAACTGGGTTTCCAAAAACACAGGAGGAACTCATAAATGTGTGGCCTTTCTCTATGTGGATACCAAATAATGTGTAAAGAGGGAAGGAAGAGAGAGGCTTTCCTTAACTGGTTCCCGACTGCCCGCCGCTGATTTACTGCTGCAGGGCGGCCCTCCTGCACGAAACGAGGTAGACCTACATCGGCCACGCGCCTGCAGCTAAGGGGCGAGTGTGCGCCGCCGCCGCCGGCGGCGCTCTCCCGCCCCCGCTCTGCAGCGGGGAAGCCAATGCATGGGGCAGGCGGCTCCGATTGCCATCTGACACCCGCGTTGTAAACACAGCTGACCGTTCTTCTCTCTGGAATGATCACAGAGCTCCTGTGATCCTTCTATATAGGATCAAAGGTCTGTATGATCATTTCACAAGCCACGCCCCCCCACAGTTAGAATCACTCCCCTAGGCTCACATTTAACCCCTTGATCACCCACAGTGTTAACCCCTTCCCTGCCAGTATCATTATTACAATAACAGTGCATGTTTTTAGCACTGATTACTGTAGTAATGTCACTGGTCCCCCCAAAAGTGTCAAAAATGTCAGTCAGGGGTCCGATCTGTCCGCCGCAATGTGGCAGTCCCACTAAAAATCACAGATCATCGCCATTACTAGTAAAAAAAAAAAAACAATAAAAATTACATCTTTCCCGTAGTTAGTAGACGCGATAACTTTTGCGCAAACCAATCAAAATATGCTTATTGTGTTTTTTTTTTTACCAAAAATATGTAGCATAAAAAAAATTGGCCTTAAGACCCGGTTCACACTAATGCGAGTGCCGGGTTCGCATGTAATGTCGGAGCGCACTGCTCCGACATTACATGCGATCAGCTGTGCGGTGCGAGTTTAGCCATACAGTTTGTATGGCTAAATTCGCATCGCACCCGGTGCAAACACGCACAGGAGGCATTTTTGCAGCCGCATCAGGATCGGATCGCACAGCGGTTCACACTTGTGCGATCCCATCCTGTGCGAACTGCACGATCGCACTGCGATATGCGATCAAACTGGGGGTGTCGTTAAGATTACATTGACACCCCCAGCGTATCGCATATGGCAGTGTGAACTGCCGGGGGTGCGTGTGCGATGCGGGAAAAGGCTGCGAATTCGCAGCCTTCCCGCATCGCAATAGTGTGACCCGAGCCTAAATGTTAAAAAAAGTTTGATTTTTAAAATTGTTTTTTTTTTTGAGAATGTTATATAGCAGAAAGTGAAAAATATTGTTTTATTTTTTTTCAGAATCGTCGCTTTTTTTTTTGTTTATAGCGCAAAAAATAAAAATTGCACAGGTGATCAAATGCCCCCAAAAGGAAGCTTTATTTGTGGGAAAAAAAGGACATCAATTCTATTTGGGTACAGCGTTGCACGACCACGCAATCGCTAGTTAAAGAGGAAGTAAACCCTCCTCTGGAAGTTGTACCTATAGGTAAGCCTATGATAAGGCTTACCTATAGGTACTGTAAATATTTCCTAAACATACACCGTTTAGGAGATATTTACCTTTAATGCAGCCAGTGACGTCACTGGCGCATGCGCTCTGAAGGAATGGCTGATCGTGCCGTTCCTTCAGAGCCCCGTTCTGTGACCGTCGGCTCCCGCGCGCGTGCGCGGGAGTGACGTCACCGCGGCTCCGGCCAATCAGATGGCCGGATGCCGCGATCTCGGAAGACGGGCGACTGAACATGTCGCTCGTCATACAGGTGAGTGAGCGGCACGGCGGGGGCTCGTTCTAAGGTAAGTATTTCATAATGAGCTAATATGCGATGCATACTAGCTTATTATGTGTTTCTCTTGCAGGATGTAAAAAAAAAAAAAAATTTAAACGGGTTTACAACCTCTTTAAAGTAACACAGTGCCAAATCGCAAAATATGGCCTGGTCATTAAGGGGGAAAATCTTCTGGTCCAGAAGTGGTTAAAGTGGTTGTAAACCCTTTTTTAAACCCAGCAAAGTAACTGAACTCAAGAGATACACAGAAATGAAGCAAATCCTCTTTCTTTTAATTTTGAAGATTATGGCTTACAGCCAATGAAAACCCAAAATTCAGTAGAAAATTTGAATTGTGAAAAAGTTCAATATCGTAGACTGATGGTGTCTCACTCTAATGAGCTAAATAACTCAAAACACCTGTAAAAGTTTCCTAAGCCTTTAAATATTCTCTCTGTCTGGTTCAGTAGGTTACACAATCATGGGGAAGAATGCTGACTTGACAGTTGTCCAGAAGACAGTTTTTGACACAGTAAGTCACACAAGGTCATTGCTAAAGAAGCTGCTTGTTCAGAGTGCTGTATCCAAGCATATTAATGGAAAGTTGTGTGGAAGAAAAAAGTGTGGTAGAAAAAGGTGCACAAACAACAGGGATAACCGCAGCCCTGAGAGGATTGTGAATCAAAGGTCATTCAAGAATTTGGGGGAGAATTACAAGGAGTGGACTACGGCTAGTGTTAGTGCTTCAAGTGTCACCACACACAGACGCATCTAGGTCATGCGCTACAAATGTCGCTTTCCTTGTGTTAAGCCACTCGTGAACCAGAGACAACGTCAGAAGCTTCTTACCTGGGCTAAGAAGAAAAAGGACTGGACTGTTGCTCAGTTGTCCAAAGTCCTCTTTTTGGATGAAAGTAAATTTGGAAATCAAGGTCCCGGAGTCTGGAGGAAGAGTGGAGAGGCACAGAATCCAAGTTGACCAGTGGATGTGGTGTACCTGGATTTCGCTAAGGCGTTTGATACAGTTCCCCACAAGAGCTTAATTTATAAAATAAGGTCTGCAGGTATCGACAGCAGGGTTTGCTCTTGGATACGGAACTGGCTAAGAGGGCGTGTCCAAAGGGTGGTAATAAACAGCACATACTCAGACTGGTCTGAGGTGGTAAGTGGGGTGCCCCAGGGCTCTGTCCTGGGACCAACCTTGTTCAATTTATTCATAAACAGCATTGAGGACGGGATCAGTAGTTCGATATCAGTTTTTGCAGATGACACAAAATTGGCCAGGGCAATAACTACACAGCATGAAGCAGATATCCTACAAAATGACCTGGACAAAATAACGGAGTGGGCAACGACATGGCAAATGAGGTTTAACGTGGAGAAGTGTAAGGTTTTGCACTTGGGGAATAAAAACAGAAAAGCACAATACACGTTAGGGGGGGAACCCTTGGGGGAATGAAAAATGGAGAAAGATCTGGGAGTCTTGGTTGATGATAGATTAGGCAATAGCATGCAATGTCAAGCGGCAGCTGCCAAAGCCAGCAGAATATTAGCATGCATAAAAAAAGGGATGTATTCCAGAGATAAGACTATAATCCTTCCACTTTATAAAACTCTGGTCCGACCACATCTGGAGTATTCTGTCCAGTTCTGGTCGCCAGTCCTCAGGAGGGATGTGTTGGAGCTGAAGAGAGTCCAGAGAAGGGAAACTAAACTAATTAGGGGATTGGAGGACCTTAATTATGAAGAGCGTCTGCAATCGCTCGATTTATTCTCCCTGGAGAAGAGACGCCTGAGGGGGGACATGATAGCAATTTATAAATATCTCAATGGGGATCTCAGCTTAGAAAAAAAGCTGTTCAGTTGAAGGGATTGCATGAGGACAAGAGGGCATACAATGCGATTAGAGGAGAAGCGTTTTAACTTCAGGCAACGTGGGGGGTTCTTTACTGTTAGGGCTACAAGATTGTGGAATTCTCTACCACCAATGGTGGTTTCTGCGGGAAGTATGGTGGCTTTCAAAAGACTCTTAGACGCACATCTCAAGGATCAGAACATTCAGGGGTATGTGAGATGATTACAGCCACACACACCTACACAGGTTGAACTGGATGGACTATTGTCTTTATTCAACCTCACCTACTATGTAACTATGTAACTATGTAAGTTGCATGAGGTTCAGTGTGAAGTTTCCACAGTCACTGATGATTTGGGGAGCCATGTCATCTGCTGGTGTTGGTCCACTGTGTTTTATCAAGTCCAAAGTCAGCGCAGCCCTCTACGGGGAAATTCTAGAGCACTTCATGCTTCTGCTGACCAGCTTTATGGAGATGCTGATTTCATTTTCCAGCTTGACTTGGCACCTGTCCACACTGCCAAAAGTAG
This sequence comes from Pelophylax lessonae, assembly GCF_965119305.1. Taxonomy (NCBI): domain Eukaryota; kingdom Metazoa; phylum Chordata; class Amphibia; order Anura; family Ranidae; genus Pelophylax; species Pelophylax lessonae. The sequence goes on along the minus strand of NC_138779.1, from coordinate 198,955,410 downwards.
CAATACCTGGTTTAATGATCATGGTATCACTGTGCTTGATTGGCCAGCAGCCTTGGCTGACCTAAACCCCATAGAGAATCTGTAGGGTATTGTCAAGAGGAAGATGAGGGACACCAGACCCAACAACAGTAACAATAACAGAGGAGCGAAGCAGCAAACAGAAATAACCCTTAGTGCTCTTAACTGAGACAAGTACACACTATAAAGGGATATGCTTTCTCTAGAAGTGCCTAACTTCTCTGAAGTAGTATCAACGGTCAACGGCAACTATGTGCTAGAAAAAGCGCTGGCAGTAAACTCCCTTTCATATGGTCACTTTATGAAGGTGTGGCAGTGCTGGAGTTACTATCCCTGAATGTACTTTGAGCATGTGGAGGGGATGCGGGGGCCTCCCCCATGGCAAGTATGTTCCCACGGGGGGCTGTGGGGGCGGCTCTCGCTCCTCCCTACTACGGGCTCTCTTTCCATATGGGATATGCCTACTTTGTATGTTAATACTGGAATCTTGCTTTCTTTTTCCTCTTTTATTGCTGATGATATAATGTATGGGTCCTTATGTCGGATTCCCTTCCCTTCTCTCCCCCCCCCCCCCCCGCCCCCCCTCCCTCTTCCCCATTTACTGTTGCATTTTTGTTACTGTTGCAATGTATCTGACTGTGTTAAGGTTGGTTTCCTTGTATGATGTTGAATTTCAATAAAAAAGAACATTAAAAAAAAAAAAATAAAGGGATATGCTTTGTTCATATTTCATGTCTGAGGTTTACAACCACTTTAAATTTGTTGAAAAAAAAACAAATCAAGATCAAATAAATCAAAATCAAGTATGGACCATCTGTATATCAACATGTTCCAGAACAGATCCCTAACCCAGAAGGTTGATTAGTAGGGATGATCGAACTTTTGAAAAGTTCAGTTCGGCCAGAACATCCGAACTTCCCGAAAGTTCGGCCCGGATTTCAGAACCCCATTGAAATCAATGGGACCCGAACTTCGGTAATCAAAAAGCACAATTTTTAAGCCCGAAAACCCAATAAATGCCCCTAAAAAGTCCCTAGGGTTCTGGGTCATGCCCCATTAACTATTAATCACACAAAAAAAAGTTCTTAAAAATTGTCATTTTTGATAAAAAAAAAGCCAATTATTGAAAAAAAAAAAAAAGAGAGATTTTTTGATTTTGACTTTGGATTTAGTATCTGGGGGGTCTAAAAAGTGTACATGTGAAGTTTCAGCTCTGTAGCATGTCCAGAACCATGAAAAAAAATATAATTTTTCAGTAGAACAGGGATGTGGGACCCTCCTTTTACACCTATATGATCTTTTTTTCTGGTTCTGGACATGCTACAGAGCTGAAACTTCACAGGTACTACTTTTAGACCCCCCAGACACAAAATCACACAAAAAAAGTTCTTAAAAATTGTCATTTTGATAAAAAAGCCAATTATTGAAAAATTTTAAAAAAAAAAGAGATTTTTAGATTTTTTTACTTTGGATTTCGTATCTGGGGGGTCTAAAAAGTGTACATGTGAAGTTTCAGCTCTGTAGCATGTCCAGAACCATAAAAAAAAAAGATCGTTTGTATTAGAACACTTTCAGCTTAGGGGGTTAGCTTAAAGTGTTCTAATACAATCTTTTTTTTTTTATGGTTATGGACATGCTACAGAGCTGAAACTTCACATGTACACTTTTTAGACCCCCCAGATCTGAAATCCAAAGTAAAAACCAAAAAAATCTTTTTTCTTTTTTTTTTTAATTTTTTCAATAATTGGCTTTCCTGTCTGTCTCCATGGCAGCCTACGTGTGGGTTAACCCCGCCTCCACTCCAAGGGTATAGGACCCCCCTCCCATAAATTTCAGCTCTCAGGTACAGCAGGTGTTCATTTTTTGTCCTCCTCCAAGGACCTACACTTCTGATGTCTTACTACGTCCAGCTTACCTTAGGATACTTTGGATGGTGTCTGCATGTCCAGAGCCCAGCCACGGGCGGGTGAGTGACATTTAAAATCCCCTGCTCTCTGCGGTTGACTGAAGCTTGATTGGCATTCTCTGACATGGGTCTGAAGATTCGCATTGCTTCCCTTCATGGCAGCGGTATTTGTTATTTATGTACACTTTGTTTGTCTCTTTTTCTATCACTGTACAATTTGTTTGTTTGGCCCAATGGCGCTGGAACGCTTCCTGCGTTCCAGCAAACCCTTCCTGCGTTCCAACAAACCCTTCCTCTTCCTCCTCTGCTTCTAGCGTCCAATCGGTAGACGCTTCGTGGTCCCGCGCATGCGCAGTGCGCCGCGAGCGAAGTCGAGGCTTGGTTCGCACATGCGCATTAGCGATCGCGGCCGCATCACCGCTGACGTCATTCCGGCGGGAGATTTAAACAGCTGACGATTCCCCTGTACTTTGGGAATGTACTGTGGGCGCTGCGGCAGCTTCCCAGTGTCTCTGGATTCCTTGCTACAGGTATGTGCAATGGAGACTTGACTGCAGAGGGGGGGGGGGGGGCGGAGGGTTGTCACCTCACAATGTATCACTGACATGGTGTCTGATATGTATTACCTTTCTTTATCAGTCTGGTTGTTTGGCCTGAAGTATGGATCCTGCGTCACCGCCCTCCTGTGGCCAGCCCTCTCACAACAGGTGGGTGCTGGCATTTTTCAGAGGGGGGGGCGGGGAGGGCTTGCTGGTCCCTAGGTCATGGCTAAATCCAGTGTCTCCCCGATTTTCTCTTTTTTCCATCAGCTCTCCCAGGCCTGATTTACCACAAGAAAGAGACCCTGTCAGACCTCGTGGGAGTTCATCCTCCAGATCTAAACGCCGTGAATCTCCATCAGGGAGTAGGCAGCAAGGGAGACGCTCTAATTCCTCCCCCAGACACCATACACGATACCAGAGTCACCGCACACACCAGAGAGCCTGTTGGGGTTGTGGGGCGCATGTCCCGGAGGACAAGTCCCTATGTGAGCTATGTTTTGCTCATGCAGCCGGTGAGAGGGGGCAAAAGGATCAAAGATTGGAATCTCTAGTGAAGAGAATAGTACAACAGTCCCTGAAAGAATGGGGTACAGTCCCACCACTTGGTCCCACCACATCCAGTTCTCCAGGGGAAGTGCAGGAAGATCAAGGCCCCTCTCAACCGAGTATTACTTCTGCAAAGTCATCTGACAGTGATTCGGAAGAAGAAGGGGCTGTAGGCGGCTTTGAGTTCGCCCTAGTTTCACCCCTGATCAGAGCCATTAAAGAAGCTCTCAGATGGGAGGATCCTGTGTCTCCTCAGAAAAAGCAGCGGAAGTTCTTCAAGCACCTTGGTAAGGAGCGTATCAACTTCCCTTCCCTCTCTGAATTACAAGAGGTGATTACTGAAGAATGGAGTAAAGGGGATAGTAAGTCTTCCTTATCCTCCAAATTTGGGAAATTATATCCCTTTAAACCTGAAGATGTCGCCCGTCTGGAATCTGCTCCTCTTGTGGATGCGGCAGTTACAAGATTAGCAAAGCATGTCACTTTGCCACTAGATGACGCGGTCTCTTTCAAAGACCCTTTGGATAGGAAGATAGATCTGGACCTAAAGAGGATCTTTGTGACGGCCGGCGCGGCCTGCAAACCTGTGATGGCATTAGCAACAATGTCTAAAGCCATGGAAGTCTGGGTTTCCGATATAGAATCCAAACTTGGAAGTCTCTCGGAAGAAGCCGTAGAAAGTTCCCCTATTCACGAACTCAAGCTGGCTTCAGTGTTTTTAGGAGAAGCATCTATTCATGTTCTGCGTCTTCTGTCCAGATCGATGCTATCCTCAGTAACAGCAAAGAGGGCCTTGTGGCTTCGCCCGTGGATTGCAGATCCAGCTTCTAAACAGGCATGGTGTAAGATCCCTTTTGAGGGTACTTCCCTTTTTGGAAACAAACTAGACAGCGCCATTGCCAAGGCTACTGGCGGAAAGTCAGGTTTCCTCCCGCAAGACAGACGACTATTTGGTCAGAAGAAGCCTCAACCTAGGAGGCAATACACGGAGAGATCAAGAGATGCACGCTCTTACAAGCCTAATAGAGATTTCCGAAGAAACTGGAGAGGTGGTCAATCCTCTACTCGGAGGTCATCAAAAAATCCAGCGCCTGCTGGACAAGATTCCACTAAATCTTTTTGAGATTGGGCCCGTCCAGGCATGTCAGGTGGGGGCACGTCTTCTCCATTTTCAGCATGTCTGGGCGGCCTCAATCACGGACTTTTGGACCGTCAGGACGGTCTCTACAGGCCACAGATGGTCATTTCTGGCAGATCCAGTTCCAAGATTCATCTCAACTCATTTACCCTGTCTAGAAGAGAGAAGAGAAGTCTTGCTCGCCTATGTAGACGCTTTGGTGGCTCAAGGAGCGGTAGCTCCGGTTCCGGAACAAGAAAAATTTCAAGGGGTTTACTCACCCAGGCCTGGAGACCTGTTATAGATCTCACATACCTGAACAAGTTCATAAAGAACGAAAAATTCAAGATGGAAACACTCTCAACTATTCAAAGGGCAGTACTGCCGGGAGATTGGCTCGCCTCAATAGATTTAAAGGATGCGTATTTTCATGTACCTGTGGCAACCGACTTCCACAAATATCTTCGCTTCTGTGTTCGGAATCAGCATCTGCAATTCATTTGCCTACCCTTCGGCCTGTCTACCTCACCCAGAGTATTCACCAAAGTTCTTCTAGCAGTGGTAGCCTTCATAAGATTGAAAGGTATACGTCTACATCATTACTTAGACGATCTTCTGCTTCTGTCTCAAGAAAAGGATCAGTTATTGGCACACAGAGATCAGGTCATATCGACCCTCAAAGAGTTTGGCTGGCTGCTAAACCTACAAAAGAGTCAGCTGGAGCCTACTCAGCGCCTAGTCTATCTTGGGGCGCAATTCGACACCGTCGAGAATTCAATCTCTCTCCCATTAGAGAAGATACCGGTGGTGAGGGAGAGAATCCTTCCGGCTCTTTCCTCTCCTCGGCTGAAAGCCTCTCAGTGCCTCAAAATCATTGGCACCATGGTGTCCACCGCCCCAATGGTCAAATGGGCTCTCTGGCATATGAGGCCCTTCCAAAAAGGGTTCCTACAACAATGGAACACAGAAGAGAAAGATCAGTACATTCATATCTCCTCCAGCATGAGATACAGTCTTCTTTGGTGGCTGCAACGCAGGAATCTGCTCAACTGTCATTCTCTGGTTCCAGTCTCATGGACTATAATCACAACAGACGCCAGCAACTCAGGTTGGGGGGCTCATTGTCTGACAGAGATGACACAGGGGAGATGGTCTTTTCAGAGACACACTCCAGTCTCCAATATACTGGAACTCCGAGCAGCCTACCAGGGTCTTCGATCTTTCCAACACCTGCTAGAGGGGAAATCTGTAATGATTCGGATGGACAACACCACGGCAGTGTCTTATGTGAAGAGACAAGGTGGGACACGGAGTCTCTCTCTGCTACGGGAATTAGACCCGATCATGTCCTGGGCCCAGACTCACCTAGTAAACATCTCGGCAGTTTACATCCCAGGTTCACAGAATGTTCAAGCGGATTTTCTGTCCAGGGTCCAGTTGAACCACAACGAATGGTCGCTCCATGTGGAGTCGTTCAAATGGATTCTGTCGTTGGGAGTATCTCCCGAAGTCGATCTGTTCGCCTCCCCTTGCAACCACAAGTTGGGGAAGTATGTCACGAGGGGCAAGTGTCCTCAAGCTTACGGGACAGATGCACTAACCGACAGGTGGGAGTTCAGCAGGGCTTATGCCTTTCCTCCAGTACCCATCATTCTCAAATTCCTGCAAAGACTTCAAGCGGAAGATGTGGAGATAGTGATGGTGGCGCCTTTCTGGCCGAACAGGCCATGGTTTCCGCTACTCCTACAACTGAGTTACCGGGACCCGGTCCCTCTTCCCCTCAGACCAGACTTGCTTCTTCAGGGAACATCAGTGCACCCCTGTCCTGCAATTCTCCGGTTGACGGTCTGGTTCTTGAGAGGGAAAGGTTGGAATCGCTCGGCTGCCCATCTACAGCCATTTCCACCTTGATGAATGCTAGACGACCAAGTACTAATAAAGTATACTGTAGAATCTGGGTAAGATTCATGGAGTCTGCATATCCTGAAGGTATGTCTTCCTCAGTCCCTGGGATTCAAGAAATACTAAGTTTTCTTCAGGCTGGTCTGGATATGCCCCTTTCAGTGGCAACTCTTAGAGTTCAAGTTTCGGCCTTATCGGCCTTCTCCGGGGTCATGTGGGCCCAACACCCACTAATCCAACAATTTTTCAAAGGAGCAATCAGGCTCAATCCTCAGAGAAGACCTAGGTTCCCGAAATGGGATCTACCTCTTGTCCTAAATGCCCTCTCCAAATCGGGCATAGATTCCTCTTCTTCTATCAAGGACCTGACCATCCGAACTGTCTTCCTGGTAGCCATTACCTCGGCTAAAAGGGTCTCTGAATTAAGTTCTCTCGGATGTAAAGAACCATTCTTGACTTTTTTTCCGGATCGGGTAGTACTGATACCCAGGCTGAATTCAAATCCGAAAGTCACCTCAGTGTTTCACCAGAATCAGGAGATTGTCCTGCCTACTTTCCGTTCATCTAATGAGTCCAATCCTCATCCGTTGGATGTAGGAGAATCCTTAAAAGCCTATCTTCAAGCAACTGCACCATTCAGGCAGTCTGACAACCTCTTTGTCCTGTTCTGGGGAAAGAACAGAGGTAAACCTGCTTCATCTAGGACTATCGCTTCATGGATAGTGGCAGCTATCCAACAGGCCTATAGAGCTGAGGGGCTGGCTCCTCCGGAGGCGGTGACGGCGCACTCTACAAGGAGTATCTCTACTTCCTGGGCGGCTTCGCGGCACGTGGCTCCAGATGTGATTTGCAGAGCGGCTTCGTGGTCATCAGTCAATACTTTTATGACCCACTATTGTGTAGAGCCTGCTTCTCTGTCCTCAGTTAATTTTGGTTTGACTGTTTTGTCTGCAAATAGCATGAATTAAAATTTTCTTTGCTAAAGCATTCCCACCCGTGTGGAGTGAGCTAGTTATTTCCCACACGTAGGCTGCCATGGAGACAGACAGGAAAACGGAAAATTCCTATCATACTTACCGTAATTTTCCTTTCCTGATAGTCTCCATGGCAGCCGGAGTACCCACCCTCTCGTCTTGGATTCGGCTAAGATATGGAACACCTGCTGTACCTGAGAGCTGAAATTTATGGGAGGGGGGTCCTATACCCTTGGAGTGGAGGCGGGGTTAACCCACACGTAGGCTGCCATGGAGACTATCAGGAAAGGAAAATTACGGTAAGTATGATAGGAATTTTCCGTTTTTTTATCAAAAATGACAATTTTTAAGAACTTTTTTTGTGTGATTTCGTATCTGGGGGGGGGGGGGGGGTCTAAAAGGTGTACCTGTGAAGTTTCAGCTCTGTAGCATGTCCAGAACCATAAAAAAAAGGATTGTTTGTATTAGAACACTTTCAGCTCAGAAGGTTAGCTTCTCTTCTCGGTTTTCACACCTTGCCGGTTTCAAAGCAGGCATTTTTTTGGGTTCTTTGCAGTCAGGAAAAACATCTGAACTTGTGTATAGTGATACTGTGCACAAGTTCTGATGTTTTGCCTGCCTCCAAAAAATGCCAGCAAAAACACACCTGGGCATTTTTTTTTTTTTTTTTGACGCTAGCGTTTTTTTTGGCATTTTTTGGGGTTCTTTTGAGGCAGGCAAAACATCTGAACTTGTGTATAGTGGTATATATATACACACATGGATATATTTATATACACACCTAGACATATATAGGTGTGATAGTAGCAGAAATATATTACTGTAAATGATTTCATTAGCGCAAGCATATATTTCTGCTACTATCACACCTATATATGTCTAGGGGTATATATACAGACATATGTGTATATATACCCCCTATACACATGTTCAGATGTCATGTCTGACATCAAACATGTCCTCAAAAAAGCACTGGCAGTGGCAGCCCCTGCAGCATGAAAAATGTTTGGCTGGTGAGAAGCCATATGCCTGTCCCGAAGCAACTCAGAGAAATGATCATTTCTCTATAGCGGTCACCCTGCTATGGAAGGGTTTTGTCACCCTTCCATAGCAGTCACTGTCCGTTAACCCTACACTACACTATGGTCCCCTTTACAATTAACACTTTCCCTACAGAAACTACATTTTTGAAGCTAACTTAAGTGTAAAGGAGCACTCTAACTACACTAGATATCCCTTTCCTCACACTAAAAATAGCTAAATGACACTTTGTAACACATTAGAACAGAACAGCATTCCACTCTCTTCCATGTCCCGTACAAGAATGCTAGGAATTTGGCGGGGGCGATCTTATATACTGGGGGGCGTATTCACTAATGATTGGTCTAGGGACCCCCTAGTCACTCCAATCACATTCCTAGCATTCTCCTGCCCCCTCAATTGGCTTTGCTAATGGCTCTGGTCCAATCACGGGCTTTTAAAAGCCCATTTCCTGAAGCATTGCATTTTGGTCGGTTCTGGTTGCCGAATTCCGAACTTTTTGGGCAAAAAGTTCTAAATTCGGCCGAACCTCGAACACCCAATGTTCGGGCTGAACCGATGGTGGACCCGAACCGTTCGATCATCCCTATTGATTAGGTCATTTTGTTTCCAAATGCAAGGATAATATATATAATATACAGTAAAACCTTGGTTTGAGAGTAACTTGGTTTAAGAGCGCTTTGCAAAACAAGCAAAATTTTCAAATAAATTTTGACTTGATATACAAGCGATGTCGTGATATACAAGTAGCCTCAAGTCACAGCTAAGTATAAAAGAGAAGAGAGGCGCCTCTAAATGTAGCAATATGGTTCCATTTAATGAAGGTTCAACATTTAGCAACTCACATGGTTGATGATTGGAACAGACACATCTAAGTATGCAGGCATCCGGGGTAAAGCTGTCCACATAGACCATCCTCTGCACCAACATCTACGTCATCCCTTCCATGCTGCCCCTCGCTTTCAGATCGCTTTACTGCAGGGTGGTCTTCCCGGTCAGGATTACAAACTGGCAGCCGGTGGTGTAGAAGATAGTCTATGTGGACAGCTTTACCCCGGATGCCTGCATACTTAGATGTGCCTGTTTTATTCATCAACCATGTGAGTTGCTAAATGTTGTACCTTCATTAACCGCTTGCCGACTGCTCACAGTATATTTACTGCGGCAGTCGGCCCCTCACAGGCAGAGTGACGTAGGTCTACGTCACTCGCCTGTGAGGCTCTGGGGACCCCCCCGCGCGTGTGACCAGCGGACCCGATGTCCGCCGGTCACTCGGCGATCGGCGGGGGAGAGGGAGAATGTCAGGCAGCTTGTGTAAACAAGCCACCTGTCATTCTCCTCGCTGTAAAGACACTGATCACTCGGATCTAGTATGTAGATCCGTTGATCAGTGTCCTTACAGCTCAAGCCACAGCCAATCACAGTAGAAAGCACGCCCCTAGGGACACACACAGCCCCTCCCTCCCAAATAAAGTTAACCCCTTCACTACCAGTGTATTTTTACAGTAACAGTGCATATATATAGCACTGATTACTGTAGAAATGTCACTGGTAACCCCAAAAGTGTCAAAAATGTCAGTCAAGGGTCCGATCTGTCCGCCCCAATGTCGCAGTACCGCAAAAAAAATCGCAGATCGCCGCCATTACACGTTAAAAAAAAAAACACCAAAAATGACAAAAATCTTTCCCTTTGTTAGTAAACGCGATAACTTTTGTGCAAACCAATCAAAATACGCTTTTTGCGTTTTTTTTTTACCAAACATAGGTAGCATAAAACAAATTGGCCGAAAATTTTAAAAAATTTTGATTTTTACATTTTTTTTGGGGGGAATTTCATATAAAAAAATGTGAAAAATATTGTTATTTTTGCAAAATGTACGCTCTTTTTTTGTTTATAGCGCAAAAAGTAAAAATCGCACGGGTGATCAAATACCACCAAAAGAAAGCTCTGTTTGTGGGAAAAAAAGGACGCCAAATTTGTTTAGATACAGTGTCGCACGACCGAGCAATTGTCTGTTAAAGTCACGCAGTGCCGAATCGCAAAATACCCCCTGGTCGTTTAGCAGGAAAATCCTCCGGGGCTTAAATAGAACCATATTGCTACACTTAGAGGCGCCTCTCTTCTCTCTGATACTCTGTAGCTCCTGCTGGATTTTGCTTCTAATCCCCTTATGGAAGCGGCTATTTGTGGATGGACATTTTATGGTTACACAACCTATCGCAATGCTATAATCTTTTTATATGGACTATAAACTGAAGGGCCTACGAATAAATGGTTGTGGAACGAATCATCTGAGTTTCCATTATTTCTTATGGGGAAATTCGCTTTGAATATAAGAGTGCTTTGGATTACAAGCATGCGTCCAGAACAAATTATGCTCGCAATCCAAGGTTTTATTGTATTGCCTTCATGTCACATTTTTTTCTCATACCTTTTCTCAAAACAGTCGCTGCAAAATCGAAGCATTCAACTTCGTGGCCTCGGCATTCTATGTAACCCTTATGTTTACACCGATAAGACTCATACTTATAGCAGACGGGACAAATTTTACCATTCCGGGTGCTATTATAAGGGGGCACTGAAAAACAAAAACACAGAAAATGGTGTAAGAAAAAACGAATTATACAATATGAAAATCATGGCATTGCCTGTACAATATAAGAGGAATTCCAGGATCCTAGAACAAAGAAAAAAGTTTAAAGGGTATTAAACAATTCTGTAGAAATAAATGTTGACAAATATTTTTATTTTATCGACCTTCTGAACGTTTGGGCACATGATGTAGAACAGCACCTTCAAAATTAAAAAAAAAAAAAGAGGAGTTCATTGCAGGCAGGTAGATGTTTTCCACTCCTGATATCACTACAGTTTCCTGAACAACGTTGCCTATAGACTTGTGCAGAATGAAAAACCCCTTTTTTACCCCTTATTTACATAAATTTGTTTCCTTAAATTTGTTAATTCGAATTTGAATCAATTCTAATTTTCCGAATTCATACAAATTTAACTCAATTTGACCAAATTCAGAAAATTTTAAAAAATTCTAATTTGAATTACATTTGTATTTTATTTGAAGTGTAATCAAATTTAATTCGAATTCCACACAAAATCTAATTTATTCTATTCGAAATTCGAATTTTGGAAGATGGTTATATTCTATCTATTCTATTATTTTATTTTCTATGCTATTCTTTTCTTTTGTATTCTATTCTATTATTTTCTATTCAAACTTGAATTTATTCTATTCAAAATGGTTACATTGTTGTTTTGTTTTTCTTTTATATTCTATTGGTTTTTCTATTCTATTATTTTAAATTAATTCTATTCAAAATTCGAATTTCGGAAGATGCTTATATTCTTTCTATTCTATTGTTTTTTTTTCTATTCTTTCTATTCTATTGTTTTTTTTTTTATTCTGTTCTTTTATTTCCTATTCTATTATCCTTTTTTCTATTCTATTCTATTCTACTATTTTTTATTCTATTTTATCCTTTTTTTTTCTATTCTATTCTTTTCTATTTTATTTAAATTCTAATTTATTGTATTTGAAATATGACATTCAAAAGATAGTTATATTCTTTCTAGAGAATAAAATCCCATTTATACAGTGTGATGGGCCGGCAGCCGGTGATCCCTTTGGACCGATCTGACGACCACCACATTTGTTTATTTTTTATTCTCTAGTTGATTCAGGGATGTGGCTATGGGTGGCTGTTATTTGAGCCTACGCTTTACTAAATTACCCTACATAGGTTATATTCTTTCCATTTTTTTCTATTCATTTTTTTTTTTAATTCTATTTCCTTTATTTTCTATTCTATTTTGTTCTATTTTGTTCTTGAATTAGGACATCATTTAATGATCGAAATTCGAATTTTGGAAGATGGTTATATTCTTTCTATTTTATTATTTTATTTTCTATACTATTCTTTTCTTTTGTATTCTATTCTATTATTTTCTATTCAAACTTGAATTTATTCTATTCAAAATGGTTACATTGTTTTTTTTTTTCTTTTATATTCTATTGGTTTTTCTATTCTATTCTATTCTATTCTTTTTTCTATTCTATTCTATTACAATCTAAATGTATTCTATTCAAAATTCGAATTTTGGAATATGGTTAAATTATTTCTATTCTATTCTATTGTTTTTTTTTAATTCTATTCTTTTATTTCCTATTCTATTATCCTTTTTCTATTCTATTATTTTTTATTCTATTTTATCCTTTTTTTTTCTATTCTATTCTTTTCAAGTTTACTTAAATTCTAATTTATTTTATTTGAAATATGACATTCAAAAGATGGTTATATTTTTTCTAGAGAATAAAATCCCATTTATACAGTATGATGGGCCGTCAGCCGGTGATCCCTTTGGACCGGTCTGACGACCACCACATTTGTTTATTTTTTATTCTCTAGTTGATTCAGGGATGTGGCTATGGGTGGCTGTTGTTTGAGCCTACGCTTTACTAAATTATCCTATATAGGTTATATTCTGTCTATTTTTTTCTATTCATTTTTTTAAAATTCTATTTCCTTTATTTTCTATTCTATTTTGTTTTATTTTGTTCTTGAATTAGGATATCATTTAATGATCCCGGATAACTAATGTCAAGTAGAGCCAGAGTACATAAATATTACTTGACATTTATTTTTTATTATACAATGTGTGTTGATCTTATTTATTTTTAATTTTATTATTTATTTATTTTTATTTTTTTGCTTATTGTCACTAGTGTATATTTCCTCTTGTCAATTTTTTTCAAAATTTTCTATGAAGTCATAAGAGAGAAGACTTACCTTTTGTCTTGCACATATTACAGTTATCCTTGTAGCAACACTCAGTAACAACACGTGTTTGTTCATTCCCTGCTCCGCTGTTCATGATAAAGTCCTTGTTACACAAATTCTCATCGTCATTACATTCACGGGCAAAGCTTTTGTATACTTTATCACCTATATGGAAAATAAATAAAATAAAGGCAATTAAAGTGTGTGGAAACCCAACAATGACATTCTCCTATTTGCTGCCTTTTGGTAGGTTTAAGTGGTTGCAAACCCTGGAAATGAAAAATGAACAGTGCATATCCTTCTATAGTGTGTACTTGCCTTAAACCTAAACACTTACCGTGTGAGTTATGTCTCCTTTCCCATCCCTCTGCTATCTTCATTCGTTCTGACAGTCTGCTTCGACACCAATCAATCCTGGGAGATGACCCGCTCCCTTCCTCCAGCACACAGCAGGGTATTGACAGCATCAGCTGTGCATGTTTCCCCTATGAGATGTGTAGCAGGGGGTGTGTACTTCCCCTTTACTCAGGTCTCAGATTACACTCAGTTCCCTGCTCTATGGTGTGCAGTATATGACATTAGATCCCTGGTCCCTGCCTTCTGGAGCTCAGAAATATATTAGTAAAATATGTGCTTTAGGGGGCCGTAGAGGTGGGAGGGCTGCAGATATACAGATACTACCGCTTATACAGAGGATTTCTTTCATCTTTGTGTATCACCTTCAGGCTAGTCACTTCAGTGGGTATGTGTAAGGGTTTACAATCGCTTTACACCATTGGAGGTGATTTGCTATATCTGTTTCATAAGCACAACAGTTTCCTGTTGATCCTGCCAGAAATCTTGTGAGTTGATAAAGTCTTGTGCTTTCGGCTGACTTGAGTTGCATTGTTCTCAGCTCTCTCTGTGGACTACAGAACATCCTCTCTCCATGTTATGTTGAAGAGGTTGGGTGAGGTATTTCATAGCACTGTCATAGAGTGACAATGCTACTCCACCATTGATAAAGTATAGCAAGTGAGCGTTGTCACCCTAGGACAAATCGTGTGTTACTGTCAGGATCACCAAGGTGAATGTGAAGGGAAATAAGCATACAAAGGAAAAAAAATAAGAAAACAAATGCAGCCAACACATCTAGGGGCTAGAAGGCACCACATCTAAGGGATAGCAAGAAAGGGCTAGTAGGAACCACATCTAAAAGTTAGTAGGTACCATATCTAAGGGCTAGTAGGCACCATATCTCAGGGCTAGTAGGTACCATATCTAAGGGCTAGTAGGCACCATATCTAAGGGCTAGTAGGTACCATATCTAAGGGCTAGTAGGCACCATATCTAAGGGCTAGTAGGCAGTGGCACCACATTTAAGGGTTAGTAGGCACCACATCTAAAGGCCTATTAGGCACAGCGTCTAAGGGCTAGTAGACACCACATCTAAGGGCTGGCAAGCACTACATCCAAGGGCTAGTAGGCACCATATCTAAGGGCTAGTAGGCACCACATCTAAGGGCTATTAGGCAGCATGTCTAAGGGCTAGTGGACAACAAATTTAAGGGCTAGCAGGCACTACATCTATGGGCTAGTAGGCACCACACCTAGAGGATAGCAGGGACTACATCCAAGGGCTAGTAGGCACCACATCTAGGGGCAAGTAGGCACCACATCTAAGGGCTAGTAGGCACCATATCTAAGGGCTACTAGACACCACATCTAAGGGCTAGCAGGCACTACATCCAAGGGCTAGTAAGCACCATATCTAAAGGCTAGTAGGCACCATATCTAAGGGCTAGTAGGCTCTTATCTAAGGGTTATTAGGCACTGTGTGTAAGGGCTAGTAGACACCACATATAAGGGCTAATAGGCTCGAGATTTAAGGCCTAGTAGGCATCACATCTAAGGGTAGTAGGCACCACATTTAAGAGCTAGAAGGCACCACATCTAAAGGCTAGTAGGCACCACATCTAGGGGCTAGTAGGCACCACATCTTGGGGCTATTAGGCACCGCATCTAAGGGCTAGTAGACACCACATCTAAGAGCTAGCAGGCACTACATCTAATGGCTAGAAGGCACCACATCTAAGGGCTAGTAGGCACCATCTCTAAAAGTTAATAGAGTATATATCTGGACACACGTTTGTCAAGCAGGATATCTCTGCGCTTGTTGGAGGAGTCAGTTAGTTAACTGCTAAAATACAGACTGCTGCTACTTCACCAAATAACGATGCATATTGGAAAACATAAATAAAAAGAAGAATAGTAGCGCAAAAAGTCACTTGGATATGACTTTAGGAATGCATAAAACAATACAACCATAAAAAGGGTGTTGCTAAAACACTCTAATAAGGGTAAAAAAGTCCTTTAAAAGTCCATAGACCGTCCAGGAATGAGTGATGTTACTACTGGATCACCTTTTCAACCACCACCAAGTGTCACACCAAGGGGTCAGTAGAAGTGGCAACTCACCAGATAAAGTGTCTCAGGTGTTCTCACACAAGAGCACAATGAGCAGGTATCAAAGATGCTGATGATGGGTGTAAACAAACGACCTTGATGTATCCCCGCTGCACACACTAAATCAGACCTCCTTTCCACAGACTCCACTCAGCATAATGATCACATGTAAGGCAAAATAACTCCAATAGTGAAGTACTGTAAAACTTCAGCTTTATTAAAAAATGAATTGCACTCACATTAGTAGGGAAAAGGTCAAGCTTCTATGTAGTAACACAAAGCGGCCAGGCAAGGATCCTCACTCGTGTAGTCCCCTGGGTTGACTCCACGGCAACCCCGATACTTCCGGGTGGGTCCTCTACCGTACCACGTGATGTTGGATGCGTCGTCTGGTCACGCCCTGAAGCGTTTCGTCATTTTCGACTTCAACTGGGGGAATGTTTTATGCATTCCTAAAGTCATATTCGAGTGACTTTTTGCGCTACTATTCTTCTTTTTATTTATCTCTAAAAGTTAGTAGGCACCACATTTAGGGGCTAGCAGGCACCACATCTGAGGGCTAGTAGGCGCTATATTTAAGGGCTAGTATACCCTGCATATACAGTAAGGGCTAGCAAGTAGTATTGGCCTTGGAAACTCTTTGATTTGCTGAAGCTACCCACCTAGTGATAAGATCTTATGAAGCAATGCCATCGGCACACTATTAAGAGAATCCAAAAAACCTTGGGGATCCAGAGCCATCCATCCACTTATACAAGCAATAAAAGCTTGAGTTCTCTTCTCCATACAACATTTTTTAAAAGGTTTTTTTTTTTTTTTTTTTACTTTTAAATAAGGTGGTGGACGGCTTGATCAAATGTTTTTATTTCTGACTTGTCCCCTTTGGAGAAAAAAAAGTTGTCTGGAGTTTCATTTTTACCAAAAGCAAATGATTGGTGGCTTCAGATGCTTGAAAATAGCTGCAAGGGTTGGCAGTGTGTAATTGTACTTGTCTGTCTCTTCACCTTCAAACTCATTTTCTATCCATTATGTTTACAATATTCGACTCACCAGTTTTGTTTTTTGTCACCTAATTTGACTCACCGATTTTAGTTATTGACACCCTCTTCAGGCAGCTGGTTGACGCTGATGGGCATTTTTGCGAGCGCCCCCTGCAGAAGGTTCCACTGGAGGTACTACACTCCCGACATGTCAGCCTACGGCCTGGAAATATGAACATATTATGAGTTATAATCGGTATTTCAGTTTGGTCAGGCACAACATGAAAATACATAATTGCCAGGTGTTTATTAAAATATATTCCATTTATATTTTAAGACTTTGAATTCCGAGAGAGACAATGGCAATAAACTTCTATTTTAAGTGAGAGGAGTTGTAAATTTAGGTTACATAATCAGATCAAAAGTTTTAAAGGGAATGTTTTCAAAGTTTTTAACATAAATTGAAAAGAAATCAGCTTACTGTAAATTTTTTTGTCATTTACATAAAAAAATATTGGGGTAAACTTGCAAAATAACAGGTGTTTGACCCACCTGGGGCATCTGGGGCAATACTACTTCTTTTTACTACCACTTTTTTTTATATATATTCTTTCCACTTTTCATTCTTCGGGATGCTTAACCACTTAAGCCCCGGAAGATTTTACCCCCTTCCTGACCAGGCCCTATTTTGTGATTCGGCACTGCGTGATTTTAACGGACAATTGCGTGGTCGTGCGACGCTGTACCTTAACGAATTTGACATCCTTTTTTTCCCACAAACAGAGCTTTCTTTTGGTGGTATTTGATCACCTGTGCGATTTTCTGATCATGCTAAACAAAAACAAAAATAGCGACGATTTTGCAAAAATAACAATATTTTTCACATTTTTTTATATGAAATTCCCCCAAAAAAATGTAAAAATTTTAATTTTTTAACTTTTTTGGCCAATTTGTTTTCTGCTACCTATGTTTGGTAAAAAAAAATCGCAATAAGCGTATTTTGATTGGTTTGCGCAAAAGTTATTGAGTTTACTAAGGGAAAGATTTTTGTCATTTTTGTTGTTTGTTTTTTAACGAGTAATGGCGGCGATCTACGTTTTTTTTTTTTGCGGGACTGCGATATTGCGGCGGACAGATCGGACCCTTGACTGACATTTTTGACACTTTTGGGAGTACCAGTGACATTACTACAGTAATCAGTGCTATACATATGCACTGTTACTGTAAAAATGACACTGGCAGGGAAGGGGTTAACTTTATTTGAGAAGGAGGGGTTAAGTGTGTCCCTAGGGGTGTGCTTCTAACTGTGATTGGATGTGGCTTTTCATGTAACAGCAGAGATCTACGATCCTACATAGCAGGACAGTATGATCTCTGCTGTTACACAGGGAAGAATGACAGGCGGCTTTGTTTACATTAGCCGCCTGCCTTTCTCCCTCTGTAACTGATGATCGCGAGTGACCGGCGGACATCGGGTCCGCCGGTCACTCGCGCGGAGGTGTCCGTGAACGATCGGGGGCAGGAGAGTGCCTCTGGCGGCGCGTGCTCGCCCCCTATTGGCTCACAAGGGAGTGACATAGCAGTACGTCACTTTGCCTGCACGGGGCTGACCGCCGCAACTACATATACTGTACTAACGGCAAGCAGTTAAGCAAGCCAAACTCCTTTCATTTGAACAACCAAAAAGAAGTGCTGGGAGAAGAAAGAAACCTGTCACATGACTTTGATAGGTCATGTGACAAAGCTGTACTCTTATGGCGGAGTGATCTTTACAGTGTTAAAAAAGTGGAGCTGAATTCAGGAAAATTAAGATTTGATATATTATAGGGAACATTTAAAAATGACACAGCGGGAGTCGGGCCAGGGGAGGAGAAGCGGTGATCACTGCCGCTCTTCCCCGATCGTCGGGGATCAAGTGAGGAGATCCGCCCACTTGTGTAAACAGAGCGGGCGGATCTCCTAAGTGACAGGCAGGGTCAGAATACAGGATTCAGCATAGCTGAACCTGCGATCTGTCCCTGTGTCACTCAGTCACCTCCCCCCACACACGTCAGTAAGCACCAGGCATACATTAACCCCTTGTTCACCAATAAAAGTTAACCCCTTCCCTGCCAGTGTCATTTTTACAGTAACTGTGCATATTTATAGCACTGATTACTGTAGTAATGTCACTGGTACCCCCAAAAGTGTCAAAATTGTCAGTTAGGAGGGGTCCGATCTGTCCGCCGCAATGTCGCAGTCCCGCAAAAAAAAATCGCAGATTGCCGCCATTACTAGTTAAAAAAAAAAAACAATAAAAATGACATAAATTTCCAGTAGTTAGTAGCTGCGATAACTTTTGCGCAAACCAATCAAAATATGCTTATTGTGATTTTTTTTAACCAAACATAGGTAGCAGAAAACAAATTGGCCTAAAATGTTAAAAATTTTAGATTTTTAAATTTTTTTGGGGGGGGGGGGTTCATATAAAAAAATTATTTTTTCAAAATTGTCGCTCTTTTTTTGTTTATAGCGCAAAAAGTAAAAATCGCATAGGTGATCAAATACCACCAAAACAAAGCTCTATTTGTGGGGGAAAAAAATACATAAATTTAATTTGGGTACAGCATCGCACAACCGTGCAATTGTCCGTTAAAGTAACGCAGTGCCGAATCGCAAAATATGGCCTGGTCAGGAATGGGGTAAAATCTTCCGGTCTTAAAACGCTCATTGAGAATTTTTTTGTCAAAGACATGTAGCTAAATACATTTTGGCCTAAATATATGACAAAAATTGAATATATTGGATATTTTTTAACTGTCAAAGTAGAAAAATATTGTTATTTTTTCAAAATTGGCACATTTTTTTATTAATATCGCAAGAAATGAAAAGTGCAGAGGTGATCAAATACCACCAAAAGAAAGCTCTGTTTGTGGGAAAAAAGGACGTAAATTTCGTTTGGGTACGGCATTGCATGACCGCGCAATTGTCAGTTAAAGTCGCATAGTGCCGAATCGCAAAAAGTGGCCTGGGCGTAAAGCAGGAAAATCCTCCGGTCCTAAAGTGGTTAAAGTGGTATATTTGCAGTGTAAGGTCATTGCTGCCTCTAACTGCTGGTCTCAGGAGGCTGACCATGAGATTTGGAGAGGTCACTACTGCACTGCTCACTGTTCTTCTTGGCAGTGCCTCCAGAAATGAAAAGGCAGGGCTTTGCTTTCACCAAGAGGGCCATCTCCACATAGCGACACAGTGCACAACAAAACACGGTAAGGCAGAAATGGAGAAAGCTCATCTGCCAGGAGACCCCAGGTAATACTGTATATCTGCAGTGCGAGATCTAAGACATTGCTGCCTTTAACTGCTAATCTCGGGAGATTTACATTGAGATTTGGTGATGTAACTACTGTACTGCTCACTGTTCTCCTTGCTGGAGGCTCTGCCAATAGGAAGCAACGCCCTGCCTCTACCAAGATGGCAATTTCTGCAGAGAGACACAGCGCATAACAAGGCATAGTAAGCCAGAAATGGGGGAAAGCTCATCTACAAGGAGACCCCAGGAAATACTGTAGATCTGCAGTGTGAGGTCTAAGGCATTGCTGCCTCTGACTGCTAGTCTATCCCATCTAAGGGCTAGTAGGCACCATATCTAAGGGCTAGTAGGTACCATATCTAAGGGCTAGTAGGCACCATATCTAAGGGCTAGTAGGCACCATATCTAAGGGCTAGTAGGCACCATATCTAAGGGCTAGTAGGCACCATATCTAAGGGCTAGTAGGCACCACATCTAAGGGCTAGTAGGTACCATATCTAAGGGCTAGTAGGCACCATATCTAAGGGGTAGTAGGCACCACATCTAAGGCCTATTAGGCACAGCGTCTAAGGGCTAGTAGACACCACATCTAAGGGCTGGCAAGCACTACATCCAAGGGCTAGTAGGCACCATATCTAAGGGCTAGTAGGCACCACATCTAAGGGCTATTAGGCAGCGTGTGAGACACAGTGCGTAACAAGGCATAGTAAGTCAGAAATGGGGGAAAGCTCATCTACAAGGAGACCCCCAGGAAATACTGTAGATCTGCAGTGTGAGGTCTAAGGCATTGCTGCCTCTGACTGCTAGTCTCAGGAGGTGTACCGTGAGATTTGGTGATGTTACCACTGCACTGCTCACTGTTCTCCTTGCTGGAGGCTCTGCCACGAGGAAGCAAAGCCCTGCCTCTACCAAGATGGCCATCACCGCATAGAGACACAGTACACAACAAGTCATAAATGGGGGAAAGCTTGTCTGCAAGGAGATCCTAGGCAATACTGTATATCTGCAGTGTGAGGTCTAACACATTGCTGCCTCTAACTGCTAGTCTCAGGAGGTGTACAGTGAGATTTGGTGATGTTACCAATGCACTGCACACTGTTCTCCTTGCTGGAGGCTCTGCCATGAGGAAGCAACGCCCTGGCTCTACCAAGATGGCCATCTCTGCATAGAGACACAGTACACAACAAGTCATAAATGGGGGAAAGCTTGTCTGCAAGGAGATCCTAGGCAATACTGTATATCTGCAGTGTGAGGTCTAACACATTGCTGCCTCTGACTGCTAGCCTCAGGAGGTGTACAGTGAGATTTGGTGATGTTACCACTGCACTGCTCACTGTTCTCCTTGCTGGAGGCTCTGCCACGAGGAAGCAACGCCCTGGCTCTACCAAGATGGCCATCTCTGCATAAAGACACAATGCACAACAAGTCATAAATGGGGGAAAGCTTGTCTGCAAGAAGACCCCAGGCAATACTGGTGACTAGTTATTTTCCTTCTGCCTGACTTTTTTGGGCACAGCTTTTTTTTTGTAAAAACAAGGCTTTTTCTGTGTAATATTGTCTTTCTAGGAAAAAATATGTAACAAAAGAAAATAAAATGTTCTTTTTTTCTAGTTTAAAAAGTGTTCGTTTTTACTCAACAAGTGTTTTTGTTGATAAAAAGTGTACATTTAATTCTATAATTTTTCCAGTGCATAATGACACAGGTAAAGAATATGTTAACCCAACACTTGAAATTCCTGACATGTGCCTGCTGTGCCATGTACTTGTAAAAAAGAGTACACTGTCCTCTTTGTATTCCATCCTTTGTGTGAAATCCCTGATGTTCCTGCCAGTCTCTCTGCTTTCCTATCAACAATTGACCACACTAGGCATAAGAGCACAGCATGGCCAGTCCTCTAGCTGTGCTGAGAACTCAGCCTACTCTTCTCCAATCATCATCATACCTGTCCTGACAGCCCCCCCCCCCCCGCACAGCCATTTACCGGGTAGATCAGTGTTCTGCTGTTTCTCCTCCTCTAGCTCTTACCCAGCTGAGAACAGAAGGAATGTGATTACTTTTAAAAACTGAAAAAACACTGTTTATAATGTTTTTTTTTTTTTTTAATCTCTATAAACAAATGTTTTCCATTTCATCTCTATTTTAACCACTTCTGGACCAGAAGGATTTGCCCCCTTAATGACGAGGCCATTTCTTGCGATTTGGAACTACGTTGTTTTAAGTGACAATTACGTGGTTGTGCCACACTGTACCTAAATAAAATTGATGTCCTTTTTTCCCCACAAATAGTGCTTTCCTTTGGTGGTATTTTATCACCTGTGCTATTTTTATTTATTGCGCTATAAACAAAAAAGAGACAACTCTGAAATAAAAAAAAATATTTTTCACTTTTTGCTATATAATATTCTCAAAAAAAAAAAAAATAAATAAACATCAAAGTTTTTCATCCTTTTAGGCCAATTTGTACTCCGCTACATAGTTTTGGTAAAAAAAAATCCCAATAACTGTATTTTGATTGGTTTGCACAAAAGTTATCACGTCTACAAACTAAGGGAAAGATTTATGGCTTTTTTATTTTTTATTTACTAGTAAAGCGGTGATCTGCGATTTTTAGCGGGACTGCGACATTGCAGTGGACAAATCGGACCCCTAACTGACATTTTCTGACGCTTTTGGGGGGACCAGTGACATTACTACAGTAATCAGTGCTAAAAATATGCACTGTTACTGTAATAATGACACTGGCAGGGAAGGGGTTAACCCAGGGGTGATCAGAGGGTTACGTGTGAGCCTAGGGGAGTGTTTTCTAACTGTGAGGGGAATGGACTTGTGGAATCAACACAGAGACCTGTGATCCTAAATATTAGGAACACAGGCGCTCTGTGATCATTTCATCCCCTCTTTGGTCAGGGGATCATCAGAGGCAGGCTGGATACCTGGCACCGAATCATCAGGCTGGACAGAAGGCATCAGATCAGCAGGCAACAGATCATCAGGCTCGGCAGCGGGCACTGGATCATCAGGCTCAGCAGCCCGCAGAGGCACATCAGGCTGGGCAGCAGGCAGAGGCACATCAGACTGGGCAGCAGGCAGAGGCACATCAGGCTGGGCAGCAGGCAGAGGCACATCAGGCTAAGCAGCAGGAAGAGGCTGTGCAGCAGGCAGAGGCACATCAGGCTAGACAGCAGGCAGAGACACATCAGGCTGGGCAGCAGGCAGAGGCACATCAGGCTGAGCAGCAGCCAGAGGTTGGACAGTAGGCATAGGCTGGGCAGCAGGCAGAGGCACATCAGGCTAGGCAGCAGGCAGAGGCATATCAAGCTGGGCAGCAGGCAGAGGCATATCAGGCTGGGCAGCAGGCAGAGGCACATCAGGCTAGGCAGCAGGCAGAGGCATATCAAGCTGGGCAGCAGGCAGAGGCACATCAGGCTGGGCAGCAGGCAGAAACTGTGCAGTGGGTAGAGGCACATCAGGCTGGGCAGCTGGCAGAGGATGGGCAGCAGAAAGGGGCACATTAGGGCTGGTCAGCGGGCAGAGGCACATAAGGCTGGGCAGCGGGCAGAGGCACAGCAGACTGGGAAGTGGGCAGAGGCACATCAGGCTGGGCAGCAGGCAGAGGCTGTGCAGTGGGAAGAGGCACATCAGGCTGGGCAGCAGGCAGAGGCACATACGGCTGGGCAGCAGGCAGAGGCTATGCAGTTTGCAGAAGCGAATCAGGCTGGGCAGCAGGCAGAGGCACATCAGGCTGGGCAGCAGGCAAAGGCACATCAGGCTGGGCAGCGGGTAGAGGCACATCAGGCTGGGAAGCAGGCAGAGGCACATCAGGCTGGGCATCGGGCAGAGGCACATCAGACTGGGCAGCAGGCAGAGGCCCATCAGGCTGGTCAGCAGGCAGAGGTACATCAGGCTGGGCAGCAGGCAGAGGCTGTGCAGTTGGCAGAGCCACATCAGGCTGGGCAGCAAGCAGAGGCACATCAGGCAGGGCAGCAGGCAGAGGCTGGGCAGCGGGCAGAGGCACATCAGGCTGGGCAGTGGGCAGAGGCACATCAGGCTGGGCAGTGGGCAGAGGCACATCAGGCTGGGCAGCGGGCAGAAGCTGGCAGCAGGCAGAGGCACATCATTCTGGCCAGCAGGCAGAGGCTGGGCAGCAGGTAGGGGTACATTAGGGTGGGCAGTGGGCAGAGGCATATCAGACTGGGCAGCAGGCAGAGGCACATCAGGCTGGGCAGCAAGCATAGGCACATCAGCCTGGGCAGTGGGCAGAGGCACATCAGGCTGAGCAGCAGGCAGAGGATGTGCATTGGGCAGAGGCACATCAGGCTGGGCAGCGGGCAGAGGCTGGGCAGCAGGCAGAGGATTAGCAAGGTCAGTTGGGTTATCAGATTCAAGATTGTCAGAGGCCGGCCTAAACCCATTGGCAATCATAGAGGCAGGCTGGAGCATATCGGCTTGTGTGGAGGCAGGCTGGAGTATATCGGCTGGCATGGAGGCAGGCTGGAGCAGATCAGCTGGCATGGAGGCAGGTTGGAGCAGATCGGCTGATGTGGAGGCAGGCTGGAGCAGATTGACTGGTGTGGACCCAGGCTGGGGCAGACCGGCTGGCGCGAAGGCAGGCTGGAGCAGATCAGCTGACGTGGAGGCAGGCTGGAGCATATCGGCTGATGTGGAGGCAGGCTGGCGTGGAGGCAGGCTGGAGCAGATCAGCTGGTATGGAGGCAGGCTGGAGCAGATTGGCTGATGTGGAGGCAGGCTGTAGCAGATCGACTGGTGTGGAGGCAGGCTGGAGCAGATTGGCTAGCATGGAGGCAGGCTGGAGCAGATCGCTGGCATGGAGGGAGGCTGGAGCAGATCAGCTAGCGTGGAGGCAGGCTGGAGCAGATCAGCTGGCGTGGAGGCCGGCTGGAGCAGATCAGCTGGCGTTGAGGCCGGCTGGGGCAGATCAGCTAGCGTGGAGGCAGACTGGAGCAGATCGGCTGGCGTGGAGGCAGACTGGAGCAGATCGGCTGCCGTGGAAGCAGACTGGATCAGATCAGATGGCGTGGAGCCAGAATTGGATAGTGGCCGGTTTTTGCAAGTTGGGAAAAACTTTTTTTTCTTTTTGGGTTTTGCCACTGAGGTTCTGCATGTTAACACAGGGCTGTGAGTAGGGGGGAGCAACTGATGGCAAAGAAAAGCTGGGGGATGTTGAAAAAGAGGGAGCAGTTGCTAAGGAGAAATTCTGAGGGATTGGCGCAGGCAGCGGAAAAGAGGTAATCTTCAAGGGTTTAAAGGCAGGGTAGGTGCAGCAAGTGGAAACAGGGTACTGACATATGGTTGGTAGTAGGATATACTGGGCTGAAACTGTGGTTGCTGTGGGTGATGGAGAGAGAGATCTTTAAGCAGGTGGGTGTCTACTGTCTAGCAGTAGGAAGGGGTTGGTGCAAGCTTACTGAGGCTGAATGCAATATATCTGAGCATGCTTGTAGTAACGGTTGAACAAGATTCAGTTTACACTCTGCCTGTCTGACAAGAGACTGCACTGCATTAATACACTCTACTAGCACCTGTTGACAACATGCTGAATAGTACTCAAAGAAATAAGCCGTGTCATCCTCCAATAACCATATCAGTGATTCTACCTGAGCCATACTGAAGGGGGAGAAAAGTCATCACTACCTTTAGGAGTACTGGACAAAGCCAACTCCGCACAAACTTGAATCAATGGCTGAACATCTTTAAACAGCATCCTGCCCTGATCAACTAGGGAATGAGCAAGACAAATGCATTCTAACAGCTGGTCACCGGCCCACTCCTTTAATATCTGGCAGCAGCAATCTTTTTCCCCCGTCACTAGCAAAGAAAAGTAGGTGACTTCCCCAGGATGCATCTTGCAACAAACAACAGCAGAGCCAAAATGGCTTCCCTGTGCAGCCACTTCTGGTCAGGACTGGCCTTGGTGTTATGTCAGTAACAGGTGTGACCAGAAATGTGTGGACTGCCACAGAGAATATCAGGCACAAATATAGTGTTAAAGAATATAATTTTTTTAAAAATAAGTGAATAACACCAATGTGGACGCACCTCCAGAAAACTAAAACAATAGTGACATACAACGAACAACTGCTCAAACCAAGTATATACAGAAAACAGGATAAACTAATCATAATTGTAACAGAGCCAGGGTCATACAGGGGAGATCAAGCAGAGGGAACTGGGAATAAGACAGAACAGGGAGAGGGTAACAGGAGATGGAGTACACAGGAACGCAGGTTAGGGGCACGTGTGTAAGATCCTTCGGTACTTTTGTGTTTGCATGGTTCCTTTCTTCCGGGTTGCGTTCCACCGCTCGGTCAGGTGGAACGCATATGGGCGTGGTGTAGATTGACAGCGCTCTGACGTCATCATCGGGTGCCGTGGAGGGCGCCTATTTCAACTAGCGGTTTGCATGGACACATTGTTCGTGCAACCGCTCTCAGCAGATGCCTAACCTGACGCTGCCGAATCTTCCAGTGACACACCCCATTGCTGGACCGACCGGAGCCTCGCCTACCCTATGCTAACCATTGCTTGCTTCCTGGCTATTGATAAGTACCCCACAGGGGACCCCTCCTTATCAACACCGCTTGCTACCTATTGCTGAACTTGATTGCTAGCTCTTGTACATCTTGCTCTCTAATAACTATTACCTGCATTGCTGAATTAGATTGCTAGCTCTTGTACATCTTGTCTACTATACCTGTACCCGCACTGCTGAAACTAGT
This sequence comes from Pelophylax lessonae, assembly GCF_965119305.1. Lineage (NCBI taxonomy): Eukaryota > Metazoa > Chordata > Amphibia > Anura > Ranidae > Pelophylax > Pelophylax lessonae. Next base: position 198,929,121 of record NC_138779.1, on the reverse strand, counting down.
TTGCTAACTCCTACATCTTGTCTACTATTACCTACTGCCTACTTTGATATACCTGATTGCTAGCTCTTGAGAACACTAATCACTACTATTTACTATTGCTCTGCTGAACCTATACTATAACCCCAGTGTATCATATTCACTGCTACTGGCATAGTACTTGTCACTCTTATAACATCGCTTGCTGAGTGTTTGTACATGTGCATACTGAAACAGGCTGAACCACTATGATGAGTCAAGAGAGTTAAATCAGGTGATTTGACATACCTCTACAAGACTACTGAGTGGAACTCTGCAGCTGTAGATCCAATCCACGAAATAATCAACCAGAGCGTTACAACGTGGAGACAACACCAAGGCAGTGAGGAAGAGCATGCACAGGGTTTAAATACATTTCCTGCAACCTGCATCAGATGATGACTGATTGCATGAGATGTCAGCTTCTGGCTGCTGATTGACATTGGAACTGCAGCCTATAGATCTGGGAGCCACAGTTCCACTAGCAGGTGAACCGTTTCCTGACAACATCACTTGGGGTACAGGGTCATTGTCAGGGCCAAAACTGGGGGGTGGGGAAGGGGGGACATGTGCTCCAGGCACTGGATTGAGAGGGCTAAACAGTGTGGGTCTTCTCTCAGCAATGCCCACCCTGCACAAACCTCACCACCTCTCCTCCAGGACCTTGTTTCTCCTCCTCTCCACCAGTGCCTGACCTGCCCGCAGTGTTACAGGTTCCTATTCATAAGTGAGCATCACCAAGAACCGGTGTAGCTACAATGGGTCCTGGAGGGCGTTTAGGAGCTCTACCAGCAGAGCAAGGCAGCTGCCCTCCTGAGCCTGAAGGAGGCCCTCGTCAGCAGCGTGATGTCTTCTACTGTCCTGCCACCTTCACATCATCACCCTTAAGGACTGCTGGCCAAAAACTGCCTGGTACCACCCACTCAGGGCAAGGGGAGCTGGAGACAGAGCCCATGCAAGATCTCCACTTGAACAGATCATGAACTGGTGAACCACAACATGTATTGGGTGTAGTGTAAGACCCAATGTGCTGCCAGTGTCTGGAGGAGGGCCGGCACCACAGCTAAAAAGTCAAAGCTCTAGAGGCCACATGGAAGTTGCACAGGGTGGAGGAGGGCATGGGGGATGGGAATGCTGCACAAGGTGGTGGGAGTGGATGGGTGAAGAAAGGGGGATGCACAGGGTTGGGTGACAGAGTGAAGCTGCACAAGGTGAGGGGAGGAGAAGGAGGTAAGTGCCAGGTGGTGAACAAGGTAAGAAAAAGGATTATGAACGCTGAAGAAGGTGGGGGAAGGTAAAGGAGGACAGGTAGGGGGAAGGGAGAAAAGGACACAGTGGGGGTGCACAAGAGGGGGATTATCGGGAAGCTGCACAAGATGTGGGGAAGGGGAAGGTGCAGAAGGTGAAAGGGTAGGAAGAGAACAATCAGCTTTCCCTCAGGCTTTGTTCCTTCCTGTCCTGCAGGCAGAGATGTACTGTATAGTAACGAAGTAGAACTACTTCACTACTGTACTTAAGTACCAAAAGGCGGTATCTGTACTTTCCTGGAGTAGAATTTTTTTCTCCTACTTCCACTTTTACTTCACTACATTTTTTCGATGATTTCAATACTTCTACTCCGATATTTTTTTTTGTGCTGCATAGTTACTCGTTACAATTATAAAAATTACCACTGCCAGAACAGTAGATGACAGGTTTCATGAAGCTCAAAAAAAATGTGTATAATGTGATGTGTAAATCAGCGCATATACGAAAATAAATGCTGTGTATAAATACAAGCTGCTATACCAAATCTTTCCAATAAAAAGAAAATATGAAACAAACAAATAAATGGGGGACAGCGCTTAAAGTGAAAAGTGCATCAAAAAACTACAAACAAAGTGGCTGTGCGAACAAAGTGCCTGCAATAGATATAAATATATAATCGTTGCCCCCAGTGCCCACACTCCACACAGTATCAAAAATAAAGTGACATGGATGTGCTAAAGCCTAAATGCAGTGCAAATTATTCCCACAATGTAACAGTAAATTCATATAAAATATGACAATAAAATCACAATAAAATAAGTTATGAAATAAGTTAGGTCAGGTGCAACAAGTTGAAGTGTGTAAACCTATCTATAACGAAAAGTCCATAAATGAATTCCTGTGTGTAAATCTAAAGTGTGACTTCACTTGTCAGATGCTTCCACCTCCTTCAGTGCTCAAGTGACCCACCAACACACTTATTAATGGTGGATAGCCTCTCACGTTAGCACTGGCACTGTGGCACTGGCACTGCACTGGTTCAAAAAGTCGTATATATTTAATTATTTCAATTCTCATAGGTCCTCTCCTCATAAGATATTAATTTATAACTTATAAGAGATTAGGTGATGAACTTCTTGGCGGCCCTGGCAGGATGCCGGGGACACCCGCCACTTCTGGAGCCGAGCCGCTGTGATTCCCCAACATGTGACAAAGTGACAGCCAGGAGATTTAGTGGCTAGTAGTGCTCAATACCGCTCTTTTAGATATAAAAATGAAATAAAATATACTGACTCACAATTTAGTAGTAGTAGGTAGCATGTAGCAGTAGGCAGCACAACTCAATTCAATCAATCCACAGCCTCGCTCGCGCCGCGGCCCGCGGACTCACTGTCATCAAGTTCAGACCGCACTGGAGGAGACGTGCTGCCGTCTCCCTGCTCGAGGTCTCCGCCTCTAAACACGTTGCATTACTCAGACTCCACCCCTTAGGGCCCTTACTGAGAGGAGTTGTGACACGGGCGGCAGGAGCGGGACTCGGAGCATCTTCTTCGTCTTCTATGAGGTGAGTGAGGTGGACCGTGGAGGGCCTAATGGCCTCGCAATGGCAAATGTGCCATTTGAGAATCAAATCAATCAATATAAAATATTAATACTATACAGTATACACGGGTCACGGGTGGCTTTTTTGAACCAAGGAGAGTGAGACTGACGATTATGATGATTATATCTGACCATCCATGGTCCATGGACCATAAGTGTCGTGTTGGTGGTGCCTGTGCTGCCTGCGGCCTGCCTCTGCCTGTGCGGCTGTGCCTTGTCACTTGAGCAAATGAGCACTAGTGTGAAGGACAGGTGGTGGAAGCATGTTCTGACAAGTTCTTATAAGAAATAATTAAATAAATAATATATACAGCTTTTTGAACCAGTGCAGTGCCAGTGCTATTAAGGTGAGAGGCTATCCACCACTTGACTTGAGCAGAGCACTGAAGGAAGGTGGAAGCATCTGACAGCAAGTGACAAGCACTTCTTAGATTGCACACTGGAATTCATTTATGGACTTTTCGTTATAAAGTTTACACACTTCAACTTGCACCTAACTTATTCACAATCACAACTTATTTTATTGTGATTTATTGTATTGTCATATATATTTTATATGAATTAAATTTACATTGTGGGAATAATTTGCACTGCATTTAGCACAGATATGTCACTTTATTTTTGATACTGTGGGTAATGAATAGAAGTATATATAGATATATTGCAGGCACTTTATTAGCATTTTTAGCACAGCCACTTTGTTAGTAGTTTTTGATGCATTTTTCACTTTAAGCGTTGTAGGTTTGATGAAGCTGGCACATCATTCATCATCATCAATCATCACTGTTGAGCGAATCGAATCAAACCGCGATTAAGAAGACTGCACTTGCTCCTGTTCTGCCTTTTGATCAGCTAAAAAGATGGACGAACCAAAAACACCACCTTCCACCCCTGGCCCTTCAACTTCAAGTGATCTGCCTGGCTGTGAGAGTGAGGAAGGAGACCACCCCTGGCCCTACTTAGAGTCGATGTTCTCATATGTCGGAGTGAAAGATAATTCATATAGAATGAAGTGCTTACTCTGCCGCCCGAAAGGTTGTGAAATACTGGCCTTCAAAAATTCACCGTCGAATTTGAAGAAACATATCAAGGTAAGTTACAATTTTTACAAATATCAAAATCACACCAGCTTGAGCTATCAGCTGTAAGACCTTTTGCTAACTAGCGTAGGGAGTAGCGGCATACTGCGGTGTTCACTTAATGCGTTAACTAGCTGGCTATCATAATTCATAAAGGCTATCACGCGTTGAATCGTGTTTTTGACCCATCCATCACTAATGTCAACTTTCTCTAATTTTATGACATAGCCAAAATAAATCCTAGAGCATGTCTCCTTAGTGCTGCTTAATCACACACCCGTTTTTATAGTGTAGTAGTGTTTTATAGGTTATAGATTGTCACTGACATAAGTAATGCAGCAGCAGGACTCAGGAGTTTTCCTACATTGAAATGTTTTTGGCGGCCACCAAAGCCCCTTATTTTTTTTTAGTAAGAGTGGGTTAGTAAGATTTAATCTTACATTATGTTAAAAAAATCATATAAGTTTATTTGGTCACGTTAAAAAAGTTCATACAATAAGACACAAACAACAAGGCGTCTAAAAACAACACATATAAATGAAGGAATGGAATACTCTCATGATACTACCACAAAGGACACAGTGCCTATGTGTAGATTTCTTGCCCTGTTGCCCAACATGTTTCGCGGTATCTTGTCCGCTTCGTAAGGGGTCTTATCATGTTAACAGAGAATTTGTTCCTACTTCCTTCCTAAACATCTAAACAGAGAGCTTGCATTCAAATCAAAGAAATAGATAAGTTAGAAAAATAATATAAGAGAGCAATATATCAAAAAGCCACTGACCAAAAAGAAGGTCAGAGCCGCTCAGCCTGGTAATGTAAAGTAAAGCATAGCATAACATAACATAATTTATTTATACATTACATAGCTTGATGGTGACATTACATTTAACCCCGCAAAGGAAGGTCCCATTTAGACTTAGCCAAGATGGTCCGGGGGAAAGAGGGGGAGGCAACCACCAAAAACTGAGCAGATACCAAAAAACGTCTCCCAGGTGGACATGGGAGTCCTATGTTGGAGTAAGAAATGGTATAACATAAAAGTAACTAAAGCATAATATTGGAAATGTGTATATATGCATTTAATTATTTAATCTATTTATACATCTATATATTAAAATGTGCAGACGTGTGTATCAAACTTGTAATGTTAAAGGAAAAGGACCAGTCCAGGACCAGGAGAGAAAGAGAACTTTCCTCCATATTGTAAAAAATAGAAAGATATGTTCATGATAAACAAAAGCAGGTGCAAGCAGAAAAATATATGTGTAAAAGTACTGTCTATTTCCTTTCCATTATGGCCGCTATGGTTACGCTGGTGAGTGAGACTGGTCAGATGGGCGGGCCACTCCATCGCTGGACGGATTCACCCTTGGGCGGACATGCGGTGCAACCCCATAACCCGGAATGGATCTCCATTCCGAATTTCCGGGTGCTGATTGGCCGGGCGGGGGGTGGGGAGATGTCCATCATCTGCCTCCCCGCCTGCCGTCGTACAGACAGTCAGCTGCACTAGCCATCTGCGCATGCGCATTATGGGTCTGGGTCCGGCCGCGTCACAAGCCAATGGGCATGAGCGGCCGGACAGGAGTCCTATAAAATGTCGGCAGATGCCGGTCAGCCAGCCTCGGCCACGACTACACAGACAGTACAGCAGACTCCACGGATGGCCCGGGACAGGACAGAGGTTAAACTTGCCTTGGTAAGATGCATTCGGGGTCCACACTCTTGCTATCATGCTGTCAGGCACTCTTTCTTGTGGCTCATTTAAATTTTATATTCAATACTCTCTTTTCTTTGCAGCATGCCAGCATATAACAATTTAAAATTGAGTCTGACCATGTGGTCCAGTCCGGGCCGTCCATGGCTTCCACAGTGTTTGTGACCTGCTGCTGGTCTTCCTTTTCTCATGAATTGACCAGTTTTTTTTTTGAGGCACCTCTTTACCATCCCTCCTTCCTTCCCTACCCTGGTGAGTCTCTTTGTCTGCTGAGTACTGATATTATAAACAGTACTTTTACATGTGTGTATATCAGGCCCGGACTGGGACAAAAAATAGGCCCGGGCATTTTAGACTGAGCAACCTTTTTTTTTTTTTTTTTTTAATTTAAACCAAATTACAAATAATGACAGCTACCCGTTTCTCAATGTCGTTTAGCTCTATTTAGCCTGCTACAGTCACTGCTCTCTGATTGCTAGAGGTTACTGCACGTTTTTAGCACTTACCCATTGGTGGCTGGGGAGGGGGGAAGTGTAATCAGTGGCAGTACTGGGGGGGGGGTGTATTGAGTGGCAGTGCTGGGGGGAAAGAATGAGTGGCAGTTCTGAGGGAGGGGGAGGGGGTATGAATTAAGTGGCAGTACTGGGGAGGGGGTGTGAATTGAGTGGCAGTGTTGGGGAGGGGGTGTGTGAATTGAGTGGCAGTGTTGGGGGGATGGAGTCAGTGGCAGTGCTGGGGGGATGGAGTCAGTGGCAGTGCTGGGGGGATGGAGTCAGTGGCAGTACTGGGGGGATGGAGTCAGTGGCAGTACTGGGGGGGTGTAATCAATGTCGGGGGGGATTGGATGTGATCAGTGTGGAGGGAGGATGGAATAAATGGCAGTGTGGGGGGATAGGATGAGTGACAGTACGAGAGGAGGGTGAGATGACTGGTAGTGCTGGTGGGTTGTTGGGATGAGTGGCAGTGCTGAGGGGGATTAGATCAGTGGCAGTACTGGGGGGATGGAATTAGTGGCAGTGTTGAGGGGGGGGGGTGGAATTAATGGCAGTGCTGGGGGGGATTGGATGGGATCAGTGGCAGTGTGGGGGGATGGTGGGATCAGTGGCAGTGCAGGGGAGGATAGGATGAGTGACAATACGTGGAAGGTGGAATCAGTGGCTGTGCGAGGGGAACAGATGAGTGGCAGTGCTTGGGAAAATTGAATGGGATCAGTGGCAGTGCTTGGGGAGTGGGATGAGTGGCAGCATGGAGGGAGGGAATGGGATGAGTGGCAGCATGGAGGGAGGGGATGGGAAGAGTGACAGCATGGAGGGAGGGGATGGAAAAAGTGGCAACATGGAGGGAGGGGATGGGAAGAGTGGAAGCATGGAGGGAGGGGATGGGAAGAGTGGCAGCATGGAGGTAGGGGATGGGAAGAGTGGCAATGTAGTGGGGGGGAATTAGGAGATGTGACAGCGTGGAGGGAGGGGATGGGAGGAGTGGCAGCGTGGAGGGAGGGGATGGGAAGAGTGGCAATGTAGAGTGGGGATATAGGAGAAGTGGCAGCATGGAGCGAGGGGATAGGAGGAGTGGCAGCGTGGAGCGAGGGGATGGGAGGATTGGCAGCGTGGAGGGAGGGAATGGGAAGAGTGGCAGCATGGAGGGAGGGGATGGGAAGAGTGGCAGCATGGAGGGAGGGAATGGGAAGAGTGGCAATGTAGAGGGGGGATATAGGAGAAGTGGCAGCGTGGAGGGAGGGGGTGGGAGGCATGGCAGCATGGAGCGAGGGGATGGGAGGAGTGGCAGCGTGGAGCAAGGGGATGGGAGGAATGGCAGCGTGGAGCGAGGGGATAGGAGGAGTGGCAGCGTGGAGGGAGGGGATGGGAGGAGTGGCAGCGTGGAAGGAGGGGAGGGGAGGCAGTGTGGAGGGAGGAAAATGGAGTAGTGGCAGTGTGGACGGAGGGGAGGAGTGGCAGCGTGGAGGGAGGCAGCATGGAGGGAGGGAGAGTAGGAAAGGGGAGTAGTGTCAGTGTTAAGGGAGGGAGGGGAGGCATGGCAGCATGGAGGGAGGGGAGGAGTGGCAGCATGGAGGGGATGGGATGAGTGGCAGTGCTGGTGGTGGGTGGCATCAGTGGCCATGCTGGGTTGAGGAATGGGATCAGTGGCAGTGCTGGGGGGATCAGATCAGTGACAGTGCTGGGGGGATCAGTGACAGTGCTGGGGGGATCAGTGACAGTGCTGGGGGGAATCAGTGACAGGGCTGGGGGGAATCGGATCAGTGACAGGGCTGGGGGGAATCAGATCAGTGACAGGGCTGGGGGGAATCGGATCAGTGACAGGGCTGGGTGGGGGAATCGAATCAGTGACAGGTCCGGGGGGGGGAAATCGGATCAGTGACAGGGCTGGGGGGGAATCGGATCAGTGACAGGGCTGGGGGGGGGGAATCGGATCAGTGACAGGTCTGGGAGGGAGGGGGGAATCGGATCAGTGACAGGGCTGGGAGGGACGGATCGGATCAGTGACAGGGCTGGGAGGGGATCTGATCAGTGACAGGGCTGGGGGGGGGAATCGGATCAGTGAAAGGTCTGGGAGGGAGGGGATCGGATCAGTGACAGGGCTAGGAGGGGATCGGATCAGTGACAGGGCTGGGGGGGAGGGAATCGGATCAGTGACAGGGCTGGGGGGGATTGGATTAGTGATAGGGCTGGGGGGGGGATTGGATTAGTGATAGGGCTGGGGAGGGATTGGATCAGTGCTGGGAGGGATCAATGACAGTACTGGGGGGATCAGTGGCAGTGCTGGGGAGATCGGATCAGTGACAGGGTTGCGGAGATGGGATCAGTGACAGGACTGGGGGGGGGGGTGGGATCAGTGATAGCGACAGGGCTGGGAGGGGGGGATCAGATCAGTGACAAGGCTGGGGGGGGGAATCGGATCAGTGACAGTGTCTGGGAGGGAGGGATCGGATCAGTGACAGGGCTGGGAGGGGATCGGATCAGTGACAGGGCTGGGAGGGGATCAGATCAGTGACAGGGCTGGGAGGGGATCGGATCAGTGACAGGGTTGGGAGGGGATCGTACTGGGGGGATCAGTGGCAGTGCTGGGGAGATCGGATCAGTGACAGGGTTGCGGAGATGGGATCAGTGACAGGACTGGGGGGGGATGGGATCAGTGATAGCGACAGGGCTGGGAGGGGGGGATCGGATCAGTGACAGGGCTGGTGACAGGGCTGGGGTGTGGGGGGGGGGGAAATCGGATCAGTGACAGGTCTGGGAGGGAGGGATCGGATCAGTGACAGGGCTGGGGGGGGGGGGGGGGTTCGGATGAGTGACAGGGCTGGGGTAAGGGGATCGGATTAGTGACATGGCTGGGGGGGGATCAGTGACAGGGCTGGGGTAGGGGGATCAGTGACAAGCCTGGGGGGGTTTGGATCAGTGACAGGGCTGGGGATCGGATCAGTGACAGGGCGGGGGTAGGGGGATCGGATCAGTGACAGGGCTGGGGGGAATCGGATCAGTGACAGGGCTGGGGGGGAATCGGATCAGTGACAGGTCTGGGAGGGAGGGGGGAATCGGATCAGTGACAGGTCTGGGAGGGAGGGATCGGATCAGTGACAGGGCTGGGAGGGGATCGGATCAGTGACAGGTCTGGGAGGGAGGGATCGGATCAGTGACAGGGCTGGGAGGGGATCGGATCAGTGACAGGTCTGGGAGGGAGGGATCGAAACAGTGACAGGGCTGGGGTAGGGGGATCGGATCAGGGACAGGGCTGGGGATCGGATCAGTGACAGGGCTGGGGATCGGATCAGTGACATGGCTGGGAGAGATCGGATTAGTGACAGGGCTGGGAGGAGATTGGATCAGTGACAGGGCTGGGGTAAGGGGATCGGATTAGTGACAGGGCTGGGGGGGATCAGTGACAAGCCTGGGGGGGGGTTGGATCAGTGACAGGGCTGGGGATCGGATCAGTGACAGGGCTGGGGATCGGATCAGTGACAGGGCTGGGGATCGGATCAGTGACAGGGCTGGGGTAGGGGGATCGGATCAGTGACAGGGCTGGGGGGGGAATCGGATCAGTGACAGGGCTGGGGGGGGAATGGGATCAGTGACAGGGCTGGGGGGGAATCGGATCAGTGACAGGGCTGGGGGGGGAATCGGATCAGTGACAGGTCTGGAAGGGAGGGGGAATCGGATCAGTGACAGGTCTGGGAGGGAGGGATCGGATCAGTGACAGGGCTGGGAGGGGATCGGATCAGTGACAGGTCTGGGAGGGAGGGATCGGATCAGTGACAGGGCTGGGGATCGGATCAGTGACAGGGCTGGGGATCGGATCAGTGACAGGGCTGGGAGGGATCGGATCAGTGACAGGGCTGGGAGGGATCGGATCAGTGACAGGGCTGGGAGGGATCGGATTAGTGACAGGGCTGGGAGGGGATCGGATCAGTGACAGGGCTGGGGGGGGGGAATCGGATCAGTGACAGGTCTGGGAGGGAGGGATCGGATCAGTGACAGGGCTGGGGATCGGATCCGTAACAGGGCTGGGGATCGGATCAGTGACAGGGCTGGGGTAGGGGGATCGGATCAGTGACAGGGCTGGGGATCGGATCAGTGACAGGGCTGGGAGGGATCGGATCAGTGACAGGGCTGGGAGGGATCGGATCAGTGACAGGGCTGGGAGGGATCGGATTAGTGACAGGGCTGGCAGGGGATCGGATCAGTGACAGGGCTGGGGGGGGGGAATCGGATCAGTGACAGGTCTGGGAGGGAGGGATCTGATCAGTGACAGGGCTGGGGATCGGATCAGTAACAGGGCTGGGGATCGGATCAGTGACAGGGCTGGGGTAGGGGGATCGGATAAGTGACAAGGCTGGGGATCGGATCAGTGACAGGGCTGGGAGGGATCGGATTAGTGACAGGGCTGGGAGGGGATCGGATCAGTGACAGGGCTGGGGGGGGAATCGGATCAGTGACAGGTCTGGGAGGGAGGGATCGGCTCAGTGACAGGGCTGGGGATCGGATCAGTGACAGGGCTGGGGATCGGATCAGTGACAGGGCTGGGGATCGGATTAGTGACAGGGCTGGGAGGGAGGGATCGCATCAGTGACAGGCTGGGAATCGGATCAGTGACAGGGCTGGGGATCGGATCAGTGACAGGGCTGGGGATCGGATCAGTGACAGGGCTGGGAGGGAGGGATCGGATCAGTGACAGGCTGGGAATCGGATCAGTGACAGGGCTGGGGATCGGCTCAGTGACAGGGCTGGGGATCGGATCAGTGACAGGGCTGGGAGGGAGGGATCGGATCAGTGACAGGGCTGGGAATAGGATCAGTGACAGGGCTGGGGATCGGATCAGTGACAGGGCTGGGGATCGGATCAGTGACAGGGCTGGGGATCGGATTAGTGACAGGGCTGGAAGGGAGCGATCGCATTAGTGACAGGCTGGGAATCGGATCAGTGACAGGGCTGGGGATCGGATCAGTGACAGGGCTGGGGATCGGATCAGTGACAGGGCTGGGGATCGGATCAGTGACAGGGCTGGGAGGGAGGGATCGGATCAGTGACAGGCTGGGAATCGGATCAGTGACAGGGCTGGGGATCGGATCAGTGACAGGGCTGGGAGGGAGGGATCGGATCAGTGACAGGCTGGGAATCGGATCAGTGACAGGGCTGGGGATCGGCTCAGTGACAGGGCTGGGGATCGGATCAGTGACAGGGCTGGGGATCGGATCAGTGACAGGGCTGGGAGGGAGGGAGGGATCGGACCAGTGACAGGGCTGGGAATCGGATCAGTGACAGGGCTGGGGATCGGCTCAGTGACAGGGCTGGGGATCGGATTAGTGACAGGGCTGGGAGGGAGGGATCGGATCAGTGACAGGCTGGGAATCGGATCAGTGACAGGGCTGGGGATCGGATCAGTGACAGGGCTGGGAGGGAGGGATCGGATCAGTGACAGGCTGGGAATCGGATCAGTGACAGGGCTGGGGATCGGCTCAGTGACAGGGCTGGGGATCGGATCAGTGACAGGGCTGGGGATCGGATCAGTGACAGGGCTGGGAGGGAGGTATCGGATCAGTGACAGGGCTGGGGATCGGATCAGTGACAGGGCTGGGAGGGAGGGAGGGATCGGACCAGTGACAGGGCTGGGGATCGGCTCAGTGACAGGGCTGGGGATCGGATCAGTGACAGGGCTGGGAGGGAGGGATCGTATCAGTGACAGGGCTGGGGATCAGGTTAGGGACAGGGCTGGGAGGGAGGGATCGGATCAGTGACAGGCTGGGAATCGGATCAGTGACAGGGCTGGGGATCGGCTCAGTGACAGGGCTGGGGATCGGATCAGTGACAGGGCTGGGGATCGGATCAGTGACAGGGCTGGGAGGGAGGGATCGGATCAGTGACAGGGCTGGGGATCGGATCAGTGACAGGGCTGGGAGGGAGGGATCGGATCAGTGACAGGGCTGGGGATCGGATCAGCGACAGGGCTGGGAGGGAGGGATCGGATCAGTGGCAGGCTGGGAATCGGATCAGTGACAGGGCTGGGGATCGGCTCAGTGACAGGGCTGGGGATCGGATCAGTGACAGGGCTGGGGATCGGATCAGTGACAGGGCTGGGAGGGAGGTATCGGATCAGTGACAGGGCTGGGGATCGGATCAGTGACAGGGCTGGGGATCGGATCAGTGACAGGGCTGGGGATCGGATCAGTGACAGGGCTGGGAGGGAGGGATCGGATCAGTGACAGGCTGGGAATCGGATCAGTGACAGGGCTGGGGATCGGATCAGTGACAGGGCTGGGAGGGAGGGATCGGATCAGTGACAGGCTGGGAATCGGTTCAGTGACAGGGCTGGGGATCGGCTCAGTGACAGGGCTGGGGATCGGATCAGTGACAGGGCTGGGGATCGGATCAGTGACAGGGCTGGGAGGGAGGGAGGGATCGGACCAGTGACAGGGCTGGGAATCGGATCAGTGACAGGGCTGGGGATCGGCTCAGTGACAGGGCTGGGGATCGGATCAGTGACAGGGCTGGGAGGGAGGGATCGGATCAGTGACAGGCTGGGAATCGGATCAGTGACAGGGCTGGGGATCGGATCAGTGACAGGGCTGGGAGGGAGGGATCGGATCAGTGACAGGCTGGGAATCGGATCAGTGACAGGGCTGGGGATCGGATCAGTGACAGGGCTGGGAGGGAGGGATCGGATCAGTGACAGGCTGGGAATCGGATCAGTGACAGGGCTGGGGATCGGCTCAGTGACAGGGCTGGGGATCGGATCAGTGACAGGGCTGGGGATCGGATCAGTGACAGGGCTGGGAGGGAGGTATCGGATCAGTGACAGGGCTGGGGATCGGATCAGTGACAGGGCTGGGAGGGAGGGAGGGATCGGACCAGTGACAGGGCTGGGGATCGGCTCAGTGACAGGGCTGGGGATCGGATCAGTGACAGGGCTGGGAGGGAGGGATCGGATCAGTGACAGGGCTGGGGATCAGGTTAGTGACAGGGCTGGGAGGGAGGGATCGGATCAGTGAAAGGCTGGGAATCGGATCAGTGACAGGGCTGGGGATCGGCTCAGTGACAGGGCTGGGGATCGGATCAGTGACAGGGCTGGGGATCGGATCAGTGACAGGGCTGGGAGGGAGGGATCGGATCAGTGACAGGGCTGGGGATCGGATCAGTGACAGGGCTGGGAGGGAGGGATCGGATCAGTGACAGGGCTGGGGATCGGATCAGCGACAGGGCTGGGAGGGAGGGATCGGATCAGTGGCAGGCTGGGATTCGGATCAGTGACAGGGCTGGGGATCGGCTCAGTGACAGGGCTGGGGATCGGATCAGTGACAGGCTGGGAATCGGATCAGTGACAGGGCTGGGGATCGGATCAGTGACAGGGCTGGGAGGGAGGGATCTGATCAGTGACAGGCTGGGAATCGGATCAGTGACAGGGCTGGGGATCGGATCAGTGACAGGGCTGGGAGGGAGGGATCGGATCAGTGACAGGCTGGGAATCGGATCAGTGACAGGACTGGGGATCGGCTCAGTGACAGGGCTGGGGATCGGATCAGTGACAGGGCTGGGGATCGGATCAGTGACAGGGCTGGGAGGGAGGGATCAGATCAGTGACAGGCTGGGAATCGGATCAGTGACAGGGCTGGGGATCGGATCAGTGACAGGGCTGGGAGGGAGGGATCGGATCAGTGACAGGCTGGGAATCGGATCAGTGACAGGGCTGGGGATCGGCTCAGTGACAGGGCTGGGGATCGGATCAGTGACAGGGCTGGGGATCGGATCAGTGACAGGGCTGGGGATCGGATCAGTGACAGGGCTGGGGATCGGATCAGTGACAGCCTGGGAATCGGATCAGTGACAGGGCTGGGGATCGGCTCAGTGACAGGGCTGGGGATCAGATCAGTGACAGGGCTGGGGATCGGATCAGTGACAGGGCTGGGGATCGGATCAGTGACAGGGCTGGGAGGGAGGGAGGGAGGGATCGGACCAGTGACAGGGCTGGGAATCGGATCAGTGACAGGGCTGGGGATCGGATCAGTGACAGGGCTGGGAGGGAGGGATCGGATCAGTGACAGGCTGGGAATCGGATCAGTGACAGGGCTGGGGATCGGATCAGTGACAGGGCTGGGAGGGAGGGTTCGGATCAGTGACAGGCTGGGAATCGGATCAGTGACAGGGCTGGGGATCGGCTCAGTGACAGGGCTGGGGATCGGATCAGTGACAGGGCTGGGGATCGGATCAGTGACAGGGCTGGGAGGGAGGGATCGGACCAGTGACAGGGCTGGGAATCGGATCAGTGACAGGGCTGGGGATCGGCTCAGTGACAGGGCTGGGGATCGGATCAGTGACAGGGCTGGGAGGGAGGGATCGGATCAGTGACAGGCTGGGAATCGGATCAGTGACAGGGCTGGGGATCGGATCAGTGACAGGGCTGGGAGGGAGGGATCGGATCAGTGACAGTCTGGGAATCGGATCAGTGACAGGGCTGGGGATCGGCTCAGTGACAGGGCTGGGGATCGGATCAGTGACAGGGCTGGGGATCGGATCAGTGACAGGGCTGGGGATCGGATCAGTGACAGGGCTGGGAGGGAGGGAGGGATCGGACCAGTGACAGGGCTGGGAATCGGATCAGTGACAGGGCTGGGGATCGGCTCAGTGACAGGGCTGGGGATCGGATCAGTGACAGGGCTGGGAGGGAGGGATCGGATCAGTGACAGGCTGGGAATCGGATCAGTGACAGGGCTGGGGATCGGATCAGTGACAGGGCTGGGGATCGGCTCAGTGACAGGGCTGGGGATCGGATCAGTGACAGGGCTGGGGATCGGATCAGTGACAGGGCTGGGAGGGAGGGATCGGATCAGTGACAGGGCTGGGAGGGAGGGATCGGATCAGTGACAGGGCTGGGAGGGAGGGATCGGATCAGTGACAGGGCTGGGGATCGGATCAGTGACAGGGCTGGGAGGGAGGGATCGGATCAGTGACAGGCTGGGAATCGGATCAGTGACAGGGCTGGGGATCGGCTCAGTGACAGGGCTGGGGATCGGATCAGTGACAGGGCTGGGGATCGGATCAGTGACAGGGCTGGGGATCGGATCAGTGACAGGGCTGGGAGGGAGGGATCGGACCAGTGACAGGGCTGGGAGGGAGGGATCGGATCAGTGACAGGCTGGGAATCGGATCAGTGACAGGGCTGGGGATCGGATCAGTGACAGGGCTGGGAGGGGGGGATCGGATCAGTGACAGGGCTGGGAGGGAGGGATCGGATCAGTGACAGGCTGGGAATCGGATCAGTGACAGGGCTGGGGATCGGATCAGTGACAGGGCTGGGGATGAGATCAGTGACAGGGCTGGGGATCGGATCAGTGACAGGGCTGGGGATCGCATCAGTGACAGGGCTGGGAGGGAGGGATCGGACCAGTGACAGGGCTGGGAGGGAGGGATCGGATCAGTGACAGGCTGGGAATCGGATCAGTGACAGGGCTGGGGATCGGATCAGTGACAGGGCTGGGGATCGGATCAGTGACAGGGCTGGGAGGGAGGGATCAGATCAGTGACAGGCTGGGAATCGGATCAGTGACAGGGCTGGGGATCGGATCAGTGACAGGGCTGGGAGGGAGGGATCGGACCAGTGACAGGGCTGGGAGGGAGGGATCGGATCAGTGACAGGCTGGGAATCGGATCAGTGACAGGGCTGGGGATCGGATCAGTGACAGGGCTGGGGATCGGATCAGTGACAGGGCTGGGAGGGAGGGATCAGATCAGTGACAGGCTGGGAATCGGATCAGTGACAGGGCTGGGGATCGGATCAGTGACAGGGCTGGGAGGGAGGGATCGGATCAGTGACAGGCTGGGAATCGGATCAGTGACAGGGCTGGGGATCGGCTCAGTGACAGGGCTGGGGATCGGATGAGTGACAGGGCTGGGGATCGGATCAGTGACAGGGCTGGGGATCGGATGAGTGACAGGGCTGGGGATCGGATCAGTGACAGGGCTGGGAATCGGATCAGTGACAGGGCTGGGGATCGGATCAGTGACAGGGCTGGGGATCGGATCAGTGACAGGCTGGGAATCGGATCAGTGACAGGGCTGGGGATCGGCTCAGTGACAGGGCTGGGGATCAGATCAGTGACAGGGCTGGGGATCGGATCAGTGACAGGGCTGGGAGGGAGGGAGGGATCGGACCAGTGACAGGGCTGGGAATCGGATCAGTGACAGGGCTGGGGATCGGATCAGTGACAGGGCTGGGGATCGGATCAGTGACAGGCTGGGAATCGGATCAGTGACAGGGCTGGGGATCGGCTCAGTGACAGGGCTGGGAGGGAGGGAGGGATCGGATCAGTGACAGGGCTGGGAATCGGATCAGTGACAGGGCTGGGGATCGGATCAGTGACAGGGCTGGGGATCGGATCAGTGACAGGCTGGGAATCGGATCAGTGACAGGGCTGGGGATCGGCTCAGTGACAGGGCTGGGGATCAGATCAGTGACAGGGCTGGGGATCGGATCAGTGACAGGGCTGGGAGGGAGGGATCGGATCAGTGACAGGGCTGGGAATCGGATCAGTGACAGGGCTGGGGATCGGATCAGTGACAGGGCTGGGGATCGGATCAGTGACAGGGCTGGGGATTGGATCAGTGACAGGGCTGGGGATCGGATCAGTGACAGGGCTGGGAGGGAGGGATCGGATCAGTGACATGGCTGGGAGGGAGGGAGGGATCGGACCAGTGACAGGGCTGGGAATCGGATCAGTGACAGGGCTGGGGATCGGATCAGTGACAGGGCTGGGAATCGGATCAGTGACAGGGCTGAGAAGGGAGGGGTCAGTGGCATTGCTGTGGGGTGGGGGTTAGTGGCAGTGCTGAGGGGGGGATCAGTAGCAGTGCTGAGGGGGGGGGGGTCAGTGGCAGTGCTGTGGGGAGGGGGGTCAGTAGCAGTGCTGAGGGGGGGGTCAGTGGCAGTGCTGTGGGGAGGGGGGTCAGTGGCAGTGCTGTGGGGAGGGGAGTCATTAGCAGTGCTGAGGGGGGGGGGTCAGTGGCAGTGCTGTGGGGAGGGGGGTCAGTAGCAGTGCTGAGGGGGGGGGTTACTTCACTTACCTTGCAGGGCAGTCCTTGGGTGGTGCGGCGCCGGTGCTGCAGAGTCACTGTTCCTTCCCACTTCCCGACATCAAGCAGAACTCAGAAGGGGTCCCCTCTAGCTCCACCCCCTTCAGTCATGAGTCACCTGACCCCTCGTATCCAATTGCATGGTTCACCCCTCCTGAGCTGCCTAGAGAAGGCTGGATGGCTGCGGAGCCGGCCGCAGTGAGCGGCGCTGGGCTCAGCATCAGCCCGGCTGCTCAGTGGGGACTGGGGGACATACATACTCGGCCGGCCTGAAGAATATGCGACCGCGGCCCTCTCCGCGGAATCGGCCGCGGAGAGGTCAGAGGCAAGCGAGCAGCTGCCTAGGTCGGGACTCAGGACAGTCACGGAAGTGAGTGACATGCGTAGTTCGGCCCACCCGGCATATGCCCGGTCTGCCCTATGGTCAGTCCAGCCCTGGTGTATATATATACATATATATTTTTCTGCTTGCACCTGCTTTTGTTTAGCAAGGGATGCGAGGCAAACATTAATATGAATATGAATATATCATGATCATGAACATATCTTTCTATTTATTTTTACAATATGGAGGAAAGTTCTCTCCTGGTCCTTATATCCCTTTTAATTTTACAATTTTTTGATACGTCTGCACTGCTCATTTTAATATATATGTTTTGTATAGATTAAATGCATATTTACACTTTTGCAATACTATGCTTTAGTTACTGTATACCATTTCTTACTCCAACATAGGACTCCCATGTCTGCCTGGGACTCTGGGAGGTGTTTCTGCTCAATTTTGGTGGTTGCCTCCCCCTCTTTCCCCTGGACCATCTTCTTGGCGTGTGGGCCACCTTCCTTTGCGGGAATGTCACCATCAAGCTATGTACAGTATGTATAAATAATGTTATGTTATGCTATGCCTTACGCCTTTACATTACCTCTCTGACCTTCTTTTGGGCAGTGGCTTTTTGATATATTGTTCTTATATTATTTTTCTAACTTATCTATTTCTTTGATAGATAGATTTGAATGCAAGCTCTCTCTTTAGATGTTGAGGAACTCTCTGTTAACATAAGACCCCTATACGAAGCGGACAAGATACCGCAAAACATGTTGGGCAAGAAATCTATACATTAGGCACTGTGTCCTTGTGGTATCATGAGAGTATTCCTTCATATATGTGTTGTTTTTAGACGCCTTGTTTGTGTCTTACTCTTTATGAATTTTTTTAATATATTGTGACCAAATAAACTTATATGATTTTTTAACCACTTTACCACTAGAGCATTTTGCTGTCTTACGTCTGGGCCACTCTTTGCGATTCGGCGCTGTGCAACTTTAACTGACAATTGCGCGGTCGTGCAACGCCGTACCCAAACGAAATTAGCGTCCTTTTTTCCCCACAAACAGAGCTTTCTTTTGGTGGTATTTGATCACCTGTGCGATTTTTACTTTTTGCGCTATAAACAAAAAAAGAGCGTTTATTTTGAAAAAATAACAATATTTTTCACATTTTTTAATATGAAATTCTCCCCAAAAAAGATGTAAAAAACAATTTTTTTTTAAATTTTTGGCCAATTTGTTTTCTGCTACCCATGTTTGGTAAAAAAAAATCGCAATAAGCGTATTTTGATTGGTTTGCGCAAAAGTTATTGCGTTTACTAACAAAGGGAAAGATTTATGTCATTTTTGGTGTTTTTTTTTTTTACCGAGTAATGGCGGCGAGCTGCGATTTTTTTTGCGGGACTGCGACATTGCGGCGGACAGATCGGACCCTTGACTGACATTTTTGACACTTTTGGGGGTACCAGTGACATTACTGCAGTAATCAGTGCTATAAATATGCACTGTTACTGTAAAAATGACACTGGCAGGGAAGGGGTTAACTTTATTGGAGAGGGAGGGGTTAATGTATGCCTGGTGCTTACTGACGTGTGGGGGGGGAGGTGACTTTGTGAGACAGGGACAGATCGGATGTCCAGCTATGCTGAACAGTCCGATCTGTCACTCCCTGTCACTGAGGAGATCCGCCCGCTTGTGTTTACACAGGCGGGCGGATCTCCACACTAGATCCCCGACGATCGGGGCAGAGCAGCGGCGATCGCCGCTGCTCCTCCCCTGGCCCGACTCCCGCTGTGAATGAAAACAGCAGGAGCGCGCCTCCGGCGGCGCGCGAGCGCCGCCTACAGGGGAGGAGTCTGGCGACATAGGTCTACGTCGTCAGACGGGAACGAGCCACTTTGCCGCAGTACTATTCCAGTACTCAGCGGTAAAGTGGTTAACATAATGTAGCCTTAGTGTACCCAGAAAGTCCTCATGCCTCCTTCCTTTTCCTTTCTACAATTGATTTTAGGACCTAGGTACTTCTTTATTCAGTATTTGTCATTTTGACACCCCAATTAGTACTAGGATTTAATCTTGGTGTACTGCAGTAATTTCAGGTTATTTATAAAATTATATATGACAATGTGTAGAAAAAAGTCCTACAACATATTTTAGCCTAGTTTAGACTGGACTGGAGTGAGGTGAAAACAGGAAAAAAAGTGCAAAGCAAGTTGGCTAGCTGTTAATTTTATTCAATTATATGGTAGAAAATTAGAATATTAGTCAAAATAAACTTTTGGCAATGAAATCAAAGTGCTGACTGACAACAAACAAAGCATCTCAACTTGTCTGCATGCATCTCAAGTGGTCTTCTTCGCGCACTCATGTTTCTCATGAACCATGCTTGTTGTATCAAGTGTTATGCCCCGTACACACGTGCAGATTATCTGCAGACTTTTGTCTGCAGACTTACCTTTTCTATGTAGTGCAAGGGCCTTCCGGATTGCATACAAATTGAAAGTGTTTAGGTTTGACCTCATATTATATGGTTTTGGTAAGTCTGCAGACAAAAGTCTGCAGATAATCTGCATGTGTGTATGGGGCATTAGGCCTGCAGGGTTTTGCAGCAAGAATGCAGAAAAGTACTAAAGCAGAATCCATGAAGGATCTTTGCTTATGGGGTTTCTTGCTTAGTTTTTTTATATAGAATTATGGTGGATAACTGACTTTAATTTAATTAATTTCGCTTTTTATCAATAGTGTCACAGAGGGTTATACACTCACCTATAATGTTGATCAGTCACGTTATAATTCTGTGAAGGTAAAACGATATATTTTTTGGCCTCTTTTCAGAGCAAGCATGACTGCCGCTTGAGTAGATACGAGGAACTCACATCTGCAAAGCGAAAGAAGAAGACTGTGATTCCCTCCCCTTCCATCAAGCAGGCCACATTAATGGGTAGCTGGAGCACGATGCCTCAGAGATCCATTGACAAGGCAATCATGAAGTATGTTGTCCGAGGACTTCAGCCTTTCAACATTGTAGAGCAAGCAGCTTTCCGCAATTTTGTGTTAGACCTGTTACCAAATATCAAAATAACGACAAGAATCACACTCACATCTATGATTGATGATGCTGCCAAACAGATGAAGATCAAGATTATTGAGGCCATGCAAACTGTTGACCACATTGCGACAACCACTGACTGTTGGTCAGCCAGGCGGCGTAGTTTCATTGGGGTCACAGCTCACTGGCTGGACCCGGAAAGTTTAAAAAGGTGCTCAGTGGCCCTGGCTTGTAAAAGATTAAGAGGCTCTCACACTTTCGACCTTCTGGCAAATACACTTAATGATATCCATGCTGAGTATGACATTCGGGGGAAGATAGTCAGAACAACCACGGACAATGGCTCCAACTTCATTAAAGCCTTCAAACTCTTCGGTGAAGATGGAAATGCTGGTGCTCTAGTTGAGGTGGAGGAGGAGGAGGAGGAAGAAGCAGACAAAGATGAAGAGGAGGTCGAGTTTGTCGATGTATCTTCACTTTTGGATGAGGATGATGGTTTTGAGTTCCAGCTCCCGAAGCACCAACGGTGTGCATGCCACATTCTTAACCTAATAGCCACTGCCGATGCCAGCAAAGCAGTGTCCAATGAGGCGTACAAGAAATTATACTACTCAACATTTGCCAAGTGCAATGCACTTTGGAATAAGTGTTCAAGATCCTCATCAGCAGCTGAAATTGTGGAAGATGCTTGCTCCCTCCAGCTTGTGCGACCAAATGCAACAAGGTGGAACTCTGTCTTCATGGCTGTGGAGAGACTGCTCAGGATAGTGAAAGAAAAGGGAGAGGCAACAATGAGAGTTTTCTGCACAGATTTGAAGGTTCCAATGTAAGTTTAAAAATGTTTTATGGTACTCTTTCTGTTCAAACTCAATTCTGGTCCATATTGTCTACTTGTACAACATTTAATTGAATGGTTAACATTGAACGATGTACCAAATTCATTGCATGATAATCACCACATCCAATCATGTAGCAATGCTGTTTTTTGTCTCTTATTGTTTATATGTTCTTGTCTTCTTCATAGGTTTAATCCAGCTGAACTTGCATTCCTGTCAGAGTATTCTGCTGTCATGTCTCCAGTCACCCAAGCAACTAACATTTTGCAAGCTGAAACCAATGTCCAGATGGGATGGCTGCTCCCAACCGTCAAGCTCCTGAAAATCAAGCTGAACAGGATCAAGATGCCTCTGAAGTACTGCAAGCCGCTTGTGGATGCCTTGCAGGTGGGCATTCAGAATCGCTTTGGCCCTATGATGGAAGACCCAGAGCTGGTGGCCGCTGCTATTCTGCTTCCAAAATTCAGGACAAATTGGACACAGGAGGATGAGACAATCAAAATAGGTAAGATATATAGTGTAGTATGGGTGCATTATTGTGTATTTTACCAATGTGCAATCACGAAGTCACACATACAACAGTACCGCTCAAATATTGGGGATTACTTTTAATTTTATTTTTTATATGGAAACACACATGAGCTTGTCCTGCATAGAAGATATTGCAAACATACCAGGGCATTATGATGTTAGAGTGAGAAATGATGTGGTAGTATGGGAGACTTCCTCTTTAGCATAGCAGTATCATGGCATTGGCAGCCAAGCCTTCCTGTCTAAGGTCTGCCAGGCTCAGGCTGTAAATGCTGCAAAAGGCTTTTTGTTTCAGGGAATTATTTGAATTAAAAAGTCTTCACTTATTTCCATTAAAATCATTTACTGACAATGTCATCATGTCAAATCTCTGGTTACTTTCATGGGTTGAAACTATTATTATTGTTTATAAGTTCCACAATAATTCTATATAAATAAAACTTAAGCAAGAAACCCCATAACCAAAGATCCTTCATGTATTCTGCTTTAGTACTTCTCTGCAATTACTTGCAAAACCCTTTAGGCCTAACTTCATACAACCAACCATGCATCTCATTCATGAGGAGGAGTGCGCGAAGACCACTTAGATGCAGACAAGTTGAGATGCTTTGTCTGTTGTCAGCACTTTGATTTCATTACCAAAAGTTTATTTTGACTAATAGTCTAATTTTCTACCATATACAATTGAATAAAATTAACAGCTAGCTAACACACTCTTATATTTCAGGAATGGAATATATCAAACGAAGTATTGAAGACCCCTCGTTGCAGTCCAGTGAGGTCAACAGGTCCAGCTCATCTGATGAAGAGGACTTCTTTTCTGGCATGCAGGGTTCGAAGGCACAAGACAGTGCCAAACAGCTAGATGCGTACTTGTCATGTTCAGCAGATAACATGGACTTGCTCAAGTCTTTTCCAGCTGTGTTCAAGTTGTCTGTTAAGTTAAACACACCCCTTCCAGCATCAGCAGCCTGCGAGAGGCTTTTTAGTATCGCAGGATTAGTCTTTAGCCCTAGAAGAGTGAGACTGAGTAGTTCCAATTTTGAAAACCAACTACTTTTGAGGATAAACCAAAGATTTCTAACTTAAACTGGTATGCATTAAGCAGTCATATAAATATATTTAAGAAGGGAATAAGCTGTGGAGAAAAAAAAGCACACACAGGGAAAGGAGGGTAGGGATGCTTTAACCACTTGCCGACTGCGCACAGTATATTTACTGCGGCAGTCGACCCCGGCCAGGCAGAGTGACGTAGGTCTACGTCACTCGCCTGTCACTCCTTCTAGAGCCAATAGCGGGCGGGCGCGTGCCCGCTGAGGCGCGCGCCTGCCTCAGCTCGTTCACGGAGGAATGCGGGAGTGTGACTGGCGGACCCGATGTCCGCCGGTCACACTACGATCGCCGGTACAGCGGGAGAAAGACAGAGCGGCTTATGTAAACAAGCCGCCTGTCTGTTCTCCCTGTGTAAAAGTGAAGATCTGACAGTTCTACTATGTAGAACTGTTGATCTTTGTTTTTACACTAGTAGACCTGTCCCCCTACAGTTAGAATCACGCCCCTAGGACACACTTAACCCCTCCCTGTCCAATAAAGTTAACCCCTTCCCTGCCAGTGTCATTTTTGCAGTAACAGTGCATATATATAGCACTGATTACTGCAGTAATGTCACTGGTAACCCCAAAAGTGTCAAAAATGTCAGTCAAGGGTCCGATCTGTCCGCCGCAATGTTGCAGTCCCACAAAAAAAATCGCAGATCGCCGCCATTACGCGTTAAAAAAAAAAACACCAAAAATGACAGAAATCTTTCCCTTTGTTAGTAAACGCAATAACTTTTGCGCAAACCAATCAAAATACGCTTATTGTGATTTTTTTTTACCAAACATAGGTAGCAGAAAACAAATTGGCCAAAAAATTTTTTAAAAATTGGTTTTTACATCTTTTTTGGGGGGAATTTCATATAAAAAAATGTTAAAAATATTGTAATTTTTTCAAAATAAACGCTCTTTTTTTGTTTATAGCGCAAAAAGTAAAAATCGCACAGGTGATCAAATACCACCAAAAGAAAGCTCTGTTTGTGAGAAAAAAAGGACGTAAATTTCGTTTGGGTACGGCGTCGCACGACCGCGCAATTGTCAGTTGAAGTCGCACAGCGCCGAATCGCAAAAAGTGGCCTGGACGGAAGACAGCAAAATCCTCCGGTGGTAAAGTGGTTAAAGGGGCATATTTGATCTGCTTTTGTTTAAGCTCAATGTTTTGCTCTAATCACTTTTGTTGTTACATAAAAAATACTTGAATGTGGCCTACTGGCCTTTGAGATCTTTTAGTTGCCCTAACAAGTTGAGGATGAAAAGAAAATGTGTAACTTCCAAAAATGACTGCTTTATGCACACTTAAGCCCCGTACACACGTACCGATCGTCGTCATACAAACGTCGGTGGACGAAAGATCTGCCGATTGTACGCTTGTTAGTATGGTGCCTCCGACAGCTGTCTGCGCACATTCTGCGGACAAGAGTCTTTCTTGCAAACATGAAAATTTTTGTATGCCGACACCAGAACGGACGATTGTTCGCCAGTCAGTACAGAATTCTGCCGACAGACCGCAGATTTGCAAGACTGGGCATGCTCAGAAAAGAAAAAACACAGGGAAAGTTAACCATCACATGACATCACTTCTGCAGTCAGCTGAAGTCGGCGGACAACATTCTTGTGCTGTCTTTGCACTTTTCAACAGACATCGACATCCCGGGGGGAAAAGACGAACGTTTGTATGACGACGATCGGTACGTGTGTACGGGGCTTAAGATGAAGGGAATAAGCTGTGGAGAAATAAATGTGAATATTAAGGGTGCGCTGCTGGCTGCTGATGCTGATATGTAAAAAAACTGCTACCAGGACAAAAAGAAATGAATCTGTGATAAATAAATATGGTGCACTAAATCATATATAAACCAATATACAATATATTCCGATAATGACATCAAAGTTCAAAATATTGTGAATCTTGAAATACGTGACAAAACAAGATAAATATATTTTCAAAGGTGCAGGAATCAAACAGGTGCTATTCCAAATAATAGGTGCAGACTCCTCCCACCACCTTGTGGATTTCCCCCTTACCCGGCGGATGAAGCTAAGTGCAAAATAATATCCAAATAGACTCTTCCAGTGAAACAAAACTGCAAAACCTGTGCTCTCAACTTCCAGTGAAAAAAGCAAAATCAGCCTCTTACCAGAAAAAAGGTCTATGTACGCTTGTGACTCTCCTTGGTTGGGGGAGCTTCTCTTTCCCCTAACAGCAGATATGTAGACCAGGCTTGGTTTGAGCGGCTCCCACAGATACCAGTAGACAAGACTCACTGATGATTGGCAGCTCTTCCATTCTCTGACTTGCTTGCACTGTGAAGCAGCGGCTGTTTGAGCCCGGCACTCTGCATCTGGAAACTTGTATGAGTCTTGTCTACTGTGGTATCTGTATGGGATCCGCTCAAGCCTGGTCTACATATCTGCTGTTAGGGGGAAAGAGAACCTCCCCCAACCAAGGAGAGTCACAAGCCTACATAGACCTTTTTTCTGGTAAGAGGCTGATTTTGCTTTTTTCACTGGAAGTTGAGAGCACAGGTTTTGCAGTTTTGTTTCACTGGAAGAGTCTATTTGGATATTATATTGCACTTACCTTCATCCGCCGGGTAAGGGGGAAATCCACAAGGTGGTGGGAGTCTGATTCTATTATTTGGAATAGCACCTGTTTGATTCCTGCACCTTTGAAATTATATTTATCTTGTTTTGTCATATATATATATTTGAAGATTCACAATATTTTGAACTTTTTATTGACTTTGATTTCATGCACTCTTCCTTTATTTAATTATTGGTATATATTGTTGTATATCACATTGGTTTATATATGATTTTGCGCACCAATAAGCTGTGGAGAAATAAATGTATCAGCTGCTGCTTGCTGATATGTTAAAAAGCTGCTACCAGGACAAAAGTTATTGCGTTTACTAACTAAGGGAAAGATTTTTGTCATTTTTATTGTTTTTTTTTTTAACGAGTAATGGCGATTTTTTTTGCGGGACTGCGACATTGCGGCGGACAGTTCCGACCCTTGACTGACATTTTTGACACTTTTGGGGGTACCAGTGACATTACTACAGTAATCAGTGCTATACATATGCACTGTTACTGTAAAAATGACACTGGCAGGGAAGGGGTTAACTTTATTTGAGAGGGAGGGGTTATGTGTGTCCCTAGGAGCGTGATTCTTACTGTGATTGGATGTGGCTGTGTGTGTAACAGCACAGATCTACGGTCCTACATAGCAGGACCGTATGATCTGTGCTGTTACACAGGGGAGAATGACAGGCGGCTTTGTTTACATTAGCCGCCTGTCTTTCTCCCACTGTAAGCGACGATCGCGAGTGACCGGCAGACATCGGGTCCGCCGGTGACTCGCGCGGGGGGGTCTGTGAGCGAGCGGGAGCGCGCCTCCAGCGGCGCACGCTCGCTCCCTAGACCCTCACAGACTAGCGACGTAGACCTACGTTGCTTTGCCTGTGAGGGGCTGACTGCTGACGTAAATCGTCGTTAGGCAGTCGGCAAGTGGTTAAAAAAACTACTTGCAATACTTAAGTACAAAAAATGTTGAATACTTTAGTACTTCTACTCAAGTCACTTTTTTATCGAGCACTTGTACTTTTACTCAAGTCACTTTTTTATCGAGCACTTGTACTTTTACTCAAGTCACTTTTTTATCGAGCACTTGTACTTTTACTCAAGTCACTTTTTTATCGAGCACTTCCACTTCTACTCAAGTCACTTTTTTATCGAGCACTTCCACTTCTACTCAAGTCACTTTTTGATCGAACACTTGTACTTTTACTCAAGTATGGATTTCGAGTACTTTATACAACTCTGCCTGCAGGGCACCAAAGTGCTACATTGGTTGCTCCAGGAGGCCCCACCTGTCCAGCCAATGTCAGCTAGGTGAGAGTGAGACCCATCAATAACAGCTGTATAATCACACGGCCCCTCTGTGCTCCCAGTGCTGTGAGCTGTTTACTATGCTTCAGTTTGTGAATGAACAGGAAGCTGCTCAGCACAGAGCGCTTACCATTCATTCGCTGTCAAGTGCAGCTGAGGCTGCAGAGAAAGTGAGACATTAGGAGTCTGTTTTGACCGCTGATATTTCACCAAAGCCCCTCAACAGGGCTGCTAAAGAATAAAAAGAAGCTCTAAAGGCAATGAGTCTACACTGCTAAGACAGCTAAACTGATTTTCCTTACTGCTCAGCCTACAAAGTGGGATCTGTGACTAGTAACAAACATTCTGAAGTCTCCTCATCAGAGGCGTAACTAGAACCTTCAGGGCCCCGATGCAAGAAACCATGAAGGGCCCCCCAAACCCCTGGCCGGGGCCCTTCCCTTCAAGCCCGGGGCTTTTCCCACTAATCCTGGGGCTCTTTACTCTCATTGCATGGCCTTTTATTATGGTCCCGCAGCAGGATCCTTTCACAAGTTCTGCAGTGGAGCCCCTTCCTGCAATCTTGGGGCCTCCCCACAGTGGTGCAATGCCAGGGCCCAGTCGCAAGTGGGACCTTTGAGATTCTGGAAGTTCACCCACTGGTTTGCTACTGGGCCCCCTGGAGCATGGGGCCCGGTAGCAATTGCAACCCCTGCAACCCCTGTAGTTACGCCCCTGCTCCTCATGTACACCTGATGTCTGCTCTTTTTGATTGGAAACATCACAAGGAGTCCAAGGTTAAGAGCAACTCCTGCCAATTGCCAACCGCAATGGGTATATATATATATATATATATATATATATATATATATATATATATATATTGCAGTTTTCAAGTGGTTTACCAGAATTATGGCTGAAGATATCATCCATAACCCCAGTATAGTTTTATGCAGCCGACTTTCTCATTAAACTGTTCCAAGTGGCTCATGATCACATCATCACTGACTATGGAAACTTCACATTGGACCTCATGCAACTTGGATTCTGATTTCCAGTAACAACTTACCAACCAGCCAGCGACCAACCAAATTGACCTGTCTAACAGTATGCATTAAAAACAGGGGTTTGGTTGCACACATTTGCAAATAGATGCGTAAGCTGCAGGCCCCGACAGGGCACCCTGTGTATTTGCAAATGTGTGCAACCAAACCCCTGTTTTTAACGCATACTGTTAGACAGGTCAATTTGGTTGGTCGCTGGCTGGTTGGTAAGTTGTGACTGGAAATCTCTTCGTTTTTTTGATCTGCGTCCGCCCTTCCAGTGCTCCTTACCACTAAGACCAGTTATAGGTGGAGGCGGTGACCACTTTTTGCAACTTGGATTCTGTGCCTCTACACTCTTCCTCCAGACTATGGGACCTTGATTTTCAATTGAAATGCAACATTTTCCACAGTCCATGATAATTTGGGGAGCCATATCATCTGTTGGTGTTTTATCAAGTCCAAAGTCAGCGTAGCCCTCTGCCAGGAAATTCTAGAGCACTTCATGCTTCCCTCTGCTGACCAGCTTTATGGAGATGCTGACTTCATTTGCCAGCAGAACTTGACACCTGCCCACGCTGCCAAAAGTACCAACACCTGGTTTAATCATCATGGTATTACTGGGCTTAATTGGCCAACAAAATCGCCTAACCTAAACCCCACAGAGAATCTGTGGGGTATTGTCAAGAGAAAGATGAGAGACACCAGACCCAACAATGCAGATGAGATGAAGGCCACTATCAAAGCAACCTGGGCTTCCATAACACCTCAGGAGTGCCACAGGCTGATCGCCTCCATGCCATACTGCATTGATGCAGTAATTCATGCAAGAGGAGCCCAGACAAAGTATTGAGTGCATACTGTATTGTACATGGACATACTTTTCAGTAAGCCCACATTTCTGTATTTAAAATACTTTTTTATTTTTATTTTTTTATTGGTCTTATGTAATATTCTAATGTTCTGAGATACTGAATTTTGGGGTGTCGCTAGCTGTAAGCCATAATCATCAAAATTAAAAGAAAGAAATGCTTGAAATATATCACTCTGTCTGAAATGCATCTATATAAAAACATATGAGTTTCACTTTTTGAATTTAATTACTGAAATAAATAAATGAACTTTTTGATGATATTCTAATTTACTAATAGGCACCTGTATTTACTCAGCATATCATCTTTCACAATATGCAAAAAATTGGGGAAAATATTGTGGGTTTTTTAAAATTCATTAAAGTGTATTTTTACCAAAAATATTGCATTTTCAAAACCGCTGCGCAAATATCATGTGACATAAAACATTGCAGCAATCGCCATTTTATTCCCTTGGGTCTCTGCTAAAAAAAATATGTAATGTTTGGGGGTTATAAGTAATTTTCTAGCAAAATATACTGATTTAAACTTGGAAACAAAAAGTGCCATAAAAAGCCTGGTCAGCAAGTAACAAGGTACTGGATTTGCGTTATCTGCACAAAGATTTTCTATGCCTAATTTTGCCTAAGAAGTCCCCCTGATGGGGTCCCTTCCATCCCCAGGTCCCATAGGAGATGTGTAGGCTTCTATTGCTACTGTTGCCATAATTTAGATGGATTTTTTTTTCTGCCTTCCTCTGGATCAACTGAGAATATAGGGTTCTGTAAATGGAGGTTTTCTAAGACTTGTGGCTTTTTTTTTTAACCTAAATGTAACTATGTTGCTCCACTGTAACAAGTGGTGGGTGCTAGAAAATGTAGGAAGAGATGAAAATTTCCTCCATGGAGTAATGGAGAGTGTTTAACCACTTGCCGACCAGTCACGTTGACTGTACTGCGGCAAAGTGGCTCGTTATCGTCTGGCGACGTAGACCTACGTCACCAGATATTCCCCTCTCTCGGTGGCGCGCGCGCGCGCCGCCGGAGGCTCACTCCTGCTGTATTCAGTTACAGCGGGAGTCGGGCCAGGGGAGGAGCGGCAGTGATCACCGCCGCTCTTCCCCGATCGTCGGGGAATCGAGTGTGGAGATCCGCCCGCTTGTGTAAACAAAGCGGGCGGATCTCCTAAGTGACAGGCTGAACCTGCGATCTGTCCCTGTGTCACTCAGTCACCTCCCCCCACACACGTTAGTAAGCACCAGGCATACATTAACCCCTTGATCACCAATAAAAATTAACCCCTTCCCTGCCAGTGTCATTTTTACAGTAACAGTGCATATGTATAGCACTGATTACTGTAGTAATGTCACTGGTACCCCCAAAAGTGTCAAAAATGTCAGTCAAGGGTCCGATCTGTCCGCCGCAATGTCGCAGTCCCGCAAAAAAAATCGCAGATCGCCGCCATTAAAGAAAAAAAACACCAAAAATGACAGAAATCTTTCCCTTAGTTAGTAAACGCAATAACTTTTGCGCAAACCAATCAAAATACGCTTATTGCGTTTTTTTACCAAAAATATGTAGCAGAAAACAAATTGGCCTAAAATGATAAAAAATTTTGATTTTTACATTTTTTTTTTGGGGGGGGGGGGGATTTCATATAAAAAAATGTGAAAAATATTGTTATTTTTTCAAAATTGTTGCTCTTTTTTGTTTATAGCGCAAAAAGTAGAAATCGCACAGGTGATCAAATACCACCAAAAGAAAGCTGTGTTTGTGGGGAAAAAAAGGACGTAAATTTCGTTTGGGTACGGCGTTGCATGACAGTTAAATTCGCACAGTGCCGAATCGCAAAAAGTGGCCTGGACGTAAGACAGCAAAATCCTCCGGTGGTAAAGTGGTTAAGATCTGACAGATGTTCTAATCCGTCTTCCCCACTCAATCCATATTAATGGCTTTAAGACTTTATAAAATCCACAAATGCTCCTTCAACAATACTGACATTCACATTACACTATAATAAAAAAATATTAAATACCTAACCTGTTGCCAGAGGGGCAAAGAAGAGAACAAAGAACAGGAAATATCCTATCATGGTGGCACCAAGTCCAGTGTCTTCTGCTCTCTCAGCCCATTCAATCCCCAGGCTGTGGCTTTTATGTGGGGGACGGCACTTGGGCAGAAACCTCACCCAGAAGACAATTGAAATTAATTCTCACATGACTTTCCTGGCACGGATTTCTTGGATAATGCATAATGCAATTAAATGAAAAACTCATAATTAATTTAAAGCTGAACTCCAGGATAAGCAGATGTATTCTAAATACAAGAAGCATATGTATTGTTACTTGAGTCTTTGTGTATTTCTTTCAGCCCTGTGCAATAATCCGGTGTGAAACGTTGACTTCTGGTAAAAAAAAAGACTGGTCAGTGCTGCTCTCTCTTCTTGTGCAGGGGGACTGGTCTTGTCTCCGCCCCCGTCTGTAGTTTTCTACAGGCAGCCTGTCATAGGTGGAGTCTGCTGGGCCCCACCCACAGCCCTGCTTCATGCACAGGCTATGTACAGCACAATGATACCTTGGTTTTGGTTTGCAAACACATTTGGTGCACAAAAAGTGGATTTATATACTTTGTGACATTTGGGGAATATTTTTAAATGAACGATGACTCATATGTCTATCTATGCCAGACGCTATTGAAATCCCATCTCTGATTCTCCCAATGGAGTAAGAGGGATGAAATTTTCTTCCCATTGCATATTTAAATGAACGTTTTTGTGCCTAGAGTTTAGGGCCGGTTCACACTTGTGCGATGCGGGAAGGCTGCGAATTCGCAGCCTGTTCCCGCATCGCATCCGCACAAGAGGCAGTTCAAACTGCCATATGCGATATGCAGGGGGGTGTCAATTAAATGTTAACGACACCCCCAGTTTGATCGCATATCGCAGTGCGATCTGACAGTTGCACAGGATCGGATCGCACAAGTGTGAACCACTGTGCGATCCGATCCTGATGCGGATGGAAAAAATGCCTCCTGTGCGTCTTTGGTGCGGGTGTAGTTCGAATTTCAGCCATACAAAGTGTATGGCTGAATTCGCATCCGCACAGGAGATCGCATGTAACGAAGGAGCAGTGCGCTCCGAATTACATGCGATCTCCGCAGCCGCACAAATGTGAACCGGGGCTTAAAGGGTAACTTCACTTTTGTGGGGAAAAAAAATCAGCAAATAAAGAAAAGACAATATAGCGTATACAATTGCGACACAAATCATATTGTAATTGAATGTTATTAATAATTACCTTTCCTTTTCAATCTGCAATTGTTGTAATTTTCTGAAAATGCAATACAATATGGTGACCAGGAGCTGTTCTGTATACAGAATGTATACTGACCACACCCCCAGAAGCATAATTTCCTGCTTGTGTGATTGGCTCACCAATTTTCCCAGAAGTCTGCACTAAGATACAAGTCAGATTTCTGGCATCCCCTGCAACAAAATGCCATTTTTGGTGAAATACTCCCAATAGGAACACGTCTAAAGGGATGCAGGCCCAGCAGATTTCCTCATTAGTGCTCTGCAGCTGCCACAGCTGATAGATAATTTTGAAACCACTCCCATTAGAACCACTCAGCACAGATAAACAAACAGGGATTTCTTCAGAATAACAAAGGGTAGGAATCTGCAACAAAGTTTGTTAAAATCCATGCAATGTACAGAGATCACCCGGAGGGGAATGTTTTTTTCTCAACAAAAGTAAAGTTACACTTTAAGTGATATTAAAGTCTTGGCTTTTTTTTATTAAAAATAACAAACATGTTATACTTACCTACTCTATCCAGTTTTTTTTTTTTCACAGAGCAGACCCGATCCTCCTCTTCTTGGGTCCCTCGCTGGCTCTCCTGGCTCCTCCCTCCTGCCGAGTGCCCCCACAGCAAGCAGCTTGCTATGGGGCACCCAAGCCCAGCCGCTGCTCTGTGTGTCCATTCAGACACGGAGTGGTGGCTCAGCCCCGCCCCCCTCTCCTCATTGGCTCACTAACTTTAGTTGACAGCAGCAGGAGCCAATGGTGCCCCACTGCTGTCTCAGTCAATGAAGAGAATTGTCAAGGACAGCATCTCTCCTGCAACATTGCTGTATTAAAAGGGGGCTCAGGTAAGTATGGGGGCTGAGGGGGCTGCTGCGCACAGAATGTTTTTTGTCTTAATGCATAGAATGCATAAAGATGTAAAAAACCTTCTGGCTTTACAACCACTTTAAGCTTTATATATAAATATAGCAATAAAACACTGTGCTTTATGAGCAAGTCACTATCATTCAGGACTGTCTTTAATATTGATAAACAGGACCCCTCCCCCATACTACTACCATTATTACACAAGACCCCCTCCCCCATACTACCCCCATTATTACACAGGACCCCTCCCCCATACTACCCCTATCATTACACAGGACCCCCCCCCCCCTATTCTACCCCCATCATTACACAGGACCCTCCCCATACTACCCCTATCATTACACAGGACCCCCCTCCCCTATTCTACCCCCATCATTACACAGGACCCTCCCCATACTACCCCTATCATTACACAGGACCCCCCTCCCCTATTCTACCCCCATCATTACACAGGACCCTCCCCATACTACCCCTATCATTACACAGGACCCCCCTCCCCTATTCTACCCCCATCATTACACAGGACCCTCCCCATACTACCCCTATGATTACACAGGACCCCCCTCCCCTATTCTACCCCCATCATTACACAGGACCCTCCCCATACTACCCCTATCATTACACAGGACCCCCCTCCCCTATACTACCCCCATCATTACACAGGACCCTCCCCATACTACCCCTATCATTACACAGGACCCCCCTCCCCTATTCTACCCCCATCATTACACAGGACCCTCCCCATACTACCCCTATCATTACACAGGACCCCCCTCCCCTATTCTACCCCCATCATTACACAGGACCCTCCCCATACTACCCCCCTCATTACACAAGACCCCTCCCCCCATACCACCCCCATCATCATAATGATGGCGATCAGCGACTTATAGCGGGCTTGAATATTGCGGCAGACATTCTGACACTAACTGACACTTTTGAAACGTTTTCTGTACGAGAAACACTAATACAGTGATCAGTGCTAAAAAATATGCACTGTCTCTGTACTAATAACACTTACTGGAAAGGGGTTAACATCAGGGGCGAGACATAAATGCTGTCCCTTCCCTCCTGTCAGAACGGCGATCTGCCTTATTTACATAGGTAGATCACTGTTCTGTCTCTCTGACCAATGATCGGTGGGTGCCGGCGGACATTGGGTACCGTGATTGCAAACAGCGAAAGCGTGCCCCAGGCAGTGCACATGTGCGCCCCCTACCCAGGAGAATCGGATCACCCAGGAGAATCGGATCACATATTATATATATATGAGTGATCCGGCGCACAGTCGCCACCCTGTAGCATTAAAACTGCTATAGGTCTGACCTTAAGTGGTAAAAAAATTATCTTTTTCCCTTTTCAAACAAATTGAGCCATGGTTATTTTTGCCTTCCTCCTTTCGCAAGCATGGATTTCTGTGAATTTATTTGGTTGAAAGCAATGGGCACGTGTTTTTTTTCAGCCTGAGTAATAGTGTAACTTTGGAATTTTTGGTTTCAGATATTTAGTAAGGTGTTGCTTTGGATATATGAACTTTACTCCACTACTTCTCTTTCTGGTTAATGACGTCACTATTTACTTTTTAATCTAATCTTTCAAAGACTCCTTGCCTTGCGTTGTATTTATTTTAGAACATTACCCACCTCAGTACCTGCCTTTAATACACCTTTATTACAAGGTTATTTATTTATTTATTTTTAGTGCTATAATAGTTTAACTGACAATTAATCCATAATGCAACACTGTACCCAAATTTTATATCGTTTTTTTAAGAAAGATAGAGCTTTCTTTTGTTGATTTGTTGGTTTTATTTATTTATTTTTTACTATATAAGGCTAAGTTCACATGTAGGTGTTTTTGGGGAGTTTTTGGGGAGTTTTTCTGCTCTAGGATCAGCTCAAAAAACGCCCAACAAGACAAATCCTATTCATTTCAATGGCCCCTGTTCACATCTGAGCGTTTTGACGTTTTAAGCAAAACGCCCAATGCTCAAAAAAGTACATGAGCTTCTTTTTGGGCAGATTACAGGCGTTTTTATTTTTTTCCATTGGTTACTAGTCAACCTAAAAATACCTGCACAAAAACGCCTGTAAAACACCTGTAAAACGCCTGAAAAAAACGCCCATAAAAACACCTAAAAAACGCCTGTAAATAGCAACGCCAAGATGTGAACGTAGCCTAAGGCCCCTTTCACACAGGCGGACCGTTCAGATCCGCCTGTTCTTTTTTTTGGCGGATCTGAACGGTCCCACCAATCATTCCTATGGGGCATCGGATGGCAGCGGAAACATGTCCGCTGACATCCGATCCGTCAAATCTGGACGGATGGAAACCGTATTTTCCATCCGTCCAGCGGATCGGATGGGATCAGATGAGAACGGACCGACGGTCCATTCCCATCCGATTTCCCCCATAGAGATGCATGGGGAACTGACAGCTGTGTCTCCGCACACAGCGCGGAGACACAGCTGTCATCCTTCTGCTCAGCGGGGGATCGGCAGCTCGATCCCCCGCTTAGAAAAACGGAATCCGTCCGACGGACAGAAATGTGAAAGGGGCCAAAAGGAAAAGAAAGTCCAACGTTTGTGGCCAAAAAACTGCTTATCTTGCCTTTTGTTATAAAACATATAAAATAAAAATGTCAGGAGAGTAGGGGGGCCCCCAAAATGAACACTTGTTGGAAAGTAGACACCCCAAGGTGATCTCTTTCTTTGCCACAGTTTTATGGAAATGAAGAAACCTGCTAGTATTGGAAGGGTTAACCTTCCTAGCGGTATTCCCGAGCGTGACTCGGGGTTAGATTTTAGAGCCAAAAGCTGTAACCCCAAGCCACACTCGGGGTACCGCTAGGAAGATCGCTGGATCCTGGTAGAGGTTTTACTTACCTTTTCTCCGGGATCCATCGAAGAATGCGGGCGGTATGCGGCGGCGGAGCTTCCTCCCGATCGTCTGCGAGCCCCGGCTTCCGTCTCCGGTGACGTGACGTTCGCAGGGGGGTGGAACCGGTGGGAAATTCAAATGTAAAACACACCAAACACACTGATACCATTCAAAATAAAATAAAATCACATTACATTGCCCCCCCAGTGCCCTTTCCTTTAGTTTTACTGTACTTTTTATGTATATATATACAGTATATATATATATATATATATATATATATATATATACACACACATATATACATATATATATGTATATATATATATATATATATATATATATATGTATATATATATATATATATATATATATATATATATATATTATATATATATATATATATATATATACGTATATATATATGTATATATATATATATATATATATATATATATATATATATATACGTAACTCTTTGTGAATGAGCAGCCCAAACCAACTGTATACATTATGTATATATATATATACATATACGTATATATATATATAATATATGTATACATAATATATGTATACATATATATATATATATATATATATATATATATATATATATATATATATATATATATATATATATAATAAATGTATACAGTTGGTTTGGGCTCCTCATTCACAAGAATTACATGCAAAATAATGGTACCGCTTTCAGCACCTAAAATCCAAAAGAATCATACCGCCAGGGAGGTTAAAGGAAAAGTATAGGCAACACTTTTTTTTTCATTTTGGATAGAGTAAAAGAGGGTTATAACCCCTATAAGGTTTATTTTGGCCATCTGTGGCCCATTGAGGAGATTTACTTTCACTTCCTGTCCCATAGCCAAAAAGGAAGTGAGAAGAAATCCCTGCAAATTAAGGAAATCTCTTGGGATCCAAGGTCACCAGAACTAGTGTCCCCATTGGAAGATTTCCCCTCTATTACTTTTCTGGGGACAACCCAGTAGTTGGGATTTTCTTTAACTTTTACTGATAATGATAAACAGGGCAAATAGATAGGGTGAATCTCCCTAATGCAGACACAGACATCAACAGAAACTGACAGGGGTTCTAATCCCTCTCCATCCAAAACTAACAAAAATGTTTGCCTTTAGTTATACTTTATAGTATGCAGCTTGGTTATGATGCACTAGATACATTAACCCCTAGACATGTACACTACCGAAAAAAAAATGTGTTTTGGTTTTATTTATTTTGTTTTGTTTTGTTTTCCTTTATTGGATCATTCGTTATGATCAGCATTCGTTCCATTAGTTTAGATGTGGCATTCGTTATTTCGGATCCTTCGTAACTTCAGATGCATTCGTATTCATTACATTCCATTCATTTAGATAAGCATTCATTACTTTGGATCATTCGTAGCTCCAGATGCATTCATATTTTGTTCCGTAGCATTTGTTTAGATGCCGCATTCGTTACTTCGGATCATTCGTAACTTCGGATGCATCAGTATTAAATATATTTCATTTGTTTAGATGCGGCATTCATTACTTCGGATAATTCCTATTTGTTATGTTCCATTTGTTTAGATGCGGCATTCGTCACTTTGGATAATTCGTAACTTCGGATGCATTCGTATTTGTTATGTTCCATTCGTATAGATGCAGCATTCGTTACTTCAGATCATTTGTAACTTCGGATGCATTCCTATTTGTTATGCTCCATTTGTTTAAATGCGGCATTCGTCACTTCGGATAATTCGTAACTTCAGATGCATTCCTATTTGTTATGTTCCATTCGTTTAGATGCGGCATTCGTCGCTTCGGATAATTCGTAACTTTGGATGCGTTCGTATTTGTTATGTTCCATTCGTTTAGATGCGGCATTTATTACTTTGAATAATTCGTAACTTCAGGTGCATTCGTATCTGTTATGTTCCATTCGTTTAGATGCTGCATTTATTACGTTGGATAATTCGTAACTTCGGATTCATTCCTATTTGTTATTTTCCATTTGTTTAGATGCGGCATTCGTCACTTTGAATAATTCGTAACTTCGGATGCATTCATATTTGTTATGTTCGTTTTGATGCGGCATTTATTACTTTGGATAATTCGTAACTCCGGATGCATTTGTATTTGTTATGTTCCAATCGTTTAGATGCGGCATTTATTACTTTGGAAAATTCGTAACTTCGGATGCATTCGTATTTGTTATGATCCATTCATTTAGATGCGGCATTTATTACTTTGGATAATTCGTAACTTCGGATGCATTCCTATTTGTTATGTTCCATTCGTTTAGATGCGGCATTCGTCGCTTCGGATAATTCGTAACTTTGGATGCATTCGTATTTGTTATGTTCCATTCGTATAGATGCAGCATTCGTTACTTCAGATCATTTGTAACTTCGGATGCATTCCTATTTGTTATGCTCCATTTGTTTAAATGCGGCATTCGTCACTTTGGATAATTCGTAACTTCAGATGCATTCCTATTTGTTATGTTCCATTCGTTTAGATGCGGCATTCGTCGCTTCGGATAATTCGTAACTTTGGATGCGTTCGTATTTGTTATGTTCCATTCGTTTAGATGCGGCATTCGTCACTTCGGATAATTCGTAACTTCGGATGCATTCCTATTTGTTATGTTCCATTTGTTTAGATGCGGCATTCGTCACTTCGGATAATTCGGAACTTCGGATGCATTCGTATTTGTTATGTTCTAATCGTTTAGATGCGGCATTCGTCACTTCGGATAATTCGTAACTTCAGATGCATTCCTATTTCTTATGTTCCATTCGTTTAGATGCAGCATTCTTCGTCACTTCGGATAATTCGTAACTTCGGATGCATTCCTATTTGTTATGTTCGTTTTGATGCGGCATTTATTACTTTGGAAAATTCGTAACTTCGGATGCATTCGTATTTGTTATGATCCATTCGTTTAGATGCGGCATTTATTACTTTGGATAATTCGTAACTTCGGATGCATTCCTATTTGTTATGTTCCATTTGTTTAGATGCGGCATTCGTCACTTCGGATAATTCGGAACTTCGGATGCATTCGTATTTGTTATGTTCTAATCGTTTAGATGCGGCATTCGTCACTTCGGATAATTCGTAACTTCAGATGCATTCCTATTTCTTATGTTCCATTCGTTTAGATGCAGCATTCTTCGTCACTTCGGATAATTCGTAACTTCGGATGCATTCCTATTTGTTATGTTCCATTCGTTTAGATGCGGCATTCGTCACTTCGGATAATTCGTAACTTCGGATGCATCAGTATTCATTATGTTTCATTTGTTTAGATGTGGCCATGGGCGTCCGCAGAACTTTTTTCAGGGGGGGGGGGCATAATTTCAAGGTCACCCATGCTCCGCCTCTTTTCAACAATGTCATGAAGGGGAAGGGCTTAGTCATTATACTTATTTTGAGTATTTCTTTTTAAAGGACAAATGGCAGCATTTATTTTTAAAGCATTTGTTAACCTAAAAAAAATAAAAAGAAAATGGATCCTGTTCCCTTAAAGCATGTTATACAGCACAGTGCTTTTCTGTGTAATTTGGCCCCTTCTATCACCTAAAATACCTGGCTGATCCTGCCTGGCTATGTCCTCCCCTCTGTAAACGGAGATTTGCTCATGACCAGTATTCCTGCAAAGAGTGCCGCATCCCTTTGAGATACAAAAAATTGAGGGGGGGGGGTTCCCCTAGTTTGGGACTGTTTAGGCACAAGAACTCTAGAAAATTTAATGTTCAAATAATGTATTAAAATATATATTATTATAATATATTTAATAAATTATTTGAACATTAAATTTTCTAGAGTTCTTGTGCCTAAAAAGTCCCAAACTAGGGGAACCCCCCCAATTTTTTGTTTCCCCTCTGTAAACTGACCACGGTATACCATGGCTGCTGAGCCCTGACACTGTGGTCAGTTTACGTGCCTCTATCATCCACAGCTCTCCTGTCCTCCTCTGTCCTCTCCCCCCTTCCCCCCTCTCTCCCTGCCTATCTGCTCCTGTGTCAGTGCCCACCCCTCCCCTCCCCTCCCCTCCTGCTGCTGTAGTTTCATTTAAAGTTTCATATCCTGTCTACAGTCTTTTTAATAATCCTGTGTGCCCCTGTGTCTGTGTTTTATAAAAAGTTTTCAGAACGCCAATTGCCGCTCACGTGACCCATCACCTCTCTCCTTCTCTCCCCCTCCCCTCCCCTCCCCTCCTCCTCCCCTCCTCCTCCGCTCCTCCACCCCTCCCCTCCGCTCCTCCACCCCTCCCCTCCTCCTCCCCTCCATGCTGACGGTCAGCAAGGAATCCTCGGCCCCGCCCGTGGTAAGTAGCTGTCATACAGGGAAAAGAGAGAGCCGACGGGTCACATGAGCGGCGCTATAAAAACTGGTAAACAATGGCTTATTTTTTAAAACACAGACACAGGGGCACACAGGATTATTAAACAGACCAGACAGGATGGTATAAAGTGGCTTAACAGCCACTTTAAAGGAAAAGTGGAGATTAAAGGGGGGCATTTGCCCCCCCCCCTTGCCCCTACCTGCGGACGCACATGGATGTGGCATGCGTTACATCAGATCATTCGTAACTTCGGATGCATTCATACTCGTTATGTTCCATTAGTTTAGATGCGGCATTCGTTGATTCGGATAATCCATAACTCCGGATGCATTCGCATTCATTATGTTCCATTCGTTTAGATACGGCATTCATTACTTCGGGCTCGGACCCTTCATTGATTGGGGCAATGGTGGTTGTATTCGTAATCAACAAATCCAATAAAACAGTGCCGACGGCCCACCACACCCTGTCTGGACTCTGGACGGAATGCAGTTTGACATAGAAAAATACACAAGGGGATAAGGAACAAGCTCATTGGGCAGAGACAACACACTAACACTGCCTATCCGAAAATAGAATAAATCCGAATATATCCAAAGGAAATATGAATGCATTTATCAATTATTTCTTTATATTCAGCGATAACAAATAGTCAGAAAGAATAAAAATTTAATTATCCGAATGTAATCAATTCGCTAAACTTTTTCAGATTTTCGTATTTTCGTTCTTTCAGATTTTCTTTCTTTCTGACATCTCATTTTTGTGCGCATTCATCAAAAGCGTCTTTTGCTCATTCGGATGCTCCCAAATGAATGAACATGCCAAGTTTCGTCCAAAAATTAATTTGTAAGAAAACCAACCACATATATCTCTATTAACCCCTTCATGACCTCCAATACATATGTGTGACAGAAAAAGTGTGGATTTAAAGCCCACATGCCACACATATACATCAATGTTTATGTGCTTAGAGCACTGCGTGCTTCCAGAAAAAAGACCGCTAGCAAAAGATGTCAATTTTTTTTATAATTGATGCAATAAATAAAAATTCACATATTAAAACCAAGAATCTGCATCACAGTGTGTTTCCAAATATAATTATTACCAATCACAGATCTCTGTTCCCACGGAAGTCCTGCCCAGCATGATGATGTCACAATCCCGCCCACTGACATGTTCCGTCCATAACCACTTCTGGACCGAAAGATTTTCCCCCTAAATGACCAGGCCATATTTTGCGATTCGGCACTGCGTTATTTTAACGGGCAATTACGCAGTCGTGCGATGCTGTACCCAAATAAAATTGATGTAATTTTTTTCCCACAAACAGAGCTTTCTTTTGGTGGTATTTGATCACCTGTGTGATTTTTTATTTTTTGCGCTATAAACAAAAAAAGAGCGATACTTCGGAAAAAAACACATTTTTCACTTTCTGCTTTATAACATTCCCCCAAAAAATTAAAAATAAAAATGTTTTAACATTTTAGGCCAATTTGTTTTCTGCTACATATTTTTGGTAAAAAAAATCGCAATAAGCGTGTTTTGATTGGTTTGCACAAAAGTTATCGCGTCTACAAACTAGGGGAAAGATTTATGTCATTTTTATTGTTTTTTTTTTTTTACTAGTAATGGCGGCAATTTTTAGCGGGACTGCGACATTGCGGCATACAGATCGGACCCCTAACTGACATTTTTGACACTTTTGGGGGGGACCAGTGACATTACTACAGTAATCAGTGCTAAAAATATGCACTGTTACTGTAATAATGACACTGGCAGGGAAGGGGTTAACACTGTGGGTGATCAAAGGGTTAAATGTGTACCTAGGGACGTGTTTCTAACTGTATGGGGGTGTGGCTTGTGAAATGATCACAGAGACCTGTGATCCTATATAGAAGGATCACAGGAGCTCTGTGATCATTCCAGAGAGAAGAACGGTCAGCTGTGTTCTTCTCTTTCAGCAGGGGGCGATCATGGGTGTCAGGCTGCAATCGGAGCCACCAGCCCCTTGCATCGGAGTCCCCGCTGTGGAGTGGGGACGCGAGCGCGGCGGCAGCGGTACGCGCTCGCCCCCTAGCTGCAGGCGCGCCACCGACGTAGACCTACGCCATTTCGCGCAGGAGGGCCGCCCTGCCGCAATAAATCGGTGGTGGGCGGTCCGGAAGGAGGTTTGTTCCTGGCCCCCTCTTCTCCTAGTTGTTGCACCGGAGGGGGGGGGGGCTTGGGGGGAGCAGATAAGTGGCGCTTCCACTTTTGGGTGGAACTCCGCTTTAACATAATTTCCCTCATCAGAAAAAAATCTTTAATATGGTGGGGTGTGAACTGCATGGAAGCTCTTCCATAAAAGTTGAAGGATTCTATGCTACTCACATCCTGAGGTTAGTCACTTATAATTTAAATTTGGCAAAAACAAAGGTTTAATTAAACTTAATCCTCTGCAATTGGTATTGCTTTAATGCAACCTTTCTCATTTATATGTTGTGTGTAAATGTCATGAGCTAAAATTGAGTTGTAGAGACATGCTGGAAAAAATAAAATATATACAAGGTGTACGACGTTTGTATTTGGCAAAAAAAAAGTGTTCCAGGATACTACATTACCAGGACGTTGTTCAGTTTTCAGTGTTTTCATAGTTTGACTGACAATAACTGTTAGGCCATTCTTGTAAACACAGCTGACCATTCTTCTCTCTGGAATGATCACAGAGCGCCTGTGACCCTTCTATGTAGGATCGCAGGTCTCTGTGATCTTTTCACAAGCCGCGCCGCCCTACAGTTAGAATCACTCCCCTAGGCTCACATTTAACCCCTTGATCACCCACAGTGTTAACCCCTTCCCTGCCAGTGTCATTATTACAGTAACAGGGCATATTTTTAGCACTGATTACTGTAGTAATGTCACTGGTCCTCCCAAAAGTGTCAAAAATGTCAGTTAGGGGTCCGATCTTTCCACCGCAATGTCGCAGTTCTGCTAAAAATCGCAGATCTCAGATCGCCACCATTAATAGTAAAAAAAAAAAACAATAAAAATGACATAAATCTTTCCCATAGTTTGTAGACGAGATAATTTTTGCGCAAACCAATCAATATACGCTTATTGTGATTTTTTTTTTTCTACCAAAAATATGTATCAGAAAACAAATTGGCCTAAAATGTTAAAAAATGTTGATTTTTTAATTTTTTTTGGGAATGTTATCTAGCAGAATGTGAAAAATATTGTTTTTTTTTTCAGAATTGTCGCTCTTTTTTTGTTTATAGCGCAAAAAATAAAAATTGCATAGGTGATCAAATACCACCAAAAGAAAGCTCTATTTGTGGGAAAAAAAGGACATCAATTTTATTTAGGTACAGCGTCACACGACCGCGCAATTGTCCATTAAAATATCACAGTGCTGAATCGCAAAATATGGCCTGGCAGGCTGGCTGGCGTGAATGACCACAAGGACCGGTTAAACCCGGGATATACCATCCCTTCCTCCCACCGTTCTTGAATAGGATGAGATGATATTATAGGTTCCTGCCTGAAGCCATTCATACACTGCAAAAAGGCTAGAAGGACTGCAGGTCTTAATCGTATATATATATAACAAATAAACCATCCCATCGGCCCTGATCAAGGGAAAAGGAAACGATAGGTGGATATATTGAGTGCAGCCACCAGTGTGGTAACCATCGTGCTTCAAAACAGCTTTAGAGTCCTGACTATCAAGCTATAACATAGTGCCATCCTATTCAGCATAATAAGCGGTGCTCACTGCGGTGATCAGGAGGCTGGACACTTAGCCTAAAATAAATGAGTGAATATATGTATACATTGAAGGCTATACACACATACTAAGGGGACAATATTTGGTGCTTTTTCGTGTCGCCACTCTGTCATCTTCCGAGTCATTGAAAAGGAAATACCGATCTTTTATGGTCTCACAGGCCCTGAGGAAGCCTTGAGCGAAACGCGTCGACTTGCTGGGGACCTACATTGACCGTATTCCATCAGAGACCTACTCTTTCCATCCTATACAGGCTCTTGGTTATTTCTCCCTTCTAGGATGTATTTCTATTCATGACTCCTGTATATCTGATTTTATCAATGTTATTCTGTTATGTTGTTTGTGCTAACATGTGCTAATACGCCCATGTTTTTTAAGAGGCAAATTTAATAAAATGTAAAATATTTTTAGAAATTGGTTTGGGCGTGATCCTTCTACTCCCACTGGCCCACAAAGCCCCACTTTTCTCTATCTTTTGTGTTCTTATATCAATTAGGGGTAAGGGCCTATATGCACGGTACCATTTGTCTTGATGGCCTGGTCATTAAGGGGGCAAATCCTTCCGGTCCAGAAGCAGTTAATAACTATTGCTTTTTTTTTTGTTTTGTTTTTCTTACTATATTAAAAAAGGGGAAAAGAGAACAACATTTTAAGAACAAAAACTGTTTCCCATACTGTCTTTTAAAATTGAAATGCCAGAATATCCCAAAACCCCCATGATCTTTTTTTTGTCACAACTTTTTGGAAATGACAATGTCAAAAACAGGTACCCGCTCCCACTTCTGTATAAGGTCACTGCAGCGATCTAAGTCATTTATGGCCCCTTCTCCTTTCCCCCACTGCCTTCTGGGAGACATACAGGTCCCAGAAGACAGTGGGAGCATTCAGAAAGTGCAGTGCAACTCGCGCATGCACAGAAGGAAACATTTTGATGATATTCTAATTTTATGTGATGTACCTGTATATACTGTGTATATATATATATATAT
Source organism: Pelophylax lessonae (assembly GCF_965119305.1). Classification (NCBI taxonomy): domain Eukaryota; kingdom Metazoa; phylum Chordata; class Amphibia; order Anura; family Ranidae; genus Pelophylax; species Pelophylax lessonae. The sequence continues at coordinate 198,884,124 of NC_138779.1, read as the reverse complement.
ATAAGTAAATGTATTCCACAAAGCCCTTCAGACCCATCTCCTGGTAGATAGCTAGAGAGTGCTTCACCCCTCGGAAAGGGACTTAAGTTACTACTCTAAAGTTCATACGGTTTACAGTGGTATTGATCTTTTATATGTAGACCATCTTACCCTTGAGCTCCTGCAGAAACAAACATCGCACAAATGTGCTACTTTACAGGCACATTAAGGGGGTCCCCCCAGGCATGATATTTAAAGGAATTTTTCATTTTTATTGTTTCACTTTAAGCATTAATAAAATATCTGCTCCTGTAAAAACAATTGTTTTTTAAAAAAAAGTTTGCATTGATTCATGTCCCCCAGGGCAGTAGCCAGGTACTTTTTTGGGCCAATACCTTGCATTTAAGCCTTTAAAATATGATTTTTGATTTTTCCCATAGACTTTAATGGAGTTCGCATGTTCACTAGAACATTTCCCCTGTTCGAGATGTTCTGGTGCGTACCGAACAGGGGGGTGTTCGGCTCATCACTAATGATGTGCTATTTCACCTTATGGACCCCCTGGTCTCACTGCCTAACCTGATGTAAGAACTCCAGCATTTTTGGGCGCTCTCAAGTTTTAAAATCAACTCAACAGAGATCTTGCCCATTGCGGTGCCCCCATTCCTGGCCTTCAGCCAGCTTTTCCCCTTACCTGGGCCATGTCCTCTTTGAAGTATCTGGGTATCAAGTTCACTGATCACCCCACATTGTTGACTACAGTCAGAATGGATTTATTAATCTGGACTAAGACAGCTTTTACCTGGTTGGGGCGGGTAAACATTAAAAAAATTATTATCCTTCCAAGGGTACTTTTTTACCTGCAGATGGTACCTGTGCCCCTGCCTAGTGGCTTCTTTCCCCCAATTTACGAGCCTGCTTTCAGGGTTTTTGTGGAATGCGAGAAGACCACAAATTGCTTTGAGAGTGCTGAAGTGCTCAAAGCAAGCTTGAGGTCTGGGAATACCAGATATACAAAGGTACTATAGGGCTATAGTTCCCCAGTGAATCCTGAACTTGCATTTCCACACCCAATCTAAGCTCCAGGTATCACTAGAGAAATGTATGACAGGAAGAAACTTGTCCTATGCCCGTGGCTGTCCCAGGAACACAGAGGGTTGTCAGACACCACTTTTCCCTTAACGACTTATGTTCTTAGAGTTTGGGATGGGATTAACCATCTTCTTTCCATGGCCCCCACTGTGTCCCCATTGACTCCACTAGGGGGCTTTTTGTGGTTTTCCCCTGCATACAAATTGCTTTCTTTGGGCTGTTGGCAGACGATGGTAATGACTGTTGTGGTAAATTCATGGAGAATGTTAGGCTGCTTGCCTTCAAGACCTTGAAGCCTCGACACAGTAGTTTCCCTATGAACATCTAGCGGTACAAGCAACTCCATAATTTCTTCGCAATACATGGACACTCTATTAGAGATGTGTCTCTCTCTCTCTCTGAAAGTCTTTTTATAGCCGAGGAGCCCATTCCCCATATGGTTTATAAATTATACAGTTGTTGGGTTCTACCCCTTCCAGTACTAAGCCCGTGTATATCCGAGAATGAGAACGGGACTTGGGGTTTGAGTTCTCCATGGCTCAGCTAAACCAACTCTATAGCTTACACATTCTAGTTTGCTTGACTCCAAAACTCAAGAGCCAAATTATAAGATTCTGTCACGCTGGTACCCAGAGCCTGCTAATCGGTTGCGAATCTACCCCTCCACCTTTGAATTTTGCTGGCGAGGCTGTGGTCATTTAGGTACATTATTACGTTTGTGGTGGGAATGTCCTGTGATAAAAACCCTTTTTGGCACATATCAAAGTTCAGATAAAGCACATGCTCAGGTTAGATATTCCCTTCTCCCCGGTTCACTTTCTCTTCCAAATCCCTCCTATTCCTCCAATTAGCCAAAATAACATAACAGAAGCCTAATCTTGTTGCTAAGCAATTACTTCAATTTATTGGAAGTGCACACATATCCCTAGGGGGAGGACTGGATAAGTAAGGTGAAAGAGATCAAGGATGCGGAGGGTTGGATAGCGAAGGGCATAAGTGAACTCTTTACCAGCATCTAGGCAGTATGTCTTGACCACATTTCTGACTCAGGGCAAGTCTCTTCTAGCCTGGACCTAACATTGCACGAGCTGGCGGAGCCCCTACTTAGACAGCGCATACAACCCCAGCAGCAGTGAGATATAACATTCAAATCCTGAACAGCCAGCCCCCCCCCCCCTCCCTTTTTTTTCCTATCCCACCATACAGCAGTGGTCATCTGTGTGAGCGATTGTGCTAATGGTGAGAGTCCAGGTACGTTCCTGGCTTTCTTCTTTTTGTTAATAATGTTTTTTCTTCTTTTTGGTTTTGTATGTTATTTTATTTTCATTAGACTGACAGACTGACCTAATGTTCTGCTATTTTAAGCGAGGTCATCTCCCGTGAGGAGGATACTAGCTTGTATATTGTCTAATAGAGGGTAAAAACCCTGCAAAAGTTTTGTTTTTTTTCTGTCAGCACTTCTATATGCTCCTGTATGGCCCTCAGAACGGTGGCATGTTTGGGGGGTTTGATGGAGGCTTTTAGGGCTAATTTCTGAGCAAGTGGGGCTATTCTGTTGTCAACCTATTACTCTAACTTTCTTCAGTAGGTTGGCTTTCAGGCCTACCTGCCAGGACCCATATACTGTATGGCTTAGTTAGTGTGTTTGTTTGCCCTACAGGCTGTCCCTAGCACCTTAAAGGGTTAGCTTTAATGTCATCTTGTTTTGTATTTTACTCTTTTGTATATTACACATCTTTGTGACCTTATATCTTTGCATCTGTGGCAATGTTTAATATGGCATGGTATCTTGTCTAAAATAAAGATTATATAAAAAAGAAAAATCAGTTTTAGAGTGACTTTCTTCCCAACTAACATGATTCTTTGTAAAGTTTGATAAATAGAGTACATTATATCATGTGCTGGACATCATTTTGGTATTTAGTATACCTGGCAACGGCATCACTGAAGGCCATGCACCCACAAAGAAGTATGAGGTATTTGGTGGGGAATGGGTTGATAACTTAAATTTTTTTTTACTGCTGCCTGTGTCCCCACTGGGGGGGGGGGATTCACGCTCTCAATTCGTTTTGGTGGCCATTGTTACTGGGTTTCGAAAGTAATAGGAAAGTCAAAGTTTTGAGTTGCCACCAGAACAGGAATAGATAAATAACAGAAAATAAATTGGGATACCCGTTCTTATGACAATTGTCAAAGAGAAGATTTATCTCACTTTGAATAAAGTCACTTCTTTCACTCACTTGCTGTCGTCTCTTTTGAACAGAGTTCAAGGTGAAATCTCCCAAAAAGGGCACATTTGGCACACAAAATGGGGGTTTTAACTTGTCTTTACTCAATATGGAATTATTTTAAAAAATGTCACTTTAGATATACCCTAAACACTAACTAAACTCTCTCAATCAACATGAACCATTGGTAAATAGGTTGGAAGGTATATGATATTTACTTGTTTTTACATTATTATTTTTTTTTTACTTTTTTTTACATTTCTTCAGTTGCTTTCTGTTTCTTGGCCTAGGTCTAGGACATACATTCTAGGAGGGGCTTCCTCAGCTAAGCACACATTCCTGCTTGCAAACTTGAGCTAAGGGCAAATGGATTCTAGGAAGTGAATGCCCTTACTCAAGATGGCTGCTATAAAAGCGGGGGGGGGGGGGATTGGAAGTGATTTCTCAACAAATAAAGCATGGAAATATAGATGGGTGGGTGAGTTTGCTTTGAATATTACAAATGAATGAAAGCGTTTTCCATTTGTGGCACAAATATAAATATATATACAAATATAATTGATGTCCACTTTAAGGAGTTTATTTATTTTTTGTTTAATATCTGTTTATTCAAGGAAAATAATGAAATACAAAAGATGTCCAGAAACAATTATACATTTTCCACAGTATAAAAGGTAACATGTGCATACAATTTATCCACAGACCATCAGGGGTATCAACAAGAACACATAAAAGGAGGTATGGTAAAATACAGGGTCCCCGATCTGTGTTAACATTTAGTAGATAACGTTATAACCTTAATGCATTTAGATAGAAGAAAAATAGTATAGAAGGGGTCAAGAGAGAGAAAGAAGAGGGTAGAAGAAAGAGAGGAGGAACAGGATGAGCATGGGGAGGGGGAAAGAAGGGGGGAGAGTGTGGAAGGGGGAAGGGGGGAATGCTGGATTTCAGTGGAGCCAGTCTCCTTAGAAGCATAATTACAAATAACCAAATAGCAAAAATGTTAAGATCCTGAAGATGGTATGGTAATTGGAACATTATTAAGCCGTTGCTTGAGGTGTTTCCACCATTATGGCTCTATAACTAGTAGAATTTTTAAAAATGAACCAGTCGGCCCATATTTTAGTGTGCTTATCAGTATTGTCTTTAGCTATGTGGGTAAGTTCTTCTAAGAGGCATACTTCATCTATTTTATGAAGCCATTGCTTTAACGTGGGGGGTCTCGGGACGGCCCCACAGAGTCGGGATGAGAGCCTTTGCTGTGTTCAGTAGATGAGGTGTGAGGGAACGCCTATATAGGCCAACTGTAACTTGAGTACAATGAAATAATACCGTCCAAGGGTTAAAAGGAATGGAGAGCCTTGTTATTTGGCGTATAAGGCGGATGACCTCAGTCCAGAAGGGGCGAATTAGCGGGAATTCCCACCATACTTGCCAATGTGACACAGTGTACCCACAAATCCTCCAGCATAACGGGGAATTAGAGGGGAACATATTGTATAGCTTTAGTGGGGTGTAGTGCCATCTGGCCAGGAGTTTATAGTTGGTTTCAGCCATTTTTGAGGAGATGGAGGAGGAATGGGAGAGAAATAAAATGTTATATCTCTTTATCTGATAAGTAGGATTGGAGTTCCAATTGCCATTTATCCAGGTATTCAGGGTAAGATGGGCATTCCAGTTTAACAAGAGCCTTGTAGAACTGTGATAAACAATGAAGTGGAGGGTTTTTGTCATTGAATAGGAATTCACTTAGATCCCTTAATGATTGAGGTAGATAATGGAGAAATTAAAGTAGTTGGTTGTATCTCCAATTGTCCATGAACTAAATTGGTCTGAATTTCACCAGGGACTGAAGAGGTTTGGGAGAGTTGGCATAGATAAGTGGTGTAGTAACATAGGGCCTTCAGGGGACCAAGCATTAAAGCCTTTTTACCTAGAAAGCCCGGTAGAAAGAAGTTGTGATTCAAAAGAGGCATCAGTGGCGAGTTATAAAACCAGGAATATTTTCTATGTAATGAGTCCCAGATGGCTAGTGAGGAGGTGGTTAAAGGTGAAGTTGAAGTAGAGAGATTCCTAGCTGAACGTGGTATCCATGGGGCAGTGGCCAGGTCTGCACCACATAAGTTTGATTCAAATTGGACCCATAATTTGGTTTCCCTAGAGAACTTCCAATCTATCATACGAGTTAACACAATAGCATGATAGTATGTCTTAATGTCTGGAAATGCAAGTCCTCCAGATCTTTTGGTGTGGAATAGGGTCGTTCTTGATATTCGGAGTTTATTTATAAATGCTTTCACACATGATTCACTCAACATTCACCCAGGATGTTTTTTTTTTTTTTTAATTGAATCCAATCAGAAAAAAAGTGTACATCATGGCTGCAAGTTGTGTGAATGCTGTGTAAAAACTTTATAAAAAGACCCCTAGTGCTCTAAATTATATTTTTTCAACAATGATTTTAATATACCGTATTTATCGGCGTATAACAAGAACTTTTTCCTCCTAAAAATGGAGGAAAAAGCAGCAGTGCGTGTTATACGCCGATATTAAAAAAAAAAGTGCCAGGAAACATCGCCGAGAGCAGAAGGGGCGGGCCGGGCAGAGGAGAAGGAACGACGAGCTGTCAGAGCAGAAGGGGCGGGCCGGGCCGAGAAGAGGGAAGGACTAGCTGTCATTAGAGCAGAAGGGGGCGGGCCGGGCCGAGGAGAAGGGAGAACGAGCGAGCGCAGTCATCGGAAGTCCCGCCTATGACAGAAGTCACACGTCTCGGCAGAGGAGGCGGGACTTCCGATGACTGCGCTCGCTCGTTCTCCCTTCTCCTCGGCCAGGCCCGCCCCTGCCCCCTTCTGCTCTTATGACAGCTCGTCCTTCCTTCTCCTCGGCCCGGCCCGCCCCTTCTGCTCTCCCGCCCTTTTTTAAAACCTATTCGGACAGTTCCAATAGCGCTTGCGAGGCTGCATATTTGGACACTGCGCTTGCGAGGCTGCATATATGGACACTGCATATATGGGCACTGCTGATGGCCTGCATATATGGACACTGCTGGTGAGCCTGCATATATGGACACTGCTGATGGTGTGCATATGTGGACACTGCTGATGGCCTGCATATATGGACACTACTGGTGAGGCTGCATATATGGACACTGCATATATGGACACTGCTGATGGCCTGCGTATATGGACACCGCATATATGGACACTGCTGATAGGCTGCATATATGGACACTGCTTATGGGATGCATATATGGACACTGCTGATGAAGATGCATTCATGGGCACTGGTGAGATGTCATTTGATTTAAAAAAAAAAAAGTTCAAAGCTGTTTATTTAAAATTTAAGCTTTTTTCCCTGAAATTTCTCTCCAAATATTGAGGTGCGTGTAATACGCCGGCGCGTGTTATACGCCGATAAATACGGTATTTTTACACTGTTGTTATCATCAAATAGGTTTCACTGTATGTGCCAATGCATTAGGCCATTTCCTTCAATATTTTTTTCTAATTATTTTACTGTAAGTGGGAGGGTTATATTTAAGTGTTATTTTGCCTTGCTTTATATTATTTTGCTTCTTGCACTAGGGTTCCCATAGAAGCAAACAAATATAACTAATGGTTTCTACATCTTCTAATCACAAAGGTGACAAATGGCGAAATGTGCGATATCCTCCCAGCTGAGGCACAAAGTCAACAAAGGTAGAGACGCTTCGTCTGCAGCATAAAATGTAGATTCTCTGCCCTATAAACAAATGTATTTGCCAATGTTAACAAACAGAAATTGTGAATTTCTGAGCAGTTTATAGCTGTTGTATTTAATATCAGTATATATAGTTATGGTATGTACTGTAAGGTGCGTGAGTTTTCTGAATATGAGGTGTATCTTGTCAGAAGAAGCATCAAAAAAAAGAACAGTGCCTTAAAGTATAACTTAGCTTGGAAAAAAACAAAACAAAAAGGTCACAAAGGCTTAGTGCATTACCCAAAAAACACTTTATTTGAGTAAAAAAGTGCAAACAACATACTCACAAATTGCCAAAGGCCAAAAAGCATGTAATACAAAATAAAATGCAGAAAGGTCAAAATATAGATATGATATACCAAAACCCAGACAGCACTCAGACGTACATGCTGACATGTTTCAAGGGACAGGTCCTCTTCTTCAGTGGTTATTGGCTAATGCACTAGGCCTTTGCACCCTTTTTGATTCACATTGTGTCAGACAGATTTCCCAATATGAAGAGGGCTGTATTGGCAGAGCATTTCTGGTCATGTTAGGATACCTTATGTAGTCATTTATGCTGAAGCTTGTTTGGTTCCAGTCACTCCTTAGTGCTTTGGTAATGTTTGTGGTTTTATAGCCTAGCTTGGATAGTCTACTTGTCCAAACAGTTGGCTACTATGGACTGACCTGAAAGTATAAGGGTTGAAGGGTACTGAATGGGATGTGGAAGAGAATTCAAGAGAATTGGAAAACAACATAAAATACAAAAGACAAAAGTGCTTTGGGACTTTAAATATACTTCCAAAGATAAGGTATAACAAAAACCAAAATAAATGTTTAAACTTATAAGGTTTTTTCTGATAACCTTGAAATATACCGGTTAAAAAATCTTTTAAATCTCAGAGATTTCAATATAAATTCATAACCAATAATGATATATATCCCCTAAATGAATATAATATAAAAAAAAGGTCAAGTGAGATCTCTATCTGAAGGTCAACATGTTTTGTAGGATCCCATGCTTCATCAGGACTATGGGTCTCAATTACATATAAAGATGGAAACGTATTTATGAAACCATGATCATGTAGTATTTTGTAGGATATATATGAACAGATCCCTCCGGCCTGTGGGAATTTACCACCAAAAAAAAATGGAATTGCAGTACTATATACAAATGCAGCACCTGCTGCGTATGTCAAAAAGATGTCGCAAGTCAGGTGTCTCCAATACTTCAAGAATGTAGTGAAGTGTGCGCAACCACACCAAAGATGGTTGACATGGTCTTACACCACATGGATAGAGGCTGGCATCCACTGACCATCCAATAAGTTTTTATACACTCTATTTTTGGAGGTATATTTAAAGTTCCAAAGCACTTTTCTCTTTTGGATTCCATTTTCATGGGGATGAAACCTTCCAAAGTTGTAATACCTTTCTAAATGCCTCTCCTCCCATAAATACTGGAAAACCACATAGGAAGTCCTGCATGCAGGAGTGGGAGGAAGTGACTAGAGTGGAGAAGAGAAAAAGTTTGGTGTATGTCGGAGGTTACATCTGGTGTAGTATCTGGAGATGATCATGAAAATGTATGGGTAGACAGAAAGGACAGATACAAGATAGACTGTTGAGATGGAGACAACAGGCAATGGTTAGTTAGGTAATGTAAAGTTTAAATGAGCAGTGGCCTGAATACTGAAATGACCTTGAAACATCTCCAGAGACTACTAATTGACCCTCCGGGAGACAGAGTGAACACGCCTACATTTTACCAACACTGGTAGGGCCTTGGGAGGCGTTCCAGAGTAGTCCTGACTTGGCTTACTTTTCTTTTCTATTTTTTTGTCCTCTTTCCCATCCCCACTTCTTGAACATCCTCAATATTCATTAAAAACCCAATCCACACTGCCAATAGAGGCCAGCAACATTATTCCAAATCTCACTGGACATGGATGTTCCATGATGTTCAGTCTATGTCATAGTTTCTATAGCTTTTAATTGTTTTCTAGCTGTTCCTCCTGCTCATTAAATTTAGTACGTACTCCCAATACTGTACTTACTTATTATTTTATGCTTTCTCTTGAAATATACTTGCATTCCATCTCCTATTTCTTTGGATTGTATAAATGAATAATTTAGAAAAAAAAATGAACGGTGGCCTTGTAGAGTTGGGTTTGAGGAATGGACAACCTGCAGATCTGATTGGCACCTGAGCAGGAATAATGACCTGTGTTTCTTGCATGCCTTACTGGGAATCACTAAAAATTCTGGGCATGTGATCCAATAGAAAGCATAGGTAATGACACAAAAGAAAAACTCAGCTAATAAATTATTGCCTTACATGGCAAACACCATAGAAACACAGGATTTGCATGCCCATGTTTTTTAACTTCCGTTTAGCCAATAATATACTTATGAGATCATGGTTTTTGACTCGTATCTGGTCTAATTTTGTGTGCCATCATTTTGCATGGAGGAGTGCTAGATGACAGCCTAAACCAATCGGTAATGCAATCAAAATTTGCCAGTCTACCTAAAGCACAGAAAAAAAATTCAAAAGGTGAACTGCAGACTGTACTGAAAACAAAAGAAGTGACTGCTGATAAGGGGATTTTATTAGTTAATGTTTTATTAACCACAACACGCACTTAATTACTAGGCTGCCAACTTCCACATCTGCCTATGGACTTATCAAGGGAAGGGGCCACGTAGGTTTTGTTCACACTACCTCACCCTGATAGGCATATCAAATTTGGTTATACATTATTAATCTATACCTGGGCAGTATAAATCAAAGATCTTGGATTGCACATAGTTATTTGTAAGTGAAAAATTTGGAGCCTACAGTAACCATGAGAAGCTTTGTAGGAACCCTTCTCGTCACGTTAACATGCATTGTTTCAGGTAAGAATATTCACTTATTTTATATGATGTGGCACATACAATTACATTGCTGCCCTTATAACATTCTTATATCTGTCGGTAGCATAACTTTAAATTGGCATACGAAAATTGAAAAAAAAAAAAAAACAAAGATGCATCTTTTCTATTTAAGTATCTACTTTTTTTTCCTCTTGTCTCCTCTTAATCTTTGATTCAATCACTATTGGCATGACAAATAGGGCTCAGGGTATTTTGGTACAAGAAAATTTGTTTAACTTTGGTTTTGTAAGGTTTAAGTTTAAGTGTTTAGTAAAGAATGCTGGTTATGATAAATCAAATTGTGGGGGATGTTTAAAATAAGGTTAAGATTGAGGGCTAGGTTAAGTTTAATAGTTATGGTTATGGGATCAGTTCTAGGTTTATGTTTGGAATTAGGTCAAAGGAAGAGTAAGGTTTTGGGGTTGTGGTTAAGGGTTAGATTTAGGAATATCAAAAGGGGAAGTTGGGAGGATGTTTCTGTATTACATTTAGGAAATCCATTTCAGGCTTGTGGTTCAAGATAATGGTCGTTTTCGGATTTCATTATTTACTTTTCCATTTCAGATGTGTTTTATTTTTTCTGGATTTATTTTGTCTGCCTTTTGAGTTTAAACCTTCTTAAGGCCCTTACATACGATAAGAAAATTTTTAAGTAAAAATTTGTACGACGAACGATCAGCTGATTATCTGATCATTAGTATAGTGCTTTCCACAGTTGATTCCAACTTTTTGGAAGGTGCATGCAATAACATTTTTATCGTAAGTGAACACAATGTCCGATTTTCATTTAGTTAGTATATTTTTTGCCCAAAAAATTTGTTAGAGCAAGACTAGGCATGCTCAGAAACAAAAGAATACATAGAAGCGAACACAACGTCCAATTTTCATTTCGTTAGTAAAGTTTTCGCCCAAGACTAGGCATGCTCAGAAACAAAAGAATACATAGAAGTGAACACAACGTCCAATTTTCATTACGTTAGTAAAGTTTTCGCCCAAAAAATTTGTAAGAGCAAGACTAGGCATGCTCAGAAACAAAAGAATACATAAAAAAACAAATAAACATTACATCACTTCAGAAGTTGTATTCTGTTGTACAAAAAATGTTCGTAAGTTGAGTAACCTCTTCACTTTCGATATGAGATTAGCATTGCAACAAAAACCAAATGATTATTCGTCCGATAATCTGATCGTGTGTACAAGACTTTAGTCCTGGGGATTCTTGTATCCAATTGATGACTATTTTCTCAAAACATAACATCCCATTAACATCTGTATTCTCATTTTCATTCTCTACTTATACATATTTACACTTGATACGTTTTAGAATTACATATTTATGACATAAAAATAACGATAACCTAAAGTTTTGCTGTGTTTTAACACACACATAAAATAAAGTATCTTATCTATTATAAAGACATTAATAACATTATAAAAAAATATAAACATTATGTTAAGACATTTAGGTAATAATATTCAGCTCTGAACAGACCAACCTAAATAGACCTACTGCGATTGGCAGCTGAACACTAAAGGACAAGGACAAAGAGGCTTTTTAGATACTATAAATAATATTAGTTGTTTTTGTTTTAAATATAATATGAGTTGCTTTTGTTTTAAATATTTAACAATTATTGTAACAAAAATAATAACTTTATTAAAATATATAATTTCTGTCAACACACGTAGCTAAGAAAACTTAAGCATAATTTAAAAGCGCGTTGTGAAAAAAAAAAGTTCACGTCTACATTCCATTTTATTGCATTTATTACTAGTACAATCAAACCTAAGGATTATTTAGATACTATAAATAATATTAGTTGTTTTTGTTTAAAATATAATGTGAGTTGCTTTTGTTTTAAATATTTAACAATTATTGTAACAAAAAAAAGAACATTATTAAAATATATAATTTATGTCAACACACGTAACTAAGACAACATAAGCATAATTTAAAAGTGCGTTTTAAAAAAAGTTCATGTGTTTTTTTTTTTCTTGCATTTATTACTAGTACAATCAAACCTAAGGATTATTTACATACTATAAATAATATTAGTTGTTTTTGTTTGAAATATAACATTAGTTGCTTTTATTTTAAATATTTAACAATTATTGTAACAAAAATAATAACTTTATTAAATAAATCATTTATGTCAACACACGTAAGTAAGACAACTTAAGCATAATTTAAAAGTGCATTGTAAAAAAAGTTTACGTGTACATTCTATTTTTTTGCATTTATTACTAGTACAATCAAACCTAAGGATTATTTACATACTATAAACAATATTAGTTGTTTTTTTTTTTTTTTTAAATATAACATTAGTTTCTTTTATTATAAATATTTAACAATTATTGTAACAAAATTTTTTTTATTAAATAAATAATTTTATGTCAACACACGTAGCTAAGACAACTTAAGCATAATTTAAATGGGTGTTGTAAAAAAAGTTCACGTCTACATTCTTTTTTATTACACTTATTAATAGTACAATAAAACCTAAGGATTATTTACATACTATAAATAATGTTAGTTGTTTTTGTTTAAAATATAACATTAGTTGTTTTTATTTTAAATATTTAACAATTATTGTAACAAAAATAATAACTTTATTAAATAAATAATTTTATGTCAACACACGTAACATTGTAAAAAAAGTTCACGTCTACATTCTTTTCTATTACATTTATTACAAGTACAATCAAACCTAAGGATTATTTACATACTATAAATCATATTAGTTGTTTTTGTTTAAAATATAATATTAGTTGCTTTTCCTTTAAATACTTAACAATTATTGTAACAAAAATAATAACTTTATTAAAATATATAATTTTATGTCAGCACACGTAAATAAGACAACTTAAGCATAATTTAAAAGCACATTGTAAAAAAAGTTCACGTCTACATTCTTTTTTTTTTTTTTCACGTCTACATTCTTTTTTATTACACTTATTAATAGTACAATCAAACCTAAGGATTATTTACATACTATAAATAATATTAGTTGCTTTTGTTTAAAATATAACATTAGTTGCTTTTATTTTAAATATTTAACAATTATTGTAACAAAAATAATAACTTTATTAAATAAATAATTTTATGTCAACACACGTAACTAAGACAACTTAAGCATAATTTAAAAGCGCATTGTAAAAAAAGTTCACTTCTACATTCTTTTTTATTACATTTATTACTAGTACAATTAAACCTAAGGATTATTTACATACTATAAATCATATTCGTTTTTTTTTTGTTTAAAATATAATATTAGTTGCTTTTCTTTTAAATATTTAACAATTATTGTAACAAAAATAATAACTTTATTAAAATATATAATTTATGTCAACACATGTAACTAAGACAACTTAAGCTTAATTTAAAAGCACATTTTAAAAAAAGTTCACGTCTACATTCTATTTTTTTAATGTGTTACTAGTAATTAAACGTAAGGATTTTTTGCATACTATAAATAATATGAATTGTTTTTGTTTTAAATATAATATTAGTTGCTTTTCTTTTAAATATTTAACAATTATTGTAACAAAAATAATAACTTTATTAAAATATATAATTTATGTCAACACATGTAGCTAAGACAACTTAAGCATAATTTAAAAGCGCATTGTAAAAAAAGTTCACGTGTACATTCTATTTTATTACATTTATTACAAGTACAATCAAACCTAAGGATTATTTGCATACTATAAATAATATTAGTTGTTTTTGTTTTAAATATAATATTAGTTGCTTTTGTTTTAAATATTTAACAATGATTATAATAATAATAACTTTAATAAAATATATAATTTATGTCAACATACATAAGACAACTGGAGAATAATTTAACAGCGCTTTGTAAAAAAAAAGTTAATAATTAATTACAATAGAAATGTGACCTTGAATTTAAGATAGCCTTAAGAAAATAAAACAGTACAAAGAATATATATATATATATATATATATATATATATTCTTTGTACTGTTTTTACTGTATATCTGCTATGAGCGTTTTATCTCGCCACAGTTTTTTTATTTAAAATCGTAAAATCACAGACATGATAAAATAACTTGGAATTGTTATTTTAAAATTAGCTATTTTCCACTCAAACCACTTTATTCTCATGAGTTGCTATTTTATTTGATGAATCGTTGATTTATCACCATCTCAAATGACTCCTTTTCTTGTATTTCTCAAAAACACCTTCTTGGACCCACTCCAAATTCTAGTTGCCTGGCTGTTGCTCTGTTATTCTGACCCTCTGGATTCATTACATTGTCGGTTACTAACCCAGAACAAATATGCGATAGCTAACGTAGCACTACCCCGGTAGGGCCCGCTGGTGAATGTGGTCGTCTCGCACCCTGCACAGCCAGGCACACAAATTTCCAGTCACTCAGAGACAAGAAGCAGTCCTTGCAGCTTGGTTTTTATTTTTTTTTTATTTAGGGGAATTTAATTTGGATGGGGAAGGGTGCATATGGGATGCCCACTTGATTGAAGAATCAGCTCAGCCCACTTGGCTGTTCCTTGTTTCTCTTGAAGGCTTGCCTGGCAGTGTTTTCCTGATGTCCTCTCCTTGCTCCTGTGCCTCCTGTCTAGGACACCTCCATGTTTTTTGAGAGGGTCCTGTCTGGACCCAAGCCCAGGCCCAAGGTCCCCCCCCCCCAGACTGGGGAGCTCCCTCCAAGGCCACCCAACAGCCTAACACTCCATTTCCAACTTCCACCCGAACAACTCCTCCCCAGCTGGGCTGCCCCAGAGTATTTGAGGGGGGGGGGGCTGCTGCCTGCCACCCAAGTTGGGGATTGGTCAGGGCCCTCAGAAGACTCCAGGCAGCTCCAACTTACTTCCCCCTCCCATTTTTCTAGAAGGTTCTTGCACATTCTAGAAATAAGGGGGATGCTGCTTGTGAGTCATTCAGCTCTCCCTGGATTGCTGCCCAACCCAGGAAACAAACACAGACAGGCTTGGCTGCCAACCAAGCCTGCTCAAATTTACCTACACTATAACAAAACCTATATACAATTCTAGCACTACTACTCCTTAACTGCATCATTGTTTTGGGTAAGGGACTTAAAGTATTGATGAATGACGGTCAGTATGGCAGCCAGGCTAATAGCATTTTCAGAGTGAGAAGTCGGAATGCGTGTTTTAGGAAAGATCCCCTTTGATTAGCTAAAGAAGAATAGCATGCGTAGTTGTGTTTTGTGAACATTCTTTAACAGTTAAAATATATTTTAAAAAAGGGATAAAGAAATATACATACAGAAAATGTTTAAAAGAAGTGTGAAGATTGGTGGTGGCGCTACCTCTGAAATAAAAGCAACCGTGTATATAATGCCCCTTGTGAAGTGAAAGGGGAAATATATTGGTAAAAATAACCCACAAATGGTGCAATATCTAAAAAATAATAATAATAAATAAAAATTGATAACAAAGATATATTCAAATCAAACAATAAATGCGAAAAAAAGTAAACCGATGGCGTGACAAAAGACCCACAACCGGAGATATGTGAGTGATTTCCAAATAAACTATAAATGTGCCACGTACATCTGTATCAACGTAAGTGAAAAAAATATTATTTATAATGAAAGGAAGTGGATAGGTGAAATTCCACGAGTGGCCACTAGGTGGCGCAAATTGCTTGGTACAACCTGTATGCTGATGTATGGGGATGTTCCTCTTCGAGATGAGCGAGCAGTCAGAAAGGTCAGCGGCGGGTGCCCTGAGTGCTCACATAAAAGGAAAAATACCCCATGGTGAATAGTAGTAACACACAGTTATACAAAAGCGGCGTAGTAGACTCACTCGTACAGTAGATCAGGATCAGAATAGTCGTATTCGCCGGGAGGCTTCCGCGTTCCACGGCCGACAACCGGAAGTGACGTTTGACGTCGGAGACTCCGCCCTACGCGTTTCGTCACAATGACGTCAACTGGAGCGGCGTCAACATAGCGTACTCCCGGAATATTTATAGCCGCCCGTATCCAGGTAACGGAGGGGACGGGACAACACCGCCATCTTGCTACTCCCTCTCCGGAAGCCATATTGCTCAGCCACTAGCTTCATTATGGATGTGCAGGGGAACGGCCATACTTCATCATATCTGATCTATTTGATTAGTCCGAGTGTGCTACGAGCCTTTAGCTTTCTAAAAACATAACTTTATTGTGATCATATAAAAAACATGCTAAAAAAGCCCGGATTATAATAAAATAAAAAGTAAATAAAAAATAAGTAAAAAAAAATAAATAAAACAAGAGGGCCATATCTGCGTATATATCATCATGAAACCTATATCATAAAGCATAAAAAATATAAAGGAGAAGAAAAAAATTTATAAGAGATATATATACATAAATATATATAAAAAATATGTATAAAAAAATTCCTCCAACCATACAGGACAGGTCTTATGCAGTCTATGTAAACAAGCAGGAGGCATCATAAGTGAGGATGGTTCAGTGCGGATATGGACTATATCCTTTAATAATAACTGTGCAGAGGATTCAGGACATGGAAAAGTATGTACATATACGTGTGTCAATGTTACTAGGTGGGGAGGAAAAAACACACGGAGAAAAAAACTACCAGAAGAGATGGTATATACTAATGTATCAGTGATCAGTGATGTTGGATGAGAAGGTCGGATGCCATGAAAAAAGGAAAAAAACGGAAAGTCTACATATATATCCAAAAGTGGGTACTAATGTGAAAGGAAATTGTAATAAATACATTAAAAAAAATTGAAAAGAATACGTGCAGTGCGGAGCATAATGCATAAAACCTAAAGGAGTAACAAAGAAAAAGGTGAAATAAAAGTTGAAAAGGTATAAACCTTTTTTGGGTGAAACTGATTAGCTAAAAGACCAAGAGAATATATATTATGTATAGTTTACAAAAATATAAAAATAAAAAGGTGAATCCATATAAATATATCGAGGAGGGCATAGATGTGATATTAGGAGGAAATCAAAGATGTGTTCAAAAAATGAGGATGGAGCACTAAATTATGCACTTTTAGATTGCAAAAAGGGGGATTCCGCTGATGCTGGATGAGAAGGGTAGTCCAAAACATACCTATGTGTAAAAAATTTTTTTTAAAAACAGTATGTTTTACGATTAAAGGACATTGGTTAAAATCAATAAACAACTGATAGAAAGCCACAAACCATTGGTAAAACCGTCTAGTTGTAAAGGACTGGTTTTTAAAAGGACTTTCTATAAGAGACTATATAAAAGGACTAGTTTTTAAAAAGTATTTAAAAGATGTTTAAAAAATGTTTAAAAAATAGTAGGGAGGATAAAAGATAAAAGATTGGATGTTTATGTATCCGTAATAAAGCAGTTCAGGTCTATGTCAGTATTTAATCCTTCGGGCCGGAGAGATCTCATCAAATAAATCCACTTGGTTTCATTGCGTGAAACCATTCTGCGTTTATTACTACCTCTCCAGAATGGTTTCACGCAATGAAACCAAGTGGATTTATTTGATGAGATCTATCCTCCCTACTATTTTTTAAACATTTTTTAAACATCTTTTAAATTGACGTCATTGTGACGAAACGCGTAGGGCGGAGTCTCCGACGTCAAACGTCACTTCCGGTTGTCGGCCGTGGAACGCGGAAGCCTCCCGGCGAATACGACTATTCTGATCCTGATCTACTGTACGAGTGAGTCTACTACGCCGCTTTTGTATAACTGTGTGTTACTACTATTCACCATGGGGTATTTTTCCTTTTATGTGAGCACTCAGGGCACCCGCCGCTGACCTTTCTGACTGCTCGCTCATCTCGAAGAGGAACATCCCCATACATCAGCATACAGGTTGTACCAAGCAATTTGCGCCACCTAGTGGCCACTCGTGGAATTTCACCTATCCACTTCCTTTCATTATAAATAATATTTTTTTCACTTACGTTGATACAGATGTACGTGGCACATTTATAGTTTATTTGGAAATCACTCACATATCTCCGGTTGTGGGTCTTTTGTCACGCCATCGGTTTACTTTTTTTCGCATTTATTGTTTGATTTGAATATATCTTTGTTATCAATTTTTATTTATTATTATTATTTTTTAGATATTGCACCATTTGTGGGTTATTTTTACCAATATATTTCCCCTTTCACTTCACAAGGGGCATTATATACACGGTTGCTTTTATTTCAGAGGTAGCGCCACCACCAATCTTCACACTTCTTTTAAACACTTGCACCTTACACCTAAGGTTTGATTGGGGCAGCTTACACCTCTATCTATTATTTTCCTCCCAAACATCTAGTCCGTAGCGCTGGTCATATTTCTTTATTACATACAGAAAATGCATCTGATCTGCAGGATAAAGCTCTTGAATTGCAGGATTATTTTTTCTATCATTAGAAATATTAAACAAGGTATGGTTATGAAAATGTTTATACTTTAGTAAGCTGACTCTATGTGGAAGCATATGCTCAAATTAAAGAGGAACTGTCTCAAACTAAGGTAGGCAGTAGGCAAGGACTGGTGATCAATTTTGCCTTTCCCCATTACTGACTTATCGTGCCTTGTTCCCCACTGTATCTCACACTTTCACACTGTATCTCTGTATCTCACACTATCCCACTGTTTTTCACACTATCACACTGTATCTCACACTATCACACCATATCTCTGTATCTCACACTATCACATCGTATCTCACACTATCCCATTGTATCTCACACTATCACACCATATCTCTGTATCTCACACGATCCCACTGTATCTCACACTATCACACTGTATCTCACACTATCCCACTGCATCTCACACTATCACACAGTAACTCACACTATCACACTGTATCTCTGTATCTCACACTATCACACTGTATCTCACACTATCCAATTGTATCTCACACTATCCCATTGTATCTCACACTATCACACCATATCTCTGTATCTCACACTATCACACTGTATCTCACACTATCCCACTGCATCTCACACTATCACACTGCATCTCACACTATCCCACTGCATCTCACACTATCACACTGCATCTCACACTATCACACTGCATCTCACACTATCACACTATATCTCACACTATCACACTGTATCTCACACTATCACACCATATCTCTGTATCTCACACTATCACACTATATCTCACACTATCCCACTGTATCTCACACTATCACACTGCATCTCACACTATCACACTATATCTCACACTATCACACTGCATCTCACACTATCCCACTGTATCTCACACTATCCCACTGTATCTCACACTATCCCATTGTATCTCACACTATCACACCATATCTCTGTATCTCACACGATCCCACTGTATCTCACACTATCCCACTGCATCTCACACTATCACACTGCATCTCACACTATCACACTGCATCTCACACTATCACACTATATCTCACACTATCACACTGTATCTCACACTATCACACCATATCTCTGTATCTCACACTATCACACTACATCTCACACTATCCCACTGTATCTCACACTATCACACTGCATCTCACACTATCACACTGTATCTCACACTATCACACTATATCTCACACTATCCCACTGTATCTCACACTATCCCACTGCATCTCACACTATCACACTGCATCTCACACTATCACACTGCATCTCACACTATCACACTATATCTCACACTATCACACTGCATCTCACACTATCCCACTGTATCTCACACTATCCCACTGTATCTCACACTATCCCATTGTATCTCACACTATCACACTGTATCTCTGTATCTCACACGATCCCACTGTATCTCACACTATCACACTGTATCTCACACTATCCCACTGCATCTCACACTATCACACTGCATCTCACACTATCCCACTGTATCTCACACTATCACACCATATCTCTGTATCTCACACTATCCCACTGCATCTCACACTATCACACTGCATCTCACACTATCACACTATATCTCACACTATCACACTGTATCTCACACTATCACACCATATCTCTGTATCTCACACTATCACACTACATCTCACACTATCCCACTGTATCTCACACTATCACACAGTAACTCACACTATCACACTGTATCTCTGTATCTCACACTATCACACTGTATCTCACACTATCCAATTGTATCTCACACTATCCCATTGTATCTCACACTATCACACCATATCTCTGTATCTCACACTATCACACTGTATCTCACACTATCCCACTGCATCTCACACTATCACACTGCATCTCACACTATCCCACTGCATCTCACACTATCACACTGCATCTCACACTATCACACTGCTTCTCACACTATCACACTATATCTCACACTATCACACTGTATCTCACACTATCACACCATATCTCTGTATCTCACACTATCACACTATATCTCACACTATCCCACTGTATCTCACACTATCACACTGCATCTCACACTATCACACTATATCTCACACTATCACACTGCATCTCACACTATCACACTATATCTCACACTATCACACTGCATCTCACACTATCACACTGCATCTCACACTATCCCACTGTATCTCACACTATCACACCATATCTCTGTATCTCACACTATCACACTGTATCTCACACTATCCCACTGCATCTCACACTATCACACTGCATCTCACACTATCCCACTGTATCTCACACTATCACACCATATCTCTGTATCTCACACGATCCCACTGCATCTCACACTATCCCACTGCATCTCACACTATCACACTGCATCTCACACTATCACACTGCATCTCACACTATCACACTATATCTCACACTATCACACTGTATCTCACACTATCACACCATATCTCTGTATCTCACACTATCACACTACATCTCACACTATCCCACTGTATCTCACACTATCACACAGTAACTCACACTATCACACTGTATCTCTGTATCTCACACTATCACACTGTATCTCACACTATCCAATTGTATCTCACACTATCCCATTGTATCTCACACTATCACACCATATCTCTGTATCTCACACTATCACACTGTATCTCACACTATCCCACTGCATCTCACACTATCACACTGCATCTCACACTATCACACTGCATCTCACACTATCACACTGCATCTCACACTATCACACTATATCTCACACTATCACACTGTATCTCACACTATCACACCATATCTCTGTATCTCACACTATCACACTATATCTCACACTATCCCACTGTATCTCACACTATCACACTGCATCTCACACTATCACACTATATCTCACACTATCACACTGCATCTCACACTATCCCACTGTATCTCACACTATCCCACTGTATCTCACACTATCCCATTGTATCTCACACTATCACACCATATCTCTGTATCTCACACGATCCCACTGTATCTCACACTATCCCACTGCATCTCACACTATCACACTGCATCTCACACTATCACACTGCATCTCACACTATCACACTATATCTCACACTATCACACTGTATCTCACACTATCACACCATATCTCTGTATCTCACACTATCACACTACATCTCACACTATCCCACTGTATCTCACACTATCACACTGCATCTCACACTATCACACTGTATCTCACACTATCACACTGTATCTCACACTATCCCACTGTATCTCACACTATCCCACTGCATCTCACACTATCACACTGCATCTCACACTATCACACTGCATCTCACACTATCACACTATATCTCACACTATCACACTGCATCTCACACTATCCCACTGTATCTCACACTATCCCACTGTATCTCACACTATCCCATTGTATCTCACACTATCACACCATATCTCTGTATCTCACACGATCCCACTGTATCTCACACTATCACACTGTATCTCACACTATCCCACTGCATCTCACACTATCACACTGCATCTCACACTATCCCACTGTATCTCACACTATCACACCATATCTCTGTATCTCACACGATCCCACTGCATCTCACACTATCCCACTGCATCTCACACTATCACACTGCATCTCACACTATCACACTGCATCTCACACTATCACACTATATCTCACACTATCACACTGTATCTCACACTATCACACCATATCTCTGTATCTCACACTATCACACTACATCTCACACTATCCCACTGTATCTCACACTATCACACTGCATCTCACACTATCACACTGTATCTCACACTATCACACCATATCTCTGTATCTCACACTATCCCACTGTATCTCACACTATCACACTATATCTCACACTATCCCACTGTATCTCACACTATCACACCATATCTCTGTATCTCACACTATCCCACTGTATCTCACACTATCACACTGTATCTCACACTATCCCACTGCATCTCACACTATCACACTGCATCTCACACTATCACACTATATCTCACACTATCACACTGTATCTCACACTATCACACCATATCTCTGTATCTCACACTATCACATTATATCTCACACTATCCCACTGTATCTCACACTATCACACTATATCTCACACTATCACACTATATCTCACACTATCCCACTGTATCTCACACTATCACACCATATCTCTGTATCTCACACTATCACACTATATCTCACACTATCACACTGCATCTCACACTATCACACTATATCTCACACTATCACACTATATCTCACACTATCCCACTGTATCTCACACTATCACACCATATCTCTGTATCTCACACTATCACACTGCATCTCACACTATCACACTATATCTCACACTATCCCACTGTAACTCACACTATCACACTGTATCTCTGTATCCCACAGTATCACACTGCATCTCACACTATCACACTATATCTCACACTATCACACAGTAACTCACACTATCACACTGTATCTCTGTATCTCACACTATCACACTGCATCTCACACTATCACACTGTATCTCACACTATCCCACTGTATCTCACACTATCCAATTGTATCTCACACTATCCCACTTTATCTCACACTATCACACCATATCTCGGTATCTCACACTATCACACCATATCTCTGTATCTCACACTATCACACTGCATCTCACACTATCACACCATATCTCTGTATCTCACACGATCCCACTGTATCTCACACTATCACACTATATCTCACACTATCACACTGTATCTCACACTATCACACAGTAACTCACACTATCACACTGTATCTCACACTATCACACAGTAACTCACACTATCACACTGTATCTCACACTATCACACAGTAACTCACACTATCACACTATATCTCACACTATCACACTATATCTCACAGTATCCCACTGTATCTCACACTATCCAATTGTATCTCACACTATCACACCATATCTCTGTATCTCACACTATCACATAGTATCTCACACTATCACACTGTACCTCACACTATCCCATTGTATCTCACACTATCACACCATATTTCTGTATCTCACACTATCCCATTGTATCTCACACTATCACACTGTATCTCACACTATCCCATTGTATCTCACACTATCACACCATATCTCTGTATCTCACACTATCCCACTGTATCTCACACTATCACACTGTATCTCACACCATCACACTGTATCTCTGTATCTCTATCTCTTCCTCATGCCAGAGCCTCCAGTATGAAGCACAGTCAGTAGCTCAGTAGTGACATTAGTACATCTCACTCCAAAGTCCTCAGACTAGCATTTAGAGGCAGCAGTGCCCCAGATCTCACACTGAAGGTATACAGCTGAGTCTGTAGGCACCGGAGTGCCTAGGCACACTTACATACAAGGAATTTATTTATTAATTGTTATTTTTTAGGAGAAATTGTAGGTTGCTATAGCTGGGTGTTAAAAAACATAATTTCCTTTCACGTAGTGGTGGGGGAGGTTACCAAATAATCCCGACAAATTTAGAATTGCTGATCTTTCAATACATTTATAAATTTGGTAAATGAGGATTTTTTTCACACTCAGATTGTAATCTGAATATTAGCTAAAAAAAGAAACTTCCAATGTAAGTTTGCACCTGTTCATACTTTCAGGAGTATATTTGTAGGGTCGTGCTTGTATTAAGAAATACCTATTTCACAATATTTATAGATACACTGAATTCTATACTGGAATAATTCAATTTAAATGTGGCATATTTGCTCCAATATAATAACGTTTAGATAATAATAATAATGATAATTATAATTATTATTAACAGTAGTAGTAGTGGTAGTAGTAGTAGCAGCATTAGTAGTAGTATTACTATTGCTATTAGTAATATAATAATATTAATATTATAAATAATATTAATATAATAATATAATAGTAATTAATAACATAATAACAATAATAATAATAATAATAATAATAATAATAATATTAAGAATAAAAAGAAGCGAAAGAAGAAAAAGAAGAGGAAGTAGAATAATAATAATAATAATAATAATAATAATAATAATAATATTAAGAAGAAGAAGAAGAAGAAGAAAATAACGAAGAAAAATAGGAGGAGGAAGTAGAGCAATAATAGTAATAATAAAATTTATATTCATACATTTTATTGTTATTATTGTTATTCTTATTAGTATTATTATTTTACTACTACTACTAACAGTAATAATACCGATAAAAATATAATAATAATAATAATAATAATAATAATAATAATAATAATAATACAATTGTAATAGTAGTAGTAGTAGTTGTTAATCATTTTTTTTAATTATTATTTTTTATATATCATTTATAATAATTGTAACTTTTAAGAAAAATAATTACTAGATAATGAATTACAAATGATCCTCTGCTACATAATGTTATAGTATTAAATGGTTTTACAGAAACGTATAATAATAATAATAATAATAATAATAATAATAATAATACAATAGTATTAAATGGTTTTACAGGAATGTATAATAATAATAATAATAATAATAATACAATTGTAATAGTAGTAGTTGTTATTAATATTTTTTTAATTATTCTTTTTTTATATATAATTTATAATAATTGTAACGTTTAAGAAAAATAATTACTAGATAATGAATTACAAATGATCCTCTGCTACATAATGTCATAGTATTAAATGGTTTTACAGAAACGTATTATAATAATAATAATAATAATAATAATAATACAATTGTAATAGTAGTAGTTGTTATTAATATTTTTTTTAATTATTCTTTATTTATATATCATTTTTTTTAATTATTCTTTTTTTATATATATAATTTATAATAATTGTAACTTTTAAGAAAAAGAATTACTAGATAATGAATTTCAAATGATCCTCTGCTACATAATGTTATAGTATTAAATGGTTTTACAGAAACATATAATAATAATAATAATAATAATAATAATAATAACAATAATACAATTGTAATAGTAGTAGTTGTTATTAATATTTTTTTTTAATTATTATTTTTTTATATATAATTTATAAGAGTTGTAACTTTTAAGAAAAATAATTACTAGATAATGATTTACAAATGATCCTCTGCTACATAATGTTATAGTATTAAATGGGGGTTTACAGAGACTTATATTGTGTTTCTTGTTTATTACATTATAGTTTATTCACTAAAATGCAAGCATTGTGAAAACCCAGATGGACTTTCGTGCCCTAAAAAATCTGTAATGATAAAGGATTGCCCTGACTCTGATCATCAATGTGGCACTTCCTACTATGTGGAAATGAGAGGTAATATTTGAATTAATTAAAAGTCCTATATAATTATGTTCTAAAGGCTAAAGGTTTTATACCTTAATGTATGAATCAAATAAATGCGTTACGCTGTCTCTTCAAATTTTGAAATTTTGTAAAATCATGTGTGAATAACAATCAGAATTTGACAATAAGGACATAAGAAATCACACCTACAGTTTATTGATTTTATGTCCTTTGATCACTGGTTAGCACTTTGTGCAAAATTTACCGATTACACCAATCAAAATTAGTGATTTTCATGGAATTGTTTTTTTTTTCACAAGTGATTCTAATGGAGATTGGTCACAGATTATATCACTTGGGAACTACATGTTAACTAATATGGTATATATATATATTTTTTTATAAATTGGCACATGTGTGTTAAATATTAGCGCTGCACTTTTTTAGAGGTTTTTTTAGGTTCTTTTTTTTTTTTTTTAAGATATATTTATTGAATTTTATTGATTTTCTGTAAGTAGCTGAAGCTTACTGTATCCACATCCAGCGGGCTAAAATATTATTACCGATAAGTCATAACCATTTTAATTAAAATTATTTACGGTAAATTAAACCTGATGTTATGAAATGGTGTTGCCTCAGAAGAAGGGGTAGTTTTATACAGCGAGTATAGGGTAAAAACCTTAGTTTTAACTGGAAAATTAGGGGGTCATCTTATACGCACAGTCGCCTTATACGTCGGAAAATACAGTAGGACTAACACTAAAACACTGTACAAAAAGGATAAGGCTGCTCTGGGACTTTGAACTGAGGTGAACACAATGTAGAATAAAATACATTTATTGAAAATGGAACAATTTTTATGTATGACCACAGATACATAAAAAAAAAAAAAAAGAGAAAATTGGCCCGTGGGACTTTAGATGAGGTGGGTACATGTGGCTGGAAATCACAAAAGATGAATAGTTGGAAAAAGTATTCTTTATTACAAAAAATTGCAATAGGTAAAAAAGTCAGTACCATTGTGCGCCTCGGGAACGCTTGTAATGGCAAACTTGGTTGGCGGTCTTACAATACATGTATACATATGAATAATATACATATTGATATGCATGGGGGTACAATACATCTTGGTCTCAAAAATAAAAACATGGTAATATAATATTAACATGACATATAAATAGTGATTGCGCGAACATAAAATTCGACCGTTCGCGAACGGCGAACGCGAACATCGGCGAATGTTCGCGAACCGGCGAACATTGCGAACCGCCATAGACTTTAATAGGCAGGCAAATTTTAAAACCCACAGGGACTCTTTCTGGCCACAATAGTAATGGAAAAGTTGTTTCAAGGGGACAAACACCTGGACTGTGGCATGGCGGAGGGGGATCCATGGCAAAACTCCCATGGAAAATTACGTAGTTGACGCAGAGTCGGGTTTTATTCCATAAAGGGCATAAATCACCTAACATTCCTAAATTGTTTGGAATAACGTGCTTTAAAACATCCAGTGTGTGTATACGATCAGGTATGATGTTGTATCGATCAGGTAGTGTAAGGGTTACGCCCGCTTCACAGTGACAGACCAAACTCCCCGTTTAACGCACCGCAAACATCCGCAAACAGACCAGAACCGACCAAAATGGGACAGGAACTGGGCTTTAAGGGTTAGGGTTAGGTTTAGTGTTAGGGGCTAGGGTTAGGGTTACGGTGAGATACTTAGGGTTAGAGTTAGTAACCCTACCCCTACGCCTCTAACCCTAACCGTCTAACCCTAAGCACTAAAAATAACCCTAGCCCTAACCCTAACCCTAACCCTAGCCCTAACCCTAATTCTAATTTTTTTTTTCTGGTTCTGGACATGCTACAGAGCTGAAACTTCACAGGTACACCTTTTAGACCCCCAGACACTGAATCACACAAAAAAAGTTCTTAAAAATTTAAATTTTTTGATAGAGAGCCAATTATTGGAAAAATTAAAAAAAAAAAAAAAAAAAAAAAAAATTTCTTTGGATTTAGTGTCTGGGGGGTCTAAAACGTGTACCTGTGAAGTTTCAGCTCGGTAGCATGTCCGGAACCAGAAAAAAATTACCAATTAGGGTTAGGGCTAGGGTTAGGGTTAGGGCTAGGGTTAGGTTTAGGGTTAGGGTTATTTTTATGGCTAGGCTTAGAGGGTTAGGGTTAAGGTTAGAGGGTTAGGGTTATGGTTAGAGGGTTAGGGTTAGGTTTAGTGTTAGGGGATAGGGTTAGGGTTATGGTGAGATACATAGGGTTAGAGTAAGTAGCCCTACCCCTACCCCTCTAACTCTAACCCTCTAACCCTAAGCACTAAAAATAAACCTAACCTTAGCCCTGACCCTAACCCTAGCCCTAACCCTAACCCTAACCCTAGCCCTAACCCTAATTCTATTTTTTTTTCTGGTTCTGGACATGCTACAGAGCTGAAACTTCACAGGTACACTTTTTAGACCCCCCAGACACTAAATCACACAAAAAAATTATTAAAAATTGTCCTTTTTTAATAGAGAGCAAATGATTGGAAAAATTAAAAAAAAAAATAAAAATAAAAAATTTCTTTGGATTTAGCATCTGGTGGGTCTAAAAAGTGTACCTGTGAAGTTTCAGCTCTGTAGCATGTCCGGAACCAGAAAAAAATACGAATTAGGGTTAGGGCTAGGGTTAGGCTTAGGGTTAGGGCTAGGGTTAGGGTTAGGGTTAGGGTTAGGGCTAGGGTTAGGTTTAGGGTTATTTTTATGGCTAGGCTTAGAGGGTTAGGGTTAAGGTTAGAGGGTTAGGGTTATGGTTAGAGGGTTAGGGTTAGGTTTAGTGTTAGGGGCTAGGGTTAGGGTTACGGTGAGATACTTAGGGTTAGAGTTAGTAGCCCTACCCCTCTAACTCTAACCCTCTAACCCTAAGCACTAAAAATAACCCTAACCTTAGCCCTGACCCTAACCCTAGCCCTAAATCTAACCCTAAAGCTAACCCTAGCCCTAACCCTAATTCTATTTTTTTTCTGGTTCTGGACATGCTACAGAGCTGAAACTTCACATGTACACTTTTTAGACCCCCCCCCCCCCACCCCAGACAATAAATCCAAAGAAATTTTTTTTTAAGTTGTTTTTTTTTTTTTTTTTAATTTTTCCAATAATTGGCTCTCTATCAAAAATGACAAATTTTAAGAACTTTTTTTGTGTGATTTAGTGTCTAGGGGGGTCTAAAAAGTGTACCTGTGAAGTTTCAGCTCTGTAGCATGTCCAGAACCAGAAAAAAAGATAATTTTTCAGTAGAGCAGGGATGGTGGGAACCCCTTTTACACCTATATGATCTTTTTTTCTGGTTCTGGACATGCTACAGAGCTGAAACTTCACAGGTACACCTTTTAGACCCCCCAGACAATAAATCCAAAAAAATTTTTTTTTTTTTTTTTTTTTTAAGTTTTTTTTTTTTTTTAATTTTTTCCAATAATTGGCTCTCTATCAAAAATGAAAATTTTTTAGAACTTTTTTTGTGTGATTTAGTGTCTAGGGGGTCTAAAAGGTGTACCTGTGAAGTTTCAGCTCTGTAGCATGTCCAGAACCAGAAAAAATATAATTTTTCAGTAGAGCAGGGATGGTGGGAACCCCTTTTACACCTATATGATCTTTTTTTTCTGGTTCTGGACATGCTACAGAGCTGAAACTTCACAGGTACACTTTTTAGACCCCCCCAGACACGAATCCAAAAAAAGTCATGCCTGCCACCGTATATATCAGTGGTGGGTGGGCAGTGGCACTGCAGTGGGGACAGTACACTCTGTGGACCTGACAGTCACTGGCAGCCCAGGCAACTGCAATAATAAAAAATATTATTTTTTTTTCAATTTGCAACAAGATGCTGTGCCACCGTATATATATCAGTGGTGGGCAGTGCACTGCAGTGGGTACAGTACACTCTGTGGACCTGACACAGCACTCACTGCAATTATGACAGAGGAAAAGAAAAAAAAAATTTAGAATGCAAGGTACTGTGCCTGTGCCACCCGAAATGAGTGTGATGTGCACACAGTACAGTCTGTGGTGGGTCTGTGGCCTCTCACACACAGCGGGCAGGTAACTGCAGTGCACAATATATATATATATATATATATATATATATATATATATATATATAATACTCAAATACCAGCCCTCAAAAGGGCTTTTGAGGACAATAGATATATATATATATATATATCCAAAAAAAACCTCAAATACCAGCCCTAGGAAGGGCTTTTTGGGGTGCTGTCCTTACAGCAGGAGTGTACCAAGAACACTGGCTAACAAGACCGGGAACTGTCCCCAGCTATAACAGCAGCAGCAGCAGCACTTTCCCTGCTCTCAGTAACACAGAAATGATCTAAGATGGATGCTGCCCTTGCTTATTTATAGGAGGTGGGAGGGTGTGGGAGGGAGGTATGCTGATTGGCCTGGAATGTGTCTGCTGACTGTGAGATTCAGGGTCAAAGTTTGCCTCAATGATGATGTATAGGAGGCGGACCGAACATCGCATATGTTCGCCCGCAGCGGCGAACGCGAACATGCGAAGTTTGCCGGGAACTGTTCGCTGGCGAACAGTTCGGGACATCTCTACATATAAATGTAATGCATCTTGTGCTGACGTGTTTCGCAAGTTAAATGGTCGCTTCTTCAAGAGTAAGTGCATTGAAAACATATCTAAAGAAACAAAAATAATTGTTGGAATATAACTTAAAAAACAAAATAAAAAATGAATTTAGAAAAAATTCTGTAAGTACTAGGGAACTCATTGGAGTGCCCAATACTCACACACCAGTAGAGCTGGTGTCAGAGAATGGTCCCCCGTGCGGCGGCGGTGGAATAGGACATCTTGAAACTCAACGCGTTTCTTGGGAACATAGCTCACTTCTTCAGGAGTGGATGCTTATGGGTAGGTCTGGAGAGTACATAAAGTATCATTGTCAAGTATAAAAATATACATCATATTGTCTATGAAGTATAGGACTCATAGAGGACCCTATGCTAAAGATTCATACTTACAGATAAATTGAGCCAAAATGAATAAAATGGCACTGTGATCCTGAGGCAGTGGTGAAAGGTATGGTCCTAAAACGAAAACACCCCAGGTGACTAAAATACGACTAGAACTAAAATGGCATATTAGTCAAAAGACTAAAATACGACTAAAGCTAAAATGGCATTTTAATCAAAAGACTATAAGTAAAACTAAATTCGAAATGTGATGCCAAAATGAACACTGTCTACAGGAACCCAGAATCTATGTCTTCGGTACTGACAGAATGGCAATCTGCCTCGTTTCCATAGGTAGATCGCCATTTTGCCTGTGTACAGAAAGATCATTGGGTGCCGGTGGACATCAGGTCTGCAGGACCCGCTGTGTAAAATCCCAGCAGGAGCAAGCCGCCACCGGTGCGCACTCCTGCCTGATACAGGGAAGTGTAGGATCATATATATATATATATATATATATAGTATGTGTGCGTGTATATATATATATATATATATATACATACAGTATGCGTGTATATATATATATGTGATCCTGAGTAGCGCAGCCCCCCTGTAGCAGTATATATGGCAAGTGGTTAAGTGTTTTTATTTTTTTTCACCTAAGTGTAAATTGATTATATATAGTGTTGAGCGAACACGGACTGTATTATTCGTGTTCGTACCGAATAATTGGATTTTTTGTACCCGAACACGGACACGGACACTTTACTGTATGTTCGGGTAAAAATCCGTGTTCGGTCGTTTTATTTCCGGGTTTTGCATGCTTTGGCGCTCTTTTCATGGCGGGCTTTCAACAGCCAATCAACAATCGTTTAACTGGTGTGCCTTAAGCCATCCCAGCCATGCCTGCAAATGTCTCAGTAGCTGTGATTGGCCGTCTGAAGCATGTGACCAAGTCTTTATAAGTTCGAGGCAGCCGCAGCGGCGTCATTATGCTGCTTAGATTCAGGGACAGAGCACACATCAACGTGCTGGCTGCTGATTAGGGAAAGATAGGCAGGAAAAAACCATTTGTGTCCGGATAGAATTGAGGGACAGGTCGGAGTGTTTAGGCAGGGCGAGTTGTAGGCATTTTAGGGATAGAGTCTGCTGAATTATATAGGGTCAGTGTCTTCTACAAACTACAATCGATATTGCTGTGTGGGGGGTGGGGTCTGCACTCAATCCTGATCTACGATCTCTTCTCAATCCTGTTAGGGACAGAGTCTGCTGAATTTTAGGGAAACTGTGTTCTACAAACTACAATCGATATTGCTGTGTGGTGTGGGATTGGAGATAGGCAGGTGTCAGTGATCCACATCCATTTTTCTGTGTGTGAGCTGCAGTGAACACAATCTTTTTGGGCTGCAGTGAACACAATCTTTTTGGGCTGCAGTGAACACAATCTTTTTGGGCTGCAGTGAACACAATCTTTTTGGGCTGCAGTGAACACAATCTTTTTGGGCTGCAGTGAACACAATCTTTTTGGGGTGCAGTGAACAAAATCTTTTTGGGGTGCAGTGAACACAATCCTTTTTGGTGTGCAGTGAACACAATCTTTGTGGGGTGCAGTGAACAAAATCCTTTGTGGGGTGCAGTGAACACAATCTTTTTGGGGTGCAGTGAACAAAATCCTTTTTGGGGTGCAGTGAACAACATCCTTTTTGGGGTGCAGTGAACACAATCTTTTTGGGGTGCAGTGAACAAAATCCTTTGTGGGGTGCAGTGAACACAATCTTTTTGGGGTGCAGTGAACACAATCTTTTTGGGGTGGAGTGAACAACATCCTTTTTGGGGTGCAGTGAACAAAATCCTTTTTGGGGTGCAGTGAACAAAATCATTTTTGGGGTGCAGTGAACACAATCTTTTTGGGGTGCAGTGAACACAATCTTTGTGGGGTGCAGTGAACACAATCTTTTTGGGGTGGAGTGAACAACATCCTTTTTGGGGTGCAGTAAACAACATCCTTTTTGGGGTGCAGTGAACACAATCTTTTTGGGGTGCAGTGAACACAATCTTTGTGGGGTACAGTGAACAGAATCTTTGTGGGGTGCAGTGAACACAATCTTTGGGGGGTACAGTGAACACAATCTTTGTGAGGTGCAGTGAACACAATCTTTGTGGGGTGCAGTGAACACAATCATTGTGGGGTGCAGTGAACTCAATCTTTGTGGGGTACAGTGAACACAATCTCATACTGAAGGTTTGAGGGTGCTGCCTGTTCCATACTCCCCCTACTCCTCATCTAGCCTTTTAGGGGTACAAACAATAGTAATTGGGGCCTAGTGTGGTTGTGTACGTGTGATATACATACACTTTTTTGGGATCATATTTTCTATTCCGCTATTTAATCAAAAACCTTTGGGGATCAGTTAAATTGGGGGATAGTCTGTGTTGGTACGTGTGAGAGAGATCCACCTTTCCAAGTTGTTGGGGTTCATCTCATACTTCTGAAGGTTTGAGGGTGCTGCCTGTTCCATACTCCCCCTACTCCTAGCCTTTTAGGGGTACAAACAATAGTAATTGGGGCCTAGTGTGGTTGTGTACGTGTGATATACATACACTTTTTTGGGATCATATTTTCTATTCCGCTATTTAATCAAAAACCTTTGGGGATCAGTTAAATTGGGGGATAGTCTGTGTTGGTACGTGTGAGAGAGATCCACCTTTCCAAGTTGTTGAGGTTCATCTCATACTTCTGAAGGTTTGAGGGTGCTGCCTGTTCCATACTCCCCCTACTCCTAGCCTTTTAGGGGTACAAACAATAGTAATTGGGGCCTAGTGTGGTTGTGTACGTGTGATATACATACACTTTTTTTGGATCATATTTTCTATTCCGCTATTTAATCAAAAACCTTTGGGGATCAGTTAAATTGGGGGATAGTCTGTGTTGGTACGTGTGAGAGAGATCCACCTTTCCAAGTTGTTGGGGTTCATCTCATACTTCTGAAGGTTTGAGGGTGCTGCCTGTTCCATACTCCCCCTACTCCTCATCTAGCCTTTTAGGGGTACAAACAATAGTAATTGGGGCCCAGTGTGGTTGTGTACGTGTGATATACATACACTTTTTTGGGATCATATTTTCTATTCCGCTATTTAATCAAAAACCTTTGGGGATCAGTTAAATTGGGGGATAGTCTGTGTCGGTACGTGTGAGAGAGATCCACCTTTCCAAGTTGTTGGGGTTCATCTCATACTTCTGAAGGTTTGAGGGTGCTGCCTGTTCCATACCCCCCCTACTCCTCATCTAGCCTTTTAGGGGTACAAACAATAGTAATTGGGGCCTAGTGTGGTTGTGTACGTGCGAGATACATACACTTTTTTTGATCATATTTCCTATTCCGCTATTCAATAAAAACCTTTGAGGATCAATTGAATTGCGGGATAGTCTGTGTCGGTACGTGTGAGAGAGATCCACCTTTCCAAGTTGTTGGGGTTCATCTCATACTTCTGAAGGTTTGAGGGTGCTGCCTGTTCCATACTCCCCCTACTCCTCATCTAGCCTTTTAGGGGTACAAACAATAGTAATTGGGGCCCAGTGTGGTTGTGTACGTGTGATATACATACACTTTTTTTGGATCATATTTTCTATTCCGCTATTTAATTTAACTGGGCCTCCATGCGAGACCTGTGTGCCTTGTTGCGCTGTTTTGAGTACTCCACCAACATGGCCAGTGGCAATGACGCCGTTCTCAGCTTAACTATCCCACTTCCATGCCTCCTTGAAAAAACAATTCGGGCGATGATGGAAGAGGATGTGGCACAGGATGAGGAGGAGGAGGAGGATGAAGAGGTAACATTTCCAAGGCTTTCAGGGCAGTCATTCGCAAGGGGCTCCGAGGGTGGGTTCCTGCACACGCAAACGCCAGGGACGCAATTGTCCAGCAGGGGCACAGTTCTGGAGGATGAGGAGGATGAGGAGGAGGAGGAGCTGGAGGAGGAGATGGAACCATGTTCACAGCAGGGTGGCACCCAGGCCAGCTCATGGCCATCACTGGTGCGTGGCTGGGGGGATACAGAGGACACGGACGATACACCTCCCACAGAGGACAGCCTTTCGTTGCCTCTGGGCAGCCTGGCACACATGAGCGATTACATGCTGCAGTGTCTCCACAACGACCGCCGAGTTGCCCACATTCTAACTTGTGCTGATTACTGGGTGGCCACGCTGCTGGATCCCCGTTACAAGGACAACGTACCGTCCTTAATTCACTCACTGGAGCGCGATCGCAAGATGCGCGAGTACAAGCGCACGCTGGTAGACGCCATGCTGCTGGCATTCCCATCTGACAGCGGGGCCACAGTGGAAGCACAAGGCAGAGGAGGAGGAGGAGGAGGTCGCCAACGCAACCAGGGCACCGCCAGCACCTCAGAAGGCAGGGTTAGCATGGCCGAAATGTGGAAAAGCTTTGTCAGCACGCCACAACAAACAGCAGCACCAGCAGCTCAGATGGAACGTCTTAGCAGGAGGCAGCATTTTACCAACATGGTGGAGCAGTATGTGTGCACACGCCTACATGTAGTGAATGACGGGTCTGCCCCCTTCAACTTCTGGGTCTCCAAATTGGGCACATGGCTTGAGCTTGCCCTTTACGCCTTGGAGGTGCTGGCGTGCCCTGCAGCCAGTGTATTATCTGAACGGGTATTTAGCACGGCTGGGGGCGTTATAACAGACAAGCGCAGCCGCCTGTCCAGAGACAATGTGGACAAGCTCACGTTCATTAAAATGAACCAGGCATGGATCCCACGGGACTTTTCCGTACCTTATGCAGAATAGCAATGGATACCGACCTTACCCACCCATTGTTCCATTTTTGCTCTTTCTCACTCTTTTGGGGTGTACCCTCATTTAAAATTTTTGAAAAGAAGCAGTGTTGGCTACCTCGTCCTCCTCCTCAGGGCCAGATTAATGTAGGGGCTATTGGAGCTGCAGCTCCAGGCCCCTACCTTTTATATAGGCCCCGGGTTGGCCATATTCACTGTTACCGCTCTTCTGTCACTTGTAAACACAGAAGTCTGGCTTCTATGCTCGCTTCCCCAGGCAGCACCCTCAGAACCTCCCCACACAGCGTGAAGGCCGGACAAGGAGGGACAGTTGGCGATGCATGGATGTGTTTATGGGCTTCAGAGACAGCATCCCATGTTGAATTAGGCATGCATGGCTGCACCCTTCCTCCTCTGGGTGCATGGCAAGGCACGGCCCTTAAGGCCCTTCAAAATCCTCAGCACCAAGCCCATGATGCTGTTAATCCGGCCCTGGTCCTCCTCCACCGCCGCTTCCACCTACACCGCCCATAGGTGTGCGCAGCCTATTGCATTAAGGTGTGCACCCCAAAGTTGAAATACACATGCATGTGTTTGCCAGCAGGGAGAGTAATGTATCGGGGCCATGTACCTGTAGGCAAGGAGAAATAGAGCAGAGCAGGTCCCAGGGAGATCTTTCCCATCTCCTCACTGGCAATGCTATGTGCCCTAGGTGATTAGGGTGTGCCCAGGCACACCCAGCACACCCTGTGCGCACGCCTATGTCACCGCCACATCCACCACCACCTCAACCTCCCTCCTACTCCATATGGGCCTCGTCCTTCAGAGATGAAGAAGAACATTGTTTTATTTTTCTGTTTTTTTTTGTTGTTTTAAGTTATTTCCCTATCCACATTTGTTTGCAGAGCACTTGCCATGCTCTTAATTACGTTTTGCTGCCATTTGCAGCACTCTAGCCCTTTCCTTTGGTGTTTTAGAGCCATTTTAGTGCCTTAAAGTTCGGGTCCCCATTGACTTCAATGGGGTTCGGTGTCCGGGAAAAGTTCGGTAAAAGTCCGGGACACGGACCCGGACTTTTTTTTAAAGTTCGGCCGAACCCGTCGAACACGGACATCTAGGTGTTCGCTCAACCCTAATTATATATATACAGTATTTTGGTTATTGACCTAATATGGCCAAAGTGGACAACAGCAGTGATTGGTCTTGACTACAGGAAGCTCCTGCAAAGAGGAAACATTTTACATTGGATTACTGCACAGATCTGAAAGAAATACACAAAGTGCATCGAGATTTAAGGAAATATACACATGGCTCTTGTATCTGAAAAACATTTGCTTATCCTAAGGTTAGAGGGTTATTTGTATAGGGCAAAATCATCAAAGGGGAGCGATCGCGGGTGCCCGGTGGCAATCGCGGCCACTGGTCCTGTGAATCAGCATCCCCACTGCCTAGTGGGGGTGGGAACATTCCGGCGGCGCGTGCTCGCCCCCAGGAGAGCTCCCGCGACCTGACGTATCTCTACGTTGATTCACGCACCCGAGCCAGCCTGCGGTCAGCAAGTGGTTAAAAAAGAGTGTGTAATTTTGCGCACATTTTTTATTGTAATAAGGACTAAAAAAAATAATTGTAAACAGTATAAATAGAGAGGGTGAGTCTCCTAACGAGGGCACAGGCACCAATAAAAACTGATAGTTGTTCTAATCCAGTGATGGCGAACCTTGGCACCCCAGATGTTTTGGAACTACATGTCCCATGATGCTCAATTACACTGCAAAGTGCATGAGCATCATGGGAAATGTAGTTCCAAAGCATCTGGGGTGCCAAGGTTCGCCATCACTGTAATCTAATCCCTCTTACCTCTATCCAAAACTAAAAAAAACTTTTGCCCTTAGTTATACTTTTATTTCCTCCACCAGAACTGTGTTAAAAAAACAAACACAATATTTGATAGAGCAACAATTACTTTTAAAGGACAAAATCATAAAAGACTTGAAATTATGTATTTTTATTTAAAGAGTTCTTGCTAATGGCATCGGTCTTAATGCAGATTGTGTTCTAATTCTTTATATTTTATAGGAAACAAGACAGTGGCTTCCAGGATCGTTGCAGGATGCAAAAAACCACAGCAATGCACCACAAGTCCCGCCACCATCAGCAATTCTAATGTTGCGGTTGCATTTGGTGTGGCATGCTGCACAAGTGAAAACTGTACTATTCCAGGTACAATGCCCTATGTTATATTATAAGATACTCAATTTTTCATGTTGAAGCTGAGCCAAAATATCAGGGTGGATATTTGTCCATAATTCTAGGTTTACCATTGCCTGACTAAGGTTATAGCTACAAAAATAGATTGACTATCATGTTCATAATGATTTATTTTTACATTCTTTAAGGATAATTGTCTAGAAATTCATTTAACAGTAGAGAGGAGATCTATTACTTAGCTTGCAAAATGTCCCTATGGCCAACCCTAATGCAGACATTAAAGCAGTGGCGGCCAGTCCATTGGTGGCGCAGGAACGCCGCCCCCCCATCCATGCATTCGGCCCCCTAATCCACGTGCAGGGTGCTGGATGCATGGATTCTATTAGGGTTTTTTTTTTTTTTTTTTAAGCACCTGATTAGAGCCAGAGACTCTAATATGCTTCAAAAAAGGTTGTATGACAATAGCGAATGAATATTCACTATTATCACACTGATTCTCCACCCAGCCAATCAAGAAGCGGGTCGTGAGACCTGATTAGCTAAAAAGAGAAGCAATTTTACTGGCTTTTTTCTTCTAGCCCTGATGAAGGAGGCACATAGACCCCCGAAACACGTTGGCTATTTCTTGATCTGTACCATTGACCTTTAATGGAATAAAGTATCTTGGCCTCTTAGCAGTGGCGTGGCGATTACATTTTAACCCTTCTTACATTACCCTACAAGCCAAGGAGACTGTGGAGATCTTCTGGGATGTGGAAGCCTCCTGCCCAGGAACCAGATCACTTACACCAACAATACCTTAAGATAACAATAACAGTCAAATAAACGTATGGGTCCAACGCTATTTTTCCACTTTCCTCAACTTATGGATCAACATAACAGTCAGGCAACTATAATTTTTTTTCAGTACAGGTTCTCTTTAAATAACACGAAGAGTAAAAACACATTTTGGTATAGTTTTAGTGTCCGTTCACACTACCGCGGCACGACTTCGGGGGTGACCTGTGAAGTCGCGTGCACCACGACTTCGGCGCAACTTGCATGGACTTAACACATAATTGAAGTCAATGCAAGTCGCTCCGATGTCGCCCCGAAGTAGTACAGGAAAAGGAATAGTACAGGAACTATTTTCTAAGTCAGAGCGACTTGAGTCGCTCCTATTAGAACGGTTCCTGTAGCACTGAATGGACTACAGGTCGCCTGACAAGTCGCGGTAGTGTGAACCGGGACTTAAAGCGCCATTCTTGTCTATTTTGAAAATTTCCGAAAACAATTCACAGTTATAGAAGATATAATATAGTCACCTCTCTGATGGCCCATGTCTCCTACCTTTCCTCGACTCCAACACTCTTTAGCATTCAACACTACTGGGATTGTCAGATGTCTGTGTCCCCCTCCACGCTCTTTGGTTCCATCCTACAGCCCTTTCAGCACACCAGGGCATAGCAGTAACTTAGGGGGGGGTCTGTGGGAGGAACTTGGCATGGGGTGGGGGACACAAACATCTGACATTCCCAGATGTGTCAAATGCCAAAGAGTTTGATGGGGACTTTGCAGAGCAAAGTGACAAGCATATGACATCTTATATAGAGAATTGCATTGCATTGGGGAATGTGTTTATGAAGATGACAGTGGTAATATTTTACATTTTTGTGAAAAATATTTTGAAATCTGAACTTTTCTGTTTTTTCTTCTTTTCTAGATACTTCCACTTTGTTTCCAACAACTAGGACTGCAAATAAGCACACCTGCACATCGTGTTTTTCCGAGTCTCTTGGACAGTGCCAGGCAACGGAGCAAATGAACTGTTATGGAGAAGAGACTCAGTGTGGTCGTATCTTAATAGATTTTGGGGGTAATGGTTCAAAATAAACACTTTTGTTTTACACAGTATGATTTTCAGGCAAGAATAGCTTATGTTTATTCCAGGTAAGTATTCACTAAAAATCAGGGCTTTTCTTTCTCAGAAAACAGGTACAGGAACTCAACCACAACCCCCCAATTACACACACACACTCCAAACTGCATCAAATAGTGGCAGAATTTGGGGATGCATTTTCTACATAGTGCAGAGTTCAGGGGTATGCTGCATACATAGTACATACTGTAGTTCAGCATCCCCTATCCACGTCTCACTTTCACCCCTCTTTAGCTCTCACCTCTGCATGCAACTCCCCCTCCTCCAATGCCCCCATCTTCTCCCCACCTCCTTTAAAGCTCCACCATCTTCCATGTTTTACTTGCTGTATAAAGCAGAAGCATCCAGTCGGCTCTAGTACTTCCCAGCACACTGCCGTTGGCTCTGCCTATCTCACTTGCAGAGAAATCATCCACTGGAGTTGTCGGGATCTGCACTGCACCCCAGGAACCTGCATCTCCCTTGTCCCCATCCTGCATTTAGTGGGAGACACCCAGGAGATCAGATCCGCGGGAGCCATTGGGAGACAAGCTGTCACTTGTAAACACAGAAGCCGGACTTCTGTATTTACAAGTGATGGTGGTGAGCAGGGAGCAGAGGGCCTGAGCCCTATATATATATATATATATATATATATATATATATATATATATATACATATATATATATATATATATAGGGCTCAGGCCCTCTGCTCACCACCATCACTTGTAAATACAGAAGTCCGGCTTCTGTGTATATATATATATATATATATATATATATATATATATATATATATATAGCGCCTATGATCTTATTTTTGAAATACTGTATTTTCAGGAAAATTTCATATATATCATAATAGGAACTGAAACACAGCCAAGAAGGTATTGTTTATTCATAAAAATCATTGATATATTTGTTTAGCTAGGACAGTATAGTCTCTCTGGCAACCCAACAAATCCTGCAGAGAATATAAGGATAAACACCAATTTTGCATCAAATACTCTGTAAGCATCGCTTGACACTGACCATTCTGCTGAGCATTGCAACTCCTGCAGTGTACAGAGGGCAGTTGGACGTAGGGCAGTGTACAGAGGTCAGTAGTAGGTAGGGCAGTGTACAGAGGTCAGTAGTATGTAGGTCAGTGTACAGAAGTCAGTACTATGTAGGATAGCGTACAGAGGTCAGTAGGATGTAGTGCAGTGTAAATGGATCAGTAGTATGTAGGTCAGTGTACAGAGGTCAGTTGGATGTAAGGTAGTGTATCAAGGTCAGTAGGATGTAGGGCATTGTACATGGGTCAGTTGAATGCAGGCTAGTGTACAGAGGTAAGTAGTGTGTGTGTGTGACAATATACAGAGGTCAGTATATTGGGCAGTGTAAAGAGGTCACTGGTATGTACAGCAGCATGCAGAGGTCAGTAGTATGTAGGGCAGTGTACAGAGGTCATTGGGGCAGGGGATAGGGGGTCAGTAGACTAGAGGAATGGGCGTTGGTAGAGCAGAGGAAAGGAGTCAGTAGGGCAGATGACAGGGGGTTAGTAGGGCAGAGGACAGGGGTCAGAAGGGGAATGGACTGAGGTTCACAAGGGCAGAGGGCCACCAGGGCAAATGACTTGGGGTCACCAGGGAAGAAGACTGGGGGTCAGAAGGGTAGAGAATAGGGGTCATAAAGGAAAAGTAGGGGGCAAGAGGGCATAGTACAGGAAGGAGGGCACAGTACAGGCAGAAAGAGGGCACAATAATGGAGGCACAGGAGAGCATAGTACGGGGGGGTCAGAAAGACACAACACTGGGGTCTGGAGGGCACAGTACAGGGGGGCAGTGGAGTACAGTATAGAGGTGTAGGAGGGCTCAGTAGAGAGGGGCAGGAGGGCACAGTACAGGGGGGTGGAAGGACACAGGAAAGCAGGAGGGCACAGTAGAGAGAGCAGAATTGCACAATACAGGGGGGTAGGAGGGCACAATACAGGGGTCAGGAGAACACAGTAGGGGGGTTATGAGGGCTGAGTACAGGGAGCAGAAGTGCACAATACAGGGGGTTAGCAGGGCACAGTACAGGGGTCAGGAGAACACAGTAGGGGGGTCAGCAGGCACAGTACAGGGGGCTGGAAGGTACAGTATAGGGTGCAGTAATGTATAATACAGATATGATTTCCAGGCAAATGAGCGCAGGGAAGCTGCTGTCACAGATCTTACCTATCCTGGTACCTGTCACTAGGCTAATGTACAGTCAGAATGACATTTCCCCCGTCTACCTTCCCCCTGTAGTTTCCGGCGCTCTTCCAGCACTTTTCAGGGGTTAAGGAAGAACCCCCGATGGAAGGCAGAGCATCTTACCACTGCTGCTGCTTATGTGAGTGGAATGTGTACTACGCCAATCCCCACCAATCCTCTTCTCCTATTCATCTGATCAGCACAGTACACATCATACCCAAACAAGCAACAGCATAAGACACTCCCCCTCTGGGTTTTCTTTCTTAACCCCTGCAAAGCACCAGAAACTGCAGGTGGGAAGGTGGGGGGGGGGGGGGGGGATGTCACTCCGATTGTAGATTAGCCCAATGAAAGGCTGCTGCTGTCCCCACAGCCCAGATTCCAGGATGCTGCTGGGAATACAGCCAGCCCAGGACAGCATAATAAAACGTGTGACCGGCAAGCATGAGTGCTGCTTCCCTGAACTTCCAGTCTTTGTAGGTAAGAGTTAACAGTGGACAGTGTAGTCTGGAGCTAGCCTTTTGGCTTGGAGGAGCAGCAGAACGCCTTGCCATCTCAGGCTTTGGAGCTCTGTGTGTCTATTTATGCATACAGTGTAGGGCTGACTCCATAGGATGCTGTAGGAGAAAGGAGCCAGCCTGAAACAGAAAACCTGGGGCCACAGTCATGACCTAAGTCACCAGCCTAAACTGGGCAACATAGGCAAGGATTAAAAAAAAAAAAAAAAGATGCATACTCAGAAAATCATTAAAAAGGATCAGCTCCCCTTTTTGTAGAAAAATGCAGGAAGATGATCAAAAACATAAAAAGCTACTCAGAGGGCTGCTGATAAGGCAGTACAGCCAGCCCCCCTGTACTGGGCCCAGGCCCCCATCAGTTTAAGAGGGGGGCCAGTGACCTGCTGAGCAGGAGGACCGGCTGTACTGTCTTATTGCAGACACCAATCCTTTTCTGCCTTCCCCTACAATGCTGCCAGCTTCTCCCTCTGGCTGCACTACAGGGGAGTGGTTCAATCTGCTGCCCAGGCCCCCCTGTGTCCCTCTTTCCCCCGCAGCCCTGTTGGCTTCCCTCCTCTCCTCTTCTGCCGGAAGCTGCTGTGGACACCCAGGGGGATGCTTCAGGATGGAGAGTGGGGAACGGGGCCAGAAAATACAGTATATAATTTATTTGCCCCTTCCTTTCCTGAATGAACACAGTGAGTGATCGGTACCAATCACTTCTGTGTCCATTCATCACTGAAGCATAAGAAACGGTGTTACTATGCTTCAGTCTGTGTGAATGCGCAATTCATTAATCTTTGCAACATAGGCTGCAAAGAAAGGGACTGATAAAATTTACTTCCTCAGTCACTTCTGTCCGGGGAAAGGGGGGGCTCTGTCAGGTAGGCTGTATGAGGCCCCATGATTTCTAACAGCAGCCCTGGGAACACATACCTACCTCCATGCTGCCTCTCCTTCTGCTATTGTCCTTTCATGGTGCCTCTCTGCTGCCTGTTCCCCCTTTCCCACACTGCCATTCTGATATTTTTTTTCAGGGTCTGCTTGCAATATAGTCCTACTGCACGTCTGCAAAATGAAGCACACGACATAATGCGGCTCATCTCGCACATGCGCCATATGATATTACATTTATCTGTTTTTTTTTACGCCTTCCTCCAGAATCTCACAAGATCTTAATGGAAGGCTTGTAAAAAAAAAGATGAATGTAATATTGTACAGCGCATGTGCGAGATGAGCTGCGTGACTTTATGCATTCCTTCTTGTGCATGCATGGTGTGACAATACTGCAAGATCTAGCAGATAATGTACGAGATCTCCCAGATGGCACTGATGACATTGCCTTAACAGGGGACATGAATGCAGGTGGAGCTACGTCATCAGTGCCTTAAGGGAAACCAGTAAATTAGATGATTTCACATCAGCATGAAAAAAAAACCTGAGGGTTTAATTCATTAATCCTGGTGTAATCTGAGACCTGAGTGATGGAAATGGACACACCCCCCTCTGCAAAATGTCATAGGGAAACATGCACAGCTGAGTCTGTCAATCACAGGCTGTGTGCAGGAGCCACCACCCTCCTGGCATTTCAATAACCTGTTAGAAGTGACTTATGCAGATAGCATAGGAAGGATACAGCAGACAGAAAACACACTAAGTGCTTTGAATATGGCAAGCACACACTATAAAATAATACACTTTGTTCATTTTTTATTTCAGAGGTTTACAACCACTTTAAGTGCTACAATGACACAATCACGGTAATCCTAGTGCCTATTAGGGATGATCGAACATTTTAAAAGTTCGGTTCGGCCAGAACATCCGAACTACCCGAAAGTTCGGCCCGGATTTCAGAACCCCATTGAAATCAATGGACCCGAACTAATCAAAAAACACCATTTTAAATCCATAAATGCCCCTAAAAAAGTGCCTAGGGTTCTGGGTTATTCCCCAGGGACTATTAATCACACAAAAAAAGTTCTTAAAAATTGTCATTTTTGATAAAAAAGCCAATTATTGAAAAAATTAAAAAAAAAAGATTTTTTGATTTTGACTTTGGATTTAGTATCTGGGGGTCTAAAAAGTGTACCTGTGAAGTTTCAGCTCTGTAGCATGTCCAAAACCAGAAAAAAAGATAATTTTTCATTAGAGCAGGGAACTTGGGACCCCACTTTTACACCTATATGATCTTTTTTTGGGGGGTTCTGGACATGCTACAGAGCTGAAACTTCACAGGTACACCTTTTAGACCCCACAGACACAAAATCACACAAAAAAAGTTCTTAAAAATTGTCATTTTTGATAGAGAGCCAATTAT
This sequence comes from Pelophylax lessonae, assembly GCF_965119305.1. Taxonomy (NCBI): domain Eukaryota; kingdom Metazoa; phylum Chordata; class Amphibia; order Anura; family Ranidae; genus Pelophylax; species Pelophylax lessonae. Next base: position 198,839,625 of record NC_138779.1, on the reverse strand, counting down.
TTAAAAAATTTTAAAAAAAAAATTTCTTTGGATTTAGTATCTGGGGGGGTCTAAAAAGTGTACCTGTGAAGTTTCAGCTCTGTAGCATGTCCAGAAACAGAAAAAAAAGATAAATTTTCAGTAGAGCAGGGATGGTGGGACTCCGCTTTTACACTTATATGATTTTTTTGGGGGGTTCTGGACATGCTACAGAGCTGAAACTTCACAGGTACACCTTTTAGACCCCCCAGACACAAAATCACACAAAAAAAGTTCTTAAAAATTGTAATTTTTGATAGATTTTTGATAGAGAGCCAATTATTGAAATTAATTAAATAATAAATAAATAAATAAATAAAAAAAAATAAAAAAAATTTCTTTGGATTTAGTATCTGGGGGGTCTAAAAAGTGTACCTGTGAAGTTTCAGCTCTGTAGCATGTCCAGAACCATAAAAAAGAAGATAGTTTGTATTTGTGCAATTATAGATCTGGAATATGGCTTCTCGCTTTTCACACCTTGCCGGTTTAATAGCAGGCGGTTTTTTTTGGGCATTTTTTGGGGTTCTTTGGAGTCAGGAAAAACATCTGAACTTGTGTATAGTTTTGCCTCCAAAAACCCCCAAAAAATACCCGCAACAACACACCTGGGCGTTTTTTTTTTGGCGCTAGCGTTTTTTTTGGGCAGTTTTTTGGGTTCTGTCAGATCACTGGGTGGAGGCCGATGTGCTGAGAGGGCTTCCCTTGCAGCTCGGTGCGAATCACCCCTGGAAGTGAGACAGGAGGTGACGCGACCCAAGTAGCACTGGATGCTTGTGGTGGTGCAGGTGGATGGCTGAGAGGGATATCCGGGTCCCTTCTGAGAAGCTCCAGTGAAAGCAAGCAGTGCAGTGGTAAATGCCAGGCCGGGGGTCATACAAGTGTGGTCAGTCCAAGTAACAGCAAGCCGGGGTCAGTACACAAGTTAGCAGGCAGAAGCAGATCCGTAGAGCAAGCCGGGGTCGGTAAACAGGTTATCAGGCAGAGACAAGTCCGTGGAGAAAGCCGGGGTCGGTACACAAGCAAACAGGCAGAGACAAGTCCGTGGAGCAGGCCGGGGTCACAACAGGAAACAGGAAGCAGGAAACAGGAAACAGGAAGCTGACGATAATCCAGCACTGGATGAGAGGGTGAGCGATCCTTAAGAGGAGGCTGGGTTGGTACGATGTGCGACATGACGCACACGCATGCGCACTCGCCTAGATGGATCGTAGGCTGCACAGCGGCGTCTGAGTCCCTGACAGTGCCCCCCCCCAAAGGGCAGCCTCCGGATGCCCAACTGGGCTTGTTTTTCAGGGAACTTGTCATGGAATTCTTTTATGAGTTTAGGGGCGTGAATGTTACTTACAGGTTCCCATGAATTGTCCTCAGGGGGGTAACCTTTCCATTTGATTAAGTATTGCGTAGAATTACCCTTCTTCCGACAATCCAGGATGGACTCGACCTCGAATTCCGATTCCCCCTCCACCGTGATTGGGGGTGGAGGCGGCTCTTCCCTCCCTGGGAAGGGACTAGGCATTGCAGGCTTCAGCAGGGAAGCATGGAACACAGGATGAATCTTGTAGGAGCCTGGTAGGGCCAGTTCAAAGGCCACAGGGTTGATGATCCTCCTGATCTTGAAGGGTCCGATAAACCTTGGTCCTAATTTCTTAGAAGGACATGAGATCTTTAGGTTGATTGAGGAGAGCCAGACTTCATCCCCAATCTTAAATGCAGGATTTTCCTTTTTCCCGAGATCGTGGAATCTTTTGTACTCCTGTTGCGCTTTTGCGATGTTATCCTGTAGCAGTCGATAATTGGTTTTAATGGTAGTTATCCGATCCTGTACTGCAGGAACTAATGACTCAGGTAAGATGTTGGGTAAAAAGGATGGATGGAACCCGTAGTTTGCCCAAAACGGAGTCTGGTTAGTTGCAGAGTGCAAAGAGTTGTTATATGCAAACTCCGCGCAGGGAAGAAGCTGGACCCAGTTATCTTGAGAGCAGGTACAGAAGCAACGCAGATACTGTTCAAGGGTCTGATTGGTTCGTTCGGTTTGCCCATTACTCTGCGGATGATAGGCAGACGATAGGCAAACCTCAATAGACAGAGACTTACAGAGTTCTCTCCAGAACTTGGAAGTGAACTGAACACCTCTATCTGAGACTATACTGTCCGGGAGTCCGTGTAGCCTGACCACTTCTTTTATAAAGGCATTGGCTGTGTCAACTGCAGAGGGTGTGCCCATCATGGGCAGAAAGTGAGCCATCTTAGAGAGACGGTCTACAACCACCAGAACGGTGGTAAACCCTTCTGAGGGTGGCAGTTCCACTATGAAGTCCATGGAGATTCCCTTCCATGGTTGTTCAGGGATTGGCAGTGGTCTCAGTAGACCCCAGGATTTAGTTTTAGCTCCCTTATTCCGCTGGCACGTGACACATGAACTTACATAGTTGGTACAGTCCCGGACCAGATTTGGCCACCAGAAGAGACGCTGAATGAGCTCACACGTCTTCTTGACCCCGAAATGGCCGGCCAGCTTGTGGTCGTGTAAGGTTTCCAAGACCTGTAGTCTAGCTTGTGCTGGGACAAAGATCTTTTCACGGTACCATAAGAATCCTTCTTGTCGTCTCAAGGAAGAGACACCCGGCTCTATACAGTGAACGGAAGCTTGCTGGATTGCTGACCGTAAATCAGTCTGGATAAGTAAAAAATTTTGAGCCGAAAGAATGGTGTTAGGCTCAGTCGTATTTGGAATGTCTGGAAACATCCGGGAAAGGGCGTCTGCCTTCCCATTCTTTGATCCTGGTCTGTAGGTTAGGTGAAAGGTAAATCGAGAAAAGAATAAGGCCCATCGGGCCTGACGGGGTCTCAGGCGTTTAGCTGTCCTGAGATACTCCAGGTTTTTGTGGTCTGTGTAAATCATGATGGGATGAGCAGCCCCTTCCAGTAGGTATCGCCATTCCTCCAAGGCGCATTTTATGGCCAGAAGTTCCCGGTCCCCCACATCATAGTTCCTCTCAGGAGGAGTCATTTTCCAGGAGAAAAAGGCAACGGGGTGAAGAAGGGCCTTTGGGCCTAGACGTTGAGACAGAATTGCTCCAGTGGCTATTTCTGATGCATCTACTTCAAGCACATAGGCCATGGTTGGGTCAGGATGCTGAAGAATAGGTGCCGAGATAAACAAGGTTTTTAACTTGTCGAAAGCCATTTGAGCATCTTGCGACCAATGGAAACGCACATGTTGACGAGTCAGCTGGGTAATAGGTGAAATAATTGTGGAGAATCCTTTTATAAATCTTCTATAGAAGTTGGCAAACCCCACGAATCGTTGGACCCCCTTCTTATCGGTGGGGGCTGGCCATTCCAGGATGGACTTCACCTTTTGTGGGTCCATGGAAATGCCGTTGGTGGAAATAATAAGCCCCAGGAATTGGATGGAGCTCTTTTCGAACTCACACTTTTCTGCCTTTACATAAAGACCATGTTCCCTTAGGGTAGACAGTACTCTCTTAACATGGACCCGGTGGAGCTCGAGGTTGGGAGAAAAGATGAGTATATCGTCCAGGTAGACGATGAGAAAGTTATCCAGAAATTCCCGGAAGATATCGTTGACCAGATGTTGGAAGGTGGCCGGAGCATTACATAGCCCGAAGGGCATGACCAAGTACTCGAAATGGCCAAAACGAGTTCTAAAGGCCGTTTTCCATTCATCTCCCTTCCGGATGCGGACCAGGTTGTAAGCTCCGCGGAGATCCAATTTTGTGAAGACCCGGGCTGAGCGGAAGCGTTGGAACAGTTCTGGAATAAGGGGTAGAGGGTACCGATTTTTAATAGTGATCTTATTAAGTTCCCTGTAGTCCACACAGGGTCTGAGGGTACCGTCCTTCTTTTCCACAAAGAATATGCCCGCTCCTGCTGGTGAAGAAGAGGGGCGAATAAAACCTTTTTCAGGGTTTTCATTAACATAGACTCGGAGGGTCTCCAATTCTTTTTCTGACAGAGGGAATATCCTCCCGAAAGGAATCTCTGCACCTGGAAGAAGCTTGATAGGACAGTCGTAGGGTCTGTGCGGAGGAAGAGCTTCGGCCTTTTTCTTGTCGAAAACATCTGTGAATTCCCCATAGACTGTGGGGACGTTTTCGGGAAGATCCGATACTGGACCGACGGCCAGGCAGGCAGCAGGGATATTGGATCCTGAAGGAAGGCAATGATTCAGACAATAGTTAGAGGTAAAGGCGACCTTTTTATTAACCCAATCAATTTGCGGATTATGGGCCTGAAGCCAAGGAAGTCCTAAGATGATAGGAAACATAGGTGAGGACAGGACATCAAAGCAAAGGAACTCTTGGTGATGGGAGTCCGTTGTGGTGAAGATAGGGTGTGTCTCTTCACTGACTGGTCCAGAACTGGGCAGGGTGCCATCCGCTAACAGGATATGGAGTTGTTGCTTCTTGGCTTGCAGAGGGACACCCAATCTCTTGGCTAGTGAGTGGTCCAAGAAGCAGCTGCTTGCCCCAGAGTCAATGATTGCCAGGAGCGGAATCTTCTCTTCTGCTACCTGTAAAGAGACAGGGAGAACCAGATGAGCAGGGGATGGTTTGGCAATTTGACAATTCAGCAGAGGTCGGGTGTAGCACTTACTGGGCCTTACTGGGCAGCTGCGCAAGAAGTGGCCGGATTCCCCACAGTAAAGGCAGAGATTGGCCTGGCGTCGACGTTGCCTCTCTTCAGGGGTCAAAGAGGAACGGATCAGCCCTATTTGCATAGGCTCCCCCTCAGGTCCCGTGGTGGCAAAAGGCTCAGGATGCGGTGAGGCAGCAAGTGGAACCTTGGGCATTACCCAGGTGGGCCGAGCCCCTTGAAGACGCTCCGAGCGTCTCTCCCGCAAGCGCCTGTCCAGCTGAATCGCTAGCGAGATCAGGTCTTCCAGAGATGCGGGGGCCTCTACCCGAGCTAGTTCGTCCTTAAGGGCTTCAGACAGTCCATGTCGGTACTGGTACCTAAGGGCTGCCTCATTCCAGTCCGTGTCCGCGGCCCATCGGCGGAAGTCAACGGTGTAATCCTCCACAGGACGTTTATTCTGCTGTAGGGCGTGCAGAGCGGATTCGGCCGTGACTGTACGTTGCGGATCCTCATATAGTTGGGCCATGGCCTCAAAGAAAGAGGTCACGGAATTCAGGGCTGGACTCTTTTGCTCCAGGAGGTTATGAGCCCAGGTCTGGGGCTCTTCAGCAAGCAGAGAGATTATAAACCCCACTTTGACCGTCTCGGAAGAGAAGGTTCTAGGTTGAAGTGCCAAGTACAGAAGACAGGCGTTTTTAAAAGACCTGAATTTTCTTCGCTCCCCACGAAAGCGTTCAGGAGTGGGGACCCTGGGTTCAGGTGTGGTAGCTGTAACTGGTCCTTGCGGAGGGGAGACAGGCACCGAGCTGGCAGGAGGTTGACTGGGGTTAGCAGGAGGTGGTGAGCCTGCAAGATTTAATACTCGACCCTCCAGCTGGAAGTAGCCATCCTGCAGTCTTTGAACTGCTTGGGTCAGACTGGAAACTTGCTGACACAGTGCCTCGAGCTGGGAAGCGCCTCTGTCGGCCTCTGACATGGCTGGATTATACTGTCAGATCACTGGGTGGAGGCCGATGTGCTGAGAGGGCTTCCCTTGCAGCTCGGTGCGAATCACCCCTGGAAGTGAGACAGGAGGTGACGCGACCCAAGTAGCACTGGATGCTTGTGGTGGTGCAGGTGGATGGCTGAGAGGGATATCCGGGTCCCTTCTGAGAAGCTCCAGTGAAAGCAAGCAGTGCAGTGGTAAATGCCAGGCCGGGGGTCATACACGTGTGGTCAGTCCAAGTAACAGCAAGCCGGGGTCAGTACACAAGTTAGCAGGCAGAAGCAGATCCGTAGAGCAAGCCGGGGTCGGTAAACAGGTTATCAGGCAGAGACAAGTCCGTGGAGAAAGCCGGGGTCGGTACACAAGCAAACAGGCAGAGACAAGTCCGTGGAGCAGGCCGGGGTCACAACAGGAAACAGGAAGCAGGAAGCAGGAAACAGGAAACAGGAAGCTGACGATAATCCAGCACTGGATGAGAGGGTGAACGATCCTTAAGAGGAGGCTGGGTTGGTACGATGTGCGACATGACGCACACGCATGCGCACTCGCCTAGATGGATCGTAGGCTGCACAGCGGCGTCTGAGTCCCTGACAGGTTCTTTGGAGGCAGGCAAAACATCTGAACTTGTGTATAGTGGTATATATACCACTATACACAAGTTCAGATGTTTTTCCTGCCTCAAAAGAACCCAAAAAAATGCCCAAAAAAAAACGCCTGCTATTAAACCGGCAAGGTGTGAAAAGCGAGAAGCCAACCTCCTGTGCTGAAAGTGTTCTAATACAAACAATCTTTTTTATGCTTCTGGACAAGCTACAGAGCTGAAACTTCACATGCACACTTTTTAGACCCCCCAGATACTAAATCCAAAGAAATTTTTTAATTTTTTTTTATTTTTTTAGTTTCAGTTCTGTAGCATGTCCAGAACCCCTATAAAAATCATATAAGTGTAAAAGTGGGGTCCCAAGTTCCCTGCTCTAATGAAAAATTATCTTTTTTTTCTGGTTCTGGACATGCTACAGAGCTGAAACTTCACAGGTACACTATACACAAGTTCAGATGTTTTGCATGCCTCCAAAAACCCCCAGAAAATGCCTGCAACAACACACCTGGGTGGTTTTTTTTTTGACGCTAGCGTTTTTTGGGCATTTTTTTGGGTTCTTTGGAGGCAGGCAAAACATCTGAACTTGTGTATAGTGGTGTATATACACACATACTTATATGTATATACACACCTAGACATATATAGGTGTGATAGGAGCAGAAATATATTGGTGTTAATTATTTCATTAGCGCAAGTCGTTTTTTCTGCTCCTTTCACACCTATATATGTGCAGGTGTATATATACAGACATGGGTGTGTGTATATATACCCCCTATACATATGTTCAGATGTCATGTCTGACTCCAAACATGTGCTCAAAAAAGCACTAGCAACGCCTGCAGCCAAAAATGCTGGCGGCGGCGAAGCCATATTACAGAAACGAAAGTCACCTAAGAGAAAATAGCTTTTCTCTATTGCGGTCACCCTGCTATGGAAGGGTTCGGTCATCCTGCCATAGCAGTCACTGTCAGTTCACCCTACACTACACTACGGTCACCCTGACACTTCATACTTTCCCTACAGAAACTAAATTTTTGAAGCTAACTAAAGTGTAAAGGAGCACTCTAACTACACTAGATATCCCTTTCCTCACACTAGTAAATGCTAAATGACATTTTTAAAGTAAAATTAACAGAACTGCTTACACTCTCTTCCATTTCCAGTATAACAATGCTAGGAATTTGGCGGGGGCTATCTTATATACTGGGGGGCGTATTCACTAATGATTGGTCTAGGGACCCCCTAGTCACTCCAATCACATTCCTAGCATTCTCCTGCCCCCTCAATTGGCTTTTGCTAATGGTTCTGGTCCAATCACGGGCTTTTAAAGCCCATTTACTAAACCATTGCATTTTGGTCGGTTCTGGTTGCCGAATTCCAAACTTTTTGGGCAAAAAGTTCTAAATTCGGCCGAACCTCGAACACCCAATGTTCGGGCCGAACCGATGGTGGACCCGAACCTTTCGATCATCCCTAGTGCCTATGCACTATGTGTTCACAAATTCCTGACACAGATCAGCCCTCTGCTGCAGCCTCTCACCTTGTGACTTGCTACAAAGTTACAATACACAGCAGTGGCGGCTGGTGCTAAAAAATATTTTTTTGGTGGTGGGGAGTGCCAACAAACCCCTCCAGGTCCCCACTAACCAGAAGATGCCTTGCGTTCCACGGGACGAGAAGCCAGAAGCTGGAAACCGGAAGTGATGCGATGACGAATATTAATTCGCTAAAATCAAAAGTGGGAGAGTTTGGGGCGCAGAGCATTTGGGTGGCTATGTGAAACAAGCCAATTAGAGCCTTAGCCTCAAATCACATGCTTTTCAAAAGTTTAGCGACCTAATAGACACCCATTAGTCCGGTACCCTGCACAGTGCACACAAATGAACCAAATACAGTTTTTATTTATTTTATTTTATTTTTTTAAATGATAAAACGACAACACAGTTTTAACATGTTTAAGTAGCTTTCTTTCTTCTTTGGCAAACTAACTTTGGGAACATAGGGGGGGGGGTTAGCCCCTGCTTCCCTTATGGATTGGCCGCCACTGATGTACAGTCTTACCACTGGGGGGGGGGGGGGGACAAGAGACGTAGGATATGCTTTCTCCTGCGTGCAGCAGATTGATGATATCAACCTAGGCAAAGTCACTGATTGGAGGTCAGTGATTATTTATTATTAAAAAAGGTACAGCTAGCTATTGTGACATGCAAGGATTGTATCCATGCAGACTTGTGATACTAATAAAAGGTTCACTTTTTAGCCTATAAATCATTTTTTTTAAATAATTTCTTAAATATTTTGTTTTTTACTGTGCAGGTTCCATAAAAAGCCACTGGTCCATGCGTGGTTGTGCAAATCCAGAGTTTTGCTCGAACAAGCTTGTCACTTCGGACTTCAAATTCTTGATATCACAAAAGGATTGCTATGTACAATGTAAGCATTGTGAAAACTCAACTGGACTTACCTGCCTTGAAAAGGACGAAACGATAAAGGATTGCCCTGACTCTGATCACCAATGCGCCACTTCCTACTTTGCTGAAAAGAGAGGTAATATTTGAACTCATTTAAAGTCTTGTAAAGGAAAGCAAAAGCCATGGCACACTTGTAAGGGGCCTCGCAATAGGCTAATTGTTGGCGCCAGACTGTGCAAGTTCCCGTCTGCTTCTTCTTGGAAAGGGCAGCTACCCACCTGCTTTTGATAGAACCCTCCACCATGTTGTGTCATGCTCCTGGCCATAGGCCCACTTAGGAAATTTCTGGCCATAGGCCTTAATAATTAAGAATAAAGGAATGTAAATACGTAAAATGCATTTTCCACACTTTACTGTAACTTGGCAGGATTTCAATTTGACATCACATTGACATACCAACAGAATTCTTTAGCATGGAACGCCATAGACAGGAGTAGATATTCTGTAGAACTCAAGCACATAATTTGCAAACAACCTCCCCCTAGGACCTCTTCTCCTAGGGTGCACCACAGAGTTATGAACCACTTCCCCCTTGTATAGTAAGTCCACAGCATTCAGCTTCTATCATCAAGTAGAATCAAGGTGCCCTCTTTAGTTTATCAGTCTCTTCCCATTGTCCCTTTTGTCTAGCCGGACACATTCCCAGATCGCCCACCAAATCCCCGGTGTCACCAATACTAACATCAGAGGATTCTGGGTTGGCCTAAAAGGTCTTATGCACACCGCCAAAGAATGTCAGGGGAGTCAGGGTGACTACAGCTGTTCATACCGAGTTCTGTACCACCTTGCCTGGGACTTCAGCCCCATTAAGAGCCCTTTAGGACCGTAGCTAACATCCTGATAGCTCTGGGACATTTGGCTTCCCATTTCTATGGGCGCTGCCAACACTGGCAAATATGACCACTAACTCCACCCACTATATCACTAAGGAGGGACGTTTCTAAAAGGGGATCTAACACCTAATTACACAATACATTTTATAGTATCTAGTGGGAACGGGACCATCTAGTGGCAGACAAGCTAACTGCACCTGCCAACACACTGTTTAAAAAAAAGTGTGTCATTTTGCACACATTTATATTGTAGTAAGGACTAAAAAAAAAAAATTTAGTTTTTAGGCAAATATGAAATATTTCATATTCATATTTTGAATTCTCCTCATCCAACAGCTTTAGCTCTATCTCATTAGCTCCTCTGTTTAAAAGAAGCCTATTGTTTACAAAGCTTCATAGCTCAAGCTAAAATTAAAGCAATGGGGTTGATTTACTAAAGGCAAATAGGGTGTTCACTTTGCAAGGGAATTACATAGTTAGTCTGGCTGAAAAAAAGACATAAGTCTATCTGGTTCAACCAATAGAGGAAAAAAAATAAAAAATACCTTTGTGAAAGTGGCTAAATTAATTTTGCAAACACCCAATCAAAGGAATTGCTTTGTGCTTGCACTTCTTTTTTTTTTTTTGCTTCCATATGGTTTCAGTGTGGAAGGCAGGAGAGCTTTGCCTCATTCACTAAGCTAAGGGAACGTTTTTCTGGTAAAGGGAACCGTCTATTTTCCTTTAGCAAATTAAAAAAGAATGTGCAATTTTAGTAAAATGTTTTTATTATGGTCAAGACTCAAGACTACAAAAATAAAATAACATTATTTTATTTTTTTTTAATACAAAATACTGTTCTTTCATATTTTGTATTCTCATCTGATACATCATGAAATAATGATGTATTTTTATTTAATGAGTTCTTGCTAATGTTCTAATTCATGACATTATCTAGGAGAGAAGACGGTGGCTTCTTGGAGCGTCAAAGGATGCAAAAAAAGAAATGAATGCACCACAAGTCCCGCAACCATCAGCAATCCTGATGTTACCGTTGCATTTGGTGCGGCATGCTGTGCAAGCAACTCTTGTGCTATTCCAGGTACATTACGCTATGTTATGTTATAAGATACTCAATTTTTTACATTAAAGCCAAGCCAAAATATTAGGGAGGATAATTCTCCATCATTTCAGGTTCACCATTGCCTGACTGGGGCTATAGCAGCAAATATAGATTGGCTATTGTGTTTATATTGATTTGTTTAATTTTATTTAAGATCAAAAGTAACAACATGAAACAGGTGTGACATAAATGAGATCACAAAGAAATCCACCAAAGGTGGGTGCCAATTACATTCAAAACAGTACAAACATTGTGTCAAGTTACAAACAATTAAGGTTGAGCATTCTAATACTGAGATCAGGACAGTCCGTTCTACAGATAGCATGTAAGCGTTCGGGGTTCATCAGGTAGTTGGTGTTACTTCAAAATAAATAGACAATAAGTGAGTCTAAGCCTGACTAATCCCTCATTGGTATATCTTACATTAAGGCATCATGGCGCTTAAGAAAGTGCAGTATGAGGAAGAGTAGGAGAAAGAGAGAGGAGAAAAGGAGAGTTTGAGGTAAGGACTACAATGAGGAGAGAGGGGGAGATAGGACGTCAAGGTGAAGAGAAAGGAAAAAAAAGGGGGGGAGGGGGAAGGAAGAGGGGATGCGAGGGGAACAAAGGGGGGGCCAGGGATGGCTGGAGATACTGTATATACCTTCGCCATCCACCACTCACTGCAAATTCCAGGAATACAGCAGAAAGTGGTGAAAACACCTTTACCGGAATAAAATACTGTATCAGTCAGTAGTTTTGATATAAGACTAGCAATACCAGGAGGACAGGAATTTAGAGAGGCGGTCTTGTGAGCAAGGTGGTTTAAGCAAGGTGAGACACGAATGGTTGATACGTGGATGGGAATTTTGCCAAATAAAACCTGCGCAGCTCCTCCTGAGGTTTGCAAAAAAGGACGGTGGTATCATGATTGCAATGGTCTGGAATAACTAGAGCAAACGTGGGAGGATGCTCATTTTAACTAACACAGACTGTCCAAACCAGGAAATATTTAAGTTCTGCCAAAGTTTAAAATCTTCTTGGATTTTTTTTTAGTATAGGACTAAAGTTCCTATCATACAGTTCCGATAATTTAGTCGGAATCTGGATTCCCAGGTAAGTTATCACTTCTTTTTCCCACGTAAAGGGGAAGTGGTCCTGACAGTGGGCGAGGAGAGAGGGTGGGAAAGAAACGTTCAGTGCCTGTGACTTAGAGTAGTTAATTTTAAGGTTCGAGATTTGTTGGAAAAGCTCAAGATCTTTAAGAAGGTTAGGTAGGGAGGTTCTAGGCTCTGAAAGAAAAAGGATCACATCACCGGCAAAAGCCGCAACTTTGTATTCTCTGTCTCTTACCTTGAGGCCCCTAATATTCACGTTGACCCAGAGTCTGTTTAGAAAAGGCTCTAATGTCATTATGAACACCAAGGGGGAGAGGGGGCATCATTACCTCGCCCCATTGGTTATATGGAAGGCATCCGACAGGTGGCCATCGGCACTCATCCTGGCAGAGGGATTAGAGTATAGAGCCAAAATACTAGCACACATGCGAGGACCCAGCCCCAATGATCTGAGCACTGCTGCAATGTAACCCCATACCACCCTGTCAAATTCTTTATCAGTGTCAAGAGAGAGAAAGAAGCCCTGTTGGTTAGAGGAAGAGAGCCAGTGATGTAAATTCAGTGCCCTAATCATATTGTGTCTGGCTTCCCTGCCTGGCATGAAACCAACTTGGTCCAGGGAGATCAGGCTTGAAAGAATAGGGAGCACTCTGTTAGCTAACATTTTAGCGTAGAGCTTAATGTCCACATTTAGAAATTAGATTGGTCTATAATTAGATGTAAGTGAAGGGTCTTTATTTTCCTTGGGTATTACCGTGAAATGCGCTTCGAGGAGGCAGTCTAGGGGGGCCAGGGAGTTCGGCAGTGAATTAAGGGTACTAAGTAGCAGAGGCATAAGGATACTCGAGAAGCATTTATAGTATTGAACCGAGAGGCCATCAGGGTCAGGACTTTTACCGGGTGCCATTTGTTTCAGGGCCGTCTCTAACTTGGTCTGTGTGAATTGTTCTGGCGGTGGGGCAATATTGGGATATGAAGTCTTCAATTAAAAGATTGCGTACAGTCTATGCATCAGAAGAGTCAAGGTGGTATTGTTTTCAGTAGAAAAGTTTGAGTTGTTTGGTTACGTCCTCATGTTTGGTGAGAGTGTTACCTAGTCTGTCTTGGAGGTAATGTATGGTAGAGTTTGTGCGGGAATTCCGAACGGCTCTGGCAAGTAGCTTCCCACTTTTATTACCCTGTTCATAGAATATTTTCTGATTAACAATGTAGCGGTGGCGGGACTGTTTACCTAGTTCCTCCACAAAGAGAGAGCGTGTGTGCTTCAGTTCCCTAAGAGTAGTTTGGACTCGTGTTTTTTTATGAGCCTTTTCCAACATACGAATGTAGTCTGTTAGTGGCTGAATCAATTTCTGTTTCCCTTTTTTTGCCACAGCCGCTATAGAGAGAAGTTTGCCCCTCACTACACATTTATGCGCTTCCCATATTAGGACCTCGGACATGCCTGGGGTGCGATTTTCTTTAAAGTAGTTTGTTAGGCTGGTAGAGACATGATTCATGTCTTTTGGGTCTTTTAAAAGAGAGGGGTTAAGTCTCCAAATTTTTGTAAAGGTATTTGTCTCTGGGAAAGTAAGTGTCATGGTGATTGTGTGATTGTCAGAAAGAACCATTGGTTCCATTGTGTCTTGGGTAAGGCCTGTAGTTTGGTTCTGATTTGTCGCAGGGCTCAATAAGGTATGGTTGTGCTGCCCAATGAGGTATCGACTAGAGGGGAGAGAGGGACAATAAAGTCTCCTCCCAGGATCAGCACGCCCTCTCGGAAATCCGTTAACAAGTCAAAGGTTGTCCTGAAAAAGGAGACCTGATGTTCATTGGGGCAACATATGTTCGCAAAAGTCATCGGTCTGGATGCAACATATCGCCCTACAGGATCAATCAGGGAGTCTGAAATCATAAGGGGGAAGTATTTAGATAGTAAAATAGACACCCCTTTGGTTTTGAAATGCGGTGTTGTGGCATGGATTACTGTGGGGAATGTGTTGTTTGTGAGTCTTTGAATCATGTCTGAGCGAAAGTGTGTCTCTTGTATAAAAACAATGTGAGCTTTGTACTTAGCCAATGCAGACAGGAGTCTGGAGCATTTCTCCAGCACATTGAGACCCTTAATGTTCACAGAGAGGCATTTCAGAGATAAAGTAGAGGTATTACTGGAGCTGATGTCTCTAGTCATGTTCACACAAGTAAGAACATTATGCGTAGATATAGGCGATAAATCAGTTTTTATCTGTTCCCTTAATCTCTATCCCCCCCCCTCCCTCCCTGGGAAGGTGAAGAAAAGGAGAGTGAGAAAAAAAAGGGGGGGGGAGGTGGGGGGGGGATGGGGGAGAAGAAGAGACAATCAGAAAGAGAGCAGAGTTAGAGAGAAGAGAGAGAAAAATACCAGAGTTGGGGAGCAGGCCAGTGCACCACCTAGTGAGAGAGTAAAGGTGCCAATGGTTCAGCTCCCTATACAAAGAGTACTGAGTGGGTTCACGAGAGAGGAAAACGCAATCATGAGGAACAAAAAGGCTCAAGCAAAAAATCTAAGGAGGCAACTATTGGAACAATATGAGGGTCATATTAGGGTTAGTAGCAAAACTTCCTTCCCCCTGCCCCACTGTCAGGTAGAGCAATTGAGCATTTACATTGAAAAAAGTTGCAGCACGAGGGAAGGGCGACCAATAACCTGTCACTGGCCAATGAGGTACGAGAGCTACTGTGATAGCCACACAAGGTAGCACCCATACCTCCAGCCCATTCTTCTCATGGAAATTAAGTCGTACATTTAGGCAGGCATCAAAAATGGCCGTCCCCCAATCGAGCGCAAACACAGCAATAGGGGAGATGTAAGCGCAGGAGCAGCCGCCTCCCGACAACCAGGGGAGCCGCGCCCACATCCACATCCCCCCAACCCCCGCCCGCCAAGGTGGGCTATAGTAAACGAAAAAAGTAGGCATGCAGGGTTAGGCCCAACACAATTAACATCCTTAACATAATAAACCTAGTCAGCATCACATCTATGAAACATAATGAACATATAAGGAAAAGGAGGAAAAAAAGAAAAAAAGGGGGGAGGGGGTGGACCAGGCTATTATCCCCGACCCCTGCACCCTCCTATGGGGTCAGTATCTTCTTATCTTCTAATAGGTTATAGGTGTATAGCAGTCATCTAATGCAGGTATCATCCTGGCCTTTAGCAGGCAAAACTGGAGTTCACTGTCTGCGGCAGAGCTTTGTGGCTCCATCTCACCAAGCTGGATACTCTTTGGTTTCTTAAATGTCAGTGATACCTTATTTGGCATGAATTGCAAGTCCTTTAGGGTGAGTTTGAAAAAAGAGATGCATTGTCCACAGGGCGGTATGTTAAAAAAAAAAAAAAAAGGTACTCCTGCGTTAGTACATGGTGCCAGCCAGGATTGCATCCTTTGTGCCTAGGGCATCTCCCCTGTGTTTTCGTGGTTGTGGTCAAGAAGGCACGATGTTTCACATTTGGTGGCAATGCCCCAAGGTCAGACTTTTTTGGATTAGAGTGTATAATTTCATCTACACTCTTACACAAGTGAATTTGATCAAGTCCCCTCAACAGGCCCTATTGGGCAGGAAGGTGGACGCAGCCATGAGAGCGCAGAGGCAGCTCATTACGTTCATATTTACTGCAGCGAAAATAACGATATTGAGATCCTGGAAGTCTCCTACTATACCGTTTGAGCAGCTTAGGCACAAACTGAACTGGATCATGGTTAACGAGCGCTTATCGGCTCAATTGGAGGATAGAATGCGCAGGTTTGACAAGGTATAGGAATCATGGATTAACTACCTCATGGGGGGTGCCTGAGGGATTCGGGTGGGTCTGGGGGCGGGGTACGGGGTTGGATCTGATTCCACTTCTTCCTTCTTCTCTTATCTTTTCCTCCTTTCCTCTCTAGGCTTTCTTTCCATTTCTCTCTCAATACTGCTTCTTACCACTGCTTACATGAGGTTTTCAGTGGTAACGTCACACAGCATCTTTGTTACTTCTGTTCCCGGCTTCAGGCTAGGGCAGAAGTCTGCAGGGTCAATATTTTGCAACTAGCCCGGGGGTTTGCATCGAGAGGTGCCAAATATCTGGGTTAGCAGGACCTATTTATCCATAGTAACGGTCTCTCATGGTACCTTATGGTTTCTGATTTTCTGTTACTTAGGCTATAGACCTTTACTGTGTTACTGTGTTGGCCTCCTAGGAACATGTTGGCCGTTGTTTGATACTGATGTACCATTGTTCGCTGTTATTTTGAACTGATTTCTATGTGCATTTTGTAAAAAAATTTCAATAAAAATCATTGAAAACGAAAAAAAAAAAAGTGGGGGGGGCAGGTGAACGCAGGAGATAGAGTAGCAATGGGTTAAGATCAAACAAACTGATCCTGATAGTGAAATGACAAGATGTATTTCTCAGTCACAGAGCAGAGATTTCCATAAGACAATCAGCAATTTCAGCTGGCCTGATTAGGCTATAGGGCTCTGTCCATCAAGACCCCCCCTAGCTTACTGTGGGGCTGGAGATGATGGGTTGTGTTGGCGCCTGCGTAAAATTTCCTACTTGAGAGGGAAATTCATTAAACAGCAGATTATGTCCCTCCGTGTTTCAGTGTCACCAGGTTGAGGGTGCAGCTCCCTTTCAATCCTCTCCACCTCTATCGGGGATGCGGGTGGTCTCATTAATAGGTCATTAAATAAAGCACTTACGGTTTGTTCCAATGCAGCAGAACTGAGGATTTTAGGTAAGCCCCTAATTCTCATGTTGTGGCGCCTACCCCGGTTATCCAGGTCTTTAAGATGCCTATGCATCTCCAGGAGCTGGGGTAGTTGTGAGTCGTATGATTGCTGTACCTGCCAGATAGCTGCAGCATGGACCTGGGCCATCTGCTCGACCTCCCCCAGGCGGGTAGCGATTGCCTGTACGTCTGTCCTGAGGTCTGTGATGGCCGACATCAGTGTATTTTTAATGTCCGAGTCCACCGCTTGGATGTCAATCAAGCTAGGTGGAGCAGCAGACAGCTCTACACCTACCATTCCCTCCTCTTGCGAGTCTCTGCTAGGAGAGAGCAGTGTTGAGGCCTGTATCTCCATGCTGCTGCCCGGGCGCTGTGAGTGAAAGAGCTCTGGCATGTTTCAGCTCTGTTGGGATCTGATCTCCCTTGGGGTGCAGGGGGTTGAGCTGCTCCTGTTAGATCTACCCATCGTGAAAAAAGCATCCAGTTGTCTCCTAAAACAGTTAGGTCCTCCATGTGCCAGAGCTCCCGTTTCAGGCAGCCATCCCTGATCACGGCCAAGCCACGCCCCTTTCTCAACCTTTCTACCCCAGAGAAACCCTTGAAATAATTTTCAGGTCTCAAAGGATCCCTGCTGAAATTAAGTCGTTGGGGTCAGTGGGAAGAATGTCCTTTACATTGATGGTCAGGGAAGAGTGCCCTTTACATTGGGGTCAATAGGAAGATTACCCTTTACATTGGAGGTCAATAGGATAAATGCCCTTTACGCTGGTGGTCATTGGGAAGAATGTCCTTTATGTTGTTGATCAGTGAGAAGAATGGATGTTATTTTGGAGGTCCATATGGTTTGAGGTGTCAATAGAAAGAATGCCCTTTGGGCATTCACATTAGGTGTCAATGGAAAGAATGCCCTTGTCTTTGTTGTGAATGGGAAGAAGGCCCTTTATGCTGGTGGTCAGTGGGAAGAATGCCCTTTTTTTGGTGGTCAGTGGAAAGAATGCCCTTTATATTGGGAGTCAATGGGAAGAATGCTCTTTACTTTGGGGTCAATGGGAAAAATATCCTTTATGCTGGTGGTCAGTGGGAAAAATGTCCTGAACATGTGGTCAGTGGAAAGAATGCTCTTTACATTGGTGGTCAGTAGAGATGTATAGAACTGTTCGCCGGCGAACAGTTCCCGGCGAACTTAGCATGTTCGCGTTCGCCGCTGCCGGCGAACATATGCGATGTTCGGTCCGCCCCCCATAAGACATCATTGAGGCAAACTTTGACCCTGAACTTTACAGTCAGCAGACACATTTCCAGCCAATCAGCGTACCTCCCTCCCACACCCTCCCACCTCCTATAAATAAGCAAAGGCAGCATCCATCTTAGATCATTCTGAAGCAGTGTGTGTAGTGAGAGTAGGGAGAGCTGCTGCTGCTGCTGCTGTTAAGCTAGGGACAGTTAGTCAGTGTTCCTGGTCTTGCAGTGTTCTTGGTCCACTACTGCTGTAATATCAGCACCCCAAAAAGCCCTTCTAAGGGCTGGTATTTGTGTTTTTTTTTTTTTTTTATATATATATATATATATATATATATATACCTAGCGTCCCCAAAAGCCCTTTTAAGGGCTGGTAATTGAGTTGTTTCTTCATATATATATATATCTATATCTATCTAGTGTCCCCAAAAGCCCTTTTAAGGGCTGGTAATTGAGGATTTTTTTATTTATATATATACATATATATATATATATATATATAGTGTCCCCAAAAGCCCTTTTAAGGGCTGGTAAGGTAATAGATTTTTTTCTTTATATATATATATATATATATATATATATATATATATATCTATTGTACACTGCAGTTGCCTGCCTGCTGTGTGTGAGAGGCCACAGACCTACCACAGACTGTACTGTGTGCACACCACACTCATTTCGGGTGGCACAGGCACAGTACCTGGCATTTTAAAAAATATTTTTTTTCCTCTGTCATAATTGCAGTGAGTGCTGTGTCAGGTCCACAGAGTGCACTGTACCCACTGCAGTGCACTGCCCACCACTGATATATATACGTTGGCACAGCATCTTGTTGCAATAAATTGAAAAAAAAATATTTTTTATTATTGCAGTTGCCTGGGCTGCCAGTGACTGTCAGGTCCACAGAGTGTACTGTGCCCACTGCAGTGCCACTGTGTGCCCACCCACCACTGATATATAAGGTGGCACAGCAGCTTGCAAAGTAAAAAAAATATATATATTTTTTTAAATTGCAGTTGCCTGGGTGCCAGTGACTGCTGTCAGGTCCACAGAGAGTGTACTGTGCCACTGCCCACCCACCACTGATATATAAGGTGGCACAGCAGCTTGCAAAGTAAAATAAAATATATTTTTTTAAATTGCAGTTGCCTGGGTGCCAGTGACTGCTGTCAGGTCCACAGAGAGTGTACTGTGCCACTGCCCACCCACCACTGATATATAAGGTGGCACAGCAGCTTGCAAAGTAAAATAAAATATATTTTTTTAAAATTGCAGTTGCCTGGGTGCCAGTGACTGCTGTCAGGTCCACAGAGAGTGTACTGTGCCACTGCCCACCCACCACTGATATATAAGGTGGCACAGCAGCTTGCAAAGTAAAAAAATATATATATATTTTTTAAATTGCAGTTGCCTGGGTGCCAGTGACTGCTGTCAGGTCCACAGAGAGTGTACTGTGCCACTGCCCACCCACCACTGATATATAAAGTGGCACAGCAGCTTGCAAAGTAAAAAAAATATATATATATTTTTTAAATTGCAGTTGCCTGGGTGCCAGTGACTGCTGCCAGGTCCACAGAGAGTGTACTGTGCCACTGCCCACCCACCACTGATATATATGCCTGCAAGAGAAAAAGCCAGCCGCAGAGAAGCCGTATTCCTGAAAATATAAGAAAAATGCTTTTTTTTAGGGGTTCTGGACATGCTACAGAGCTGAAACTTGACAGGTACACTTTTTAGACCCCCCAGACACTAAATACAAAAAATGACATGCCTGCCTAAAAAAATGCCCGATAAATGCCTGCAAGAGAAAAAGACAGCCGCAGAGAAGCCGTATTCCTGAAAATATAAGAACAATGCTGTTTTTTAGGGGTTCTGGACATGCTACAGAGCTGAAACTTGACAGGTACACTTTTTAGACCCCCCAGACACTAAATACAAAAAATGACATGCCTGCCTAAAAAAATGCCCGATAAATGCCTGCAAGAGAAAAAGACAGCCGCAGAGAAGCCGTATTCCTGAAAATATAAGAAAAATGCTGTTTTTTAGGGGTTCTGGACATGCTACAGAGCTGAAACTTGACAGGTACACTTTTTAGACCCCCCAGACACTAAATACAAAAAATGACATGCCTGCCTAAAAAAATGCCCGATAAATGCCTGCAAGAGAAAAAGACAGCCGCAGAGAAGCCGTATTCCTGAAAATATAAGAAAAATGCTGTTTTTTAGGGGTTCTGGACATGCTACAGAGCTGAAACTTGACAGGTACACTTTTTAGACCCCCCAGACACTAAATACAAAAAATGACATGCCTGCCTAAAAAAATGCCCGATAAATGCCTGCAAGAGAAAAAGACAGCCGCAGAGAAGCCGTATTCCTGAAAATATAAGAAAAATGCTGTTTTTTAGGGGTTCTGGACATGCTACAGAGCTGAAACTTGACAGGTACACTTTTTAGACCCCCCAGACACTAAATACAAAAAATGACATGCCTGCCTAAAAAAATGCCCGCTAAATGCCTGCAAGAGAAAAAGCCAGCCGCAGAGAAGCCATATTCCTGAAAATATAAGAAAAATGCTGTTTTTTAGGGGTTCTGGACATGCTACAGAGCTGAAAATTGACAGGTACACTTTTTAGACCCCCCAGACACTAAATACAAAAAATGACATGCCTGCCTAAAAAAATGCCCGCTAAATGCCTGCAAGAGGAAAAGCCAGCCGCAGAGAAGCCATATTCCTGAAAATATAAGAACAATGCTGTTTTTTAGGGGTTCTGGACATGCTACAGAGCTGAAAATTGACAGGTACACTTTTTAGACCCCCCAGACACTAAATACAAAAAATGACATGCCTGCCTAAAAAAATGCCCGATAAATGCCTGCAAGAGAAAAAGACAGCCGCAGAGAAGCCGTATTACTGAAAATATAAGAAAAATGCTGTTTTTTAGGGGTTCTGGACATGCTACAGAGCTGAAACTTGACAGGTACACTTTTTAGACCCCCCAGACACTAAATACAAAAAATGACATGCCTGCCTAAAAAAATGCCCGCTAAATGCCTGCAAGAGAAAAAGCCAGCCGCAGAGAAGCCATATTCCTGAAAATATAAGAAAAATGCTGTTTTTTAGGGGTTCTGGACATGCTACAGAGCTGAAAATTGACAGGTACACTTTTTAGACCCCCCAGACACTAAATACAAAAAATGACATGCCTGCCTAAAAAAATGCCCGATAAATGCCTGCAAGAGAAAAAGCCAGCCGCAGAGAAGCCATATTCCTGAAAATATAAGAAAAATGCTGTTTTTTAGGGGTTCTGGACATGCTACAGAGCTGAAACTTCACAGGTACACTTTTTAGACCCCCCAGATGCTAAATCCAAAGAAATTTTTTATTTTTATTTTTTTTTAATTTTTCCAATAATTGGCTCTCTATCAAAAAATTATAATTTTTAAGAACTTTTTTTTGCATGATCCCTCTCCGGCATGCCACAGTCCAGGTGTTAGTCCCCTTGAAACAACTTTTCCATCACTATTGTGGCCAGAAAGAGTCCCTGTGTGTTTTAAAATTCGCCTGCCTATTGAAGTCTATGGCGGTTCGCCCGGTTCGCCGGTTCGCGAACATTTGCCGATGTTCGCGTTCGCCGTTCGCGAACGGCGAATTTTAGGTTCGCGACATCACTAGTGGTCAGTGGAAAGAATGCATTTTACATTGAGGTCAGTGGGAAGAATGTCCTTTACATTGGAGTCAGTGGGAAGAATGCCCTTTACATTGGTGACCCTTCCTAACAATTAAAAATACCATTGGTGTCATACTGCTGGGTCTGGCAAATGCCGTTGGACCTGGAACTATACAGGCACCATCAGATAGGAAGTCAGTTAGCCAAAGCTAGACACCTCTTAAAGAACCCTGGTTGAAAATGTTTGTTCTAGTCAATACATCCAAAATAGATCTCTGAGTTGCAGAGAGTCCATGGTGGGATGAAGATAACCCAAAAAGACCAAATTTAGGTGCCCCTCAGGCAGAAAGGTAAAGTCCAACTAGACCGCTGAGAGTGCAGGCAGAGACTAGGGACGATCGAACGGATCGGGTCGACCATCGGTTCGACCCGAACATTGGCTGTTCGAGGTTCGGCCGAATTTAGAACTTTTTGCTGAAAAAGTTCGGAATTCGGCAACCAGAACCGACCAAAATGCAATGGGACAGGAAATGGGCTTTAAAAGCCTGTGATTGGACCAGAACCATTAGTAAAAGCCAATTGAGGGGGCAGGAGAATGCTAGGAATGTGATTGGAGTGACTAAGGGGTCCCTAGACCAATCATTAGTGAATACGCCCCCCCAGTATATAAGATAGCCCCGGCAAATTCCTAGCATTGTAATACAGGGACATGGAAGAGAGTGGAAGCAGTTCTGTTAAATTTGCTTCAAAAGTGTCATTTAGCATTTATTAGTGTGAGAAAAAGGGATATCTAGTGTAGTTAGGGTGCTCTTTTACACTTTAGTTAAATGCAAAAAATTAGTTTCTGTAGGGAAAGTGTTAAGTGCCTGGGTGACCGTAATGTAGTGTAGGGTGAACTGATTCTGACTGCTATGGCAGGGTGACCAAACCCTTCCATATCAGGGTGACCGCTACAGAGAAAAGATTGTTTCTCTTAAGTCACATTCAGAACACTAATATGGCTTCTCACCGGTCAGCTTGCTTTTTGGCTGCAGGCGTTTATAGGGATTTTTTGAGGACATGTTTGGAGTCAGGCATGACATCTGAACATGTGTATAAGGGGTATATATACACACCCATGTATGTATATATACACCTGCACATATATAGGTGTGAAAGGAGCAGAACACTATACTTGCGCTAATTAAATAATTAACACCATTATGGCTCCGCTCCTATCACACCTATATATGTGTAAGTGTAAAATACATATAAGGGTGTGTGTACATATATACCCCTATACAGAAGTTCAGATGTTTTGCCTGCCTCCAAAGAACCCAAAAAAACGCTAGCGCCAAAAAAAAAACGCCCAGGTGTGTTGTTGCAGGCATTTTTTGGGGGTTTTTTGGAGGCAGGCAAAACATCTGAACTGTATAGTGGTATATATACACACATACTTGTATGTATTTTTACACTTACATATATATAGGTGTTATAGGAGCAGAGCCATATTAATGTTAATTATTTAATTAGCGCAAGCATATATTTCTGCTACTATCACACCTATATATGTCTAGGTGTATATATACATATAAGTATGTGTGTATATATACCCGTATACACACATTCAGATGTTTTGCCTGCCTCCAAAGAACCCAAAAAAAGGGCCAAAAAAACGCTAGCGCCAAAAAAAAAAAAAAAAACGCCCAGGTGTGTTGTTGCAGGCATTTTTTTGGGGTTTTTGGAGGTAGGCAAAACATCTGAACTTGTGTATAGTGGTATTTATACACACATACTTGTATGTATTTTTACACTTAAACATATATAGGTGTTATAGGAGCAGAGCCATATTAATGTTAATTATTTAATTAGCGCAAGCATATATTTCTGCTACTATCACACCTATATATGTCTAGGTGTATATATACATATAAATATGTGTGTATATATACCCGTATACACAAGTTCAGATGTTTTGCCTGCCTCCATAGAACCCAAAAAAATGCACAAAAAAACGCTAGCGCCAAAAACAAAACCGCCCAGGTGTGTTGTTGCAGGCATTTTTTGGGGTTTTTTGGAGGCAGGCAAAACATCTGAACTTGTGTATAGTGGTATATATACACACATACTTGTATGTATTTTTACACTTACATATATATATAGGTGTGAAAATAGCGAAGCCATATCCCTGTTCTATAAGTGACATAATACAAACAATCTTTTTTTTTCTGGTTGTGGACATGCTACAGAGCTGAAATTAAAAAAATCTCATTTTTTTCTTTTTAATTTTTTCAATAATTGTCTCTCTATCAAAAATGACAATTTTTGAGAACTTTTTTTTGTGTGATTAATAGTCCCTGGGGCATGACCCAGAACCCTAGGCACTTTTTAGGGGCATTTATTGGGTTTTAGGGCTTCAAAATTGTGTTTTTTGATTACAGAAGTTCGGGTCCCATTGATTTAAATTGGGTTCTGAAATCCGGGCCGAACTTTCGGGAAGTTCGGATGTTCTGGCCGAACCGAACTTTTGAAAAGTTCCATCATCCCTAGCAGAGACAGGAAGCTCGCCCTAGCTCCAAGTTGCAGCAATGTCAAAGGAAAAGATCCATAAGCTGCACATCATGTGCATAAAGGGAGATGAAGGCAGCTTCAGCCCGGACTCAAGCAAGGCCACGCCTCCAACACATTTCACTCTGCCCCTTGGAGCTTAATGATGGGGAAGCTTAATCGCCATGATTAAGCTCCAAGGGGCAGAGCGAAAAACGTTGGGGCATGTCCTGGCTGGAGTCCAGGCAAAGACTGCCATTTATATCACTTCATGCACATGGGTCTGCTTCATGATGTGCGGCTTATGGATCTTTTCCTTTGACTGGGATGAAGACAACCCTACCTTTGTTCCTGCCTTTGTCACTCACTTTAAAGTTGAATTTGAGGCATAAAAAGTCTCACTTTTATATACTTCTCATCAGCCACAAAGAATATAAATCGCTTCTCGGCCTTTTGGCTAAGATCAAGTGTAGTATCTGTTCTTATCAGTGTCGGTATGGAACCGGAAGGTTAGTATCGGTGGTGGCCGAAGTTAACCGGGGCGCTCTGGGTGTAACTGGAGGACCGGAGTAGGCCAAACCAGAGAAAGCCGGATGGTTCCAGTGCCTTCCTGATTTGAATGGGTCCGCCCCTGTCAGTTTGAAGGGAGCGAGAAAGCCGGGCGACCACGGTTAGTATTGCTCCTGGATGTAATTGGTGGGAGTGCGGATGGTGAGGGGAAGGGCCCCTCCTCCTGGGTGAATTTGGCTGAGAAGGGGGCCATTTTCTTTCCCGGTCGAGGTTGGGCTCTCCCTGAGCTATCTGTATTCCTGGCCTCCTGACAGGAAGGGCTACGCTTGGTCTGGCCATGGGCTGAGACCGAAAAAGCCCGTGGTGTACGTGCCCCTGGGGTGGCAGCCCAGGGGTGCCTCAATCTCACTGGTGAGGGGCAGCTCAACTGAGTTTTTGTGGCACCTTGGTCACTGCACCATCACACTTTTTCAGCACCTGCCTCTTGGGGTGGGCCTTTTGGCCAGCACCAGAGGAATTTTTTATTCCTGGCCGGGGGGCCTGCCAAGGTCCTGCACTTTGGCACTACCCAGCACTTCTCCACTTCCCTTTTCCCCACTCTGTTTTTCTTTGTTTGTGTGTTCACGTGTGTCCCTTTTTGGTTGTTTGTCACTTGCACGACTTGGATGGCGTAGGTCCTCGGGCCTGCCCTGTAAGTCTTGGGAGGGGGTGGATATGGCCTTTTGGCTTAGTTCACCCTCTCCCATGGGGTCTCCCTTCGGGGGAGCCCCACCTAGTACTCGGGGTGGGCTGTTTCGGCAGTCCCCCTGAAGAATGGGGTCTGCCCGGCTTCGGCTGGGTGGACCAAAGTGAGTACCTCAGTCCCTGTCAGGAGCTTTGCGCCCCGGGGGATCAGGGTCAGGGCCCTTCCTCTTCGGAGGAGGGCCATGTGTACGCCTTGTGCACTTTTTGTGTGTCTCACGTTTGCGTGTGTGCACTTTTTTATGCACCGGGTGTAAGTCTTTTGAGCGTGTTTCACACACCACGGGCTTTAAAAAAAAAAAAAAAAAAACATGGGTCTGCTTCATGATGTGCAGCTTATAGATCTTTTCCTTTGACTGGGATGAAGACACCTTTGTTCCTGCCTTTGTCACTCACTTTAAAGTTGAACTCGAGGCAAAAAAAGTCTCACTTAAATATACTCCTCATTAGCCACAAAGAATATAAATCCACTTTTTGGGCAGTTTTTTTTTTTTTTTTTTTTTTTAGTACAGGTTCTCTTTTAATAACATGAAGAAAAAAAAAAACACATTTTGGTATAGTTTTAAAGCCACACTCTCGACTCTGAAAATTCCCCAAAGCTATACCTGGTGATAGAAGATATAATATAGTCACCTCTATATGGCCCATTTCTCCTACCTTTCCTTCACTTCAGCACTCTTTAGAATTTGACATTAATGGGATTGCCAGATGTCTGTGTCCCCCTCCACGCTCTTTGGTTACATCCCACTGCCCCTACATCACACCAGGACATAGCAGTGACATAGGGGTTTGTGGAAGAACAGTGGCACATGGTAGGGGAAGCAGACATCTGACAATCCTGGATGTTTTGTAAGCCGAACAGAGACTGCAGAGCAAGTGGTAAGTATAATATATTTTCTAATATATTAAACTGCCTTGGGGAATTCATTTGGCAGGGTGACAGTGTTACTTTTTTATTTTTTTGTACAAAAAGTTTTTAAAATCTGAACATTTCTGTTTTTTTTTTTTTTTTTTTTTTTTCTAGATACCAGTAAGTTGTTTCCAACTAGTAAGACTGAGAATAACCATACCTGCACCTCGTGTTATTCCGATTCATCAATACTTCCGTGTGCTTCAAAGGAGGAAATAAAGTGTTATGGAGCTGAGACTAAATGTGGTGGCATCTTGATTGATTTTGCAGGTAATGGTCCAAATAAATAAATATTTTTTACACGGAGTAACAGTGGACAGTGCAGTCTGGAGTCATTCTATTAGCTTAGAGATGAGGCATGGATGTTGAAGAAGGGGAGTGGCTTGCCATTCTAGAATACAGGGCTGTGTGTTTCTGTTGAAGTAGACAGACATACGCCTAGTCTATGCATGCAAGGCTGGCTCCATATGGTGCTGCAAGAGAAAGGAGCCACCCTGAATTAGGAAACCTGGGGCAGCATGGCAGCAGCTTAAACTGGAACATAGGCAAGGGTTATAAATTAGGAAGCTCAATATTCAGCAATTGATTAAATAGCTGCTGAAAGTGCATAAAAAATGGGGTTTATTACCACTTCTACATTGATACAATCATGGCAATCCTGGTGCCTGTGCAGTTCACAAATTCCTAAAACAGATCACCCCCTGCTGCAGCCTCTTGCCGTGGGATTTGCTTCAAAGTTGCAATGTTGCAGTCTGATCACTAGGGGGAGAGGGGACTGAGGAAATGCTTCCAACATCCCCAGTGCTCTCCAGCCCCCCCCCCCCCAGTGCGCTCCGGTCCCCCCAGTGCTCTCTGCCCCCCAGTACTCTCCAGCCCCCCCAACCAGTGCTCTCTGGGCACCCCCAGTGCTCTCCAACACCCCCCAGTGCTCTCCAGCCCCCAACCAGTGCTCTCCAACATCCCCCAGTGCTCAGTGCTCTCCAGCACCAGTTCTCCACGCTCCCCCCAGTGCTCTCCAGCCCCCAAGTGCTCTCTGGCCCCCAATGCTCTCCAACATCCTCCACTGCTCTCCAGCTTCCCAGTGCTCTTTGCCCCCCCCCCCCCAAGTGCTCTCCAAAATCCCCCAGTCCTCTCTAGCCCCACAGTGCACTCCGGCCCCCCCAGTGCTCTCCAACATCCCCCACTGCTCTCCAGCCCCCCCAGTGCTCTCCGCCCCCCAGTGCTCTCCACCCCCCAGTGCTCTCCAGCCCGCCAGTGCTTTCCAGCCCCCCCCGTGTTCTCCAACATCCCCCACTGCTCTCCAGCCCCCAAGACACTCTCCGCCCCCCCAGTGCTCTCTGCCTCCCGCAGTGCTCTCAGACTTTCCCAAGTGCTCTTTGTCTCCCACAGTGCTCTCCACCTATCCCAGTGCTCTCCAACATCCCCCAGTGCTCTCTGGCCCCCCAGTTCTCTCCTACACCCTCCACTGCTCTCCACCATCCCCCAGTGCTCTCCACCATCCCCCCATGCTCTCCAACATCCCCCCGTGCTCCCTGACATCCCCCGTTCTCCTTGACATCCCCCAGTGTTTTCCGACATTCCCCAGTATTCTCTGACATCCCCCAGTGTTCTCTGACATTCCCTTGTGATCTCCAGCCCCGCCCCTTTACCTCTTCCTTCTGCTTCCCCCCAGTGCTCTCTTGCCCCCCCCCCCCGTGTTCTCTGCTCCCCCCTACGTTCTCCTCAAATCCCCCCCCGTGCTCTCCACTCCAGCCCGCTGTGACTTCCTCCCTGTGCTCTCTGGTCCCTCATGCTCTTTTCTGGCCCTCTCGCCACCTGCAGCTCTGCCAGGTTCCCCCCTCCCCTCTCTCAGACGGAGAGTGCGGAGGGGCTGGTTAACATGTCATGGGCTGCTCAGTCTAAAATACCTGGGCCTATTTTTTGTCCCAGTCTGGGCCTGCTAGTGCCTATGCAGGTCTTGGCTGTGTTCACAAATTCCTGGCACAGATCAGCCCTCTGTTGCAGTCTTTCACCTTGTGACTTGCTGCAAAGTTACAATATACAGCAGTGGAAGCGGGTGCTAAAACTTTTAGGGGGATGCCAACAAACCCCTCCTGGTCCACACTAACCAGAGGATGCCTTGCGTTCCACGGGACGAAAAGCCAGAAGCTGGAAACCGGAAGTGATGCGATGATGAATCTTAATTCGCTAAAATCAAAAGTGGGAGGGTTTGGGGTGCAGAGCACTGGGTGACAATGTAAAACAAGCCAATTAGAGCCTTAGCCTCAAATCACATGCTTTTCAAAAGTTTACGGACCTAATAGACACCCATTAGTCTGGCACCCTGCACAGTGCACACAAATATGAACCAAATACAGTTTTTATTATAACAGTTTTTAACATGTTAAAGTAGCTTTTTTCTTTGCTTCTTTGGCAAACTAACTTTGGGAACTTGGGGGGGGGGAGGGGGGGTGGCGCCCCTGCTCCCCTTATGGACTGGCTGCCGCTAATGTACAGTCTGATCACTGGGGGGGAGAGAAGACTTAGGATATGCTTCCTCCTGTGTGCAGCAGACTGATGACATCAACCTAGGCAAAGTCACCGACTGGAGGTCAGTGACTATTTATTATTAAAAAAGGTACAGCTAGCTATTGTGACATGCAAGGATTGTATCCATGCAGATTTGTGATACTACTAAAACGTTTCCTTTTTTAAGCAATAAATCATCTTTTTAAAAGAAAAAAAAATTCCTAAATATTTTGTTTTTATGTGCAGGTTCTGTAAAAAGCCACTGGTCCATGCGTGGTTGTGCAAATCCAGAGTTTTGCTCGCACAACCTTGTCACTCCGGACTTCAAATTCTCAGTATTAGAAAAGCATTGCTATCTACAGTGTAAGCATTGTGCAAATACAACTGGACTTACCTGCCTTGAAAAGGACGAAACGATAAAGGATTGCCCTGACTCTGATCACCAATGCGCCACTTCCTACTTTGCTGAAAAGAGAGGTAATATTTGAACTCATTTATAGTCTTGCAAAGGAAAACAAAAGCCATGGCACACTTGTAAGGGGCCTCGCAATAGGCTAATTGTTGGCGCCATAGGCTAACTTGTTGTGCAAGTTCCCGCCTGCTTCTTCTTGGAAAGGGCAGCTACCCACCTGCGTTTGATAGAACCCTCCACCATGTTGTGTCATGCTCCTGGCCAAAGGCCCACTCAGGACATTTCTGGCCATAGGCCTTAATACTTAAGAATAAAGGAATGTCCATACGTAAAATGCATTTTCCACACTTTACTGTAACTTTGCAGGATTTCAATTGGACATCACATTGACATACCAACAGAATTCTTTGGTGTGGAACGCCATGGACAGGAGTAGATAGTCTGTAAAACTCAAGCACGTAACTTGTAAGCAACCTCCCCCTAGGACCTCTTCTCCTAGGGTGCACCACAGAGTTGGGACCACTCCCCCCTTGTATAGTAAGTCCATAGCATTCAGCTTATATCATCAAGTAGAATCAAGGTGCCCTCTTCAGTATACCAGTCTCTTCCCATTGTCTCTTTTGTCTAGCCGGACACAATCCCAGATGGCCCACTAATTCCCAAGTGTCACCAATACTAACATCAGAGGATTTTGGCTTGGCCTAAAAGGTCTTATGCACCCCGCCAAAGAAAGTCAGGGGAGTCAGGGTGACTACAGCTGTTCATACTGAGTTCTGTACCACCTTGCCTGGGACTTCAGTCCCATTAAGTGCCCTTTAGGACCGTAGCTGACATCATGATAGCTCTGGGACATTTGGCTTCCCATTTCTATGGGCACAGCCAACACTGGCAAATATATATGACCACTAACTGCACTTAGTGATGCAATACATCACTAAGGAGGGACTTTTCTAAAAGGGGACCTAACACCTAATTACACAATTCATTTTACAGTATCTAGTGGGAATGGGACCATCTAGTGGCAGACAAGCTTACTGCACCTGCCAACACACTGAATAATAAAGAGGGTGTCATTTTGCACACATTTATATTGTAGTAAGGACTAAAAAAATGTAGTTTTTAGGCAAATATGAAATATTTCATATTTTGTATTTTATTATTATTATTATTATTATTATACAGGATTTATATAGCGCCAACAGTTTGTGCTGTGCTTTACAATGTGAGGGAAGACAATACAGTTACAATACAAATTAATACAGGAGGAATTAGAGGGCCCTGCTCCTTAGAGCTTACAATCTAGAAGGGATTCTCCTCATCCCTAGCGCCAAAAAAAAAAACCGTCCAGGTGTGTTGTTGCAGGCATTTTTTGGGGGTTTTTGGAGGCAGGCAAAACATCTGAACTTGTGTATAGTGGTATATATACACACATACTTATATGTATTTTACACTTACACATATATAGGTGTTATAGGAGCGGAGCCATATTAGTGTTAATTATTTCATTAGCGCAAGCATATATTTCTGCTACTATCACACCTATATATGTCTAGGTGTATATATACATATAAGTATGTGTGTATATATACCCGTATACATAAGTTCAGATGTTTTGCCTGCCTCCAAAGAACCCAAAAAAATGCCCCAAAAAACGGTAGCGCCAAAAAAAAAAGGCCCAGGTGTGTTGTTGCAGGCATTTTTTGGGGGTTTTTGGAGGCAGGCAAAACATCTGAACTTGTGTATAGTGGTATATATACACACTTACTTATATGTATTTTACACTTACACACATATAGGTGTTATAGGAGCGGAGCCATATTAGTGTTAATTATTTCATTAGCGCAAGCATATATTTCTGCTACTATCACACCTATATATGTCTAGGTGTATATATACATATAAGTATGTGTGTATATATACCCGTATACACAAGTTCAGATGTTTTGCCTGCCTCCAAAAACCCCAAAAAAATGCCTGCAACAGCACACAAGGGCGTTTTTTTTTTTTTTTTTTTTTTTGGCGCTAGCGTTTTTTTGGGCATGGCGACCCTAGCATAAGGAACAAACTATTCAGAGAAAGGAAATACAATAAGATGCGTGGCCACTCACTAAAACTAGAGGAAAAGCTGTTTAACCTTAAAGTGCGTAAGGGGCTCTTCACTGTAAGAGCGGTAAGGATGTGGAATTCTCTTCCACAAGCAGTAGTATGAGCAGGGAGCATTGATAGTTTCAAAAAACTATTAGATAGGCACCTTAAAGACCACAACATACAGGGGTATACAATGTACGGTTAACAGCAAACACACACATCATAGGTTGAACTGGATGGACGGATGTCTTTTTTCAACCTCACTAACTATGTAACTGTGAGCCGAATTTATAAAAACTGCAGCTTCAGATTTGTAACTATGGTTCAACCAATAGAGGAAAAAAATAAAAATACGTTGGTGAAAGTGGCTAAATCCAATCGAAGGAATTGTTTGGTGCTAGCACTTTTTTTTTTGCTTCCATATGGTTTGAGTATGGAAGTCAGGAGAGCTTTGCCTCATTCATTAAGCTAAGGGAACCATCTGTTTTCCTTTAGCAAATCAAAATAGAATGTGCAATTTTGTAAAATGATTTTATTATGGTCATGACTACAAAAATAAAATACATTTATTTTATTTTTTTAGGTAAATACGAAATACTGTGCTTTCATATTTTGTATTCCTCTCAGCCAAGAATTGGAGCTTTAGATGTTGTCCTCTATCTCCTTAGCTTTAATTGAAAACGCGAAACTCCAGCTATTAAAGTAGAACAATAAGCAAAACTTTTTTTTCTTTTCAGGGAGGGTTATAACCCCTGTCAATTTTTTTTTCCCCATCTGTGTCCTGTTGTGGAGATCTCCCTTCACTTCCTGTCCCATAGCCAAACAGGAAATGAGAGGAAATTCCTGCAAATTAAGGGAATTCCTTGGGGACCCCCCCAGATCACCAGAAACCAGTGTCCCCCATTAAAAGATTTCCCCTCTATTACTTTTCTGGGGACAACCCAACATTTTGATTGTGATTTTCTTTTACTTTCACTTTCAATAGTAATGGTAATCAGGACAAATAGAGAGGGTGAGTCTCCCTAACGAGGGCACAGACCCCAATAAAAACTGTTAGTTGTTCTAATCCCTCTTACCTCTATCAAAAACTAAAAAATAAAGTTTTGCCCTTAGTTATACTTTTATTTCCTCCATCACAACTGTGTTAAAGAAAAAAACACAACATTTGATAGAGCAACAATTACTTTTAAAGGACAAAATCATAAAAGACTTGAAATAATGATGTATTTTTATTTAATGAGTTCTTGCTAATGGCATTGGTCTTAATGCAGATTGTGTTCTAATTCATGATATTATCTAGGAGAGAAGATGGTGGCTTCTTGGAGCGTCAAAGGATGCAAAAAAGCAAACGAATGCACCACAAGTCCCGCAACCATCAGCAATCCTAATGCTACCATTGTATTTGGTGTGGCATGCTGTGCAAACAACTCTTGTGCTATTCCAGGTACATTACCCTTTGTTATGTTATAAGATACTCAACTTTTCACATTGGAGCCAAGCCAAAATATTAGGGAGGATAATTATCCATAATTCCAGCTTCACAATTACCTGGCTGGGGCTATAGCAGCAAATGTCGATTGGCTATTGTGTTTATATTGATTTGTTTTTACATTTTTTAAAGAAAAGTGTATAGAATTTCATTTAGCAGCAGAGAAGAGATCTATTGCTTAGCTTGCAAAATGTCCCTTTGGTAAACCCTAATGCAGACATAAAGGCAATAATATACAGTAACTGGTCTAGACTAACCTTTCTCAAACTTTTTAACCCAGAGGAACCCTTTAAAATAATTTTCAGTTCTCAAAGGATCCCTGCTGAAATTAAGTCATTGGGGGTCAGTGGGAAGAATGTCCTTTACATTGATGGTTAGGTAAGAATGCCCTTTACATTGGGGGTTAATGGGAAGATTACCCTTTACATTGGGGGTCAATAGGAAGATTGTGCTTTATGCTTGTGGTCATTGGGAAGAATGACCTTTATATTGGAGGTCAATGGGAAGAATGCCCTTTATATTGGAGGTCAATGGGAAGAATGCCCTTTACATTGGGTGTCAAAGGAAAGAATGTCCTTTACATTAGGGGTCAATGGAAGGAATGCCCTTTACTTTGGGGTCAATGGGAAGAGACCAATTTATGCTGGTGGTCAGTGGGAAGAATGCCCTTTTTGTTGGTGGTCAGTGGGAAGAATGCCCTTTACATTGGTGGTCAGTGGAATAAATGCCCTTTACATTGGGAGTCAATGGAAAGAATGCCCTTTACTTTGGGGTCACTGGGAAGAATGCCCTTTATGTTGATGGTCAATGAGAAGAATGCCCTTTTTATTGGGGGTCAATGGGAAGAATGCCCTTTACATTGGTGGTCAGTGGAATGAATGCACTTTTCATTGGGGTCAGTGGAAAGAATGCCCTTTACATTGGTGTCCAGGAAAGAATGCTCCCCTTACAATGGTGGTCACAATGCCACCCTTCCTAACAATTAAAAATTCCATTGGTGTCATGCTGATAGCTCTGGCAAATGTCGTTGGACCTGGAACTTTACAGGCACCATCAGATAGGAAGTTAGTTAGCCAAAGCTGAAGGAACCCCTAGACACCTCTTGAAGAACCCTGGTTGAAAATGGCTGTTCTAGCCAATACATCCAAAATAGATCTCTGGGTTGCAGAGAGTCCATGGTGGGATGAAGATAGCCCAAAAAGACCAAATTTAGGCGCTGCTCAAGTAGACAGGTAAAGCCCAACTAGACCGCTGTGAGTGCAGGCAGAGACAGGAAGCTCGCCCTAGCTCCAAGCTGCAGCAATGTCAAAGGAAAAGATCCATAAGATGCACATCATGTGCATAAAGGGAGATGAATGGGATCTTCAGCCCGGACTCCAGCCAGGTCATGCCCCCAATGAGTTTCACTCCACCCCTTGGAGCTTAATAGTAGGGAAGCTTAATCCCCATGATTAAGCTCCAAGGGGCAGAGAAAAAAACGTTGGGACATGTCCTGGCTTGAGTCCAGTCTTAGTCTGCAGGGTTCAATATTGTGTTGGCCCACCCTTTGCAGCTATAGCAGCTTCAATTCTTCAACAGCTTTAACAGCACAAAACATGGTCCATGAAGACACGGATGAGCGAGTTTGGGGTGGAGGAACTTGACTAGCCTGCACAGAATGAGCGCGCAGAGAATCCTGACCTCAACCCAATAGAACGCCTTTGGGATGAATTAGAGTGGAGACTGCGAGTCAGGCCTTCTTGTCCAACATCAGCAGCCTGACCTCACAAATGCGCTTCTGGAAGAATGGTCAAACATTCTCATAAACGCACTCTTAAACCTTGTGGACGGCCTTCCCAGAAGAGTTGAAGCTGTTATAGCTGCAAAGGGTGGGCCAACTCAATATTGAACCCTACAGACTAAGACTAAGATGGCATTAAAGTTCATGTGTGTGTAAAGGCAGGCGTCCCAATACTTTTGGCAATATAGTGTATTTGTGAAGAGTTTACTCCTCTGAAAATTCCCCACAGCTATTCATGGTGATAGAAGAAATAATATAGTCACCTCTATATGGCCCATTTCTCCTACCTTTCCTCCACTCCAGCACTCTTTAGCATTCAACACTACTGGGATTGCCAGATGTTTGTGTCCCCCTCCACGCTCTTTGGTTACATCCTATTGCCCCTACATCACACCAGGACATAGCAGTGACATAGGGGTTTGTGGAAGTACAATGGCACATGGTAGGGGACGCAGACATCCGACAATCCCGGATGTCTTGTAAGCCGAATAGAGACTGCAGAGCAAAGTGGTTGGGGGAATTCATTTGGGAGGGTGACAGTGTTATTTTTTTATTTTTTTGCACAAAAAGTTTTTAAAATCTGAACATTTCTGTTTTTCTTTTTCTTTTCTAGATAAGTTGTTTCCAACCAGTAAGACTGCAAATAACCAAACCTGCACCTCGTGTTATTCCAACTCAATTTTTCAGTGTCATTCAAAGGAGGAAATAAAATGTTATGGAGCTGAGACTTTATGTGGTCGGATCCTGATTGATTCTGCAGGTAATGGTCCAAATAAATAAATATTTCTAACACAGTACGATTTTCAGGTAATGTGCCTAATTAAGCTAGATATTAAGTAAAAATCATTAAACCTATACATTAAATGTAAAATTGTCCTTTTAAAGTGGACCTGGCATCAAATATCGTTTTTTATATTGAAGCAGTATTACCCACGTAAACCTCAGAAAAAAAAAAATACCTGAAAGGCATAATGAGCTAGTATGCATCACATACTAGCTCATTATGAAATACTTACCTTAGAATGAAGCCTCCGCAGTGCCCCCCGCTCCCCGGTAACACGGCAGACATGTTCGGCTGTCCTGCTTCCTGGTTCGCATCCTCCGGCCATCTGATTGGCTGGAGGCACAATGACATCACATGCGCGGGAGCCGCCGTTCACGGCACAGGGCTCTGAAGAAACGGCAAGATGACGTCATCGGCTGCATGCAATGTAAATATCTCCTAAACGGTGCAAGTTTAGGAGATATTTACAGTACCTATAGGTAAGCCTTATTATAGGCTTACCTAAAGGGAAAAGTTATTATGGTGGGTTTACAACCTTTTTGCGGGACTGCCACATTGTGGCGGACAGATCGGAACCCTGACTGACATTTTGTGACACTTTTGGGGGTACCAGTGACATTACTACAGTAATCAGTGCTAAAAATATGCACTGTTACTGTAATAATGACACTGGCAGGGAAGGGGTTAACCCTATGGGGGATCAATGGGTTAAATGTGAGCCTAGGGGAGTGATTCTAACTGTGGGGGGGGGGGGGCGTGGCTTGTGAAATGATCATAGAGACCTGTGAGCCTATATAGAAGGATCTCAGGGGCTCTGTCATAATTCCAGGGAGAAGAACGGTCAGATGTGTTTACAACAGCTGACCGTTCTTCTCTCTCAGCGGGAAGCGATCTCGGGTGTCAGGTGGCAATCGGAGCCGCCTGCTCCGTGCATAGGCTTCCCTGCTGCCGAGTGGGGGCAGGAGCACACCGCCGGCGGCGCA
This sequence comes from Pelophylax lessonae, assembly GCF_965119305.1. Classification (NCBI taxonomy): domain Eukaryota; kingdom Metazoa; phylum Chordata; class Amphibia; order Anura; family Ranidae; genus Pelophylax; species Pelophylax lessonae. The sequence continues at coordinate 198,803,546 of NC_138779.1, read as the reverse complement.
CACTTGCCCACTAGCTTCCCGCATGACCGACGTAGGTCTACATCGGTTTGCGCAGGAGAGCCACCCTGCCGCAGTAAAACTGCGGCGGGTGGTCGGGAAGTGGTTAAGGACCGGGTCTTTTTCTGACACTTGTTGTTTACACGTTAAAATCATTTATTTTTTTGCTATAAAATTACTTAGAACCCCCAAACATTATATATATTTTTTTAGCAGAGACCCTGGGGAATAAAATGGAAATCGTTGCAATATTTTTTATCACCCTGTATTTGCGCAGCGGTCTTACAAACGCAATTTTTTTGGAAAAAATATACTTTTTTGAATTAAAAAAATTAGAAAACAGTAACGTTAGCCCAATTCTTTTCTATAATGTGAAGATGATGTTACACCAATTAAATCGATACCCAACATGTCATGCTTCAAAATTTTGCACTCTCGTGGAATGGCGACAAACATTGATACTGAAAACTCCCCATAGGCAGCAATTTAAAAATGTCTTCAAGTTACCAGTTTAATGTTACAGAGTATGTCTAGGGCTCAAATGATTATGCTCGCTCTCACGATTGTGGTGATACCTCACATGTGTGGTTCGAATACCGTTTACATATGTAGCCACGACTTGCATATACATTCACTTCTGCGAGCAAGCTAATGGGGACGGCGCACTTTAATTTTTTTTTTTTTTCCTATTTATTTTATCTTTTATTTTTAATTTTTACACTGTCCTTTAAAAAAAAAAAAAAAAAAATGTTTGATCACTTTTATTTCTATTACAAGGAATGTAAATATCCCTTGTAATATAAATAAGCATGACAGGTCCTCTTTAATGTGAGATCTGGGGTCAAAAAGACCTCACATCTCACATCTACACAAAAAAAGAAAAGAAAAAAGTTATTTTTTTTCATGATGAAAAAAATGGGCTCTTTAAGGCCGCTGCTAGGAAGTGACGTATGACTTCGCTCCGGTCCTCCAAGGCCATAGAGTCGAGTGGGGCCATCTTGTCCTCACTCGACTTCCTGCCTGAGAGGAGAGCAGACCGGATCGTTTCCCCCCCCCCCCCACCTACGGCTCTGGTAAGCGGGGAAAATTACCGGGAAGCGGCGGGAGGGGGTGGGCACTTCACCCGCTGCCCATAAAGGTGACCCCGTGGCGATTAAATTAAGAAGCTCAATATTCAGCAATTGATTAAATAGCTGCTGAAAGTGAATAAAAAATGGGGCTTATTACCACTTCTACATTCAGGGGAGGACTGGGCAAGGGGGCAGGGGGGCAATTGCCCCCTGGGCCACCCTGATGCCCCATAAAAAGGCTGCACCACTTCTGCCACAGATATGCCCAAAGGATTCCTGGTGAAGAGAAGTAAAACGTTCCTGCCGCTGACCTACTGAGTGCGGGTTGAAGACAAGGATAGTGTGCAGGCAACCCCCTCACCAGTATGGATGGTGTGAACTGTGTCTGAGCAGAGGCCGGTTCCACGCCCCACTGAAGACTCTTCTGCCCCGGGCAGTCCCAACCGAGCTGTCCCATCTCCCTCCAACCTCCCCCTGCTGGCCAGGTTGGGAACCCGGATTCAGCCTGTAAGTAGAGAGTATCTGGAGCAGGGCTTCAGCTCGGAATGGTGGTCAGGAGGAAGATTGGGAGAGTGGGGGGGGGGGGGTGAGAGAAGGTAGGAGGGGGGCCGAGTCGCTGCACCATGGGCTTCTGGTTTGTACTTGCCCCCTGGGCCGAAAGTTTCCAGTCTGCCCCTGTCTACATTGATACAATCATGGCAATCCTGGTTCACAAATTCCTAAAACAGATCCCCTGCTGCAGCCTCTCGCCGTGTGATTTGTTGCAAAGTTGCAATGTTGCAGTCTGATCACTAGGGGGAGAGGGGACTGAGGAAATGCTTCCTTCTGCCTGCAGCAGACAGAGGTATTTTGTCTCAGCCTAGGCATTAACATTAAAGTAATTGACTGGAGGTCAATAATATTAGGTATAGGTATTTTGACATGAAAGCAATGCATCCCTGCAGACTTGTAATGTTACTAAAAGATTATTTTTTTTACTTATACATTTTTTGAATAATAGACATTTTCCTAAATATTTTGTTTTTATTTGCAGGTTCTGTGAATGAGCACCGGTCCATTCGCGGTTGTGCAAGTAAAGAGTTTTGTTCATCCAATCTCGTCGCTCCAGATGGAAAATTCAACATCTTGATATCAGAAAAGGAATGCACTGACAGCGGCTTCACCCACAAGCTCAGTGTCCTCATACTTACTGTGGCTGTTTTCTGGACTCTGTTGTTCTAAGAAATCTTTGGTGCACTCTTTGTTTCACGTTGCATTTCACCATTCATATATTTTCCTTTATTCAATTTTGAAAATTTCCCACCCAAAACTCAACTGCCCTATCCAATGAGACCACCCAAAGCTGGATTGGAAGACTTTATTTTGAGAACCCCGGTACAGAAATGATAATGTCATCACTTAATGGACACAACCCCCCCTGCATAGAGGTGGACACCCTAAAGGGTTAGTTCACCTTTACCAAAAACTGCCTATGCAGGTAAGGGAAGCCTTTAGCTTTGACTAAAGTTGGATAATATCCTTGCTATAGGTTTAAGCCATCTAAGTACCTTCCAAAGCTTGACCAAAAAACCAGAGATGGCAGTCCCCCATCCTGACTTGTTGCTAAGACGTTGCTAAGACACTCCCAGGCGTTACTGGTTACCCATACCGTCACAGGTGTGGGCTCTCAAACTACCACCCGTTTGTGGTCCAATCTCTTCTCTGCCATAGCATTTCTGGCCTAAGGGGGTGAGAAAGCTCACGATATGAACTGGAAAAAGAACTCACTCGTGTGATGGTGGCAGTGAGCAATAATGGCTCAGTACTCACGATCTGTGTAGGCTTTCCTGGGACTGGACCACTCTTTCTCTCCGCTGGTTCTCAGCACACCGGATCCCCGCAGCTCAACTCAGCATCCTCTGGATTCTCAGTCAGCACCCCGAGACATCCACTTCCTCAAACAGGAGGAGAGACAGCCGTTCTCTCCCTCCTGGGACTCTGCTCCTGCCAAAGACGCTGAGTCACGTACTCCCCTAAGAACTTATACTCCCAGAATCCTTTGCAGCAGAATCTGCCTTCTGGGGTAGTTACAAGCCTGAATGTGTCCCTGATTTGGTTTCCTCCACTGCCCTATGAGAAGCCTCTCACAGAGCCAGTGGGGAGACTCCCCTCTCAGCAGACACACCTGGAAGCCATGACACCCTAACCAAAAAGCAATCAATCGCCCTGCTGTTAGACAGACAGGGCCCACTATGCATTTACCTAGCACCTACCTGTAGAGTGCTACAGTGGCGGTGAGCAAAAATAGCTGGGATTGTCATAGCCAAGTCCTAGCAACAAGCCAGGATGGAGACTGCCATCTCTGAAAGTTTTTTTGGCACGTTTTCAGGAGGCCTACACCTGAAGTCAGGGCTGGCACAAGATTTTTTGCTGCCTGGGTCCAAAAATGAAATGCTACTCCAACCCCCTCCAAAAGAAAATCACGCCCACCAAAAATTAGAAAATATTATATATATTGTTATCTTCTTCCATAACACATCACCAGACCAGTCCACCAAACTCCCACTGTCTGTCCTCAGTCCTCCTGTCACTACTGTGTCACCTAGAAAATCAAGCCTGCCCTGCGTGAGATGGAGTGCGCTGATGTCTGACGTCCTTGCGCACACCACGATCACATGAGGGACGTTCCCCAGAGGAGACACTCCATCTCCTCATACTCATCAGTTTGTACTACAGACAGCAGTAAGAGATGGGGAAATGCTGCCCCTAACGTGCCACAAACGGATGACACAAAAAACTGCTGAAAAAAAATCTTGGGCGTCAATTTGCTGCCCAAGCAGGACCCATGGTAGGTCCGGCCCTGCCTAAAGCAAGGGCATTATTCAACTCTAGTCAAGGCTGCACAGTTTGTTTTTAATCTACAGGCAGCAAATACTTGCATAGGCAATTTTTTGGGAGAAGTCACCTAACCATTTGAACACTATTGGGGAGCCAATCAACTGTCTGTAAACTAATGCATGTTTTTTTAGCAGTCAGAAAATGGTTAGATGAGCAATAATGTGTTTCTAATTAGGTAAAAAAGATGGGTGGCTGTAGTTTGTGGTTGTCACTTCCTGTGACTTTTTTTTTTTGAGAAGTGACCTAACCATTTAAACACTATGAGGAGCCAATCAACTGTCTGTAAATTAATGCATGTTTTTTTAACAGTCAGAAAATGGTTAGATGAGCAATAACGTGTTTCTATTAGGTAAAAAAGATGGGTGGCTGGGGTTTGTGGTAGTCACTTCCTGTGACTTTTTTTTGAGAAGTGACCTAACCATTTGTGTACAAGTATTTAGAATTTTAGGACATGGTGCTCCACCCCATCTCTTTCTGACATATTGAAAGTTACTTCTTATAGACAAAAATGACAAGATCAACATCTTTACTGATTATGTCAGGACATCTGCCTGACCCTAAAGTGAATCTATAAAAGCGGGATTATGGAAGTTACCATTGCTAATTTGTTTTTTTGAAGTTGCAGGTTAGAGTCTGTCATACACAACCCAACTTCATTGAGTTGGAACAAGGGTGCAGCCAGAAAAGTCTGAAATTCTTGTTTTAGCTCAGTGACTCAGTGAGTGGTGAAGGATCAAGGTGACAATCTTGCAGCATGCCCCTTGAAAAATCAAGCCCTCTCCCATCCTACTGCTCTCACAACATAACTTTAAGGCTTCTTGTACATGGGCTGTCCTGCTGAAGTTCATCCCTTTTGCTCTCCCTGCAGCCTATAAAAGTCTATGGCGAGACAGGGCTCTGTGTATTCAGGGACAAGATTTCGGGATGCACTGCAGCTGGACAGCCATGTGCAAGGAGCCTAATGCCTCGTACACATGCAACGATTATCGGCCGACCGATCGGCCGTCTTTTGTCCAGTGTTGTTGTGTTGGTTGAAATGTGCTCTAGACTGCACACGAATTTTCTCGGCCAACAAAAAACAACTTCAGAAGTGATGTCATGTGCTGGTTTACTTTCTGTGTGTTTTTTCTTCTCTGAGCATGCCCAGTCTTGCTCATCTGATTTTTGTCTGCCGAAATCTGTACTGACTGACGAACAATCGGCCGTTCTGTTGACGGCCAACAAAAATTTTATAGCCTGCACATCAGATTTTGTTCGGCCGAAAAGTCGGAGTCGGTTGTCGAAAGCATCATACTAAAAAGCCGAAAATTGGCCGATCGGACGTTGGCCGAAAATTCACGGCCAACTATCGATGCGTGTGTACGAGGCATGATTCTTCCAAGGGAGAGGAGAAGAGGTGTATCCCTACACTTATTTTTAATGCAATGTGTGTAATCTGATTTCCCAGCTACTCCAATCTATTTCATAGCAGCAGCTGTTTGATATAAAAAAATCAATACTCGTTTCCTTCTTTTTTTAGTCCTGGAAATAAGCAAGTAATACAATATATACCAAAAAATACTACAGATTCCCTTTTAGGGTTCATTCTCACATGCGGTAGCCTCCTCGCCACCTATTTTGGCCCTAAAAGGCTGAATCCCAGCAACGCAATGACCTACAATGCATGCAGTTGCAGGGCTGATGCAGCTTGACCCCATATACTTAAAGCCCAAATCTAGGCTGTGCTTGCACTGCATGGGTCAACTGCTCGTTTTGTCTAGGGGTGAGGAGAAAGCTTATACTCACCATGAAACATCAAAAAAGAGGATTTGGGACTTTAAATGAGGTGTGTGAAAACAACCGACCCTTAGTCGCATATACTCACAGACCAGTCTGCCGAATAAACCTGTCTCATATACCTGTCTCATATACATAAAAACAGGGGTTTTCTTGGCACGCATTTGCAAACGCATTTTCTTATACTCACATGATCCTTCGTTACATCAGAAAATGGTGCTTCCCCATGGCCTATTAGTGGATTTCTCCTGATTTATGAAGCTGGCTCTTGGCTTGATGACATCCACAATTCAAGACCAATGGAGCATGGGGGTGCTGGACCAGTCTTGTGCTGGGAGGATCAGGATATTAGGTGACTAAATCTCCTTTCTCCTCTCCCCTAGACGAAGAAGAGCAGGTAACCCGTGCAGTGCAGCCACATCCCAATGCATAGGAAATTTTTTTCCTGGGCCTTATTCCTGGACAAAAGAAGCTAATAAAATATATACTAAAAATAATACAGATTCCCTTTAAGGGCTCATTCTCACATGCGGCAGTGTCCTTACCAACTGTTTTGGCCCTAAAAGGCTGAACCACAGTGACGCATCCGCCTACAATGCATGCGGTTGCAGGGCTGTTGCAGCTCGACCCCATTTACTTAAAGCCCAACTCCAGGCAAAGAAAAAAGTTTCCTCATGCAGTGAGGCTGTGCTTGCACTGAATGAGTAAACTGTTCATTTTGTCTAGGGGTGAGGAGAAAGGTTATACTCAGACGATCCTTCGTTCCACCAGAAAATGGTTCTCCCCCATGATCTAGCAGTGGATTGCTCCTGATTTATGGAGTCAGCTCTTGCCTTGATGACATCAGTAACAGTCCACACTTCAAGACCAATGGAGCGTGGGGGTGTTGGACCAGTCTTGTGCTGGGAAGATCAGGGTATTAGGTGAGTAAATCTCCTTTCTCCTCTCCCCTAGACAAAAAAAGATTAGTTGACCCGTGTAGTGCAGACACAGCCTCAATGCATGGGAAAACTTTTTTTGGCCAGAGTCAGGCTTTAAAAAGGACCTTAACCCTAAAAAAATGATGTTACCCTACCTCTCCTACATTTAGATATTGTTATTTGAACTTAATAGAGTTTAATGCTGTACCCCTATAACACCCCCCCCCCCCCACCACCACCACCACCACCGATTCTCCGCATTCCCTGATGTGGAGTAAGGTTTATGCTCCAGGTAGATCCCTGTAGATCATCTGCCCATGTTCTGCTGGTCCCCACACATGAATGAAGATCTGTGGGTATTGGAGTCCTAGACAGCGCTGTGTCTGTGCATGCATGGTAATTTGGCCACACATTCGCAGAAGTGCCAAAGGGCTCTGCCAGGACCCAAAGGTCAAGCAAACCCCTTCCTCACATACAAAGATGTGATGGTGGCACTAGAGGGTGGCGTGGGGGGGGGGGGACACAAAGATATGAAATGGACTTAGGTTCCTCTTTAAATTATGGGGTTCTTAGATGGAACTGCCTGCACAGTGTTGCATGTGGTTTACATTTTGCGTTGCCCCCTCCTCCTCCCTGGCTGCTTTGTGAATGAGCCCTAAGTAAAGAATACCAGATATTGACAATAGTATTTAGAGAAGGTAGTACTTTGCTAAGCTAAAAAATGTTATATGTAGAAAATGCCTTTAAAACGTTTTCATTGGGTGCATTTATAACCACTGAAGTCCTCTCCGTTCTCCTATTGATTTTTCTTGATTCCAGGCAAGTCTTTTCATGAGTGAAAGCTGCCTCTCAGCAACAATATTCACCGACCAAACCTTAACAGAACTGCTCTCCAATGGCTGTATAGACCAACGTGCACATAAAATACAAGCTAATGTATCGGTTGCAAAATTTGAATAAAAGATGACTTTTTTTAAGCAACTGATAGACATATCTAAAGAGGCCCTGCCACCAATGTAAAAACATTGCAGGTAAAAACACAGACAAATATGTACTTCTACTGCTTACCTAGAATGTTTCCTTTCCATAACTATTTCATTTTTATTGAATTGCAATGTGCCTTTGAACTTGCTAGAAAAGTTGACTACGCCAGGAGAGCTAATGCTTTCTTTCAGGTCTTAGCCTTCTCCTCTTCGGAGAGTGTCTACTATCCCAGCCCCTCTGGCCCTCACCTCCATATGTTATTTTTTTTGTAGCTTTTGGGAAAGGAGCAAAGCAGGATACTATAAAGCAGTGATGGCGAACCTTGACATCCCAGATGTTTTGGAACTACATTTCCCGTAATGCTCATGCACTCTGCAGTGCAGTTGAGCGTCATGGGAAATGTAGTTCCAAAACATCTGGGGTGCCAAGGATCACCATCACTGCTATAAAGTGTCACTCGAATGACAGCTCTGAGTCTGCTGGAGCTTCTGACGGCCCTCAAAGATGGTGGCAACCAGCAACAAGGCTTTTGGAAGGCTTAAGGCTCTCAAGGCTTTTGGAACTCCCAAGGCTTTTGGAAGTCTATACAAGGGAGGCTTTTAAAAGTAAACAGTATTCATTAAAAATGTTCAAAGCACATCTACTCTGGTAATCAAACATAGAAGAAAGTGACCGCACTCCGAAAACTCAAATCAAAAAGGAGTAATTTTATTCTTCATCACAGGCATCAAAAATAAGACTGGTGAGACATGGGACAATAAAGGTTGACGCGTTTCACGACACAAGGGGTCGCTTACTCATAACCATGAGTAAGCGACCCCTTGTGTCGTGAAACATGTCAACCTTTATTGTCCCATGTCTCACCAGTCTTATTTTTGATGCCTTTGATGAAGAATAAAATTACTCCTTTTTGATTTGAGTTTTCGGAGTGCGGTCACTTTCTTCTATGTTTGATTATCTATCCGGATGGTGGGTCCGACCTGCACCTGAATTATACCCCACCTGGAGCGGTCCACCTGTGTTTGGATTCCAGCAGACATCTACTCTGGTGACAGGGACTCTTTAAGTTTAGTGTGGAAACCCTGTAATATCCAAATAAACATGCACAGACATGTAGGGGTCAGTCTCTGAATAGCTACTACTGGAAATTCAAGAAAATGAAGGTGTAAGATAAAGGGGAGGTAGCTATTGAATAGGTCAGTACATTTATGGAGAAAAAGTTATATTAGAAGTATTACACTGTATTAGGTTTGACTATAGTCTTGTCCATACTTTGATTTGCCCTGGTTGCCATGATGGATTCATTTCGAGACCTCTCATGCGGCTTGGAAACTGGAAGTAAACCTTATACTGTTTGTTATACCTTACTGTATAACCTTTTGGGGAATTATTATTTACTTTTTTAATCATTTTAGTTTTGTTTTGGGTGCACTGTGTATTTTGTACTTTCCATTAAACAAAATAAAACCATAAAAGTTTCTAAATTATTGCTAATACTGTATTTATTTTAATTTGTAAACCCAAAACCAATATTTTCATGTTTGTTTTTTTTTTGTTTTGTTTTTATCAGAAAATGCTTTATTGAACAAATTGTAAGCATACAACACAGTCAAATAAAAAGATTAAAGAAAGATTTAAAAAAAAAAACATGACTAGTGACATATTATAGACAAATATGTATACAGCGCTATATAAAATCAAATAAAGTGACAATGTGCATCATATAAATCAATAAACTCGCTTAAAGTGCAATATATATTCCTCTTAGGTGCAATATATAATGTCCATAAAGTGCATTCAAAGTAAAATGCATAAGAGTCCACTAAAATATAAATATAACCATGGATAAAAATTCAATAAAGTGCTTGATAGATGTTTCCATATAAAAGTGCAAGTGACACCACCACCGTTTAGCCACCAGATGGCCTCTCACCTCACTGAAGCATTAAACCAGCATTGAATCCTCAATAAGACCAGTATAAAGAATGCCACTTCCTGGATCGATCTCTCACCATCCCATGGACATGATATGTGAATAAAGATAATGAGGCATCTAAGTGTACACTGCTGTTATCCTTTAATTGATTCACATTCAAAGTAGAATTGCACTCTACTGCACCCTACTGAGGAAGTCATGATGCGAAAGCATAAGACACCACACGTAAAGGGGACGGAGACCTGGACGGACGAGCGGCGACCCACCAGCACAGCTCCTGACAGCTACTGTTTTTGGCGTGTACGGTCCGCACAAGCCCATTGTGCCGATTCATGTGAATGCAATTCTACTTTGAATGTGAATATTTGGCACCTTTCAGGAGGGAGGGGGGAACGGGTACCTGTTTTTGACAGGTACCCTTCCCCACTTCCGGGATACGTCGCCATGGCGCCATCCCTCGGAAACTTTGGCCCACTCCTCCTTTCCCCGCTGCCGAGCCAATAGGAATGCACAGTAGGGACCCGCCCGTGAAGCTGCAAGGCTTCACTGCCGGGTTCCCTTACGGGCAAAGGGGGCGTCAGCCCCCGACAGCCGATGGAAACATCGGGTGCGGTGCCGACATTGCTGGACTCCAGGACAGGTAAGTGTCCTAATATTAAAAGTCAGCAGCTACAGTATGTGTATAGTATGTGTAGCTGCTGACTTTTAATTTTTGGAGAGGGTGGAGGGGAAGGCGGAACTCCGCTTAAGTAACTTTACTTAACATGGCCAACATTTCCATATTTAGAAGATTGTAGAGAGTTAAACCATGTAAGTGTTTTTTCTGTCTCTTTGGGACTCCGTTGGTGAGATCTTTGGGCAAAGTTTTAGGGTCTGCACACCTACTCTTATGAGGTTCTTCCGTTTTCCATGCTGGATTATTTATTCAGTTTACAGGATATTATGGGGAATGTAACAATAGCAATTGGAACAAACAGAGGTGGGAAGGGACACCCAAAACTTCCAGATGGATAGGAACAAAATTAGTTATGGCAGAGAGATCTCATTGCTGGCATATCCAATACATATAAGAGGACAGGAGCAAGCATTCGGGAAATACCCTTCTTCTAGCCAAAGCAGCACTGATAAATAAAAGTTAAGCAAAATGGCAAGACACATTCTACAGTTAAAGTGTTACTAAACCCACAACAGTAAAATCAGCCTGTATATGCAGTAAAGCATGCTTCTTATACTCACTGTGGAACCTAAGGGATTAATCCTCTGCATTGCATAAAAAGGCTGTTTGATCCTGTCTTCTCTGATCTTCCCCTAATTTCACTGTCCCCAAACCATCTCCTGATAGAACAGAGCATTGGAAGTAAGCTGCACATGCTTAGTTTGGTGTGTAATGCTAGAGGTTTTTTTTGTTCCTTGGAGATTGCATGTGATCAGCACAGGGCCAATCAGTACTGTCCATACAGGGGTCCTGCAGGCTCACAGGACAGTAGAATTAAAACTCCTCCTACAAGATTTAACCAGACACTAATAAAAGTCATAAGACTGCTCTAACTGCTGATGAGAAAAGGTATTTAGCAGTTTCTATTTACTAAAGTTATTGCATTTCCATGTTCTGTGTACTGTGGGAGACCAGATATAGTGAATGTGGGGTCCTGGGTTTACTGTAGTAACATTTTAACCACTTACCGCCAGCCCACTATCAAATGACGGCGGAGTGGAGCGGTGCGGCTCTTGTTCTGGGTCAACATCATATGACGGCGCCCCAGAAAAGGCCTCTCTCGCTCGCCCGCGGGGGGCTTGCAGCGTGGCAATCGTGGCTGCGCCATGTTCCTAGGACATGTCACAACCCCAATCTTGGTAAAGAGCCAATGACTTGGCTCTTTACCCATGTGGCCGGCTGTGTCCAATCACAGCTGATCACATGGAAAGGCGGAAATGCCGTTTGTCGGCGCTCATCGCCTCACGCTGTCAGAGTGTGTGGCAAGGGGAGCCGATCAGTGGCTCCTCATCGAAGGGGTGAACAGGACAGGTAATCAAGGCCAGTGCTGTATCTTGGCCTAGGCCAACAAGGCCCAGGCCTAGAGCGGCACTTTGCAGGGGGGGGGGCAGCAAAAAAGCTGCACCCCGCGTGAAAAAGAAACAGCCTTCTCCTGTTTCCTGTACGAAAGGGGTCCCCGCTGGCTTGCGCTACGATTTTAGTATTGTGCCAGTCTTATGGGGCGAATTGGGCCAGAGGGCAGGGTCAAGGAGGCAAATCAGTCTGGCACCCCCATAAAGTGGTCACACTGCTACCTGCCAGTATGATAATACCAGCGGGTGAGGACATTCGGACAGACTGCAGGCCGCCAACCACACTTAATACAACTGGCCCAACGGCCGCCAATGCTAATAAATGTGGCACTGCAGCCTAATGCTCCACCTACCCTCCTCCACCCCCCGGTATGGCAGCCATCATGTCAATAATATCGAATCATTTCTTTAAACATCCTTGTCCTTGAGCGAGCAGATTGAATTTCATCATATACAATTAGGACTTTTATTGTATATGATGGCAATAATATTTTGGACCTGCTTACCTCATATGTCCTATCGCAATATGTCACTGGATTAGTAATATTACTCCAATCTTATACGATATTTGGACTTGTGTTTGCTGCCACTGATTATTTCACTTATTTGTATAATGACTCTGGACTTCCTACTCATTATACAAATAAGTAAAATAATCCTAAGATTGCAATCAGTGGCAGCAAACACCAAGTCCAAATATATTAACCACTTGCCGACCGCCGCACGACTATCTACGTCGGCGGTCAGCCCCTCACAGGCAAACTAACGTAGGGGTACGTTGCTTGCTTGTGAGGGTCTAGGGAGCGAGCGCGCGCCCCCCGGGGCGCGCTCCCGCTCCCGCGTGGTCACGGACCCCCCCGCGCGTGTGACCAGCGGACCCGATGTCCGCCGGTCACTCGGCGATCGGCGGGGGAGAGGGAGAATGTCAGGCAGCTTGTGTAAACAAACTGCCTGTCATTCTCCTCGCTGCAAAGACACTGATAAAACGGATCTGGTATGTAGATCCGTTGATCAGTGTCTTTACAGCTAGAGCCACAGCCAATCACAGTAGAAACCACGCCCCTAGGGACACACACAGCCCCTCCCTTCCAAATAAAGTTAACCCCTTCACTACCAGTGTATTTTTACAGTAACAGTGCATATATATAGCACTGATTACTGTAGAAATATCACTGGTAACCCCAAAAGTGTCAAAAATGTCAGTCAAGGGTCCGATCTGTCCGCCGCAATGTCGCAGTACCGCAAAAAAAATCGCAGATCGCCGCCATTACGCGTTAAAAAAAAAAACAACAAAAATGACAAAAATCTTTCCCTTTGTTAGTAAACGCGATAACTTTTGCGCAAACCAATCAAAATACGCTTTTTGCGATTTTTTTTACCAAACATAGGTAGCATAAAATAAATTGGCCGAAAATTTTTAAAAATTTTGATTTTTACATTTTTTTTTGGGGGAATTTCATATAAAAAAATGTGAAAAATATTGCTATTTTTGCAAAATTGACGCTCTTTTTTTGTTTATAGCGCGTGATCAAAAAATCGCACAGGTGATCAAATACCACCAAAAGAAAGCTCTGTTTGTGGGAAAAAAAGGACGTCAAATTCGTTTAGGTACAGCGTCGCACGACCGCGCAATTGTGCGTTAAATTCACGCAGTGCCGAATCGCAAAATACCCCCTGGTCGGAATGGGGGTAAAATCTTCCGGGGCTTAAGTGGTTAAAAGAAAGAAGTAATTTTACTAATCCAGTGACATAATATTTGGGAGTTCTGAGTAATTTTCTAGCAACAAAAAGATGATTTTTACATGTAGGAGAGAAGTGTCAGAATTGGCCTGGGTGGCAAGTGGCTAATATACAAATAATTATTATGTATTGTTTTTAAGGTAATTTACTATATTTTCAAAAACTGTACTCAAGCAAGTGGCTTAACGAACAAACTACTGAAGTTTGAAGTTAAAAGTTCAAACCAGTAATTTCACAGTAAATATATAAATAATAATTAATTATGTTATAACATATAGCATTATAATATATTATTTTGCTTGATTAAAAAAGCAGCAGATTCTCCCTTATAACTGTGTGAGAAAAACATGGAATTTGGGGTAAACCTTATACCCATAAACCCATCTTTTTTCCTTGTAGTTAGGAGGGCTGGGCTGGAAGGGAGCATGTTTCTTTTAGACACATGTCCCCTTCTATGACACTGCAGTGAGAGGAGAGCCTCCACTGCAGCATTTTTATTGGACAGCTTGGACCAATGGTGCTTTACCATTGCTTCAAGGCTCCAAGCTTTCCATTGAGCTCAGTGCCTCTGACAAGAAGTCATCCTCTCAGTCTGCTGCAAACAGCGTGTGCCAGCTTGTATTTAAACTGGCCACGCTGTATATAGCTTCTGAAAAGCTGTGCAAGGAGCCCCGTATCTCTAGAGCCATAGGTGCTAGGAGCCCCAACTTTTGACCAGTGGTGGGGAACAACCCCAGGTCACCCGAGCTATAACCCTAAAATCTATATTTTTTTTTTTTATGTTCATGCTCTGCCTCACCTGCCTCCCCTGACAGCACATCCCTGATGCTGATGCTGTTGTCAAAGATGCAGTATTTGGTTTAGCATTTTCCTACTTTTTTGAAATTGAGGTTGTAATTCCAGTTTCCACATATAACATGGAGTGAGCAGGATACACACAAAATTGTCTTAAATATAATGTACAACATAGTAGAAAACTCGACGCGTTTCGTGGGTCTGTAGCCCACTCATCAGGAGTATGTACAGGTAAACCTGTCAAAGGAATAAAAGACTTGTATGTAATGTCAAAAACCAATAGATGTTGGAGATAAATCAGCAAGTATGGATTTTCAACAATTGTATGACCCAAGTGGGGAAACCATACTTACATGGAGCCATATTTCACTGGTGAATTTCCGGGTTCTCCTTTATACTTCTTTAGTTCCTGGTAGAGTTATTATTTATGTTTCTCTGTTTTGCTCTGTCTCTTTGTTTGTTTCCCAGCTTTTTTCTTTTCTGCTTGAGCGTATGTCTCTGACAAATGTAACTTAGACGATAAGCTGGATATAGTAGTTTGGGAACGCAACTAGCTTAAGATAATTGCATAAATTCTCCCAGGAAAGTTAAAACAATTTTAAAACCATTTTAAATATTAAAACGAAGCTCTCGCGCTCGCTCAAATATGATACAATAAAGATAAGTGAAAAGAAATATATTATTTATTATTCCACTTAAAATTGCTGCAGTTGCATAAATAAATAAATTAAAATAAAGTGTACATCAAGAAACACCAACTGCGCACATCTCGCGTAACAGGTGAAAATAGCAATAAATTGATAAATACGGTATATCAATAATTATGCAATAAGTGATAATTATCATTAAATTAATAAAGACATCAATGAATGCACAATGAAAAAAAAAAAAAAAAAACACTGAATAAATTAATAATCGAAAAGTGCTCAAATGCTGGTGATCATAATTAATGTGACCCTATCACCTCATTATATTGCTATACATAAATGTATAAATACATAAATAAAAAAAATAATTGTGGACTGTTTATTTATGTATTTATACATTTATGTATAGTAATATAATGAGGTGACAGGGTCACATTAATTATGATCACTATCATTTGAGCACTTTTTGATTATTCATTTATTCAGTGATTTTTTTTTTTTCATTGTGCATTCATTGATGTATTTATTAATTTAATGATAATTATCACTTATTGCACAATTATTGATTTATTTATCAATTTATTGCTATTTTCACCTGTTACACGGGATCTGTGCAGTTGGTGTTTCTTGATGTACATTTTATTTTAATGTTAAAACAATGAGTATGAGTATTGTTTTAGAATTGTATAGGCGTGGAATCTCAATCACAATAACAAGTGCAACCAGGGAAGTTACAGTGTTGAAGCAGTATGAATCTACAACAGTTTTCCTGATGGATCTACAGTATCTCACAAAAGTGAGTACACCCGTCACATTTTTGTAAATATTTTATTATACCTTTTCATGTGATAACTCTCAGTGCCGGGTCACACTTGTGCGATGCGGGAAGGCTGCGAATTCGCAGCCTGTTCCCGCATCGCAAACGCACATCTGGCAGTTCACACTGCCATATGCGATACGCAGGGGGTGTCAATTAAATCTTAACGACACCCCCAGTTTGATCGCATATCGCAGTGCGATCTGACAGTTCGCACAGGATCGGATCGCACAAGTGTGAACCACTGTGCGATCCGATCCTGATGCGGCTGAAAAAAAGGGTCATGTGCGACTTTTGTGCAGGTGCAGTGCGAATTTAGCCATACAAAGTGTATAGCTGAATTCGCACTGCACATCCGATTGCATGTAATGAAGGAGCAGTGCGCTCCGATATTACATGCGATCGCCGCACACGCTATAGTGTGAACCGGCACTGAAGAAATTACACTTTGCTACAATGTAAAGTAGTGAGTGTACAGCTTATATAACAGTGTAAATTTACTGTCCCCTCAAAATAACTCAACACACAGCCATTTATGTCTAAACTGCTGGCAACAACAAAAGTTTTCCCTCCCCAGTGTCATGTGACTTGTTAGTGTTACAAGGTCTCAGGTGTGAATGGGGAGCAGGTGTGTTCAATTTGGTATTATTGCTCTCACTCTCTCATACTGATCACTGAAAGTTCAACATGGCACCTCATGGCAAAGAACTCTCTGAGATTTGCAAAAAAGGAATTGTTGCTCTACTTAAAGATGACCTAGACTATAAGAAGATTGCCAAGACCCTGAAACTGAGCTGCAGCATGGTGACCAAGACCATACAGTGGTTTAACAGGACAGGTTCCACTCAGAACAGGCCTTGCCATGGCCAACCAAAGAAGTTCAGTGCACGTGCTTAGCGTCATATACAGAGGTTTTCTTTGGGAAATAGACGTATGAGTGCTGCCAGCATTGTTGCAGAGGTTGAAGGGGTGGGGGGGCAGCCTGCCAGTGCTCAGACCATACGCCACACACTGCATCAAATTTGTCTGCATGGCTGTCATCCCAGAAGGAAGCCTCTTCTAAAGATGATGCACAAGAGAGCGCGCAAACATTTTGCCGAAGACAAGCGGACTAAGGACATGGATTACTGGAACCATGTCCTGTGGTCTGATGAGACCAAGATAAACGTATTTGGTTCAGATGGTGTAAAGCGTGTGTGGCGGCAACCAGGTGGGGAGTACAAAGACAAGTGTGTCTTGCCTACAGTCAAGCATGGTGGTGGGAGTGTCATGGTCTGGGGCTGCATGAGTGCTGCCAGCACTGGGGAGCTACAGTTCATTGAGGGAACCATGAATGCCAACATGTACTGTGACATACTGAAGCAGAGCATGATCCCCCTCTCTTCGGAGACTGGGCTGCAGGGCAGTATTCCAACATGATAACGACCCCAAACACTCCTCCAAGATGACCACTGCCTTGCTAAAGAAGCTAAGGGTAAAGGTGAGGGACTGGCCAAGCATGTCTCCAGACCTAAACCCTACTGAGCATCTGAGGGGCATCCTCAAACGGAAGGTGGAGGAGCTCAAGGTTCAACATCCACCAGCTTTGTGATGTCATGCAGGAGTGGAAGAGGACTCCAGTGGCAACCTGTGAAGCTCTGGTGAACTCCATGCCAAAGAGGGTTAAGGCAGTGCTGGAAAAAAAGGATGGTCACTCAAATTTACACTGTCATACAAGCTGTACACTCACTAATTTACATTGTAGCATAGTGTAATTTCTTCAGTGTTGTCACATGAAAAGATATCATAAAATATTTACAAAAATGTGAGGGGTGTACTCACTTTTGTGAGATACTGTAGCTCCCTCACTAGCTGTAACACTGTAGAGCACAGGTGTCAAACACAAGGCCCCGCGGGCCGAATGCGGCCCCCCAGGCCATTTCATGTGGCGCTCGCACCTCTCCTGCAGCTGCAGCACCCCCCTTGTCTCTGCCCCCACCTTGTCTTTGTAGTCGACAACAGAGAGGACAGAACTCCTTTGCCAGATCCTGCACTCCTCTGTGCAGCTGTAGAAAGGCTCCTCTTTGCCCCCCCCCCCCAGGACATGGGGTGCTCTGGACATCTAATCCTACAGATATAACCGGCCCTTTGAGGGCAACCATAATGCTGATGCGGCCCACGATGAAATGGAGTTTGACACCCCTGCTGTAGAGTTTCCGGCCCGTGAAGGAGTGTTGTGCCCTCCTTAAGCCTCCAGATTTTCTCTGTCTATATATCAGGGTATTGCATTCAAATTCAAGGAGGTCCAGTCAGTGAAATTTTCTTCCACCAGAAGTCCGAATCTCATATTTATGCTGTGACTTGGATCCTAGTTTATATGTAGACATTTTGGGATGGATTTACCAAGGGCAAATAGGTTGCTCACCTTTCAAGGAAGGTTACAGTTTGAAAGGGAATAGTCTCTAGAGCTGAGTGAATGAGCTCTGCTGACATCCATCATCCAATCATGTTCAAGCATAAATTCCTTTTTTTCAATTTTACTTGCACATGATTGGGTAATATTTGCAAAGTGAAACTACACCATATTCATTAGGTTCTTGTGCATATTTTCTGATAAAGTGCAACGTCCCTTGCAATAGTGTACAGCCTATTTGCATTTGGTAATTTGGTAATTATATATAAAAAAAAAAATAGGCAATACAAATTTCCATAGCACTTCACTAGTATGTATTGTCACTTTTCAGGTATCCCCATCAGAGTGACCCCTTACATTAGCTATCCCCATCGGAGTGCCCCTTTACATCAGGTATCCCCATCATATTGTTCCCTTTGCATTAGGTGTCCCCATCAGATTGTTCCCTTTGCATCAAGTGTCCCCATGAGCACCAGGAAGGCAGAGGGCAGGTGCCAGGATGTGGAGCAGGCTGCGAGTATGAACTGAGAAAGTTCCACTTCCATCCTCCTGTGAATATGGGGGCATTCCTGTGAATGTGGGGGCATTAGGGCCACTCCTGATGGCGTCAGTGTGACGAAACACGTAGGGTGGAGCTTGTAGAGTCAGTGCATCACTTCTGCTTCCGGGTCCATAGAACACATCAGCATCCCGGAACTTCCTGATTTTACATGCTTATGTTTCTGCTGTAATGTGTAAGTACATTTCGGCAAAATTTTAAATAAAGTTTACATACAGATTTATACTATGGGGTTTGTTTGATGTAATGTCTCTGGTCTCTGTATGTAAGGGATCTGGAGGTATACAAACCTGCTGGAGGAGTGGAATAAACCTGGAGGTTGTGTACAGCCACATAGTGCTGTGAATGCTGGTTTGCCCCTAGCAAGGGGAGAATCTCTGGTGAGTGAGGTGGAAAAGGGGGAGCACATGTGGACATCACCAACCCCCAATATTCTACTGTCACTGGATATGGATTTTTCTTAAAGGCACATGTCACTTTATGATCTTATAATTAATTTTTGGATTAATTTTGTGGACTGAATTTTTTTGATTTTTGTGAATCTCAGCGCGTCACTTTACCCAATAATATTGCTAATATTGCGAAGTCACTTTACTATATGTATTTAATTTTTTATTTTATATATAAGTTTAAGCACAATATGACTGTTTATTTATGTATGATTGTTTATTGGTAATCATTCTAGTTTATACACAACAATATTTAAGGCACACACTAAACAAGCAGTGTCACACCTATTTCATCCCATAATAAACATTGCATGTACATGGTATCATTGGTTGTTAGGACACAAGCAGTCCTAACAACCAATCACTGCAGAGGCAGGCTGGCGGTAATGATCAAACTATCCCCTGGTCTAGGTCCAGACTGGATTTAATTATCTAGTCTTGACCAGACAGCTGTGTGGAGGATCTAAATATCTTGGCTAATAGGAGAATTTCAAAATCTTTGAAGTGATTGTAACTTTATTGTAGCTTTATTTTTTTATTTTTTTTATTTAAATAAAATACATGTTATTCTTACCTGCTCTGTGCAATAGTTTTGTACAGAGCAGCCCCGGACCTCCTCAGGTTCCATGCCGGCACTCCTGGGAATGAGCCCTCAAGAGTGCCACCAGAGCAAACGGCTTGCTGTGGAGGCACTCAGCAGGGTGGAGAAAGGGTGTGCCCCCCCCCCCCCCATTCCTCTACCAGAACAAATTGTATTCCTTTCAAATTTGGGGATAACTTGTATGGGGTGGGGGGAGGATCCTCCCTCTAGCAAAGTATCCTTGAGCCCGCTTTGCAGTAATATGGTAGGGACATTTGATGGAATCTGGAAGCCCCGTTTGTAATAAGTGGGCAACCAGATAGCTACCCCTCCCAGTGGGAAAGAGTAAAGGAGAACATTACAGTAGTATCCCTTACTCATTCCCAAAATAAATACCTAAATAGAATAAAATAAACACACAGAATAAAAAAGTCCTTTACCTAAAATTAAACATAAACATACCCTTACCAGCTTTTATAATAAATGTTATTGATGTCTCCAGAAATAATTCCACATCCAGGATGTCCAAATTCGGTAGATGGCATGGCAAACTGAACCTGGGCTTATTTGCTCACCCTTACGTGTTATCCTATCTGTAGATTTGATATTTTTTGCGTTTTGCTAAACTTTGGTGTATCACTTCTTGAATCTGAAGAAGGGAGTGAACCTCTGGAAAGTTTGTCCTGAAAGTTGACCCAGGTAGATAAAAAACATATTAGATACAGCACTCAACTATGTACAGTAGCTGTGAAGAAATGTTCTTTGGTGAGTAGTATTTGCTTTATGATATGGCCAATCTACAAGATATATTACTCAGACCCTGAAAAGGAAAGGCTTACGATGAACTATTTAGAGACTCACCATTTATTTGTGAAGGTGACATCATTCTTTTCCCTTCCTTCCTCTATGCCATTGCAATGTTTAAATATACACTTCAGTCATTGAACTTCATACATCCAAAGATTTTTCTGCAATCAACATCTCTTGAACGTTTCTCCATTAGCCATGAAGCTGTCCATCGCCCTGGTCGGCCTTCTCTTTGCATTCATATCTAAAGGTATGACTAGTAAACTTCAGATACTCTTACCATTTGAAAGTTATATTTTAAGACAATATTTGTAAAATTCAGATTTTCGTTTATTTTTCACCTTTGCTTTATTTTATTTTACTGAAATGTAATTGTATATATATATATATATATATATATATTTTTTTTACGCTCCTATTTTTTAGATATTTGCCATTCTCAAAGGGGAATTACATCAAATACTTGTACTTATTGCATTGTGTGGGTCACTAAAATGTGCTCATTCCTTCCATGGCAAAAGGGGTGGAGTATTTAAAGAAGAACACAAAGACAGAGACTAGAGGCCCACGGGACTTTAGGGAGACACACAATGGGCATTAAAAATACATACTGTATTTTCCGGCGTATAAGACGACTGGGCGTATAAGACGAACCCCCTATTACATAATCTACCGGTAATACTTATACTTAGGTTACCTTGGAGATATTATACTCGGCGTATAAGACGACCCCCCATTTTTGGGGGATTTTTTTGAGGTTCAAAAGTAGTCTTATTCACCAGAAAATACAGTACATTTATTGCATGAAGAAATATACATATAAAAATAGATCATGAAAAAATCAACATAGATTCATCAATGAAAAATGGAATATAGGTATATACAAAATATAACTTCATCTATTTCTAACATTCCAATACTATGTCATTATCAATCTGTGCTGTGTCGATGTCAAAGCATTTCTCGAAATCTGTAGTTCGCTTCATCAGGAGAAACACAGATATGAGTCTAAAAGCAAAAAAAAAGCACACATAAAGCAAGGTGTGGTAAAATGTGGAAAAGGGTTTGAAAGGATATGTGAGAAGGTGATTTTATTTGGTAATGGAATTCAGGCACTCTTAGTGGTGCTCATAGGATTAGTGAATGTAAATGGTAGGAATGCAAATAGGTTAAAGAACCTCAAACAGCAGTTAGAGAAAAAAATAAAGAAAAATTGCAAAAATCTTGATGTTGCTTAAAGGGGATGATTTGGATGAAGACAGATATATCATGCCTGCCAGGACATTCAACATGGTTTTTAATTGTTGTCTGTGTCTCTACCGGAGAGATGCTCTATCACCATTTGTCTTCATGACCATTTTTATGGGACAACGTTTAGGGTAAATTCAAAATGTTACAGTTGATACCACAACAAAAAGTCAAGGCATGCCTTCCCTTATGATATATAAATGTGGAGTGGAACCACTTACTCATTTGGTTTATTTCTATGGAGACCTCATCTGGGAAGAGAATGGGTATGGCTGGGGTATGTTTAGGGGGAGGGCTGGGATCTCATCTCTTATCTCTAATAAAACTTCTCTCATCTGAGTTCCAAAAACTATGGTCAAACGCTGCTCTAATCTTCCAAGATTTTAGAGTTTGCCCTACGGTTGGAAACTTTACTGCGGGGAAAACTCATATCAGGACTTAAATAGTCAAGTTAAATAACTGATAACATCACACTGTAAATTACTTACCCAACAAATCTCTGTTTGGTGTAGTAATCCCTTCTAGTTAGGTCTGATTGTCCAGCTTTGAAAGAATACATCTTTCCAAGCCCCTTTCAGAAGGTACCTCATAACCTTAACATCTCTAATATGACCGCCAGAAGGATTGGGAGGATTTGGAGAGCACGTAAAAATAAACTCCTAATGGGCCATACACACTATACAATTGCCTTTAGATTTTTTCCTTTAGATTTACCAAAACCATATAATATTAGGTCAAATCTAAACACTTTTAATTTGTATGCAATCAGGCAGGCCCTTGCCCTACATAGTTGAAGGTAAATCTAAAGGAAATCTAACAGCAAAAGTTGTATAGTGTGTATCCAGCTTAAGTGAAATACGAAGGCTTCCATTACCGAATTTCCTCTGAAATCTCAAGTTTCCTCTCTGTTATAATGACCCTTTGAGTCAATGACCCAGAATTATGCATTTTCAAGTCAGAGTAAAGTAAGAAGTCCTCATCTACATACTTGTTTAGGATTAGTGATTCAAAGTGTTGAAGAAAGAGGGTCAGCATGACAGCCAAAAAACCAAGCATTTGTACTTTGCACCAACAATTTGAACCTCCAGGTTTTGAAAAGTTTTCTCAGCAGACTCAATAATGTTTTATATGGCTAATGTGATGATGATTTCATGTGTATAATATACAGGTCCACTTTATCCTTGCAAATATGGTGATAAGGTCTCCTCTAAGATACATATGCTATTGTTGTAAGAATGTTACTATCTCAGAATACACTAACGCCAACAATCTGAGACCTCCTGGAAGTTATATTCCCCTCTATCGTTAATCTTTACTCTTCCTAGAAACCTTCTTTTCTTTTCCTCTCTCCTCTCTCTGACCACTGACCCATGGTCCCTCCCAAACTCTGCTTCCAAATTGGGTGCCCACACTTTCACATTGACCATTGTATGCAGCCTCTTTGCTTGAGCACCTTACTTTATCATTTATCGTTACCATCTTTTGCTTTTTACCACTTTGTTATCAGGGCAGCCATCAGAAATGTTGGGGCCCCTTACACAGCTATAGGCCTGGGCCCCTCTGGGCCTGGCCACCAACATTCCGCAGGGCAGCCCTCTTGCCGTCCCACCGAATCCGCCCACTGACCATCCCACCGAGTCCTTCAGTGCAACCACTTCTTTTTTTAACACTCTTATAACTTAATAAATGAAAATGAATCCAATCCATCAAAGAAACATCCCCATATATTCAACAAAGAGACATCCTAATCCAACAAAGAGACAGTCTTGTATATTCAGCAAAGAGACATCCCAATCCAGTAAAAAGACGGACTCATATATTCAACAAAGACACATCCCAATCCAGTAAAGAGACAGCCTCATAAATTTAGCAAAGAGATATCCCAATCCAGCAAAGAGACAGCCTCATATTTTCAGCAAAGAGGCAGCACAATCCAGCAAAGAGACATCCCTTCAGCTGCATCGGCTTACTCTGCAGCCGCCATGCTTTAGCAATTGCTAGTTACTACAGCAGCAACAACTCAGTCTCGTTGGTTGGGGCCTTGGCAGCTGGGCCCCTCGGAACGCCTGGGCCCCCTACATGTGTATGGGCTGTCCCCCCCTGATGGCTGCCTTGTTTGTTATACCCACAAATGTCTTGACTGTTCTACGCAGCCCCTGCATGGGCAATACTGCATCCTTCTCTTGCAAAATAAAACAAATTGAAATAAAACACACTAATAATGCATCAAATTAAAGTCAAACCTAATTTTCTAGGGTAGCACATAAAAAAACAAGACTTTTAATTTTTTGGTACGAAATAAAGGATTTTTTTTTTTCTTTGTACATGATTGGAACACTGGAACATGAAAAATGTCAGAAATTTAATCTATTTAATAAACAAGGAGAGGAGAGTGAATTTGGCTTGAATTAGGCTTTAAAGCAGCTTTAAAACACGTTTGGATGCTATACCTGCATTGGCACAATAGCATTGACACTATGTTTGCAAGGACACATAATATCCGGTAATTATTATTTAATAAATATGGTGGCTGAATGGCTGTGCATAATGAATGCAATTATATCTGTCATTTGTCTAGCTTAGTACCTTTTGCATTGTAAATACTGCCAATGTTTCTGTTCTCTAACTCAATGATATCTCAAAAGTAGGCATTGAAACAGTGACAAAGGGGACCTGCATGGAACAACTAAAAAATATATTCAGGGAAATATAAAGTATAAGTCAACTTGATCCCAAAGTCATATTTCAGCTCTGAATTGTTTTTTAGTCAACTGGAGCACTTGCTATCTTTCATAGCTCTCCATTTTCCCTCATTTGGGACTAAACGTTTTGGTTCCTTGATCCTTATTCGTTGTCTCTCCTTTTGGTCTAAATTAAAGACCCCTATAAATAAAATGAATTATTTAACTACCAATGTATTTATTTCATACTCAATTTTATTGCATCTGTTATTGATGAAATACAAGCACAAAAGAAAATTAGAGTTGAAATAAAAAACACTTGTTCGATAAACCAATCATTTTTTTTTTTTAATTAATTGTTCATAGTTCTTGTAAATGGTAGGGTGGGGCAAGGATGCATCCTTTAATTCAGGGGGTCTTCAAACTATGGCCCTCCAGCTGTTCAAGAACTACAATTCCCATCATGCCTAGCCATGTCTGTGAATGTCAGAGTTTTACAATGCCTCATGGGATGTGTAGTTCTGCAACAGCTGGAAGATCGTAGTTTGAGGATCCCTGCTTTAATTAAATATTTTGTTCTGAAAGGTGCCCCTCTTTCCAATCTCTGAAGGTTGGGAGGTATGGACTTCTAATATCTTCTAAAGACCCCAATGGTAAGATATCCCCATCATAGTTCCCAGTTCTGTCCAACTCCTGCAGCCACTGTAAAAGCCATAATGGTGACAAGCCAACCACCCCAAAGCGCCTCTTCACCTCATCCAATCAGAGAACACTTTGCATTCATTCAAAAAATGTAACGCATTCTCCGAATGGTGCCCATTTTAAGCGACTGACCTCCAGTGCTCAGAATGCATCACACAAGCCGCTTAGCACAGGACGCAGAAGTAAGTGAAGATCTCTAGAGTAGTGGTTTCTACTTCAATGATTTCCATCTTCTAATGGCATCAGCTAGGTATGGTATTTGCATAGTTACATTGGTCCAATGTAACTATGTATAAAACATTAGGGATGATCGAACTTTTGAAAAGTTCGGTTCGGCCCGAACATACGAACTTCCCGAAAGTTCGGCCCGGATTTCAGAACCCCATTGAAATCAATGGGACCCGAACTTTGGTAATCAAAAAACACAATTTTTAAGCCCTAAAACCCAATAAATGCCCCTAAAAAGTGCCTAGGGTTCTGGGTCATGCCCCATTAACTATTAATCACACAAAAAAAAGTTCTTAAAAATTGTCATTTTTGATAAAAAAGCCAATTATTGAAAAATTAAAAAAAAAAAAGAGAGATTTTTTGATTTTTACTTTGGATTTAGTATCTGGGGGGTCTAAAAGGTGTGCATGTGAAGTTTCAGCTCTGTAGCATGTCCAGAACCATGAAAAAAAAAAAAGATAATTTTTCAGTAGAACAGTGATGTGGTTCGGGAGCCTCCTTTAACTTTACCACTTATATGATCTTTTTTTGGGGGTTCTGGACATGATACAGAGCTGAAACTTCACATGTACACTTTTTAGACCCCCAGACACAAAATCACACAAAAAAAAAGTTCTTAAAAATTGTCATTTTTGATAAAAAAAGCCAATTATTGAAAAAATTAAAAAAAAAATAAAAAAAGAGATTTTTTGATTTTTACTTTGGATTTAGTATCTGGGGGGTCTAAAAGGTGTGCATGTGAAGTTTCAGCTCTGTAGCATGTCCAGAACCAGAAAAAAAATATATAATTTTTCAGTAGAACAGTGATGTGGTTCGGGAGCCTCCTTTAACACCTATATGATCTTTTTTTGGGGGGTTCTGGACATGCTACAGAGCTGAAACTTCACAGGTACACGTTTTAGACCCCCCAGACAAAAAATGGCAGCAAAAACACACCTGGGCATTTTTTTTTTGATGCTAGCGTTTTTTTTGGCATTTTTTGGGGTTCTTTTGAGGCAGGCAAAACATCTGAACTTGTGTATAGTGGTACTGTGCACAAGTTCTGATGTTTTGCCTGCCTCCAAAACCCCCCAGAAAATGGCAGCAAAAACACACCTGGGCATTTTTTTTTTTTGACGCTAGTGTTTTTTGGCATTTTTTGGGGATCTTTTGAGGCAGGCAAAACATCTGAACATGTGTATAGGAGGTATATATGGACATATATGTCTGAATATATACCCCTAGACATATATAGGTGTGATAGTAGCAGAAATATATTACTGTAAATGATTTAATTAGCGCAAGCATTTATTTCTGCTACTATCACACCTATATATGTCTAGGGGTATATATACAGACATATATGTGTATATATACCCCCTATACACATGTTCAGATGTCATGTCTGACATCAAACATGTCCTCAAAAAATGCACTGGCAGTGGCAGCCCCTGCAGCATAAAAAATGCTGGCTGGTGAGAAGCCATATGCCTGTCCCGAAGCAACTCAGAGAAATGATCATTTCTCTATAGCGGTCACCCTGCTATGGAAGGGTTTTGTCACCCTTCCATAGCAGTCACTGTCAGTTCACCCTACACTACATTACGGTCCCCTTACACTTCACACTTTCCCTACAGAAACTAAATTTTTGAAGCTAACTTAAGTGTAAAGGAGCACTCTAACTACACTAGATATCCCTTTCCTCACACTAATAAATGCTAAATGACACTTTTAAAGTAAAATTAACAGAACTGCTTCCACTCTCTTCAATGTCCAGTATAACAATGCTGGGAATATGGCGGGGCGATCTTATATACTGGGGGGCGTATTCACTAATGATTGGTCTAGGGACCCCCTAGTCACTCCAATCACATTCCTAGCATTCTCCTGCCCCCTCAATTGGCTTTTGCTAATGGTTCTGGTCCAATCACGGGCTTTTAAAGCCCATTTCCTGAACCATTGTATTTTGGGCGGTTCTGGTTTCCGAATTCCGAACTTTTTGGGCAAAAAGTTCTAAATTCGGCCGAACCTCGAACACCCAATGTTCGGGCCGAACCGATGGTCGACCCGAACCGTTCGATCATCCCTATAAAACATCCATACCTGGAATTCCTCTTTATTTATTGGTTTCCCCACATACTTGAACCAGTCCACCCAAAATGTAAATGGACATGCAAAAAGAACATTTATTTAAAATGCAATAAACACTTAGTTAACCAATTGCCGACTGCCCGCTGCCTTTTTACTGCGACAGGGCGGCTCGGCTGCGTCCAGTCACATAGTACCACGTGACTGGAGTGCATGTGGTTTCGGGTTTGCGCGTGTGCCGCCACAGCCGCACTCCCACTGTGTTTACAAACAGCAGGAGACGGGCCACAGGAGGAGCGGGTGTGATTGCCGCTGCCCTCTCGCGATAGTCCGAGAAACCGAGAGAAGACCCGCCTGTTTATGTAAACAAAGCAAGCGGATCTTCTGTCAGACAGGCAGGGAGAGATTAGCAGTTTCAGCTAAGCTGAAACTGCAATCTCTCTGTGCCTGTCACAGAACCCCCCCCACAGTGAGAAAGCACTTTAGGCATACATTTAACCCCTTTGATCACCCCCAGTATTAACCCCTCCCCTGCCAGTGTCATTTATACAGTAACAGTGCATATTATTTAGGACTGATTACTGTAGTAATGTCGCTGGACCCAAAAAGTGTCAAAAATGTCAGTTAGGGGTCCGATCTGTCCGCTGCAATGTCGCAGTCCCGCAAAAAATCACTGATCGCCGCCATTACTAATAAATAAAAACTCCAGAAATCTATCCCGTAGTTTGTAAAAGCTATAATTTTTGCGTAAACCAATTAAAATACACTTTTTGGGATTTTTTTTTTTTACCTAAAATATGTAGCAGAATACGAATTGGTCTAAACTGATTAAAAAAAAAAAAATTAAATTTATTGGGAATGTTTTATAGCATAAAGTAAAAAATATTGTGTTTTTTTCAAAATTGTTGCTCTTTTTTTGTTTATAGCGCAAAATCTAAAACCCAGAGAGGTGATCAAATACCACCAAATGAAAGCTTTATTTGTGGGGAAAAAAAGGACATTAATTTTATTTGGGTACAGCATCACATGACCGCTCAAATGTCTATTAAATTAACGCAGTGCCGAATCGCAAAAAATGGCCTGGTCATTAAGGGGGTAAAACCTTCCGGGGCTGAAGTGAATGAGGGCAGACTAGATATGAGTAGTATAAGGATACTAGGTGTGGTGGGGAAAAAAAAAGAAACCCTTCTCGCAGTTGAAAATAGTACCTGAAAGAGTGTACACGAATTACACAATATGATTCACCATTGAAAACCAACAAGATAAGGAGATCACCCTTTCCATCAGTACTAGTACATTTGTGTGACTATCTACTGATAACATTTGACAAGGGCTACACCCAATATTACGTAAATTCGGGCAATGTTAAAAAAACATTAAATATTTGAAAATGTCATGATGACACTTTACCACTAATATGCACCAGTTCATAAAAAATGTGGATGGGAAAAAAAAAGTTGACTTTATATTGGTACTTTATAGGGGCTCTATGGGGTTAATTTACTAAAAGCAAACAGACTGTGCACTTGGCAATGTGCAGTGGCTGCAAAGCTTAGCAAATGAGGTAATGTTTGCAAAAAATAGCCAATCACGTGCAAGGAAAATGTAAAAAAAAAGGTGTTTTTGCTTGCACATGATTGGCTGATGGAAGTCAGCAGAGCTTCTGCTCATTTACTAAGCTCTGGAGCAACTGCACTTTGAAAAGTCCACAGTATATTTGGCTTTAGTAAATCAAACCCTAGGTGCGGTGCCAAAACCCTACTTGAGGCTTAAATTAATGACCGAAAGAGTGCATTGATATCGTGCAATACGATTGACTGTAGAACACCTAGAAGATAAGGAGATCACCCTGTGCAGTAGTACAACACAGTAAGTAAATGTGTGTGACTATCTACTGATAACATTTGACAAGAGCACAAAAGAGAGCTACACCCAATATCACACAATGTCCGGCAATGTAGAAAATCTTGTTCCCGTAATCTCACCACAATACTTTCTTTGTGAAATGTTTTGCCCCAAAGGCTTTATTACATTTTTTGACTGCAGGCATTATACTTCTATGATATGCTTTTGGTTATATAATTGGCTTATCATATCATATTATTAGGTTAAAAATCACATCTAGAATAAGGGATCCAGTTTTGGGCACCTCGTTTTAAAAAGGATATATGGGTTTTGGAAAGGGTTTAACCACTTAGGGACGCCTGCCCGCAATGTACTGCGGTTGGGCAGACCGTGCAGGCAAAGCAACATACTAGTGAGTTGCTGCCTGCTTCTGGGTTTAGGGCGCACGCACAGTGATTCCAGTCTGTGCCCATCAATGACACCAATCTGTGCCCATCATTGACACCAATCTGTGCCCATCAGTGAGGCCATTCTGTGCCCATCAGTGATGGAAGTCAGTGCTGCCTTTCAGTGCCTGCTCATTAGTGCCGCCCATCAGTGACGACTATTATTAGCCATAAGTGCCGCCTATCAGTGCTTATCAGTGCCGCCTATCAGTGCCCATCAGTGCTACCTATCAGCGTCCATCAGTGGCACCTATTAGTGCCCATCCGTAGAACCTATCAGTGCTCATCAGTGCTGTATATTAGTGCCACCTATTAGTGCCCATCAGTGCTGCACAGACATGGGAGTAAGTCACACATGTGCAAGTCTCAAGTCTTAACCTTCAAGTCTCAAGCAAGTTCCAAGTTACTGTGGCGAAAAGCAAGCAAGCAAGTCAAGTTGAGTCCCTGCTAGAAGTCAAGCAAGTCAAGTCAAGTCATTTATTTTGGTCAAGTCACAAATCAAGTCAAAATACTGATCTACCCCAATTTTCACCTTTAAATCAGTTAAAAGTCAGTGGTCAGGAAAGGTTTTGTTTTATTTTCACCATTAACAAAACTGCTTAGTGCTTTTTTCTTGGCATATTAAAGAAACACTTTGAATGCCCAAACAGCGCAAAATCCTTCGTCCAGTCATGTTTCAACACCACAGTCTAAAAACATGTAAAGTATTTTAAACAGCCAGTGTCCTAAAAATCAGAACACACTGAGGTGTTTCAAGTGACTGTGGTGTCAGAAACATAACAGGCACATTCATTTTGCTATAACACATCTTGAGAAAATGCAAATATTTAATAACTTCAAAAAGCAAAGTCATTTCGAGTCATATGTCTCAAGTCAAAATCAAGTCTCAAGTCATGAATACCAAGTCAAAGTCAAGTCGAGTCTTTTATTAATTTTAGTCAAGCAATTCTCAAGTCCTCAAACTGGTGACTTAAGTCTGACTTAAGTCAAGTCATTTGACTCAAGTCATGTCCCCCACCTCTGGTGCTACATATTAGTGCCTCCTCATCAGTGCCACCTCATTAGTGCCCTTCAGTGCTGCCTCATTAGTGCCCTTCAGTGCTGCCTCATTAGTGCCCATCAGTGCAGCCTCATCAGTGCACATTAGTGAAGGAGAAAAGTTACTGATTTACAACATTTTCTGACAGAAACTACGAAAAACGTTTTTGTTTTCAAAATTTGTAGATTTTCTTGGGTTTTTTTTTTTCGAAAAATATAAAAAACCCAGCAGTGATTAATTGGCACCAAAAGAAAGTTCTATTTGTGGGGAAAAATTTATGAAACATTCATATGGGTACAGCATTGAATGACAGCGTAATTGTCATTCAAAGTGAGACAGTGCTGAAAGCTGAAAATTGGCCTGGGCGGGAAGGGGGTGAAAAAGCCCTGTTGGCAAGTGGTTAAAAATACTTAAAAATTATTTTCTTAGTTTTGGATGAAGTGGGAAAATGTTAGGACCCCTTTCAGAGTTTTTCAGCTCTCTAAGGCTCCTGATAGCTCACTCCTCAAGCATGGCGAACTCCCCAATTCACGCTCCATTACACTCACTTCTGAAGGAGTCCGTCCTAGGTAAGTTCAGGCGTAGATAAAGGTGGACCTTCAGGACAGATAATGACACTGTTCCCTACATAACAGTGTTTGGGCATGGGTATGGGCATAACAATAACAGACAAACAGACGGAGGGTGCACCAGCCTAGTGCATTATTCTTATATACCATTTATTAATAAAACCAGAGCAAGTACTGGTAAAACCAGAGCAAAATACTCACAACTCAACATGTGAGCAAGCTCATCAAAATACATTCAAGAACAGAACTCCAGAACTTCTGCATCTCATCTCATCAGAAGAAGGAGCCATGCAGGTCTGGAAGGCTAACACGTTTCGAAGGGCATACCCCTCTTCCTCATAGCCACCGAGGAAGAGGGTATGTATCCTGTTTGTCTATTATTTCAGCATATCTGGACTACCCCAGTCCTAGAAAGGCAGCAAGGTGTGGTGCTTAGATTTGGATAAAGAATGGAACAGGAGAAGTGAGAATCAGTAGAGTCTGAGTACCACACTCGAGCACAGGAGGTTGTTTTTACTGTATGTGGCAACAATTCACGGGGTCCTATAGCAACATTTGCATGGAGGCCCCCCAGCAATTTCTTCATGTGACATCCAGCAGTTTCAGTTGAAATAATAGTGTAATTGATTTTAACATAAAGTATGTCTAAATCAAAGATGGGTAGCAGGAGAACTGTCAGCATAGTCAATGTACTATTAGGGATCAGTGCTCGGTAAAGGAGTTGCTAGAGAAGAGCAGCAGTGCAGGGAACTAACTTTATGGGCCTTTCACACGGGAGGTCCACTCGGCGAACTCTGCTTTGCTCAGCGGGGGATTGCTCCGCTGATCCCCCCTGTGACAGATCTGTTTCCACTCACTGTGCAGAGCAGAGGCAGACAGAGTCCGGCTCTCCCATATGGGGAAATCAGGAGAAAACGGACCGCCTGTCCGTTTTCTCCTGATCTTATCCAATCAGATGCTCCAGACGGATGGAAAATAGGGCCACCATCCATCTGGATTTGACTGACAGGATTGGATAATGGGGCGCGCGTCAGCGGGCATGTCACCTCTGACATCCGCAGCTCCATAGGGGTGGAAAAGAGGGTCCAATGAGGTTTGCCTGAAAAACTGACAGGTGGACCTGATCAGACCGCCCATGTTAAAGGACCCTAAATGTGTTCAGTAGGTCACCAGAATTTTTGGAGTGGCTGAATGTTGATTAGTAATAAATAAAATAATAAAATAAAATAATAATAAAAATATACTATTATTTTAATTTTATTTTATGTGATCCTATGCACAATTACCCTATAACCTAATATAAACGTTTGTTTAACCGATTCCGGACCGCCCACTGCATATTTACTGCGGCAGGCTGGCCCTCCTGCATGAACCGACGTCGGTCACGCACCTGCAGCTAGGGGGCGGTGCGCTCCCACCTCCACTCGGCAGCAGGGACTCCGATGCACGAGTCAGGCGGCTACAATTGCTACCTGCCACCTGCGATCGCTCCCCGCTGAGAGAGAAGAACGGTCGGCTGTTGTAAACACAGCTGACCGTTCTTCTCTCTGGAATGATCACAGAGCGCATGTGATCCTTCTATAAAGGATCACAGGTCTCTATGATCATTTCACAAGCCACGCCCCCCCACAGTTAGAATCACTCCTGTAGGCTCACATTTAACCCCTTGATCACCCACAGTGTCAACCCCTTCCCTGCCAATGTCATTATTACAGTGACAGTGCCTATTTATAGCACTGATTACTGTAATAATGTCACTGGTCCCCCCCAAAAGTATCAAAAATGTCAGTCAGGGGTCCGATCTGTCCGCTGCATTGTCCTTCAAAAAATCGCAGATCGCCGCCATTACTAGTAATAAAAAACAATAAAAATGACATAAATCTTT